>NC_080541.1:111051856-111661864 GCF_028640845.1 Ahaetulla prasina | reverse complement strand
ATTTCTTCCGGGACTTTAGGTAACCTGGCCTCTTCTAGATATTGTTTTATTTTATCCTCCAATAGTTTCTCTTGATCATATAGATTTCCATAATAGTTCTGGATTATTATTATTTTGCTGTCATTTTGACGTTGTAATGTACCTTTCTTGTCTATCAAGCTTTGTTTTTTTTCTTTTCTTTTTTTAATTCATACGCCAACCATCTTCCTGGTTTATTGGCATTTTTGAAAAAGTTTTGTTTTATACTCTTAATTTTGTGTGCTAATTGATCTTTTTCGACTAGGGTCAGTTTGTGTTTTATTATTTCCATTTGGTTTTTGAGCTTCTTTTCTTGTGGTTTTTTTCTGCAATTCCAGTTCCAATCTGTTGTATTCTCCCTCCAGTGTTTTTGATGCTGTTTCTTTTCTTTATTTTTCCTTCCTGTATAAAAAATATCTAGCCCTTGGAAGTATGCCTTCACTGTATCCCATATATTTTGTAGGGAGGTCTCTTCCTTTCTATTTTCTTTAAAGAAGAATGTCATTTCTTTTTCTATCATTTGTATGAATTCCTTGTCTTTTAATATGAATTGATGAATTGATCCATCTCACATTTTTCTTGTAGCCTTTCCATTTAATCCTGACTGAATTGTGGTCTGCCCATATATTTGGTTCTATTTCCTGTATATTGGTATTTAGTTCTGGTATTATCCTTGACCAGGATTAATGGCTATTCGACTAGTATGTATATTGATTTTTCTCCAGGTTTCTTTCTCTCCATATATCTTGGATGTTCATTTCCTCCACTAGTTTAAAGCCTTTTTATTATTTTACTGCTTCTGTAATCTAGCTTTACATCTGTGATTGCATTAAAATCTCCTATTAAGCAAATGTTTTCAAAGTCCATTTCTGCAATTTTATCCTGGAGTTTCCTGTAAAAATCTTCTTGCTTGTTGTTTGGTGCATAAATTACCGTCAAAAGTACTTGTTTGTGTTTTATTGTTACTTCCACCATTAATATTCTCCCTTCTTCATCTGTGTATATAGATTTGGCTTTTATTATTTCTTTAAACAATGGTGATGTATAAGACCACCACCAGTTTTTTTGTTGTTGTTGTGCCAGTGAGAAGTATAGTTTCCCAATTTTGGGCTACTGTAAGAGTTTATTGTATTATCTTTTGATATGTACTTCTTGTAAGCAAATTATATCCAAGTCCATTTTTTGCAATTTTGTAAAAAGTCTTCCCCTTTTCATGGGAGAGTTTAGTCCATTAATGTTAATTGATAGTAAGTTTGTTTCTTCTTCCATCATGTCACTTATAAGTGGGTTTTGCTCTTCTAATTGCTCTTGTCTCTCTCTGCTCTTATTCTTATTCCTTCTGCTCATCTCTTTTGTTCAACTTCACTTCCTTCTTGTTGCTTAGTTGTAGTTTCATCTGTCCTTAATTCCTCTTGTCCTCTATTTTCTACTTCCTGTCTTCTAGTTTGTTTCTCCTGTGGTGTAAAGTAATAGTTGTAGAATTCATATGGACTATCTAGGGAGTCCAGTCTGTGTCTTCTATCATTCCAGGTAACCAAAATTCCCTCTTGTATCAACCATCTAAAGTTTACTTGGTGTTTGGTCAACTGTCCTGTCAGAAACTGATACTGCTTCCGCAGATCTCTAACTCTTCTGGGTACTTGTTTTAGCACCACAATCTCTCTTCCTTTATATTTCAGGGTTTCCTCTTTTATTTTTTTAATAATTTCTGCTCTTATTGTTTTTTTCATAAATCTTACATGTACCTCCCTTGGGAGTGTGTGCTTTTTAGCATAGCTAGTGTGGATTCTGAATACTTCATCTATCTCCACCCTCATCTCATGTGATGTTATTTGTAATGTTTGAGCCAAGAGGTCTACCATCAACTCAGCTACGTTTTCTTTTCCTTCCTCAATATTTTGAAACCTCAAGAAGTGTTCAGCCTTTTCCATTTGCAACTGGATTACTGTCCCTTCGAGTTCTTTATTAGCCTGCGTTAGTCTCTGATTCATTTCCTCCAGATTTTTTTTCTGCTTGTTCTGATTTTTCTTCAATTATTTTAATATCTTCTTCATTTTTGGTTAACATTTGTTGAAAAGTTCCCAGTTTTTCATCCATACTTTGCATTTTTCCCTTGATCTCTCCTATCTCAGTTTTCATCTCACCAATCTCAGTCCTTATTTCAGTATGGTACTTGGTTATGACCTCTTGTAATGATTGGAACAATGTTTGCATCTCTTTTTGAATCATATTCATTTTTCCTGTTGAATTAAGCTTTCTATTGACCTTTGAATTGAAGGGCTTGACATTGCTGATGATGGGGTGGATAATGGGGCAGTTGATGGGGCCAATCCAGTTTTTTCCACTAATTTAGATAGGTTTGAATTTGACATATCAGCAACTTTATATAAATTGCCCCACCACCCTTCAAATTTCTCTCAGATTCTCCACTCCCTCTTCATGCTCTTTTTGATATTAACAAGTAATGCTCTTTCCTCCACAATTTTTCCCTCCTTTACAATCTTCAACTAATTTCGCTATCTTTTAACTTTAGTTTTAAGTCTAAATTCCACATAGATTATATCTAAAATGTCCAAATAGTCTCTTCAATCTCCTTCTTAAATAACTTATTATTCTTATAGGAAATGATATTTTTAATCTGCAAAGCCCACAAAAAAGAAAGAAAAAGAAACACCCAGTAGTTGCACATCTCCTCTGTTCAGCAGTTCAAAAAGCCTTCAATTAGCTTCAAGTTAAATCCACATTTCACTCTGTCCAACATATTTATAATCCACAAAGAGTCAGATGATCTCACAGACAGGTTTCTATGTCTTCCCCATCTGTTTCTAAGTATCCAGTAAAAGCAGTTTGCAGATGTTAATTCCACAGAGCAACACCCAATTAGTTTTTTTCATCTCAATTCAGTTCCAAGGATCCCAAGCCTTTTGTATTGCTTCAGACTATTCAAAATCTTCTCCCTGTGATTTACCACTTCCATCAACAGATGGTGTCCTTACTCTCTTCTCCACTTTCACCTGAACCCACTTCAAACATTCACTTCTGCAAAGTTCTTTTGGGTTACAATATATACTAAGTATCAAAAAGTATCTTAAATATCCCAAAAACTAACAAGATATCCATAAGCAAGACACCTGGAACTCCAACCCATTAAGTATCTATTTTTACCAAATGCTTTTTCTCCTTTGCTCGGGTCTGTCAGCAGTTCATATATTTAGTTGCCACCATTCCAGAGAGGTAAATAAAGACCACCTCCTCTCTTTTAGAGTCTCCTTCTCAGAAAGGTGTTAATTTCTGGGGTATATTCCTCAACAGGAGTTGGAAATTAAGAGTAGCTCACCCAAATCAAACAAGCTGTTTTCCACTCATCTCCTTTATTGCTCTTTCATCAGAGTTGTTACAGCCTTGGTCTGGCAAGCTTAATGGTAATCTTTTTCCCCCCATCAGGATGAGAGGTTTTCCAGGATCGAACAGTGAGTTTGCAGACTCCCTGTGATGTACAAAACCTCCCCTTCTGCCTCCACCACCTCTCCAAGATGGCTTCAGTCCAATTGGACCTCCTGTCAGGTAGAATACGGCGTCTTAACACAGAGTCCTGTGAAAGCTTGCCATGTACGTATGTGTGTATGTATGTATTTTGTTTTTATATTGCAAATTCCTTTTCTAAATTGAACAGTGTATTTTCTAGCTAACAAAAGTGTTAAAATGTAAACATCCTCATGATCATTATGATCATATCAACATACAAACATATCAATCATTGTTATAAAGTATATTATCTTACTTTATATAAACATCAAATTGTTTACTAATCAATTTTTCTTTCTCATAAGGTCCATATTTTCACATAAATCCATCCCTCTGACCTCTGTATCTATCGATTAACCATTTGTAAAAAAGTTTCCATGCCATAAAATATTCAGAATCTTCTTTTTCTTTGATTTTTAGCATTAACTTATCCATTTTTGCACATTCCATTATTTTTTTGATTATATTCTCGTCTGTGGGTGTTTCTTCATTTTTCCAATATTGTGTGTGTACAATCCTGGCTGCTGTTAAAATATGTAGAATTAAATATGTATTACCTTTATTATAATTTTCTGGTTGCATGCCCAGCAGGAATATTTCAGGTTTCAAGTCTATGTGTTGTTTTAGAATAGAATAGAGTAGAGTAGAGTAGAGTAGAGTAGAATAATAGAATAGAATAGAATTTATTGGCCAAGTGTGATTGGACACACAAGGAATTTGTTTTGGTGCATATGCTCTCAGTGTACATAAAAGAAAAAAAACCTTAATCCAGGTACAACATTTACAACACAAATGATGGTCAATATATCAATATAAATCATAAGGGTTACCAGCAACAAAGTTACAGTCATACAGTCATAAGTGGAAAGAGATTGGTGATGAAAATGATGAGAAGATTAATAGTAGTGTAGATTTAGTAAATAGTTTGACAACGTTGAGGGAATTATTTGTTTAGCAGAGTGATGACCTTCAGGAAAAAACTGTTCTTGTGTCTAGTTGTTCTGGTGTGCAATGCCCTATAGTGTCTTTTTTATTTTTAAAATTTTATTTTATTTTAATAAAAATAATAAAAATAAAATTTTATTTTATTTTTATTTTTCTATTTTTATCATAGCTTCTAGCCATATAATACTGAGGAGAGCCGCCACCATGACTCGGACTCCAAAATACCAAGGAGAGCCGCCGAGGAGAGCTCGAACTCCAGAATACCGAGGAGAGCTGCCGAGGAGAGCTCAAACTCCAGAATACTGAGGAGAGCCGCCAAGGAGGACCATCACTGCTGCCGCGGCGGCTCCCAAAAGGAACCTATCTGGGGGCTTCCAAAAACTCAGTGAAAAGCATCCACACCCCAGGAAAGCATCCAGAGCCATTTGCCCTGCTTGAACTAAAGGAGCAAACCTGAGACGACCAAATTGGGGCATGAAAAGCAACTCCCAGAAACGACTTTGGACCTCCAATTGCTAAACTAGGTGAGTCACCGCCCCACCTTCAGCCCCAGCCTTTCAACCACCTCCATCCACTCTTCAATCATCTCCATCCTCCTTCAATCACCTCCATCCTCCTGCCGCTGCAGCCGCTTAAAACACAAGCCACTACAGCCGTTTAAAAACAACAAAGCACCAATTGGCTTTCCTTACTCTTTACCTACCTCCATCCTACCACTGCTGCTTCTAGCAGAAGAGACCCCTAGGGAGAGGTCCAGGACATTCTTTTTCAAAAATCCTCCAACCGGAATTCTACAGGAAAGCTTTGGAATGTTTTGAAACTTTTAAAGGTTTCAGCTTTTGAAACCTTTGTAACATTTTGAAGTCTACAGAAAAGCTTTGGAACCCTAACCGTCCATCCTCCTACCATTGCCATCCTGAGGGAGAGAGAGAGAGAGAGAGACTCTACTTGACTCCTCTGCCGCTGAGGGAGAGATAGAGAGACTCTGCTCCATCCTCCATTTTACATCCTCCATTTTACATCCTCTATCTTCCATCCCCCATCTTCTCACCACTGCCATCCTGAGGTAGAGAGTGAGAGAATCTACTCGGCTAATCTCCAAATCTTTGGCTAATCTCCAAAAAATCTCCAAAAAAGGGAGAACACAGTGTACCTTACCATCTATTAATATTAGTCAAATTAATTGTAAAATACAAATAGAATATCAATCATGCCAAGCAGAAATTCCACCAAAAATGCCAAACGCCCTCAAACAAAAGATGCCACTACAAATAATGCCCAAAATGAATCAATAATATGCTATAAATGTAATAATTCAATAAAAGAAAGTGAAGAAATCAAGAAATGCAAACTATGCATAAACTATGCCCACCACTCCTGCATGAAAATAAATAAAACATTAGATAACATACTACAATCTGAAACTGCATTTATCCATATTTGTTCATCTTGTCTTCCTAAATTAGATTACCTAAATTACATGTCTGATAGAACACAAACCATAGATACAACTATAAAATCACAACAAAATATCATTGACTCCATTCAAACAAACTAAGAAAAAACTATCATTGACTCCATTCAAAGAAACTTAGAAAAAACTATCATTGACTCCATTCAAAGAAACTTAGAAAAAAGAATACTAGCATGCTTAGAACCACGCTTCACAAATCTTGAAAAAAAATTACAGCACAAAAAAACAGAAACGCAGCTGATCAAAATCTTTTCCCAATCCAACAAACATTGCCTTTTACACAAACTAAACCACAAACATCTACCAATCAACAAAACAACGTAGCAATACTAGTAAAAGATACCATTGAGAGAGAACAAAAACATCAAAATGCTATATTATTTGGACTAGATAATACAAATGAACCAGATATTAATAAAATACATAACATCATTTCAAATTACAAGTCATCCACCTTCAACCCTAGGAAATAACCGAAGTCTCCAGAGATTGATCTGAATTCAAAAACAGTGATGGCTCAGTGGCGCCTAAATTCTGTAGAGTAATCTACATAAGTAACAGTAGCAAACGAAATTTCATTCATAATACAAACACAATTGCCAGAACCAACCTAAGCCTCAACAAACTTAGAGCAAGACCTGATCTATCATTTCTGCAACGAATTTCATTCTGTGAACTTCGCACAGAATTCAAACAACGGCAAGAAGAAGGTGAAACCAACCTTTACATTGACTACCGTACTGACTGCATAAAAAGAAAAATCTATAATCAAATAGCCAACCCCACTTCAATCAAAGCATTCAACCATCAGTCAATCAAAGCATCCATCCATCTGTCTCACTAAACTTCAAAACATCCGTCGTACAGAACCCTCAACCAACCAATGTTCAACCAACCACCCTCCAACCACCCGTCTTACAAAACCACCAAGTATACACTGTTCAAGCAATCTTCGTTAAACCAACCGTCGTTCAACCAACCAACCTCCAACCACCTGTACAAAACCTCCAGCCATCTAATGTTCAACCATCCACTGTTCAACCAACCATTGCTCAACTAACCATCCTCCAACCACCCATCGTACAGATCCACCAACCATTCAATGATCAACCATCCATTGTTCAACCAACTGTTGAACAACTATCCAACCTCCAACCACCCATCGTACATAACCCCCAACCAAATATCATCCAAAACTAGGTACGCACACCCCTTACTTCTTCTACACCAAACACTGCAGATATTAAATGCAAACTGATAAATGCAAGAAGCATTGTAAACAAATTGCCTGAATTTATCCTCTTGTTAAACAATGGTACATTTGATATTATATTTGTTTGCGAAACACGGCTGAACTCATCCCTCCCTGACTTCATTATTTCAAACAAAGAGTATCATATATACAATATAAACTTATGGAAGGAGCTCTTAGAATCCGTGGTATGCAAGAAGAGCGAGGAGAAGACTTAAGAAAAATTATATCAGAAGCATTGGCTGAATTTATTGAAGTGGAACCCCAAGAGGTAGCTTACCAAATTGATAAAATATATAGAGTTAATTCCTGGATTGCAAGACAGAGAAAGCTTCCTCGGGACATTGTGGTTTATTTTGTGAAAAGGACTATGAGAAATCAGATTTTGCAAGTTTCATATCAGACAACTTTAAAAATTGGAGAACAGGAGCTGAAGGTGTTGAAAGAGATTCCTTCAAAGATGTTAAGAGATAGGAAGGAATTTGCTTTTTTTACACAAGAACTTAAAAAACATCAGATTCAATTCAGATGGGAGGTGCCAGTTGGACTGACAGTATTCTATCAAGGAAGGAGATATAGAATTGACACTGTTTTAAAGGCAAAAGATTTTCTTTCTACAGTTTTGAAAGTCGAAATAGAAGTGATAGAAAAACTTCAAGAGATTCAAGAAGGCGTGGTGATCCAAGAGCCTTCATTGCTGCCAGTATTAGAGGAACCACAAGAGCAAAGGGTGACAAGAGGAGCTCTTAAGCGTAAAGAAGAGCAACAGTCTCAAAGTAAAAGTCAGGATCCCAGTATGGAAGCTGTGGGAGGAGCTAGATGGAAGATACCGGAGGAGGAGCTTCCGTTGTCTGCTTCAAAGCTTCAGGAGGCCAGTAATGGCAAATAGAATCTTGTCATGGAATGTTAATGGCTTGAATTCAGCTCAGAAAAGAAGGAAAATATTTCACTACTTGAAACAATTTAAAAATGATGTGATTTGTTTGCAAGAGACACATATAAAATTATCAGACCAAAAATATTTAATTAATTCAAAATTGGTAACCATTTTGTTGCATCAGCTTTGGAAAAGAAGCATGGAATTGTTGTATATATCAGGAAGGATATACCAGCTAAGTTAATTGAGGCAGATATTCAAGGAAGATTTATTGCTATTGAACTGGTGATAGATGCAAAAGACTTTGTTGATAGGTATTTATGCACCTAATCAGCAACAAGAAAAGTTTTACAAAATGTTACATGAGAGGTTGACCCTCTGGGATTATAGTTCGTTTATTTTATTAGGAGACTGGAATGGAGTAATTGATACAAGAAGGGATAAGAGAACCTCCTCCAAGAAGATACCTATACATGCAAAATTACCAAAATCCTTTTTTGAAATGATGGAAGACTTTGAGTTTAGAGATATATGGAGGTTACAGAATCCAGATGAGAGAGATTTTACTTTTTTTTCTGATAGGCATCAATCTTTTTCACGTATTGATTTTATTTTAATTTCTAATGACTTGCTTTCTAGGGTGAAGAAAACGAAGATATTTCCGAGGTGTTTAACTGACCATAGCCCAGTATGGATGGAATTATTACAAGGGAAAAAAGGTGGTAGAACATGGAGGTTGAATGAAAATCTGTTTAGATATGAGGATAATGTAACTTATTGTAAGAAACAGTTAAAAGAATTTTTTGATTTTAATATGTACAAAGGGACACCTATAGGAACTGTGTGGGAGGCGAGCAAAGCGTTTATTAGAGGGATATTGATTTACTTGGACAATAGGCAAAGGAATAATAAACAAAGGCAGCGTAGGTATTTGGAAGAAGAAATTCAAAGGAAGCAACAGTTATTAATTCAAAACCCACAAGATCACAAACTTAAAGAGGCTATAAAAATATTACAGAGTCAATTTAATATGTTAATGGAAGACCAGGTGGCAACGAATATACAATATGCTAAACATAATACCTTTTGTAATGCAAATAAACCTGGGAGATGGTTGGCATATAATTTAAGGAAGAAACAGAAAGCACGTGTCATACAAAAAATAGAATATAAAGGTAAAGAGATATACCAACAGGATAAAATTAAAAAGGCATTCTCAGAATTTTATACTGCACTATATGCAAAAGACAAAATATTGAATAGGGACATTTATGATTATTTGAAAGATTATAAGGTTAATATTCTAACATTAGAACAGAGGGAGGAGCTGAACCGATAGCTACTGGAGAAATAGTGGAGGCAATTAAACAATTAAAAATGGGGAAAACCCCTGGTACAGATGGTCTTACAGCAACTTATTATAAAAAAACACAGGATGAAATATTAGGCCCACTTAAAGAATTATTTAATCAGATATAATTAGGAGTGGGAATACCCCCGTCATGGAAAACCTCTTTTATTTCACTGATACCAAAAGAGGAGCAAGACTGCTCTAAACCTGGTAACTACAGGCCGATTTCACTTTTAAATAATGATTATAAGATTTTTGTAAAAATAATAGCAAATAGATTAATGTTAGTTTTACAACAAAGAATTCATACTGATCAATCTGGTTTTATAAAAGGGAGGCAGATGAGGAATAATGTTAGACAGATTATTAATATATTGGAATATTTGGAAAAGAAGAATACTTCAGCGGCACTTATTTTTTTGGATGCAGAGAAAGCCTTTGATCGATTGCATTGGGATTTTTTATTTAAATTAATAGAGAAAATGCAATTTGGAGACTGTTTTGTTAGAATAATTAAAGCGATTTATGGAGAGCAAACAGCACAGATTATAGTAAATGGTAGCTTGACAGAAGTTATTAAGATTGCGAAAGGAACGAGACAGGGATGTCCCTTATCACCATTATTGTTTGTTTTGACTCTGGAACCATTATTAGATAAAATATGAGAATTAATGAAAATAGAGGGAATTAAGATTAGACAATATGAGTATAAAGTTAGAGCTTTTGCAGATGATGTATTGGTTACGTTAACGAATCCTATAAATTCAAGTAGATTTTTGTTGGAAGTAATTGATAAATATGGAAAGGTATCAGGATTTAAAATAAATCAGAATAAAACAAAAGTGATAATTAAAAATATGTCTATACAACAGAAACAAAAACTAGAGGAAATGACAGGATTTGAGGTAGTAAAAAAGGTTAAATATTTAGGGGTCTATATTAGCTCATCGAACAAGAAACTTTATAAGAATAATTATGACTTGCTATGGCAAAAAGTTCAGAATGATATGAGTGGCTGGAAGAAATTGCAGTTATCCCTATTGGGAAGGATTGGCTATTAAAATGAATGTGTTACCTAGATTTTGTTTCTGTTCCAGATGATACCAATAATTAAAAAGGATAAAAATTTGGAAGATTGGCAGATTGGGATTAACAAATTTATATGGCAGGGTAAAAGGCGAGGTTAAAATGAAAATAATACAGGACTCACGGAAAGAGGTGGTTTAAGAATGCCTAACTTTAAATTATATTATGAAGCAGTAGCCCTTTCAGTAATAAGTGACTGGTTTAACTTAACAGAGGAAAGAATTTTGAATATAGAAGGTTATGACTTGTTATATGGATGGCATGCGTACTTATTTTATGAAAAAGTGGATAGGGCTTTTAAGAATCATGTGTTGAGAAGTGCTCTTTATGGTCTGGAAAAATATTCCTATAAATTAGAATACAAGATTCCTATATGGGTGAGCCCTAGACATGCAATAGAGAATATAAATATAGAACAGAAACAGGAAATGATTACTTATAAAGAACTTTTGTATGCTGAAGGAGGTAGATTGCAATTAAAATCATTACAGGTATTAAATGAAGAAGGGAGGAATTATACTTGGTTTCAATATGGGCAAATAAGTGCTAGATGGAAAGAAGATCAAAAATTGGTATAATGCAAAGGAGGAAAATTTAATGAAGCAAATTAGAAATCAGACCCAGGAGCATATAAAGAGATTGTATAATGTGTTGCTTGAAATAGATGGAAAAGGATTTGGTAAAGGATTGTATGATAAAATGGGCACAGAATATTCAGGAACCAATAATGTTGGAAACATGGGAGAAAATTTGGGTTAGAAATGTTAAGTTTACACAAGCACAGAATTTAAGGAAAATTTTTATAAGATGTTTTATAGATGGCACTTAGATCCCAAAAATTATCATGTATGTATCCTAATATCCAAGCGAAATGTTGGAGGTGTGATTGTGATGACGCTACATATTTTCATATTTGGTGGACTTGCAAGAAAATTAAGGTCTTTTGGATAAGAATTTGGTGGATTATTCAAAATGTACTGAAGAAGAAGATAAAGTTCCTGCCACAATTTTTCCTTTTGGGAATTATAACGGATTGTACAGGGATTGAGACTAAATTGATTCTGAATTTAATAACAGCAGCAAGACTGTTGATTGGACAATACTGGAAGAAAGAAGAGGTACCTACAATAGAAGAATGGATACTGAAAGTCATTAATTTGGCTGAGATGGCTAAAATCTCAGCGTCTTTAAAAGACAATTAGGAAAGATATTTAATTGAATGGAAAAAATGGATTGATTATTTACAAAACAGATATCAGATTAAGAAATATCAGATTGCCTTTGAATAATTAGAAAGTTATTTTATGTAATGGGGAGGGGGTTGGGAGATGAAAAGCTTTGGATGTGGTTATTTGGATTGGAAGGGAAAATTTTATTCTATGTTTGGTTTATGTATAACAATACCTTGTGATTGACCCGGGAAGCCGGGGGGGGGGAGGGAGGGGGGAAGGGGGTTTTTTTTGGGAGGGAGGGGGGAAAAGGGGGAAAATGTTTTTGTTTTTTAAAACTCTTTCAATAAAAAAAAAAAGAGTATCATGTTTTTCGGTCAGATCACAAAACCTGCAGAGGAGGTGGAGTGGCTATCTTTTGCAAAAAGTCACTGAATCTAAAAAATATTCAAGTTGCACATAAACTTTCTCTTCCTGAAACTATTGTATGCGACCTGTCCCTTAACATCACACTTCAATTCTTACTATGCTACAGAGCCCCTGACTATGACATCATTCATGCAAATATGTTAACCACACTGCTAACATCGGCTACCTCTTGCCCACATCCTCTCATCTTCCTGGGTGACCTTAATCTACCTTTTATTAACTGGATAACAAATGAATGTACAACTGAACCCATCCATACTACACTTTACAACGCTGTTACAAACCTAGGTCTTGAACAGCTAGTAACTAACAATACAAGACTCAACAACTGCCTAGACCTCATCTTCTGCAAAAACACAAACTCAATTTATGGACTACATATAAAAGAACCCTTTTCCAACTGCGACCACTGCATGATAGACTTTTGTCTCAATATACACCCTTACATAAATCGTCCTAATAATAGTATTCCAAACTACCTTACCTTACCTTACCTTACCTGACCTTATCCCATTCCTAAGAGGACTGTAAGGGGCAGGCATAAGAGCATAAAAGTGCCTACCGTTCCTTTCCTATTGTTTCTTTTCATTATATCCAATTAATATAGTTATTACATACTTATCCTCATATATATATTCTTATATATTATATAGCTATTTCATTTCATATTAATGCCTATATATACTGATATGACAAAATAAAATAAAAAAAGCCAGCTATGATCTTATAAACAACAACCTCTCATCTCTTGACTGGCAAAATCTGTTCTCAGCCTGTATCACTGCTGAAGACTAGTACAGAATTTTCCTACTTGAAGTCAATAGAGTCATTAAACTTTACATACCACAAACCACCACCAGAATCAAAAAAAGCAAATTACCCATATCAATAAAAAAGCTTCAATCCAAAAAAAAAATCCCTCTGGAGAAGAAACAAAAAGGGCTATGTAGCAAATTTCAAAACCACTTCAGAAATATATACAACTAAATAAAAACTGAATGCACAAATTACCACACCAAGCAAGAAGAAGACCTTCTGTGCACAAATTCCAATCGTGCTTTTTATAATTTTGTGAACAACAAACTTAGAGACTCAAGATCCATCCCACCACTAAAAGATTCTAACGGCAAAGAATGTAATGATGAAACAGTTAAAGCAAACCTCTTTAACACATTCTTTGGCTCAGTCTTTGTTAACAGTAATGGCTCATACCCGACACTCCCCAATCGTACAACAATGAGTACAATGACCTAACACGTATAGACTTCACAGAAGATAATGTTGAAAAAGCACTTTGCAAACTAAAACCATCACCATCTATTGGACCTGATGGACTATGTGCATACTTTTTTAAAATTTCTTTTTGTCACAACAGTATACATAAACAATTGTCATAAATAAAACAATATATCTTGAAGAAAATACATACATACATACATACATACATACATACATACATACATACATACATACATACATATATATATATATATATATATATATATATATATATATATATATATATATATATATGTTTTCTGAGGTTTTCACGGGTGTTTGTATATAGGTCTTTGGTTGTTGGGTTTTCTCGTGTAAAATTGGAAATGTCTTGTAGCGTTTGAAAGTCTCATTCGTCATCTTCAGGCTTCAGCTTCGTGCTTCTGGGAGCAATGTGTGATCGCAGCTGTTTCTTCCTTTTAACTGCTAGTGGGGGCTTGAACTGATTGGGTGGGAGCTTGGCTGTGCTCTGATTGGACGGAGGTTTTTTTGTGCTCTGATGGGCTGGGGGTGTGTCCTGTGTGGGTGGGGGCTTGCTTGTGCTCAATTTAGTCTGTGTTGCAGGGGGATTTGAAGCTGGTGAGCTGCATAGCTGTTGTTTGGCTTTGTGGTGGTGCTACATCTTCATAGTGGGTGTCAGTCTGCTGCATGTATGGATTGGAGGGGTTTGAAATGGCTAATGTTGCAGCTGCGGTCTGGCTTCTGGTCCTTGGTTGTGCTTCCTGATCAGTGTGGGTTTGGGTCTGCTTTCTGGGTGGATGTGCGGTGGTGACATCCTGTGTGGACCTCGTGAGTGTGGGTCTGGTGTCATTCCTCGTGTTAGGGACTCGTTTGTCAATAAGGGCGGGTTTCCAAATGGCTGGTAGGCGGGAGGTATCATCTCGTTTGTTCATGCTGTGTGGGCGTTTTTCTTTTCTTTTCTTTTTTTATTGAAAAAGTTTTACAACAACAATTAAATTTTTCCCCCTCCCCCCCTCCCTCCAAAACCCCCCTCCCCCCCGGACTTCCCGGAGCAAACACAAGGTATAGTTCATTAAACAAAACAGTCATACATTAAATTTTTAAAATCTAACACAATTATAATCTTTCTCTCTCACATAACCTGACTTCTTCCATTAAAATCAAAAATAACATCCTTCATTCAAAAGCAATCCGAAATTTCTTAATCTGATATCTATTTTGAATATAGTCAATCCAGTTCTTCCATTCATTTAAATATTTTTCTTGAGTACTGTCTTTCAAGAAGGCTGAGATTTTAGCCATCTCAGCCAAATTGGAAACTTTCAATATCCATTCTTCTATTGTGGGTAATTCTTTTTTCTTCCAATATTGTCCAATCAACAGTCGTGCTGCTGTTATTAAGTTCAAAATCAACTTAGTCTCAATCACTGTACAGTCCGTTGTTATTCCCAAAAGGAAAAATTGGGGTAGGAACTTTATCTTCTTCTTCAGAACATTCTGCATAATCCACCAGATTCTTATCCAGAAAGACTTAATTTTCTTACAAGTCCACCATACATGAAAATATGTAGCATCATCACAATTACATCTCCAACATTTCGCTTGCATATCTGGATACATACATGATAATTTCTTAGGATCTAAATGCCATCTATAAAACATCTTATAAAAATTTTCCCTTAAATTCTGCGCTTGCGTAAATTTAACATTTCTAACCCAAATTTTTTCCCATGTTTCCAACATTATTGGTTCTTGAATATTCTGTGCCCATTTTATCATACAATCCTTTATTAAATCTCTTTCAGAATCTATTTCTATCAACACAATATACAATCTCTTTATATGCCCCTGAGTTTGATTTCTAATTTGTTTAACCAGATTTTCTTCATTTTGAATAATACCAATTTTCTGATCTTCTTTCCATCTAGCCTTTAACTGTCCATATTGAAACCAAGTATAATTCCTCCCTTCTTCTTTTAATGTATCCAAAGATTTTAGTTGTAAATTTCCCCTCTCATTGTATAAAAGATCTTTATAAGTAATCATTTCTTGTTCCTGTTCTATATTTATATTCTCTACTGCGTGCCGAGGACATACCCATATAGGAATTTTGTAATTTAACTTATAATAGTATTTTTTCCAGACACACAGAAGAGAAATTCTCAACACATGATTCTTAAAAGCTTTATCTACTTTCTTATCATACAATAAATATGCATGCCAACCATATAATAAATCATAACCTTCTATATTCAAAATCCTTTCCTCCGTCAAATTAAACCAATCACTTATTACCGAAAGAACAACTGCTTCATAATACAGTTTTAAATTAGGCATTTTTAATCCTCCTCTTTCCCGTGTATCTTGCATTATTTTCATTTTGACTCTCGCTGTTTCTTCCTTTTAACTGCTAGTGGGGGCTTGAACTGATTGGGTGGGAGCTTGGCTGTGCTCTGATTGGAGGTTTTGTGCTCTGATGGGCTGGGGTGTGTCCTGTGGGTGGGGCTTGCTTGTGCTCAATTTAGTCTGTGTTGCAATTTGAAGCTGGTGAGCTGCAGCTGTTGTTTGGCTTTGTGGTGGTGCTACATCTTCATAGTGGGTGTCAGTCTGCTGCATGTATGGATTGGAGGGGTTTGAAATGGCTAATGTTGCAGCTGCGGTCTGGCTTCTGGTCCTTGGTTGCTTCCTGATCAGTGTGGGTTTGGGTCTGCTTTCTGGGTGGATGTCGGTGGTGACATCCTGTGTGGACCTCGTGAGTGTGGGTCTGGTGTCATTCCTCGTGTTAGGGACTCGTTTGTCAATAAGGGTTTCAAATGGCTGGTAGGCAGGTATCATCGTTTGTTCATGCTGTGTGGGCGTTTTCTTTTCTTTTCTTTTTATTGAAAAGTTTTACAACAACAATTAAATTTTTCCCCTCCTCCTCCAAACCCCCCCCGGACTTCCCGGAGCAAACACAAGGTATAGTTCATTAAACAAAACAGTCATACATTAAATTTTAAAATCTAACACAATTATAATCTTTCTCTCTCCACCTGACTTCTTCCATTAAAATCAAAATAACATCCTTCATTCAAAGCAATCCGAAATTTCTTAATCTGATATCTATTTTGAATATAGTCAATCCAGTTCTTCCATTCATTTAAATATTTTCTTGAGTACTGTCTTTCAAGAAGGCTGAGATTTTAGCCATCTCAGCCAAAGAAACTTTCAATATCCATTCTTCTATTGTGGGTAATTCTTTTTCTTCCAATATTGTCCAATCAACAGTCTTGCTGCTGTTATTAAGTTCAAAATCAACAGTCTCAATCACTGTACAGTCGTTGTTATTCCCAAAAGGAAAAATTGCGGTAGGAACTTTATCTTCTTCTTCAGAACATTCTGCATAATCCACCAGATTCTTATCCAGAAAGACTTAATTTTCTTACAAGTCCACCATACATGAAAATATGTAGCATCATCACAATTACATCTCCAACATTTCTTGCATATCTGGATACATACATGATAATTTCTTAGGATCTAAATGCCATCTATAAAACATCTTATAAAATTTTCCCTTAAATTCTGCTTAAATTTAACATTTCTAACCAAATTTTTCCCATGTTTCCAACATTATTGGTTCTTGAATATTCTGTGCCCATTTTATCATACAATCCTTTATTAAATCTCTTTCAGAATCTATTTCTATCAACACAATATACAATCTCTTTATATGCCCCTAGTTTGATTTCTAATTTGTTTAACCAGATTTTCTTCATTTGAATAATACCAATTTTCTGATCTTCTTTCCATCTAGCCTTTAACTGTCCATATTGAAACCAAGTATAATTCCTCCTTCTTCTTTTAATGTATCCAAAGATTTTAGTTGTAAATTTCTCATTGTATAAAAGATCTTTATAAGTAATCATTTCTTGTTCCTGTTCTATATTTATATTCTCTACTGCGTGAGGACATACCCATATAGATTTTGTAATTTAACTTATAATAATATTTTTCCAGACACATGAAGAGAAATTCTCAACATGATTCTTAAAAGCTTTATCTACTTTCTTATCATACAATAAATATGCATGCCAACCATATAATAAATCATAACCTTCTATATTCAAAATCCTTTCCTCGTCAAATTAAACCAATCACTTATTAGAAGAACAACTGCTTCATAATACAGTTTTAAATTAGGCATTTTAATCCTCCTCTTTCCGTGTATCTTGCATTATTTTCATTTTGACTCGCTTTTCCTTCCATATAAATTTATTAATTCAATCTGCCATTCATCCAAATTTTATCTTTCTTAATTATTGGTATCATCTGAAACAAGAACAAAATTTAGGCAAAACATTCATTTTATAGCTATTCTCCTAACAAGATAATTGTAATTTTTCCAAGTATTCATTTCCTTCTGAATTTTTCCATAACACATCATAATTATTCTTATACAATTTCCATTTGATGAAGTAAGAAAGACTCTAAATATTTAACCTTTTTACAATTTCAAATCCTGTTATTTCCTCTAGTTTTCTTTCTGGTTCTTAATCATATTTTTTGTTAACACTTTTGTTTTATTTTGATTCACTTTAAACCCTGAGACCCTTCCATATTGATTAATTACTTCCAACAAATATACTGGTTATAGGCTGAGTCAACATAACAACAAATCATCTGCAAATGATAACTTTATATTCATATCTTCTAATTCTAATACCTCTATCTCCTTAACTCTCTTATCTTATCCAATAAAGGTTCAATAAAATAAACAATAAAGGTGATAAAGGACACTCTTGTTCCTTTGCAATTTTAAAACTATCTGTCAAACTACCATTAATTATCTGAGCTGTTTGCTCTCCATAAATTCTAAGTAATTAAAACCATTTCAAATTGCATTGAAAGATATATGGAGAAGGCAGAATTTTGATGATAGAGATTCTTATTTTGGATACATCAATCTTTTCACGTATTGATTTTATATTAATTATAATGACTTGCTTTCTATAAACAAAGATATTTCCAAGATGTTAAACTGATCATAGTCCAGTATGGATGGAGTTGCAATATGAAGGTGGAAGAAGATCATGGAGAATAAATGAAAATTTGTTTAGATATGAGGATAATGTAAATCAATGTAAAAAACAAATGAAAGAATTTTTTGATTATAATTTAAAAGGAACTTGATAGAATTGTCTCAAGGCCTTTATGAAGGAAATTTGATATATATTAATAGTAGACAAGAAAACTACAAAAATGAATTTAGAAGAGAAATTCAGAAACAATTATTGTATATAATCCACATGATTTAAAAACTTCTTGATAAAGATATTACAGAGTCAATTTAATATGTTAATGGCAGATCAGGTGGCAACAATATACAATATGCTAAACAATACTTTTTGTAATGCCAATAAATCAGTGGTTGGCTTATATGTTAAGGAAAAGACAGAAAGCACGTACTATTGAAGAATTGAATACAAGGGTAGTCGATTTCAACAGGATAAAATTAAAAGCTTTCTTGGAATATTATACAAATTTATATCCAGAGATACAATATTAATATGGATATTGATAAATATTTGAAAGATATAAGGTTAAGTTTAACTAATGAACAAAAAGAGTTGAATTTCTAACTTCTGAGGAAATTATTTATAAAAGCAATTAAAAATAAAATCCCGCACAGATGGACTTACAGCAATATATTATAAAAAGTTACAGGATGAGATATTGGTCCACTTATGGGTTATTTAATCAGATACTGATGGAGGAATACCACCATCATGGAGGACTACTTTTATTTCATTGATACCAAGAGGATCAAGTACAGCCTGAATTATAGACCGATTTCCTCTTGAATAATGATTATAAGATTTTGCAAAAATAATGGCAAATAGGTTAATAATTGTACAAATTCACACTGACCAGTCTGGTTTTATAAAAGGGAGACAAATGAGGAATAACGTTAGGCAGATAGTGAATTTATTGGAATATTTAAAAAGAAAAATCAGATTCCCATTTTATTCTTGGATGCAGAAAGCTTTTGGTCTGGCATCAAATGTGATTTTATTGGAGCAGGAAGTAGAAGAAATAAAGAAGTTAATTTAAAATTGGAAAATGAGATTGAGGCAGTTCAAAGTAAAATGGATAAAGTTGATGATGAAATTGTTTTGGTACAATATAGAGCAATGGAACTTACTACGAATCCGTGGACTGAAAGAATGTAAAAATGAGAATTTGAAGCAAATTTTTGAGGCCTTTGCAGAGATTTTGGCAGTTCGGCCAGTAGATGTGGCATTTATATTGATAAAAATTTATCGTGTGAATTCCTGGATAGCAAGACAAAGAAATCTTCCCAGAGACATTGTTATTTATTTTACTACTAGAACAGTGAGAAATGAGATTTTACAAGCTTTTTAAAGGAGACAAGATTCAAGCAAGCCAAGATATTTTAATACTAAAGGAAATTCCCCAAAATGTTGAGAGGTAGGAAGGAGTTTGCTTTTTGGTGAACGAACTTAAAAACGTCAGATTGAGTATAGATGGGACATCCCAATTGGTATAATAGTTTACTATGAAGGGAAAGCACATCGTCTTAATACAGTCAGTAAAGCACAAGAGTTTTATGCTTATGTGCTTAAGGCTGGAAGTCCACCATCTCCGGATGGTAGGAGAAAGGAAGGTGAAATTAAAGAAAAAGAAGTGATAGTAATGGAAGAAGACCGTTTACAAGCGTTGGATGTGTCTAAGATGGGATCAGAGATTCCAAAAGAGCCAAGGATGACAAGAGCAGCTGTCAACGCAAGGAACAAGAAGAAAAGGCTCAACAGGCTCAATCTGCTATTACCAAGACGGAAACAGTGGGAGGAGCAAGGCCCAAAGAAAGATATGATTTGCGGCTGGTGCTTCAAAAGTTTCGATTGCTGATAATGGCAATTAGACTTTTATCTTGGAATGTCAATGGATTAAACTCACCACAAAAGAGAAGAAAGATATTTCATTATTTGAAGCAATTTAAAATGACATTGTATGTTTACAAGAAACACATATTAGAACATTAGACCAGAAATATTTGATAAATTCAAATTGGGAATACATTTTGTTGCATCTGCTACAGAAAAGAAGAATGGACTAGTTGTTTATATAAAGAGTAATTTATCTGCAACATTAATTGAGCGGATAATCAAGGAAGATATATTGCTATTGAACTTTTATTGGAAGGGAAAAAATACTTTTAATAGGAGTTTTATGCACCAAATCAACAACAAGAAAATTTTTATAAGTTTTACATAAAGAATAACATCTTGGGATTATAAAACTTATATATTAATGGGTGATTGGAATGGAGTGATGGATACCCAGAAAGATAAAGAAGTCTTAGAAATATTTCCAATGTAAAACTGCCAAAGGCATTCTTTGATTTGATGGAAGATTTAGAATTGAGAGATGTATAAACGCAATGAAAAGAGAGATTTTACATTTTTTCTGACAGACATCAATCTTTTCTAGGATTGATTTCATTTTAATTACTAATGATTTGTTTTTCAGAGTGAAGAAGACAAAATTTGTTCTAGAACCTTGTCTGATCATAGCCGGTATGGATTGAGTTAGATCGAAAAAGAGGCCAGGAGGTCGTGGAGGATGAATGAGAACTTGTTTAAATATGAACAAAATGTAAATGAATGTAAAACTCTAATGAAGGAATTTTTCTTTGAACATGGATAAAGGACACCTATAGAGATAGTTTGGGACACCAGCAAAGCTTATATGAGGGGAATTTTATTAGAGATGAATAATAAATATAGAAATAGACTGCACAAAAGGCGAAAAGAACTAGAAGAGGAAATTAAAAGGAAGGAGCAGTTATTGGTAGGCAATCCAGGAGATAGTAAAACAAAAGAGTCAATAAATATATTAAGAGGTCAATTTAATATGTTAATGGCAGATCAGGTGGCAACTAATTTACAATATGTAAGACATAATTTGTTTAATAATTCTAATAAACCTGGAAGGTGGTTAGCATATTTATTAAGAAAGAAACAGAAACGACGTATAATTGATAAAATAGAATATAGAGGTAAGGAAGTATATCAGCAAAATTTGATTAAAAAAGCTTTTTTAGAATATTATACTAAGTTATATTCTAGAGATGTGATTAGTGATAAAGATATAGATAGATATTTACAGGACCACGGTATTTTAGAAATTACAGTAGATCAAAGGAAGAGTTGAATCAATTAATTTCTTCAGAGGAAATAGTGTTTGCAATTAAGCAAGCGAATAAAGCACCAGGTACAGATGGCTTGACAACTACTTATTATAAAAATTTACAAAATGAGATGATTGTACCACTTAAGGAGTTATTTAACAGAATACAAAGGAGGAGAAGCTCCTCCTTCATGGAGGACAGCTTTATCTCATTAATACCTAAAGAAGATCGAGATGGTGTTAAACCAGAGAATTATAGGCCAATATCGCTTTTAAATACTGATTATAAGATATTTGCTAAGATACTAGCGAATAGATTGATGCCACTGATGAATCAATTAATTCATAATGACCAATCAGGATTTATTAAGGGGAGACAGTTGAGATATAATATGAGACAAATTGTAAATATACTTGAATATTTGGAAGAAACAGCCAGGTTTCAGCAGCATTCCTCTTTTGGATGCGAAAAGCTTTTGATAGATTGGATTGGCAGTTTTGTTTAAAGTAATAGAAAAATGCAATTTGGGGATTATTTTATTCAAGCAATTAAGGCTATATATCAAAAGCAAACAGCTCAAATAATAGTAAATGGTGGATTAACAGAATCTTTCAAGATTGAGAAAGGGACTAGACAAGGATGTCCCTTGTCACCATTATTATTCATTCTAACTTTGGAAATATTATTGAGTAAGATCGTGGTTTAGATCGAATAAAAGGAATTAGAATTAAAATCAAGATTATAAATTAAGGCGTTTGCAGATGATTTGGTTGTTCTTTATCTCAACCAATACATTCAGCTGTATATTTGATGGAGACAATTGATCAGTATAGTAAGGTATCTGGGTTTAAAGTGAATCAACAGAAGACAAAATGATAATTAAAAATATGAATACACATCAGAGGAAGAATTAGAAAGAATAACTGGATATGAAGTAGTTAAAAGGTTAAATACTTAGGAGTATACATTACAGCATCGAATGTAAAATTATATAAAAACAATTGAGGTATTGTGGGGAAAAGTAATTAAAGAAATGGAGAAATGGAAGAAGTTACAATTATCATTGTTGGGAAGAGTGGCAGCTATAAAATGAATGTTTTGCCTAGATTTTTATTTTTGTTTCAAATGATTCCAATTTTGAAGAAAGATGCAAATTTACAAGAATGGCAAAAGGATTAATATATGAGTATAACCGAGGTTTTTCAGATTAGGGAAAAGGTAAAATCTAATTTGATGTACTTGAAGCAGGAAGAGGCTAATAACAGAGGGATTTGAAATAGCAGTTGGAGCCTGTATAGCGTTATAAGATGAAAGACATGGCGCGTGCTTTGTTGGCTGGATGGAAAAGAATCAATAATAGGCTGTAGAAGAAACCATTTAAGGAGACATGTTTCTTGTGCTTAATTTTTTAAATGGCTTGGTATGGGGAATTACTGAAGAAATTGATTATAGAGATGGCGACATGGGCGGTGTTTAGTTGGCTGGACTGGATTTTAGGTGATAATGAGGCTGTGCAGAAACCATTTAAAAGCCCCGCCAGGGCTTTTCTTCTCCTCCGTGCTTCAGAAGTTGGGCTTTTAAATGGTTCTTGGCGATTTATGAACAAGTATATAGAAATGAAAAATGGGCGGTGTATGGTGGACTGATTGGTAATGTGAAGAAAATTTAAGGATGAGTTTCTTGTGTAGAAGTTGGGCTTTTAAATGGTTTCTTACAGCCTGGCGGGATTATAGATATGATAATTGAGATAATCATGTGTTTCATTGGCTATCTTATAAGATTATTTAGAAAAATAAATTCGCTGTAGTATGGAAAAATATTCAAATATTTGACTCAAGACTGGAAAGAAACGTTCAAGTATTTAAGATCAGGCTGAAGAACATTTGCTGAGAAACAAACATGATGATTTTCTCTGCTCTCGCTCTGTCAAAGGCGCTGGAAAGAAAACAGCAGCAGGGCAGCCAGATGTTTTTTTTTTTTGTGGCGGGCTAGTCTGGAAATCTGTTTTGGGAAGTGGTGGTTTCAGCCCTGTCGGCCAAATGGATCAGTTCGAAGTAGGAAAGCTTGCTGCTTCTTCTTCTTTTGCTTCTATTTTTGGCTCTCATTGCAGCTCCTGCTTTTGAGAGGCTCGATTGCTGGATTGAATACTAAAATAAAATAAAAGCGGAAGATAGTTTTGGTATATTGACAGAGTTTTAAAAAAAAGTTGAAAAGACTGCCTCTTGAGTTTAACATATTTAGAGGTAAAGAGAAAATGGTTGACTGGGTTGAAGAATTCATCCTAGCCCCATTGACTGGCCCTTTGACTCGATAGGATTTAGCTGACGGGATTGTTAAACAGTTTTCTTTCTTCTAGAGAAGTCACTCTAATAAATATTGGGAGGTGTTTTCAAGGAAACATAGGGGTCCACCTTCTGCCCACAAGAAATGTAGGGAAATGCCACCATTCCCAGCCTTCTGAGCACATCAGCTTATCCTGGCAGAGGATGAGGAAAGTCGATTTCAAAGCCTTTGGAAATCACCAGCTTGGAAAAAGCTAAATTATGTAGGGCTATTCAGCTACAACTTCGTGTTTAGGTTTTGTCTTTTGAGCGAGATAATGATAGCTAGCTAGCTAGCTAATTAGATAGATAGATAGATAGATAGATAGATAGATAGATAGATAGATAGATATAGATAGATAGATAGATAGATTAGAAAGAAAACAGAACAAAAAACAGAATAATAGAGTTGGAAGGACCTTGGAGGTCTTCTAGTTCAACCCTGCTTACGCAGGAAACCTTATACCACTTCAAATGCTTATCCAATATCTTCTTAAAACTTCCAGTGTTAGAGCATTCACAACTTCTGGAGGCAAGTTGTTCCACTGGTTAATTGTTCTAACTGTCAGGAAATTTCTCCTTAGTTCTAGGTTGCTTCTCCTTGATTAGTTTCCACCCATGCTTCTTGTCCTGCCCTCAGGTGCTTTGGAGAATAGTTTGATTCCCCCTTCTTTGTGGCAGCCCCTGAGATATTGGAATGTTCCTATCATGTCACCCCTAAACTAGACATAAGTTCACATGATTCTTGCTTGCATATAACAGCATGCTGGGAAAAAAAAGGATGGAAGGAAGGAAGGAAGGAAGGATGGATTGATGGATGGAGGCGACCGCTTTGAAGCGCAACCCTTCTGCAACTGGGGGTCAATGTTTTCCCAATCCTAGGGTGTGGGAAACAGTCATTCTTTCTTCCCCTAGTCTCTCCCGAGATCGCACTGCAGCGCCCATCATCCCCAGCCGGCAATCTGAGCTCGTGCCATCGATGTGGTCCTTGAACTTCCTCCTTGTTTCTAACCCAGCCTAGGATGGCCGGCGTGGAGGGTATGGTGGTGGTAAACGACCAGGAGAAAGCTTTTCGAGAGGTCCTCTTGGAAGGCTGCCTTGGAAAGGGAAAGTGGGAGGGGCAGAGATTTCTCCTCAAAGGTCCCCTTGGAAGGCTGGGTTGGAAAGGGAAAGTGGGAGGGGCAGAGATTTCTCCTCTCGGGTCCCCTTGGAAGGCTGGGTTGGAAAGGAAAGTGGGAGGGGCAGAGATTTCTTCCTCGGGTCCTTCTAGAGTCCTTGAGAAACTGATATCATACAAGGTTAATAAATTATACCCTCCTCCTCATTGATGAGTTTTTCATCCTGAAATTGATTGAAACAGATCATATGCTGCCATAGTATAGTGTTAACAACATCTGTAAAGATGATATATGAGCATGACACTAAGTTTTTCTATATTTCCCTTTATTGAAAAACTTCCATCATGCTTCTTTCTGAAAACAAAGGTCATTATAATATACCTCATTATATATTTGATTTGATGATATTTCAGTTAATAAATACCATTTAAGGTGTTAAGCTTCCTTTCTTTTTCAGCAGCAAAGTGAATTACAACTTTAAAGAACTTTATTACTTTATATTCATTTATTTTAAGTATAGATTTTAGATTTTTAAACAAATATGTTTAGAGCTTTTATATCTTTCAAGTTATTCAAATTATCCCCTCAGCAGGTATATAATGGCATCCAATTCCAATATCATGTTGGGGCTTTTGAGCAAGGGAGGTGGAACGCGAGCACCGCCTTTCGCGCTGGCATTCCGGGATTTCCCTTTGTTTAGAGCTGGGAATCCTCCTTCCCCCTTTTGCACTTTTATTGTTTTTCGTTCAAATAAATATTCATGTTATTTTACTTGGCTCTATCTTTATTTTTTACATTGACCAGTAGCTGCCTCATTTCCCACCCTCGGCTTATACTCGAGTCAATAGTTTTTCCCAGTTTTTTGTGGTAAAATTAGGTGCCTCGGCTTATATTCGGGTCGGCTTATACTCGAGTATATACGGTAATAAATTTGTATGGAAGGGTAAAAAACCGAGGATAAAGTTAAAAATAATGCAAGACGTTAGGGAAAGAGGGGGTTTAAAAATGCCTAACTTGAAATTGTACTATGATGCAGTTGTTTTAACTTTAATTTCTGATTGGATTAATTTAACAGAGGAAAGGATTTTGAATATAGAAGGTTATGGTTTGTTATATGGATGGCACGCATATGTAATATATGACAAGAAAATTGATAAGACATTTAAGAATAATATGGTCAGAAGTGCGTTGTTGAGGATTTGGAAAAAATATCAATATAAGTTAGATGGAAAGATACCAATATGGACCATCCCCAGACATATGATAGAGAATATAAATATATTACAAAAAATGGAAGTTATCACTTACAAAGAGCTTTTGACTATGGAAAAAGGGGAATTACAGTTGAAATCTAGGGAGAAATTGAGGATGAAGGAAGAAATTATACATGGTTCCAGTATGGACAATTGCAATCTAGATGGAAAATAGATCAGAAAATTGGTATAAGGCAAAGTGATGATAATCTGGTAAAACAAATAAAAGATCAAGGTCAACAGCATATAAAGAGATTATATAATGTATTGGTTGAAATTGATTCAGAAATGGAGTTGGTTAAAGATTGTATGGTAAAATGGGCACAAAATTTTCAACAACCTATAATGTTAGAAACATGGGAAAAAATTTGGGTGAGGAATGTTAAATTCACGCAAGCACAAAATTTAAGAGAAAATTTTTATAAAATGTTTTATAGATGGCATTTAGATCCTAAAAAACTGTCATGTATGTATCCAAATGTGAAAGCAAAATGTTGGAGATGTGATTGTGAGGATGCTACCTATTATCATATATGGTGGACTTGCAAAAAAGTTAAAGCCTTTTGGATTAAAATATGGTGGATTATGCAGAACATTTTGAAAAAGAAGATCAAGTTTGTTCCACAGTTCTTTTTATTAGGAATAATCTCAGATTGCACTGTTATAGAGACAAAACTGATTCTGAATTTAATAACTGCTGCAAGATTATTGATTGCACAATATTGGAAGAAAGAAGACTTACCTACAATTGGAGAATGGATTAGTAAAGTATCAAATTTAGCAGAAATGGCAAAAATTTCTGCCTACTTGAAAGACTGTACACAAGAAAAATATATATTGGAATGGAGGAAGTGGATTGATTATATTCAAAATAAGTATCAGATTAAAAAATATCAATTAGTTTTTGAGTGAAGTTAGGAATTATTATGTATTAGTTTAAGAAAGAAGGGAATTGATAGTGTGATGGTGTGAAATGGAATATGTTTTATGTTATATTTTAGATTATGTTTGTTAGTTACAATACCCTGTATTCTGTTCTGGGAAGTCTCGGGGAAGGAGGCGGGAAGGGAAGACTATAAATTGATTGGTTGCCATTGTACAGGAATAATGGTAGAATTAAACAAGTTGGAATGGTGTAATGTCGGGACTGCTCGGCAAACACTCCCGAAGGGAAAGGGTAAGGAAAGAGGAGTAAAGAAGGAAGAAAGTAGGTAGGTAGGTGGGTAGGGAGGAAAGAAGGGAGGGAGAAGAAAGGATAGGAGGAGGAGAAGAAGGAGAAGATAGAGGGTTAGAAAGGATGGTAGTGAGAAGTGGGAAAGAGGAGGGGAAGTAGGAAAGCGAGGAGAAGGTGGTGGGGGAAGTTTAAGAAGGATGAGAAGGGAAGAAAGGATTAAAGGGGGGAGTGGCAGTCGAGCAGCCCTGACTGAGTATAATTTGAGTATAGGACTGATTGTTGGATAAGTGATTGTATTGTACACTGGTCAAATTGTGGGAATTATTATGGAAAAATAAAAAAATTTTGCAAAAAAAAAAAAAAAGAAAGAATTCCATTTAAAAAAAAAATAAAAAAAATCTTGTTATATTCTTCTTAAAGGTTCCACGCCAGCAATTGTAATCAGCATTTCCTTAGCTTTGGCTTATCTTAGCTTTCACTTTCAAGAACGCCATCTTTCATCATCTCCACTCTTAAATACAAATACCTTCTCTGTCAGGGAGTTAAAATCATCTTACAATCAAATGCCAGCCCTCCTATTTTCGGCTCTTTCCGTGTTGACAATCTATCAATAATCCTTTTCAGTCACGGAGATGGACGCTGCGTTTTGTTCTGCTTTTGCAGAAGCGTTCTGGATTCTGGAGCTTTTTTTCGAGCTATAGAAGGAGCGTTCCCAGCAAACCACCAGAAATCATTCTGGGGCCTTTCTTGGGGGCACTACTTCAGCTCAAATGCTCATCTCTCCCTTTTTGCCCGAGGGCAGAGATTTACGAGCTGTTGACAGCAGATTAACGCTGTCTAAACAGCTCTACAGAATCACACAGAACTGGCGGACTGAGATCGCCCGCCATTTAACGAAGCGGAGCCACCCGGAAGTCCCATTAGTTTGCTGGTTTTGACTGTGAGTGTGCACTTTTTATCCCCTGCTTGGGGATAAAAAACAGCTTCTAAAGCACAGCTAAGAGGGAGCAGCAATGAGAAAAGCAGGCAAAGCACGAAGATTGTTTCACTCACTAGCACCTTGTTAGGGCTGGAAAAAAGCTTCTAAAGCACAGCTGAGATTTGGAGGGAGCAGGCAAAGAATGAAGAGTGCTTCACTTGCTAGCACCTCGTTAGAGCTAAAAAAGCTTCAAAAAAACTACATTTGGAGTATAAGATGCACCCAAATTTTCAGCCACTTTTAGGTGGGAAAATGTATCATAAATTGGAGATTTATGATACAACAAATTAAAAGAATGGAATTTGGGACTTCCGATGGTGCCACTTTCCTTGCCGGGCGCCTAATCAAGGCGCTCCGCACTGAAATCTCGTAAAAGCCAGCAAAACAGCAAAAATCAGCTGTTTGCCGGCTTCAACTTCTCTCCCTGGGAGAAAGGGAGATGATAGAGTGGCGGGAGAGTGGTAGATCTTCCCAGGGGCTTGGCTTTGTGAAGCAGAGCCCCGGAGGGTTGAGTCCCACTGAAATCCTGCCGAGCTCCGAACTTCAGCGTGCTCCTGCAGAAGAGGAAAAGAAGAAAGTGTCCATCTCTGCCCAATTGATTTTTTTCTATGGATTTCTATATGCAGACAGAAGAAATGCGAGTGAACAATTATTGGATCACAAGTATTTTTGACTTCCTGACTTCTACCCTTTAAAAAGTGAAAAAAAAATTTTTTTTTTGCCTTAACTGACTGTTTAAGGCGTCTGTTGGCGTCTGAGAGGAAGTGAAAGTGAAGTGAAGTGAAGTTAAAGGGGAAGCTGGCTGTGTAACTATGAAACGTTATTTGTGGATTGCAACAAATTGAGCTCTCCTATACTTAAAGGGGAAAAGAAAAGTTTTAAAGTTAAATTTTGTGACTTTAAAAACTGAAATGGCTACTAAACCACCTAAGACTGCTGGCAGAAGGGGATCTGAAGTAGCTTTGGAAGATATGCTTAAAGAGCAAGAAAAAATGTTTGAAGAGAGGTTTAAGGAATTGATGGAAAATAATGAAAAGATAAGAGAAGAAATGAAAAAGAATAATAAAAAAATAAGAGAAGATATTTTGATGGCTTTTCAAGGTTTGGCAAAAAGACTGGAGGGGTTGGAGGAGGAGGTGCAAGAAATTGCCCAGTCAAACCAGCAACTAGAAAATAAAATGGGAGGAATGCAAATAAAATTGGACAAAAATGCAGATCAAGTGGTGGTGATGCAGTATAGGATGATGGAAGGAGCACTGAGAATTAGGGGATTACAAGAGGAAAAAGGTGAAGATTTAAAAAAAAAAATTATCAGAAGCCTTGGCTGAATTTATTGAATTTGATCCACAAGAGGTTGCTTATCAAATTGATAAAATATACAGAGTTAATTCCTGGATTGCTAGGCAGAAGAAACTCCCTAGAGACATTGTGGTTTTCTTTGTGAAAAGAACAATGAGAAATCAGATCTTGCAAGCTGCATATCAGAAAAAGCTGAAAATAGGAGATCAGGAGTTGAAGGTTTTGAAAGAGATTCCTCCCAAGTTTTGCCTCCTCAGTCCAGGTCCTCACTGATTTAGAAGTAGAACAAAGTCAAACTAGAGTCTTGGACTTTAAGAGAGCTAATTCAATAAACTTAGAGAGAGCTTGAGAAGGATTCCATGGATGAGAATCTTCAAGGGAAAAACAACTCAAGAAGCTTGGGAAAGTTTGAAAAGTGAGATTATAAAAGCCCAGTCTAGCACAATACCAATGAAGAAGAAAAATAATAAATCTCAAAAGAAACCAGCATGTATGCATAAAGAACTATCTGATAAATTGAAAGACAAAAAGGACAAATATAAAAAGTGGAAAGAGGGGCAAATAACTAAGGCAGAATATCAGCAAATAGCCCGAGCCAGTAAAGGGGCCTCTATGGCTCAGACTGCTAATGCAGTCTGTTATTAACAGCAGCTGCTTGCAATTACTGCAGGTTCTAGTCCCACCAGGCCCAAGGTTGACTCAGCCTTCCATCCTTTATAAGATAGGTAAAATGAGGACCCAGATTGTTGGGGCAATAAGTTGACTTTGTATATAAATATACAAATAGGATGAAGACTATTGCTAACATAGTGTAAGCCACCCTGAGTCTTCAGAGAAGGGCGGGATATAAATGCAAATAAAAAAAAAGATGAACTGAGGAAAGCTAAGGCTCACAACGAACAAAGGCTAGCGACAAAAGTAAAAAATAACAAAAAAAAGCTTATTCCAACATGTTAAAAACAAGAAAAAAGTCAAGGAAACAATTGGCCCTTGCTGGGAGAAAGTGGCAAGAAGGTGACAAGCAACAGGGAGAAAGCAGATCTACTTAACTCATTTTTTCCATCTGTCTTTACACAAAAGGAAAAAACAATCCAACCTATCAAAAACAGCACCACAAAAAACAGATTAGGAACACAAGTTAAAATAGGAAAAAAAATGGTAAGTGAACACCTATCTACCCTAGACGAGTTCAAATCACCAGGACCGGATGGATTACACCCCAAGGTTCTGAAGGAACTGGCAGACGAGATCTCAGAACCACTGAACTATATCTTTCAAAGATCCTGGAGCACAGGGGAGCTGCCAGAGGACTGGAAAAGAGCTGTCGCATTCAGCCTCCTCAGTATCCTGTCCATGTCCTCGGGAGTCACAGCATCAAACTCTCCCCAGATAATATTCTCAAGAACTACCTCCGTCATCCCACCTGAATCTATCCAATCAGTGTCCAGACCGTCTCGTATCCGAGCGATTTTATTGGACAGATATTGTCCAAAATCCTCAGTGCAGCCCTGCAAGGGGTCCTCCCGAGCTCCCTGCTCCAGAAGGGAGCGGGTCACCCTAAACAAGGCGGCAGGGCAGTTATCTGCCGATGCTATAAGAGCGGAAAAATAATCATGTTTTGCCGCTCTTATCGCCACTAAGTAGGTCTGAATATGAGACCTTACTAGTGTTCGGTCGGATTCTGATTGGCTGGACCTCCAAACACTCTCTTGGCAGCTTTTCTGGCGCTTCATCTCTCTCAGCTCCTCAGAATACCAGGGACTGGTTGAGCTCGGCGCCGGGTCAGAGGCCATAAAGGCACGACGTGGTCTAAAGCCCCTGCCGCCGCCCTTTCCCTGGCGGCGACTAGTTCTTCAGCCGAGCCGTGGGCTAGGTCCTCAGGAAATGGCCCAAGCTCCGTCAGGAACCTCTCCGGGTCCATCAGACACCTGGGACGGAACCAGCGAACCGACTCCGGCTCCCTGCGGTGAGGGTTGGCGGTTCAAAAGTCAAGTCAAAGGAGTGAATGATCTGACCATGACAGGGGTTCGATGACTAAATCCCCCAATTCCAGATCATTCAGCCACTGTCCTGAGACAAAAATCAAGTCCAGAGTGTTACCCCCGATGTGAGTGGGACCGTTGACTAATTGGGACAGGTCCAAGGCTGTCATGGAAGCCATGAACTCCTGAGCCGTTGACGAGGTTTCGCCTACCGACAACAGGTTGAAATCCTCCATAACCATAAGTCTGGGGGTATCCACCGCCATCCCGGCTATCGCCTCAAGCAGCTCGGGCAGGGCCACTGTTACGTAGCAAGGAGCCAGGTACGTGATCAGCAGACCTACCTGTATCCCCAGACCCCACTTCACAAGGAGAGACTCACATTCGGCTATCTGCGGGACAGTGACCTCCCTTGGCTCCAGACCTTCTTTAATAATAAACGCCACCCCCCACCCCTACCCTGGGCCCTCGGCTGATGAAATGCATGGAAGCCTGGTGGGCACATTTCAATAAGGGGGACCCCCCCCTTCTGTGCCCAACCAGGTGCCTCTGAACTGCAAATCAGGTCCGCACCCCCCTCCTGTATAAGATCAAAAATGAGGGGGGCTTTATTTACCATGGACCTGGCATTACACAACATCAGTCTAAGGTCCAGGTCCTGAGGATTCCGGCCATTCGGGGAACGGGTAAAGCCAGGGGGACTGGAGTGCACGATCGCTCGTAAGCAGCGAGTGCGCACTCCCCGAACATGATACGGGCCCCTGCTTCCACCGTATCTGCCCCTCCTATGTACTGTGCCGATGGAAAAGCCCTTATACGGTTGAGTTTCAGCCTCCTCCTTCCCCTCCAAACTTCTAAAATCCAAGCCGCGAGCCCTAACAGGGGTCAGCCCTACCACCGATGAGTTACCCCCATAACCCATCCTAAGCCTCCCTCCCCTTAAAAGATGAACTTAAAAAATTCCTAAGCCCTTTTTTGGCCGCATGCCACCTCTCGGGATTCCAAAATCCGTCATCGAGGTAGGCCCTCCAATTTGTGAGGCCCTCTCACAAATCTGTGAGAGGCGGGAATCTCGCAGACCAAGGAGTTGCGCAGATGAGTATATCGGTAATCACGAAGTGACGGATAGTCTGATCCCAGCCGGTCAAGATGGTATCACCTTTGCCGGGAACTAGAATAGAATAGAATAGAATAGAATTTTTATTGGCCAAGTGTAATTGGACACACAAGGAATTTGTCTTGGTGCATATGCTCTCAGTGTACATAAAAGAAAAGATATGTTCATCAAGGTACAAGATTTACAACACAAATGATGGTCAATATATCAATATAAATCATAAGGATTGCCAGCAACAAGTTATAGTCATACAGTCATAAGTGGAAAGAGATTGGTGATGGGAACGATGAGAAAATTAATAGTAGTGCAGATTTAGTAAATAGTTTGACAGTGTTGAGGGAATTAATTGTTAATTAATTGAGGGAATTAATTGCTTAGATGACAAGAATTACAGGGTCAAAAGATGGAATTAGATGGAATAATGACCCGGGATGGACACCATTTCTGTGACCATCACCAGTCCAGTCATCCAAGCCTCCAAGGGCCCCAAAATGGAAGAAGCCTCCGCCGCCAGAGATGGAGAACCACAGCCTCGGCTACCCCCAGGTCTCAAAAGGGGACTCCATGCGGGGCACCGTAGTGTCTCGTGAGACTAGATGTCACCGCTGCCGCAATGTCGCCACCGCCCACCGCCGCCACCGTCAACCACTCGACCAAAGCTAACGGGCCACAATTCACCCCAAGCCTCAATTCCAAGAAACACTAGAAATCTTAAACAGAAAAATAAGACAAGATAAAGAAATAAAAGGAATGAAAATAAAAAAGACGAATATAAGTTACAAGCATTTGCGATGATTTAGTATTTTTTATGGAAGAACCAATAGAAATGGGCCCAAAGTTAATTGAGCAAATAGAGGAATATGGAGAAGTAGCAGGATTGAAAATTAATAAAGATAAGGCAAAAATTATAGTTAAAAATATGAGAGAAAAGCAAAAAGCAACTAATGGAGAAGTTAGATATTCAAATGGTGAAGAAAGTGAAATACTTGGGCATCCAATTAACTTCAAGATGTATTACTGTGAAGGAAGATAATTATTATAAACTGAGAAATCAAATTAAAATAGACTTGGAAAAATTTGCAATTATCACTAATGGGAAGAATAGCACTAATTAAAATGAATATATTACCAAGAATCTTGTTTCTCTTTCAAATGATTCTGATAAAGTTGGAGAAAAAATATTTTGAGAGCCTGAATAAAATGATGTGGAAATATATATGGCAAGGAACAAAAGCAAGAATTAATCTTAAATTGCTTCAAGATTCCAGAACTAGAGGAGGATTTGGTCTACCAAATTGGGAGCTTTATCACCAAGCGGCGAGGTTAACCTGGGTTAAAGAATGGATTTTATTGAGAAATACAAGACTATTGACTTTGGAAGGATATGATTTGCAATTAGGTTGGCATACTTTCTTATGGCACGGGAAAAATAGGATATTTTCATATCCTTCCAGAGACATTGTGTAAGGAATGGTTTGTTAACTGTATGGGGGAGAGTAAAAGAAAACCATTATATGGAAATACAAATGTGGCTTTCAACAATAGAAGCATTGACACATCCAAATATGATTAACGTGGACAATATTGTAAGATACAAGGACATCTTAACAGAGAAGGGAGAACTAAAACAGAAACAAGATCTAGAAAAACAAGAAATTGAGACTGATTGGTATATACGACTGCAAATACAATCTGGTTACGATAAAGACTTGAAACAGTGTGGTTTTAATTTGGGAGAATCAGAGTTGGATGAGATAATGACTGGAAAGGATAAAAAATGATTAAAATATTGTATAATTACTTATTGCAAATTAGACTAGAAGATGAAGAAGTAAAAGGGACAATAATGACATGGCCAAAAAACTTTGGTTATACAAAAGAATTAGAGAGATGGCAACAACTATGGGAAAGGAATTATAAATTAGCGATGGCAACTGCATATAAAGAAAATTTTTATAAAATGTTTTATAGAAGGCATATGCCACCAGAAAGGCTAGCAAAAATGTTTAAGGATAAATCAGCTAAATGTTGGAAATGTTCACATGTGCTGGGATCGTATTATCATATGTGGTGGCCATGTAGCAAAAAAATATTGGCTTAGAATACATCCATGGTTAGAGGAAATGTTACATAAAGATATAGAATTAAAACCAGAGATATTTTGAGGTTCCAGTGACGTCACCGCTCCTGCAGGGTGCTCTAACAGGGCACTCTGCGTTAGAAGATCGTAAAAGTCAGTGAAACAGTATAAATCACTGTTCACTGACCTTAGCATACCCCTTGGGCAAAAGGGGGTGTGCAGAGCTGTGGGGGAGTGGTAGATCTCTCAGGGGGTTTGCTCTTAAGAGCGAATTTTTCTGGATTTGAGGTCCCATCAAACCTCATTATACTCCGACTTCAAACGTGCTCCTGTTTTTTCAGGAAAAGGGAATAGGAGTCACTTCTGCTCAAAAGGACTTGTCAAATTGATTGATTTTCTAAGCAGACGAGGATTTCACAAGCGTTTGATCTTTGAAGTAGAACACGCAAGTACACTGACTCCCCCTTTTGAAATTTGAAACTTCTCTTTGTCTCTGATTAATTGACTTTTAAAATGGCGTCTAAAAGTGAAAGTGAATTCTTTAGTACAACAAAGTAGCGTTATTTGTGGATTGTTATAAACGGAGCTCTCCTATACTGAAAGGAGTAAAGGAAAGTTTTTAAGTTTAAATTCCTGAATCTTTTGAAAACAGAATGGCGGTTAAACCTTTAAAGCCTTCTGGAAGAAGAGGATCTGAAGCAAATCTTGAGGATATATTGAAAGAACAATTAAAACTTTCTGAAGATAGGCAAAAAGAGATGATGGAAAAATTTAATGCAAAAATAAGAGAAGATATTATGATGGCTATTCAAGGTTTGAGTAAAAAAATTGAGGGATTGGAAGAAGAGATGCAACAGATCTCTCAGTCAAATAAGCACTTAGAAGACAAAATGCAAGGTGTTCAGAAAAAAGTGGATCAAAATGAAGATCAGGTTGTGATATTGCAATACAAACTTATGGAAGGAGCTCTTAGAATCCGTGGTATGCAGGAACAGAGAGGAGAGGACCTAAGAAAAATCATATCAGAAGCATTGGCTGAATTTATTGAAGAGGGCTGTGAAAATATTTACAGATCCTCACATCCAGGATATAAACTGTTTCAACTCCTACCCTCAAAACGACGCTACAGATCATTGCACAACAGAACAACTAGACACAAGAACAGATTTTTCCCGAAGGCCATCACTCTGCTAAACAAATAATTCCCTCAACACTGTCAAACTATTTACTAAATCTGCATTACTATTAATCTTCTCATTGTTCCCATCACCAATCTCTTTCCACTTATGACTGTATGACAGTAACTTTGTTGCTGGCAATCCTTATGATTTATACTGATATATTGACCATCATTTGTGTTGTATCTGTTGTACCTTGATGAACGTATCTTTTCTTTTATGTACACTGAGAGCATATGCACCAAGACAAATTCCTTGTGTATCCAATCACACTTGGCCAATAAAAAATTCTATTCTATTCTATTCTATTCTATTCTATTCTATTCTATTCTATTCTATTCTAATCCCATCACCCTGGAGCTGAAGGTCTTTTGTTTTGTAGATAAGCTGTCCCAGTCCTTCTCAATGGGCATCAAATATCTGCTGGGGACAGGGAACTGAAGCTCTGAGTTTCTGTCTCCCTATTTCTCTTTTAGGGGAAATATAATATTCTGCTTTTTTAATATTTTCTAAAATATTTCATTCTTCTAGGAGGGGTAGGTGCTAACTTTCTACAGCTCAAACAGTAAAACTAGCAGAAAAAGTAGGTTCCTGTACATTTTTAAAACATCTATGTTATGAAGTCTTGAGTAGAATAGAATTTTATTAAAATAAGATTTTAATAAAATTTTAACGAGTAACGTTGGTCTTGAGTAACGTTGGCATCACAAGAAATCCAAGACTATTGATCCAAGACTTTTGAAAGCAACGGAATGCACCAGCTGGATTGTGAGATGTGTTTGACTTAAAACGCTATTTCTTTGGGAGATTTTGCTGGAAACTGAGCAAAAATTGTTTACAGGGTTTAAAAACTGCATTTAAACACACATTTTCAAACGAAGGAAAAAAAACGAATGAGGAAAAAAAGTTGGCATTCAATAATTGCGTTAATTAGATAGTTTCATTTTCGATCCCGAAAAGAAAAAACAAAAGGAACTTGGAAGTTTGATCCCCAACCTTTCTACAAAACCTATCTCTATAACAAAGTACCTGTTCAAGCACAGATAGGCGGCTTCCCGCTTTCTCATTTTTGAGGAGCCTGCTTTGCGGAACGCGATGACGACACAGTGGGCGTGGCGTACATTCCGAACTATAAGGAAGCAGTGGCTGTGTGGGGCTGGCACAGCGGTTCATAGTGAAGTTAACTGTTGGTGAGCGACTCCTGCTGCGAGCGCCTGTCTCCGAAGTAGCAAGGCACCTTCAGCTTTGGCCACTGCTGGTTCTGCGCGCTGCTCGTGTCATCTACGGCCGCGGCCCTTACTAGTCCAGTGTAATGGAGAGCGGCGGGAGCGGGTCCGTGTCCGTGCGCGGAGCCGGCCGAGAGAAGAAGAAAAGCAAGAATGCTGACGAGTCTTCGGTAGCTGCAGTAGCAGGAGAGCCAGGTGGAAGCGGCGGTGGTAAACCGCGGAAATTCGTAAGTAGTGTTGAGAGAGAGAGGCCACCTGCCTTATTACAGAGGGATTTGGGATATTCCTTGGCCGAGCAGCCCTACCTGCCTTTTCTTTGGTTCCCTGCGCTAGTAGAGCCGGCTCGGCCTTGCATACGGGTGCAGGCATTGTCCCATCAGTTTCTCGAGGGGCGAGGCAGGAAGTTTCCTTTCCTCCTGGGTCCGTCCAATAGCAGAGTCTGAATTCTGCTTGCCTGGATGTGATTCAGGCCTCGGTTCCCGCCTTGCCTCATTAAGTCTTTTGGAAAGTTTTTTCCTATAGATTTAATAAGTTTTCCGCGTTTGCAAGATTCCTGAGTCGTATTTTGATTAACTTTAACCCCAATCTTCACCTGATTTTTTTTAATGGCATGTAACATCTGCAATTTGCACCGTTCAACTTTCTATTCTGCTTTAAAACTTAGTTTCTATATCATGCCTGGATTAAGTTCCATTGAAAAAGTAAACATACATAACAGGCTATGACCTTTATCTGCATTTTTTAGCCAGCGGTAAAGTCTCCTTCCAGAGTGCTCTGAACTGTTCTTAAGAGTACTTCTGAACGGATCAGGGCAGATTAGAATATAAGAGTTGAATCACGAAAGATCCACCTTAGTTCAGCACTTGGTTTCCTATAGGAGCCAGCCAGATGTCTCTAGTTCCTCCAAGCAAGAGGAAGAAAAATATCTTTCATCACTTGTTCCCTTGTAAGGTATATTGGAAGCAAACTATCTTTCTGGAGACAAGTCTTTGATAGCTCTTTATTAAAGTTGGCCTTGTTGAATTATGCAATCCCTTTTAAAGGCTATCCAAGTTATGGACCATCGTACAGCTTGAGGAAATGAAATTCACAGCTATCTGTTCCACATCTTCTAATTAGCTTCACTGATCAACTTGTCTTAGTGTTTATTATTCATTCGATTTGTATTGCCTTTATTTTGTGCAACTCAGGGTTGTGTTTGTAATGCTCCATTTTCTTCCAATTACAAACCTGTGAGGTGGGTTGAATGAGAGATAGCAACTGATGTAAAATCGCCCAGCTTCCTTCTGTGCCGCATGGAGTACTAGAACTCACAGATTCCCAGTTTCTAGTTCAACTCAATTGGTAAAACAGGTTGCCTTTTTTGGTGGTGGGGGGAATTCTCCATGTTCACTTTCTAATGTCATGCATAGTTTAATATAACTTATTCATGTCTCCTCAGTTGCTGTTTTCCCACACCTCAGATTTCTTGCCTTTTCTTGAAGGGACATTTGGAGTCCTTTGATCATTTTGGTTGCAATCTTCTGCATGTTTTGCAGCTGAATTATATTAATTTTTCAAATGTAACCAGCACTGCATTGAGATGCAGATATACCATACATTTGTATAAGATGCTTTATTTTTCAATGCATTTCTAAAGTTCTCTACTATAGGATATTTTTTTCACAGCTGCTTCATACCAAGCTGATATTTTCATTGTCCTGTTACTCTTGATTCCCAATTCTTTTTTCCAGTTAATTCCAGACAGCTCAGACTCTTACCAGCTTATATGTGCAGTTACTTTTTTGTGCATCATTTTATACTTACTTGATCCTGTTTTGATGCATGTTTTGTCCAGTTTAAATATGAGTTGGAAGATCATTGACTACATTTCTGAGTACCTAGAAATGAACAAGGTGATTACTAAAGCCAGCATTGGTTTGTTAAAAAAGATCATGACAGACAAATCTCATTGCCTTCTTTGATAAAGTGACTTAAGCTAGTAGATCAGGAAAATGTTGTGGATATAATTTACTTGGATTTCAGTAAGGTATTTGACAAAGTAGATCACAGCCTACTTCTTGGTCAGATAGAACAATGTGGGATAGACAGTACCACCACCAGATGGATTTGCAGTTGGCTGACCAACTGTACTCAGCATGTAGTGCTCAGTGGAACTACATTTACATGGAGGGAAGCATGCAGTGTGTTATCTTAAGGTTCTGTTTTGGGCCCAGTGCTCTTCAACAGCTTCATAAATGATATAGATGTCAGACAGATGGGGAGCTCATCAAATTTGCAGACAATACCAGGCTAGAAGGAATTGTGACCACTTTGAAAGATAAACTTTGGAAGATAAGCTCAAGATTCAGAAGAATCTTGATGGACTTAAGTATTGGACCGTATTCAGCAATTCACTGATGTGAAAAGTAAGATCCTACAGTTAGGCAGGAAAAACCAAATGCACAGGTATAGAATAGTAGCTTAACAGTAGTAACTGTGAGAGGGATCTAGTAGACCACCACTTAAGTATGAACCAGCAGGGCACTATAGCTGCCAAAAAAGCCAGTGCAGTGGTACTTTGCATCAACGTAAGGGCCTCTGGTGGCTCAGACTGCTAAGACAGTCTGTTATTAACACAGCTGCTTGCAATTACTGTAGGTTCAAGTCCCACCAGGCCCAAGGTTGACTCAGCCTTCCATCCTTTATAAGGTAGGTAAAATGAGGACCCAGATTGTTGGGGGCAATAAGTTTACTTTGTATATAATATACAAATGGATGAAGACTATTGCTTAACATAAGCCGCCCTGAGTCTTCGGAGAAGGGCGGGATATAAATGCAAATAAAAAAAACAAAACAAAACTGAGTGATAATTTCAAGATCATGAGACGTGATAATACCGCTTTATATTGTACTTAGAATATAGATAGTCCTTGACTTACGACCACAATTGAGCACAAAACAATGAGACATTTTATATTTTTATATTTATATTTCATATTTTATGACTATTGTTACAATAGTTAAGTGAATCACTGCAGCAGATAACATGGTGGTTGTGAATCTGGCTTCCCCATTGGTTTTGCTTGTCAAAAGATTCCATAAGGTGATCACATGACCTTGGGACACAGCAACAGTCATAAATATGAACCAGTTGCCAAGCATCTGAATTTTGGTCACATGATCATGGGGATACTACAAAAGTCATAAGTGAAAAATGGTCATAAATCACTTTTTTCAGTGCTCTTGTAACTGAACGGTCACTAAATGAACTGTTGTAAGTTGAGGACTACCTGTACTGTATCCAGTTCTGGTCCTCATGATATAAAAATATGCCGTGACTATAGAAAGAGTGCAGAGAAAAGCAGTAAAGATGATAACAGATCTGGAAGCTAAAGTGTATGATGAACAGTTAAGACAGCTAGGTGTGTGTAGCTTAATGAAAAGAAGGATTAGGAGTGAAATGATAGCTATCTGTTGTGTCTTGCCCGCTCTCACCGCAGCCGGGATCTGCTTATCTGCTTCCAAACGCTGAAGAATGTCCTCCCGGCCCCAGCCCTGGCTCCATGCCCAGACAGGCTGAGGAGGGGGCATCTCCCGGCCCCAGCCCTGGCTCCATGCCCAAGCAGGCTGCAGAGGAGGGAGCACCCCCCGGCCCCAGCCCTGGCTCCATGCCCAGGCAAACGGAGCAGCTAGACCCCTCCCCCTCCTCCACAGCATGTGAGCCTGAGGAAAGTTTATTTCCAACAGCTGCTGATTGGAGTGACCCTCGCATCAGAAGACTGGATAGGCGGAGGCAACAGAAGGAAGGGAGGGGCAGGCCTTAATGAGTGCTGAGTCATGGAGCCACACCCCATGGCCTATATAAAGGATCTGCTTTCTGGCAGTCTCTGAGTCAGGCAAAGTCAAACTTATCTTGCTGAAGTCACTTTCTGGTCTCCTGCCTGCTCTGAGGACTTTGCTAGGACTTTGGGCAGAGCTGCAGAGGCAAGCCTGATTCGGATTTCCCTGACCCAGCCGTCAGCGGAGGAGTGGGACACGACATCTTGCCTGACTCCACAGACACATCTACAAGATGGATCAGCAACAGCTGGCGCAGATTGTGCAGCAGCTACAAGCAGATAACCAGCAACTGCAACAGCAAGTCGCCCAGCTGACTGCTCAACTGGCTGCTGGGAATGCCCCAGCAGTCCAACCTCCTCCTCCTCCTCCTCCTCAGCGCCACAGCCCGGTACCGGTGCCGGAGAAGTTCTCAGGATGGATGGAGATGTTCCCGGCCTTCATGGCCCAGTGCCAGACCTACATGGCAATGCGGCCGGGGGACTTTCCAGATGACCGGGCCAGGGTGGCCTTCGTGATGAACCTGTTGTCTGGCCAGGCTGCGCAGTGGGCCACGCCTTTGGTGCTCAGGGACAGCCCCTTGCTGGCGGACTACCAGGGGTTCTGGGGGCAACTGCGCCTAATGTATGAAGACCCCGTGCGGGCCCAGACGGCTGCCTGGCGCCTAGGAGAGATTCAACAAGGGCCCCGCCCCCTCCGGGAGTACATTGCGGAATTCCGGTTGCTGTGCCATGATTCGGACTGGAACGACACGGCACTAGCGGACGCGTTCAAGAGGGGCCTTTCGGAAGAGCTCCAGGACGAGCTGGCTCGGGTGGAGGCGCCGCGGACCCTCGTTGACCTGGTGCCCCTCTGCCTGCGCCTCGACACCCGTCTCCAGCAACGCCCGTCCTGTCGCCGCCAGCAACCGTCAAAGACCGTCGCCCTCCCTCGACCCGTGCCGACCCCGTCCCGTGCCGCCCCGCGCTTCGTGGCTGCCGCCGAGGAGCCCATGGAGTTAGGAGCGGCCAGGCCTTGCCTGACGGCCCAGGAATGGAGCTGGAGGCGCCAAGGGGGGCTGTGCTTGTACTGTGGGGAGCCCGGCCATTTCGCCACCACATGCCCCAGGAAGCGCGGCGGAGCACGTACGCCCGTCCCCGAATCCCGGAACTGATGGACTGGCTGCGGGAGGCCTCCATCTTTACCTAGCTCGATCTCCGGGGGGCCTACAACCTGGTGCGGATGCGTGAAGGGGACGAGTGGAAGACGGCGTTCGGCACCCGGTACGGACACTACGAGTACACGGTCATGTCGTTCGGGCTGACCAACGCCCCCGCCGTCTTCCAACATTTTATGAACGATGTGTTCCGGGACATGTTGGATCGGTTCGTGGTGATCTACCTGGCGAACATCCTGGTCTACTCCCGGTCCAGAGAAAGTCACCTCCAGCACCTCCGCCTGGTCCTGCAGCGCCTGCGGGAGCACCAGCTCTACGCCAAGCTGGAGAAGTGCTTTTTCCTCCGGTCGTCCATCGAGTTCCTCGGGCACATCCTCTCACCCGAGGGGATCGCCATGGACCCGCGCAAGGTGGAGGCCCTGAGCAGCTGGGAAGCCCCGCGTCGGGTGAAGGATGTCCAGCGGCTGCTGGGCTTCGCCAATTACTATCGGACCTTCATCCCGGGCTTTGCCACGCTGACGGCTCCGCTCACCCAGCTCCTCCAGAAGAAGGTCCCGTTCCGGTGGGGTCCCCCGCAGGAGGAAGCCTTCACGGCTCTCAAGAAGGCTTTCGTCACGGAGCCCATCCTGCGACATCCCGACCCGCACCGGGCTTTCGTGGTGGAGACGGACGCCTCCAACGTCGCCCTCGGAGCGGTGCTGCTACAGGCCCCAGCGGATGGCGGCACTCTTTTTCCCTGCGCGTACTACTCGTGGAAGCTCAACCCTTCCGAGCGAGACTATACCATCTGGGAAAAGGAGTTGCTGGCTATCAAGGCCGCGTTCGAGGCATGGCGGCACCACCTGGAGGGGGCCCGGCATCAGGTGGAGGTCCGAACGGACCATCAGAACCTCGAACATCTCACCACGGCTCGGAAGTTGAACCAGCGGCAGATCCGGTGGTCGCTGATTTTTGCCCGGTTCAACTTCCGCGTCACCTATATCCCCAGCGGCCACAACCGGAGGGCAGATGCCCTGTCCCATAAGCCGGAGTACCTGAGCGCCCAAGACCCTCTTCCTCCACGGACCGTACTGCCGGCGGAAGCCTTGGCCGCCGCCCGGGAACCAGTGGACTTACGGGCCCGGGTGCGAGAGGCGCAGCGCCAAGACGCCTGGTCTCAGCAGCGGCGAGCGGAGGCGGGCCCCACGTCTCCGTGGACATTGGAAGACAACGTACTCAAGTTCCAGGGCGGTTGTATGTGCCCACGGGACTGCTCCGGTCCCTTGTCCTGGCCCAATGCCACGACAACCCTGCCGCGGGCCATTTCGGGTTTTTCAAGACTCTCAACCTGGTGACGCGGACCTTCTGGTGGCTCCAGGTGCGGCATGATGTCCATGCCTATGTGGCGTCCTGCGTGCCGTGCCGGCAAGCCAAGGCCGCCAAGGGGGGCCCCTCCCGGTCTCCTCCAGCCCTTGCCAACTCCTGACAGACCCTGGGGGGCGATTTCCATGGACTTCCTGACGGACCTGCCGCCGTCCTCGGGGTTCACCACGGTGCTGATGGTGGTGGACATGCTCACCAAGATAGCACACTTCATCCCGTGCCGCGGGCTGCCCACTGCCACCAAGACGGCCCGTCTCTTCTTGCAGCACGTCTTCCGCCTCCACGGTTTGCCGGACAGGGTGGTGTCGGACCGTGGGGTGCAGTTCACGGCTCGCTTTTGGAAGAGCCTGATGGCCGCATTGGAGGTGCAGGTGTGCCTGTCGTCGGCGCACCATCCGGAGACCGACGGCGGGACGGAGAAGGTCATCGGCGTCCTGGAGCAGTACCTCCGGTGCTTAGTGAACCAACAGCAGGACAACTGGGCCGATTACCTGTCCCTGGCGGAGTTCGCATTCAACAACTCCCAACACACCTCCACCCAGACCACCCCGTTCCTGGCCAACTTGGGGTACCATCTGCGGCTCTTCCCTCTGGCGCCCCCGGACTCCCCGGTTCCCGAGACACAGTCCTTTCTCTCTGAGTTGCACGCGGTCCAGCAGATGGTGCATCGGCAGCTGAATCGGGCGAAGGAGGACTACAAGCGGGTCGCCGATCGTTCCCGACGGGCAACACCCCCGCTGGTGGTCGGAGACCGCGTGTGGCTCTCCACAAAGCATCTCCCGTCCGACCGGCTGGCGAAGAAACTGGACCACCGGTTCATCGGTCCGTTCCCCGTCGAGGCGGTCATCAATCCGGTGGCCTACCGGCTGATCCTGCCACATTCCATGCGGATCCATCCCGTCTTCCACGGGTCCTTGCTGGTCCCTGAGGCCCCGCCGTGTCCCCTCCGGTGCCCGGCCCCGCCCGTCGCTGTCGACGAGGACAGGGCGGAGGAGTACGAGGTGCACAGCATACGCGACTCCCGCTGGCTGAAGGGGTGCTTCCAATACCTGGTTGCGTGGCAGGGGTATGGGACCGAGTTCACCTGGGTCGACGCCTCCGACGTCCACGCCCTGGACCTGGTGCGGGCCTTCCACAAGCAGAACCCGGCCCGACCGCATCCCGATCGTCAGCCCCGGGGGAAGGGCCCTGCGGTGAGGGATAGTCTTGTGTCTTGCCCGCTCTCACCGCAGCCGGGGTCTGCTTATCTGCTTCCAAACGCTGAAGAATGTCCTCCCGGCCCCAGCCCTGGCTCCATGCCCAGACAGGCTGAGGAGGGGGCATCTCCCGGCCCCAGCCCTGGCTCCATGCCCAAGCAGGCTGCAGAGGAGGGAGCACCCCCCGGCCCCAGCCCTGGCTCCATGCCCAGGCAAACGGAGCAGCTAGACCCCTCCCCCTCCTCCACAGCATGTGAGCCTGAGGAAAGTTTATTTCCAACAGCTGCTGATTGGAGTAACCCTCGCATCAGAAGACTGGATAGGCGGAGGCAACAGAAGGAAGGGAGGGGCAGGCCTTAATGAGTGCTGAGTCATGGAGCCACACCCCATGGCCTATATAAAGGATCTGCTTTCTGGCAGTCTCTGAGTCAGGCAAAGTCAAACTTATCTTGCTGAAGTCACTTTCTGGTCTCCTGCCTGCTCTGAGGACTTTGCTAGGACTTTGGGCAGAGCTGCAGAGGCAAGCCTGATTCGGATTTCCCTGACCCGGCCGTCAGTGGAGGAGTGGGACACGACACTATCTTTCAGTACTTGAGAGACTGTTACAGAGAAGAAGGGGTTGATTTGTTCTTCAAAGCACCTGAGGGCTGGACATAGAGCAATGGGGTGGAAGATCATTAAAGAGAGATTCAACTTAAAACTAAGGAGAAATTTCATGACAATCAGTGGAACAGCTTGCCTCACGGCATTGTAGGTGCTCCGTTGCTGGAGTTTTCAAGAAGATATTGGACTGACATGATGGAAATGATGGATATTTCCTTGTAAGAAGCTAAAATAATTTTCTCAATTGTGATGAAATTATCTGACACTATAATTATTGCTCTCTATATCAAATTCCATACTCGAGCAAAGCCCTGTAAAATCCAAGCTGTTTTAGCCAATCAAGGTTATGTATATCCATTACCATCTGCCATTTGAGTTGCTCATGGAATGAAAATAGCAATAAAGATAATAAACTGAGTTGGGTGGATTGCCCCAGAAATTGCATGTGGGACTTACAAACTTATTACTAGCACTAGCACTTAGATTTGTATACCACTTCACAGTGCTTTACAACCCTCTGTAATCAGTTTACAGAGTCAGCACATTGCCCCCAACAATTTGGATTCTCATTTTACCAACCTCGGGAGGATGGAAGGCTGAGTCAGTCTTGAGCCTGGTGAGATTTGAACTGCCAAACTGCAGGCAGCTAGAAGCAGCAGAAGTAGCCTGCAGTACTGCATTCTAACCCCTGCACTTAGTTTGAGCTGCTTGAGATTTTTGAATATTGTTGGCCAAATTTACTCATATTGGTACCTTGGTACTCGTCAATAATTTGTTCTGGAAGATGTGACAAATACTAAAACCAACTAGTAATGAGAAAACCATGTGATTTGCCGTGTGACTCACTATTTCGGCCAGAAGAAATAGTGAATCACAAGGCAGCTAATGCCAAAAAATGCTTCCTTGCGCGTTGACCACTGGGAGAAAGATGAGTGCCAGGGCAAGATTTCTGCTTTAAAACGTGTTGAATACTGAATTCGATGAGTTTTGAAGCAGTTGAGTGCTGAAGTATGACTGTTGAGATAGAATAAATATGTCATCAAAAAAGCACAACAAAGAATGTTATTTCTGTGCCAACTCAAAAAGCTCAGACTGCCCAAGGAGCTGCCGATACAGTTCTACAGAGGAATTATTGAGTCTGTCATCTGCACCTCTGTAACTGTCTGGTTTGGTCATGTAACCCAACAAGCCAAACACAGACTTCAGAGGATAATTAAAACTGCAGAAAAAACAATTACTACCAACCTGCCTTCCATTGAGGACCTGTATACTGTACAAGTCAGAAAGAGGGCTGTTAAAATATCTACAGACCTTTCACATCCTGGACCTAAATTGTTTCAACTTCTCCCCGCAAAACAACATTATAGAGCAGTGATGGCTAACCTTTTTGCCATCGCGTACCAAAAGCGGGGAGAGCGCAGGGGAGGTTGCGCGCATGCATGCCAATACCCATAATTCAGTGCCCCTAGTGCCCTGCCCCCGGACACATGCGTGCTTCCCCCCACTTTTTTTTTTTTTTAATTTACATTTATATCCCGCCCTTCTCCGAAGACTCAGGGCGGCTTACAGTGTGTAAGGCAATAGTCTCATTCTATTTGTATATTTACAAAGTCAACTTATTGCCCCCCCAACAATCTGGGTCCTCATTTTACCTACCTTATAAAGGATGGAAGGCTGAGTCAACCTTGGACCTGGTGGGATTAGAACCTGTAGTAATTGCAGGCAGCTGTGTTTTAATAACAGGCTTCTTACAGTCTGAGCCACACCGCGGCACACAATGGCAAAAGGGTTACCAATGGGCCCGGTAGGCCCATTTTTCACCCTCTCCAGGCTCCAGAGGCTTTCTTGGAGCCTGGGGAGGGCGAAAACGACCTTCCCCACCCCCCCGACCCCTCCAGAGGCCAAAAAAGGCCCATTTCCCGACTTCCGGTGGGCCCAGAAGGCCCAAAAATCAGCTGGCCAGCACATGCATGTGTGCTGGAGCTGAGTTAGGGCAACACTCAGATATGGTTATATGGAGCCACAGAAATGGCTCCATATAGCCATATCTCACAGTTATAGAGCATTGCACACCAGAACAACTAGACACAAGGACCCCTTTTTCCCGCATGCCATCACTCTGCTAAACAACTAATTCCCACAACACTGTCAAACTTTACTAAGTCTATTACTATTATTCTTTTCATCCTTCCTATTACTCCTTTTCTACTTATGAATATAACCTTGTTGTATCTTTACGATTTATGTTGTTTTATTTAGTTTCCTAGTATGATTTTGATTGCTTATTTAGTATTCTATGACTATTGCTAAGTGTTGTATCTTATGATTCATGATGAATGTATTTATGATGACTATAATCATGATTTATCACATATCTTTTATGTACACTTGAGAGCTTATGCATCGAGGACAAATTCCTTGTGTGTCCAATCATAATTGGCCAATAAAGAATTCTATTCTCTTCTAAAATAGAACTGGAAGAGACCTTGGAAGTCTTCTAGTCCATCCCCTTGCTCTGGCAGGAGACCTATACCATTTCAGACAAGTGGCTGTTCAGTCTCTTCTTAAAAGCCTCCGGTGATGAAGCACCCACAACATCTGAAGGCAAGCTGTTCCACTGGTTAATTGTCCTCGCTGTTAGAAAGTTTCTCCTTAATTCCAGGTTGCTTCTCTCTTTGATTAGGTTCTAACCATTGTTTCTTGTCCTGCCCTCTGGTGCTTTGGAAAATAAATTGACCCCTTCCTCTTTGTAGCAGCCTCTCAAATACTGGAATATTGCTGTCATGTTCTCCCAGTCCTTCTTTTCTCTAGGCTAGCCAAACTCAAATCCTGCAACCGTTCTTCATATGTTTTAGTCTCCAGGCCTTTAATCATCTTAGTTGCTCTTCTCTGAACTTTTTCCAAAGTCTCAACATCTTTTTTGTAGCATGGTGACCAAAATTGGTATTCCAGGTATGGTCTTATTAGGGCTTTATAAAGCGGTATTAATACTTCACATGATTTTGATTCTAAGCCTCTGTTTATACAACCCAAAATTGTATTAAGCTTTTTTAGTTGCCGCACACTGCTGGCTCATATTTAGGTAATCATCCGCTAGGACTCCAAGGTCCCTCTCAGAGTTACTGTATTTGAGCCAGGTCTTGCCTAATTTGTATTTATACCTTGATTTTTCCTGCCTAAATGTAAAACTGCTTTTCTCCACTTTAAAATTCATTTTGTTGGATAGGGCCCATTGTTCAAATTTGTCAAGATTTTTTTGGATCCTGAGCTTGTCTTCTGGGGTGTTGGCTATTCCTGCCAGCTTAGTGTCATCTACAAATTTGATGACTTCCCCTTCTATTCCCTCATCTAAGTCATTTATGAAGATATTGAAGAGTACTGGACCTCCCTCCCTCCATGTAGATGTAGTACCTTTACGGACTACTCGTTGATTACAGTTTGTCAGCCTGTTACAAATCCATCTGATGGTGATACTATTCCACTTTTTTCTAGCTTATCAAGAAGTAGATTGTGGTCCACTTTGTCAAACGTCTTACTAAAAGCTAAGTATACTACGTCTCAGGGTGGATTTGATTTAAATAACTAGTAAAAAGTCTTGATTTAAATCAAGTTGATTTAAATCATAATTTTTACCCAGCAACTGTCATCTTTGTTCTGCAGCAGCTCCTCCTCTGACCTGCTGTTGACACAACAACAGTCCTAATATTGCAGAATATAGAATAGAATAGAATTCTTTATTGGCCAAGTGTGATTGGACACACAAGGAATTTGTCTTTGGTGCATATGTTCTCGGTGTACATAAAAGGAAAAAGAAAAAGAAAAACATACATTCAAGAATCATAGGATACAACACTTAGTGATAGTCATAGGTTACTAATAAGCAATCAAATCATACTAGAAAATAAACAGAAAAATATAAATCATAAAAATACAAGCAACATAGTCATAAGTTGGAGGAGATAGATAATAGGAAGGATGAGAAGAATACTAGTAATACGGTCTTAGTAAATAGTTTGAATATAACCTCATGCTACATAACTAAGCTTTGTGGAGGGCAAAAACGCCAGGCATGGAGGCGGTGATGTGCTGTGGTGATCCCTGCAGCCTGGAACAGGTCTAAAACAGTGTGCTGAGGCCAAAACCGTGATCTGTGGATGCCAAAAATGGCTAAAAGATGGGGGTGGGCGGGGGTACATTCGGCATATAAGACGCACCCAAATTGTCACCCTATTTTAGGGAGGAAAAAGTGTGTCTTATACTCTGAAAAATATATTTCAATAACATTTTATAAAATTTAACAATATGATCATCACTACCACACAGTAAGATTTCCAATTCATTTTTAATGAAATCAAATCCATAACTCTTTTTATCTAATTTAAATCTTTCTTTCAGTTGTTGATATGTAAACCAATAGCAAACATAACCACCTGATTCAAGTTCTTCCATCAACTTTAGTGTAGGGTCGCCACAGTTGAAAGATAGTATTTTACAATATGTCCACCAGTCTGGCATTGCCGCCATTTCTTTTCTAAAAAACGCTTCCTGTGGGGACACCCAAAGAAGCAATTTCGTAGAGAACTTTGTTTTGTATTTATTCCAAACTCTTAGTATGGCATGATTAGCAAAATGTTTATTAAAATCAACATTAACTTTAGTTTTATCACACCATAGATACCATAGGTGCCATCCAAACCTTAATTCATAGCTCTCTAATTTAACTATTCTCCCTAGGCTGGTATTGTCTGCAAATTTGATGAGTTCCCCTTCTATTCCCTCATCTCAGGATGGATTTGATTTAAATTACTAGTAAAAAGGCTCTTCTATGAAAATGTTCTAGGCCCAACAGAACCTTGAAGTACAACACTGCATGCTTCTCTCCATGTAGTTCAGGGGTCTCGAACACAAGTGGCAGGCAAGTGCGCAAGTCTGCATTTGTACAAATGGCACACACGCATGAAACCTTCCCTCCCCCCCCACTCCTGCTGCCATTCCACAGAGCCGGAAATGCTGATGTAGTGCCATTAAGTATAGCTGGTCAGCCAATTGTGAATTGATCTGGTGGTTGTACTGTGTGTCCCATATTGTTCTATCTTACCAAGAAGTAGCCTCTGCTCTATTTTGTCAAATATCTTGCTGAAGCCTAGGTAAACTATCCATAGCATTTCTCTGATCCACTTAGTCATTTACTTTTCTGCTCTAATTACCTTTTTTTTTGTTTACATTTATATCCCGCCCTTCTCCGAAGACTCAGGGCGGCTTACAGTGTATAAGGCAATAGTCTCATTCTATTTGTATATTTTTACAAAGTCAACTTATTGCCCCCCCAACAATCTGGGTCCTCATTTTACCTACCTTATAAAGGATGGAAGGCTGAGTCAACCTTGGGCCGGGCTCGAACCTGCAATAATTGCAGGCTTCGGTGTTCTTAATAACAGGCTATTACCAGCCTGAGCTATCCGGCCCTTACATGCATTAAATCATTAAATCAGGAATTCTTGAAATATAAATATTGCAACCAAATTAGGAAGTTGGCATTTTATTTGTGGAGGGTGGCATGTAAAGCCTCACATTTCACCTGGACAAGCTTGCTGCCAATTCATTCGAAGATGGGAAAATGAAAATGTTCCACTTTTGCCTGAGCAAGTGGGAAAAAAGTTGCTGCAGCAGCTGCTGCTTCTGCCCGATATAAAAACCTGTTGGATCAAGTGCAATGTGGAGAAGCTGCTATTTTATTTTATTTATTTATTTAGATTTTTATACTGCCCTTCTCCCGAAGGACTCGGGGCGGTGTACAGCCAAATTATAAAACAATACAATATACAATTAAAACAAAGACTTAAAACAAGCATATTCCATAAATGGCCGAAATTTAAAACAATCAAATTTAAAACCCTTAAAATTCATAAATAGTAACCCCAATTAAAATTATTTAAGATTAAAAATTTAAGCCAGTCCTGCTTGAATAAATAAATGCGTTTTCAGCTCACGGCGAAAGGTCCGAAGGTAAGGTAATTGGTGCAAACCAGGGGGAAGTTCGTTCCAAAGAGTAGGAGCTCCGACAGAGAAGGCCCTTCCCCTGGGGGCCGCCAGTCGACATTGCTTGGCGGACGGCACCCTGAGAAGACCCTCTCTGTGTGAGCGTATGGGTCGGTGGGAGGCATAAGGTAACAGCAGGCGGTCCCGTAAATACCCGGGCCCTAAGCCATGGAGCGCTTTAAAGGTGGTAACCAAAACCTTAAAGCGCACCCGAAAGACCACAGGGAGCCAGTGCAGACTGTGCAGGAGCGGTGTTACGTGGGAGCAATGTGTGGCTCCCTCAATCACCCGCGCAGCTGCATTCTGAACTAGCTGAAGCCTCCGGGTGCACTTCAAGGGGAGCCCCATGTAGAGAGCATTGCAATAATCCAAACGAGAGGTGACAAGAGCATGAGTGACTGTGCATAAGGCATCCCGGTCAAGGAAGGGGCGCAACTGGCGGACCAAGCGCACCTGGTAAAAAGCTCTCCTGGAGACGGCCACCAAATGGTCTTCAAACGACAGCCGTCCATCCAGGAGAACACCCAAGTTGAGCACCCTTTCCATTGGGGCCAATGACTCGCCCCCAACAGTCAGCTGCGGTTGCAGCTGACTGTACCGGGGTGCCGGCATCCACAGCCACTCCGTCTTGGAGGGATTGAGCTTGAGCCTGTTTCTCCCCATCCAGATCCGTACGGCTTCCAGGCACCAGGACAGCACTTCGACAGCTTTGTTGGGGTGGCCCGGGGTGGAAAACTACAGCTGCGTGTCATCAGCGTACAGTTGATACCTCACACCGAAGCCACTGATGACCGGCTTCATATAGATGTTGAACAGGAGAGGCGAGAGAATCGACCCCTAAGGCACCCCACAAGTAAGGCGCCTCGCGGTCGATCTCTGCCCCCCTGTCAACACCGTCTGTGACCGGTCAGAGAGATAGGAGGAGAACCACCGATAAACGGTGCCTCCCACTCCCAAACTCTCCAACCGGTGCAGCAAGATACCATGGTCGATGGTATCAAAAGATCTAATAGGACCAGGGCAACCCCTATCTCTGGCCCTCCAGAGGTCATCCACCAACGCAACCAAAGCTGTCTCTGTACTATGTCCGGACCGGAAGCCGGACTGGAACGGGTCTAGATAGACAGCTTCATCCAGGTACCGGGGAAGCTGCCATGCCACCACACTCTCTACAACCTTCACCACAAAGCGAAGGTTGGAGACTGGACGATAATTTCCTAAAATAGCTGGGTCCAGGGAAGGCTTCTTGAGGAGGGGTCTCACCACCGCCTCTTTCAAGGCGGCAGGGAAAACCCCTTCCAACAATGAAGCATTTATAATTCCCTGGAGCCAGCCTCGTGTCACCTCCTGTGTGGCCAGCACCAACCAGGAGGGACACGGGTCCAGTAAACATGTAGTTGCATGTAACCTCCCCAGTAACCTGTCCACGTCCTCGAGAGCCACAGAATCAAACTCATCCCAAACAACCTCAACAAGACGCGTCTCCGTCATCTCATTTGGATCATCGCAATTTTGGTCTAAACTATCCTGAAGCTGAACAATTTTATCGTATAGATAACCGTTAAACTCCTCAGCACGTCCCTGTAAGGGGTCATCCCGCCCCTCCTGTTGAAGGAGAGAGCGGGTCACCCGAAACAGGGCGGCCGGGCGGTTATCTGCCGACGTAATGAGGGTGGAAACGTAAGAACGTTTCTCCTCCCTCAGTGCCACTAGGTAGGTCTTAGAAAAAGACCTAACTAGTGTCCGATCAGCCTCAGAACGGCTAGACCTCCAGTCTAGTGTGTTTCAGTGAATCCCTGTTGCAGAGAAAGTGAGAAAAAACAAAGCAAAGACACACATTGGTGAACTGAAGAAATAGGGGCTTCAAGGCAGTAGTCCCCAGTCCTATCCTGCTGTGGCTGCTGGGGATATTTGCTGAAAAACTAACAAAAATGAAAAGGGTGGGGGGAGCGAGAAGTTAATTTCTTTGCAGAGGAGGAGTCTGATGGTGCACATCCTCCCCCTTCCATCCCACATTCTGGACAGAGAGGACCACTGGTTTGAAAGAGGGTTAAAAGAGGCTATCTATGTTAAAATTGAACAGTCCTTTCTCAACAAAGGGGGAGGGATGAAACTACCTATTTCTTGTTTACAACACAGTCCTTTCAGTAGTTCCAAGAAGGTTCCACATCAGCAGTTCTCAACCTGTGGGTCGCGACCCTGTTGGGGGTCGAATGACGATTTGCCAGGGGTCGCCTAAGACCATCAGAAATATGGGAAGTATACTTGCGAGTCGAAGAATCGCGCTCCAATGGTTGACTCCACAAGCCAACTGCAGGCTCTTCAAATTGCTAGCCGAATTTGGCTTCAGGCGCGATGAATTAAAAAAGAGAGAAATCTTTGCTCTAATGTCTCCCTCTCAAGCCAGCTGCAATTACTCCCAATCGTTAGCCTAATCTGGCTTCAGGCGCGATAAACTTAATAGGGGAGGAGTCTCCGCTTTAATGCCTCCATCCTTAAGGCAATTGCAAGCAGTTCAGATCGCTAGCCAATACGGCTTCAGGCGTGATAAATTCAAACCGAAAATAATTTTATAGTTGGGGTTGCCACATTGTGGGGAATTGTATTAAAGGTTGTCGCAACACTATAAAGGTTGAGAACCACTGTTCCACACACTCTGATTCTGGTGACCCTGAGGGCATAATAAACTCCCAAGTTTCCTCAATGACTCTTGGAAACCTATTGTCTGACTTTCAAAGTGCTAATACTAGATGATTGCCAGGAATAAAAATCCTTCCATTCCCCACCATTCAGTCAGAACTGAAAATGCTCCTTGAATGAGAAGCAAAACATCTTAAAGAGAAAAAACAAAGAAAAAAACCAGAGGCCTTTTGAAAAATTATCTTTGGAACAACCATGACCTGGATGACTGAGAATTACTATAGACAAACAGATTTCTGTCATGTTTGTCTGTCTATCTAGCCATCCTCTCTCTCGCTGTCAGAGCCCTAAACGTGATATTGCCATTCAATTGAGAGAAGGGGGGCTTGGATTTGATTTATTAGCATTGCCTGTGTCAATAGATATTTTACAACCTATATCCTGGCGGAAGCGCCCTGAAATCTCCTTACCTTTGGGGAATGTTTATGACAGGCATGTGGGGTGTTTCACTTTAAAGGATAATGGAGAATAGCAATGGGAATGTATGCTTATCTGGTTCTCAGGAAAGCTTTATTTATTTTATTTTATTTATTTATTTTGTCAATCACATATAAGATAACAGTATAAACATAATTTGGATACATAAAAAGAGTAAGTAAAAAAAGGAATGTTAGGACAGGGACGGTAGGCACGCAGGTGCACTTATGCACGCCCCTTACAGACCTCTTAAAAATGGGGTGAGGTCAACAGTAGACAGTTTAAGCTTAAAGTTTTGGGCGTTTGGGGAAGAAACTACAGAATCAGGTAGTGAAGCTGGTAAAGAAAACATCTTCACACTTGTGTATTCGCTAAAGTATTCCTGTATAAAGAGTTTTTAATTTCTTAAATTAGAGGGAGAGGCAATCCTTACACTCGCTCTCTGTCTCTCATGTACAATAATACTGTATATCAAGGAAGCAGCTACTTAGTTGATGCTGCTTATGTAGTAATTCATCATAAGAACTCATCACAAGACAACCTGGAGTGCCTTTTCTTTGAGTAGTTGTATAATAATGACTGCTCTCAATCTAGGTGTGATTTGCATTTTTTCTTCTGTTGTTGGGGCTTTTGTCTTTTTATGGTACATCTGTCAAAAGTTTAAAATGTTGATGTGTTACAACAGTACTGATTTTAGACAGGGTAGAAGTACAAATGAGGCAGTCATAATGCTTTAGTCAGCCATCAGTAAATGATTTCTACTTTTACAGTAATATTAAAACATGCTGGATACTCTTTTGGGTGTAACAGTTTCAAAAGTGCTTGCTTGCTAACTCGTTTCATCACTGCACTATTCCGTTAGCTGTAAGCCTTTGGGTGGGTAGCCTGTTTCCTGTATTTGAAACCACAAAGGGAGAGAGAGAACATCTTTGTCAGATATGAAATGCTAAAACAAGAAAGGCTGAGTTCTTTTACCCAAATGAGAAGTATGCGAAGTGTTGTGTTTTGCTCAAATAGAATTTAAGCTTAGGACTGCAATATAAAGTGAAGTGAAATGCTGCTATAGTCAGCACTGTATAGAAACATGGAATATCTAATGTGAAGTTCTGATCAGCTCCCTTGATTTCTTGTTCCTCACCACAAGAAATGAGTGGTGAGAAGGTAAATTGCTGTTATGATTGCCAGCTTCCATATGCTATTTCCCTTTTCCTCAGTCCCATAATTGTGTATCCTGAACTTACAGCTAAACTGAGAGGAAACAAAATTCCTGAGTTTCCAAGTGTGTTAGTCTAAAAACAGATATTAAAATTAATGAATCCAAAAAATATAGTTGCACACAAGGGAATTAAACAAAATGACAATTAGATGGACTACAGAAAGAAAGAAAAATTGTAGATCATTTATAACTTTGCAGGATCCAGTCAGATTGGATTGTGCAACATTATCCTGGGACATGTATTTTCATTCATTTATAACTTTGTGGAATCTAAATATGGTAGTTCTAAACCATGGGTGATTTTACTGAGTGGAGCCACAGCTAATATTTTTAAAGACCCACCAGTCATAGAGAAAGAGCCAAGTTACATGCATGTCTAAGGCTGTTCTACTTCCTGAGTTTGAGAGGAGGAATCTTTGAGAAAACATAGAAGGATATGGAAAAAAAGATAACATAGTAGCTAATGCATCAAGCAAGAGAAAGGTAAAAGGGGACATAGAACCACCAAGAGCAGGGGTGTCAAACTCAATTTCATTGAGAGCCACATCAGTATTATGTTTGCCCTCAAAGGGCCAGTTGCATGTAAGACTGTGATGATTCACAGTGGCCAGATGGATGTGGCTGGTTGGGGTGGCTGGATGGGCATAGCTGGGTTGGCACAATTAGATGGGCATGGCTGGGTGGGCGTGACTGGCTCACAGGGCACGGGTGACTCGGGATGGCTGTGTTAGGATGGCACAAGTCATGCTGGCTAACTCAACATGGGGACTATTCAGTGCCCCACAAGCTCCTCGCCTCCCCAAACTGCTGGCAGCCAAGTGCAAGTGCGCATACAGACAGACAGACAGACAGACAGACACACACACACACACACACACACACACAGCATTGTAAGTTTTAGGACTTTTATCCACAGAGAGAGGAGAGGGCCTTCTCCCCAAGACCAGGCATGATTGGCAGTTTGCAAGCTCAAATGTGGATAAAAGTCTCCAAGCTTTATATTTATTGTTTCCTGATTGCTTATTTGTACCCTATGACTATCATTAAGTGTTGTACCTTATGATTCTTGATGAACGTATCTTTTCTTTTATGTACACTGAGAGCATATGCACCAAGACAAATTCCTTGTGTGTCCAATCACACTTGGCCAATAAAAAAATTCTATTCTATTCTATTCTATTCTATTATATACCTCTCAGAGGTGGGATTCACTTACCTTCCCTACCAATTTGCAAATGTGACCTTGGAGTTTCTGAATTCAGCTTACCATCCCTACCAGACTTCATATGAGGAACTTCGTATTTTCTATCATCTGTATCTTAGAAAACTTAGAAAGAATAAAACCTTTTTCAGCCATCCAGAATGTAGGTATTAGCATATACAGTACAGAAAGATAATGGGATACGTATTGTATTTGAGAGCTAAAATGGGCATTGGACAGATGGAGTTCACAGCCAGGCATGCATGCTGCAGTTCCAATGTCACTGTTGTTGACAGCAATCTTTGCACAGATCTGGAAGATAGATGCTTACAGAGATTAGTGCATAGAGCTAGATAGATCACCAAGGCAGCTACAAGCTGTAAGTCTGTTTGACTGAATACACTTGCCATACAGAACAATGCCTTATCAAGATTGCAAATAGCATTGTGAGCACCATGCAATTCAAATTCTTACACTAACAACAATTCATATAATCATACAAAGCAAGTATTAAAAGGTACTGTGGAGAATCTGTGAAAGTCATCTAGTCCAATCCCTGCCCAGTGCAGGAATCCACTAATAAATGATGATTTCTATAAGCAGAACATGTTTACAATGCCGAAGCAAACAGAAAAAAAATGCAAATGATCACTTTATTTTTTTTTAAAAAAGTTATAAACGCAGAATAAAAGCTAAGCTAATCTCCTTAAACCAGAAATGCAAAACATGAAGTCTCTGTGTAGCATGTGACCTAGAAGAATAGCCAATGTAGAGTAAAAAACTCTCTTGGTCAGACATATCAAACTTAAGGCTATGCAGGCCAGATCCAGCCCACAGTGTGGTTAGATTTGGCCCGCAGAGCCTCCAGGAGACAATGAAGGGCCGGTCCCTGCCCACCCCAGCCTAGCACTCCCCCTGGGTGCACAGAAAGGAGGCAGCACCTCATTGAAAGGGAAGTGCTCAGAACATAGTAGCCTGCAGAGCAACATAGTCAGCTGTGGTGTGCAATCTTTTTTTTCTTTTAAAAGCATTTTTTAACAACCTTTTCGGTGGAAGAGGTTGTAAAAATGCTTTTAAAAGTGAAAAAAAAGGCTCTGAGGATCATGCGGCTCAACTGTGATCATCAGAGGCTTTTTTTAAATCTTTTAAAGGCATTTTTTTACAACCTCTTCAGCCGAAGAGGTTGTAAAAAAATGCTTTTAAAAGTTGGGATCGTCAGAGGCTTTTTTTTCCCACGCATGCCAAAGGTTTGCTATCACGGTCCTATTTCTTTTGGGGGGAGGGGTTTGTATAATATATATTTGCTTATAGGATAATAATTAGCAAATGCCCTCAATTTATAAACTTCGTTCTTGATACTTATATTCCTTATTTTATCATCCTGCATGTACCCTTTTGAATTTCACGAGTTACTTAAATCACCATTAACAATAATTTTTTGTTTTCGGTGATGTATAAACTGTTTTGACTACTAAAATTCTGTCCAAAGTCCACTTCTTCCAGCACTTAAACATGAAAACCCAATTCAAATTGTCAAAGGCCTTCTCTGCATCTAAAAATATTAAATCTGCTTGTTTCTCATGATATTGTAATATTCAATAATATTCAAAACAGTCCTCACATTATCTCTTAACTGTCTTTTTGACAGGAAGCCTGATTGATCTTCATGCATGTATGCTTATAGAATTTTCTTTAGTCTTTCTGCCAAAATTGCAGCAAAGAGTTTATAATCATTATTTAATAATGAAATTGGTCTGTAATTCTTTGTCTTTGTAACATCTTGACCTCTTTTGGTAACAACACAATATTGGCTTCTTTCCATGTCTGCAGTATCTTTCCCCCTGTAATATGTCATTCATTGTATACTTTAGTGGTTGAAGAAGTTCATCCTCAGAAAACTTACAATATTGGCTTGTAAGGTCATCTGGGCCTGGGGCTTTACCTGATTTTATTTTTTAAAATAACTTTTGATATCTCAAAGGCACTTATTGGATCATTCATAAATTGGCTCTGCGTTTTTGATAATTAAGGCAGCTGTTGTCTTAAGATATTCATCTATTTTTGACATATCTAACTCGGGTTGTTTATACAGGTTTCAAAAGAAGTTATGAAAGGACTTTTTGATAAATTCATTGTTGTTATTATATTACTGCTTTCATAAATTTTCTCAATCATTGTCTTTTCTCTTTCTTTTCTTATAAGCCAGCCATGTTCCTGGTTTATTTGCAAACTCAAAGTGTCTTTGTTTTCCATACTTCAATTTTGCTTCTATTTCCTGTACTCTTAACATAAGACAGTTGTTGCTGAAAAAATTCAATTTGATGTAAAGTTTTAGGATCTGTAGGTGTCTTTTGCAGTTCAATTTCTTTCTGTCTGATTTCATCTAGTATCCTTTGCATCTTTTCCTGAGATTTTTTTCTTCTCTAAACAATTGTACTGTATAAAATATCCCCACATAACAGCTTTACTAGCATCCCATACAGTTGTAAAACTTGCCTCTTTACCTAACCGCCCGGCCGCCCTGTTTCGGGTGACTTGCTCCCTCCTTCACCAGGGGGAGCGGGATGACCCGTTGCAGGGACGTGCTGAGGAGTTTAACGGTTATCTATACGATAAAATCGTTCAGCTTCGGGACGGTCTGGACCAAAATTGTGGGGATCCAGATGGGGCGTCTGAGGGCGGTCTTGGTGATACTGTTTGGGATGAGTTTGACCCTGTAGCTCCCGAGGACATGGACAGGTTGCTGGGTAGATTGAATGCCACCACGTGTTTACTGGACCCGTGCCCCTCCTGGTTGGTACTGGCCTCTCAGGAGGTGACACGAGGCTGGCTCCAGGCAATTACGAGTGCTTCTTTGTTGGAGGGAGTCTTTCCGGCCGCCTTGAAAGAGGCGGTGGTGAGGCCCCTCCTCAAGAAGCCCTCCCTGGACCCGGCTGTTTTAGGTAATTATCGTCTGGTCTCCAACCTTCGCTTCGCAGCGAAGGTTGTAGAGAGTGTGGTGGCATGTCAGTTTCCCCAGCACCTGGAGGAAACTGTCTATCTAGACCCGTTCCAGTCCGGTTTCCGGCCCGGATACAGCACTGAGACGGCTTTGGTCGCGTTGGTGGATGATCTCTGGAGGGCCAGGGATAGGGGGTGTTCCTCCGCCCTGGTCCTATTAGACCTCTCAGCGGCTTTTGATACCATCGACCATGGTATCCTGCTGCGCCGGTTGGAGGGATTGGGAGTGGGAGGCACCGTTTATCGGTGGTTCTCCTCCTATCTCTCCGACCGGTCGCAGATGGTGTTGACGGGAGGGCAGAGGTCGGCCCCAAGGCGCCTCACTTGTGGGGTGCCGCAGGGGTCGATTCTCTCGCCCCTTCTGTTCAACATCTATATGAAGCCGCTGGGTGAGATCATCAGTGGCTTCGGTGTGAAGTACCAGCTGTACGCTGATGACACTCAGCTGTACTTTTCCACACCGGGCCACCCCAACGAAGCTATCGAAGTGCTGTCCCGGTGTCTGGAGGCCGTACGGGTCTGGATGGGGAGAAACAGGCTCAAGCTCAATCCCTCCAAGACAGAGTGGCTGTGGATGCCGGCATCCCGGTACAGTCAGCTGAGTCCTCGGCTGACTGTCGGGGGCGAGTCATTGGCCCCGATGGAGAGGGTGCGCAACTTAGGCGTCCTCCTGGATGAACGGCTGTCTTTTGAAGATCATTTGACGGCCGTCTCCAGGAGAGCTTTTTACCAGGTTCGCCTGGTCCGCCAGTTGCGCCCCTTTCTAGACCGGGATGCCCTATGCACGGTCACTCACGCCCTCGTGACGTCTCATCTGGATTACTGCAATGCTCTCTACATAGGGCTCCCCTTGAAAGGCATCCGGAGGCTCCAGTTAGTTCAGAATGCGGCTGCGCGGGTGATAGAGGGAGCCCCTCGTGGCACCCATGTGACACCTCTCCTGCGCAGACTGCACTGGCTACCTGTGGCTTTCCGGGTGCGCTTCAAGGTGTTAGTAACTATCTTTAAAGCGCTTCATGGCATAGGGCCGGGCTATTTACGGGACCGCCTGCTGCTACCGAATACCTCTCACCGACCCGTGCGCTCTCACAGAGAGGGACTCCTCAGGGTGCCGTCGGCTAGGCAGTGCCGTCTGGCGACACCCAGGGGAAGGGCCTTCTCTGTGGGGGCTCCCACCCTCTGGAACGAACTCTCCCCAGGACTTCGTCAACTTCCGGACCTCCGAACCTTCCGCCGCGAGCTTAAAACACATCTATTCGTTTGCGCAGGACTGGACTAGGTTTTTAATTGTAGATTTTAATGGGTTTTATTATATATATTATTTTTAATTATCTGGCTGCATCTAATAAGTTTTTTAATGGATATTTTATTTTTGTATTTATATGTATTTTATTTGCCTGTGCACCGCCCTGAGTCCCTAGGGAGATAGGGCGGTATACAAATTTGAATAAATAAATAAATAAATAAATAAATAAATAAATTATCAAAGTATTCATGTAGTTTCTTTTTACAGTCTTTTACAATCTTTTTTTTTTTCAGAATAGATTCATTTAATCTCCATCTAAAACTTGAACACTTTCCTCTAAGGACCAAAAACACTGGGTTATGATCAGAAAAAGATTTAGGTAAAATATCCAGTTTTAAAATTGTGTTTGCGAGATTTTTAGAATTCCATATCATGTCAATCTTTTAAAAAGATTTATATCTGTCTGAAAAAAGGTATATTCACTAATATAACCATTTTTATCTCTCCATCAATCTATTAGTACTAAATTGTCCATCATTTCAAAGTCTTTGGTAGTTTAACCTGGGAGGGTTTAATTTCCTTGGAAGATGTTCTATCCAAAGCTGGTATAGTCACTCTATTCCAATCCACCAACATAAACCAGTTTTTATATAAAAAAGCCAATAGCTGATCCATTAAGAATAAAAAAATGCTTTTATCTCCCTATACATGGCAACCACTATTGATTTTATTCCATTAAGTTCAATTTCCACTGCTACAAATCTACATTATTCATCTGCTTATAAGTAGCTTAGGTTTAAATTGAGGTTTTATATATAAGACAAGTCCATTAATCTTTTTTAAACCAGCAGATGTAATTTCCTCCCCAATCGCTTATTTATTAAGCAATCTTATGTCTTAATATGTGTTTCTTAAAGGCAGGTTATGTCAACATTAAGTTTCCTCAGGTAATGAAATAATTTTTATGCTTAGATGTTAATATTGTTAATATTCCATGTAATAGATTTAATCATCTTTAGAAAAAGTAATAAGTTCCTGTACAACTATCTTGACTGTGCCTTCTTCTTAAATCAGTGAAGACCTGGACGGAGGAATCAAAATTAAAGTTACAGGCATGTTTTGACTGCACTGATTGGAATATTTTTAAAGATACCTCTGAAGACCTGGATGAACCCACAGATACTGTAACATCATTAAGACACATCTATTTATCTGCGCAGGACTGGACTAGAATTTTAAATTTTTATATGTTTAAATTTTAATTTGGTTTTAAATGGGGTTTTATTATTTATATTTCTATTTTAAATATTCGGCCTATGTAATAAGTTTTTTAAATTAATGTTTTACTCTGTATATATCTATGTTTTTTATATGGCTGTAAACCGCCCTGAGTCCCTAGGGAGATAGGGCGGTATAAAAGTGTGAATAATAAATAAATAAATAAATAAATAAATAAATAATATGTCAGCTTCTGTGAAGACCTATGTGTACCTACAAGGAACTTGCGAATATATAGTAACAACAAACCTTGGTTCACACCTAAACTTAAGCAGCTACGACATTCCAAAGAGGAAGCCTACAGAAAAGGTGATAAAATGCTGTACAATCAGGCCAGAAATGCACTAACGGGAGATCAGAGCAGCAAAAAGAAACTACTCTGAAAAGCTAAAGAATCAGTTTTCAGCAAATGAACCAGCAAACATGTGGAAAACTCTTAAAAATATCACCGGCTATGGCAAACCTCCTTCCCAGGCTGAAGGTAATCAACATCTGGCAGATGACCTGAATGAGTTTTACTGCAGGTTTGAAAGGAAACTACAGCCACCTATCTCCACAACCCCCATTTCAGACACACCAACAACAGCCAAGCCTCCTACAACTGACCCCATTTCATTGGGTTCACAACCCCTAGTGATCACAGAAAAAGAAGTGGAGGACCTATTTCACAGACAAAAGCCAGGAAAAGCTCCAGGCCCAGACAAGATAACTCCTTCTTGCTTAAAAGTCTGTGCTGACCAATTGGCCCCCATCTTCAATAAATCACTAGAGATGTGTTATGTTCCTTCTTGCTTCAAACCCTCTACCATCATCCCAGTGCCGAAGAAGCCCACCATCAAGGAACTGAATGACTACAGACCATATTTTCAATAAATCACTAGAGATGTGTTATGTTCCTTCTTGCTTCAAACCCTCTACCATCATCCCAGTGCCGAAGAAGCCCACCATCAAGGAACTGAATGACTACAGACCAGTTGCTCTAATATCTGTAGTCATGAAAACCTTTGAAAGGCTAGTGCTTTCCTACCTGAAAACCATCACGAATCCGCTGTTAGACCCCTTGCAATTTGCATATCGAGCAAACAGATCAACAGATGATGCTGTTAATATGGCTCTGCACTACATCCTACAGCATCTTGAGTCTCCAAAGACATATGCAAGGGTCCTTTTTGTAGACTTTAGTTCAGCATTCAATACCATCATTCCAGACATTCTTCTAACTAAGCTAAACCAGCTACAGGTACCGGAACAGACTTGTAAGTGGATCACAAGCTTCCTAACAAACAGGAAGCAGCAGGTGAAGCTAAGCAAGATCACATCAAATACCTGTACAATTAGCACAGGGGCCCCCCAAGGCTGTGTGCTCTCCCCACTTCTCTTCTCTCTGTATACCAATGACTGCATCTCCAATGATCCATCTGTTAAGCTACTGAAGTTCGCAGATGACACAACAGTGATTGGTCTCATTCGAGACAATGATGAATCCCCATATAGACGAGAGGTCGAACGACTAGCCTTGTGGTGCAACCAAAACAATCTGGAACTGAACACACTCAAAACCGTAGAAATGGTGGTAGACTTTAGGAGAAACCCTTCCATACTTCCACCTCTCATAATACTAGACAACACAGTATCAACAGTAGAAACCTTCAAATTTCTAGGTTCTATCATATCGCAAGATCTAAAATGGACAGCTAACATCAAAAACATCATCAAAAAAGGACAACAAAGAATGTTCTTTCTGCGCCAACTCAGTAAGCTCAAACTGCCCAAGGAGCTGCTGATCCAATTCTACAGAGGAATTATTGAGTCTGTCATTTGCACCTCTATAACTGTCTGGTTCGGTTCTGCAACACAACAAGAAAAACACAGACTTCAGAGGATAATTAGAACTGCAGAAAAAATAATTGCTACCAACCTGCCTTCCATTGAGGACCTGTATACTGCACGAATCAAGAAGAGGGCCGTGAAAATATTTACAGACCCCTCGCATCCTGGACACAAACTGTTTCAACCACTACCCTCAAAACGACGCTATAGAGCACTGCACACCAGAACAACTAGACACAAGAACAGTTTTTTCCCGAAGGCCATCACTCTGCTAAACAAATAATTCCATCAACACTGTCAAACTATTTACTGAATATGCACTACTATTAATCTTCTCATAGTTTCCATCATCAATCTCTTTCCATTTATAACTGTATGACTATAACTTGTTGCTGGCAATCCTTATGATTTATATTGATATATTGACCATCAATTGCGTTGTAAATGTTGTACCTTGATGAACATATCTTTTCTTTTATGTACACTGAGAGCATATGCACCAAGACAAATTCCTTGTGTGTCCAATCACACTTGGCCAATAAAAATTCTATTCTATTCTATTCTATTCTTTTTGAAATTGTTCCACCACTAGCTTCTTTTCTGTATCCATTTCTTCAATTGGATCTGAAATTAATTTGTGTCTAATCAAAAAATCCTCTATCATCCATTCTCAGCTTATGTTTAAGTAGCAATTCAAAACATAATCTTCTTAATTCTTCTTACAAAATGGACCCTTGGTAGCTTTCTCATGGTGGCAAATCTGGAGTTTACTCTATAGACCCGTAATAGCGAATTTATGGCATGCTTTTATGGGCCTGCGAGCCATTGCCCCAATTCAGCTCTGATGGCCAGCTGGTCTTTGGGTCTCTGCCAGTTAGACCAACTCCTGCTTCCTCGCCATCTTGAAATCACAAAGCCTCAAAAATGACAATAATTCCACAAAAAGGAAATGGCAGGCTGCAACTGGAGAGAGCCTCTTTCAGCATGAAAGGTAAATATGCAAAAAACAAAACAAAACCCTACTGCCTAAGAAACGGTGGTACCCTTTATGGTCCGGTAAGAACGGTTAATTCTTCCACAGTGAACTTACATGGTTGCCCTGCTCCCCAGCTAGGGACTCACCCAATTACTTCTTCTTCAAGAAACAGCCTGAGAACATATAGCTACTCAGGAGAGTAAAAGGGTTATTTCCAAGCCCTTCCCTTTCCAGTTGTGTGTGTGTATTGTTCTTCTGGCTTAGAAAACATTCTAAGCCTGTAACTGGAGAAAATTTAACAGATATCAACATCTCTACTACTTCAAGGGCTGGAGGTTCTGCCGGAAGTCCAACTGTGATTTGTATACAGTATGTAAGAAGAAAATATTTATGGACATTAATGTCTACTTTATGCGTATTCCTAGACATTTCTCTTTTGCTACTGGTTTTTTTGTGATCTATTGATTCATTTTTTTTCTGTCTCTTTCTTTTCCCCAATTGTAGAACTTGAAGCGTGTAATGGCAGATGAGGTAAGAGCAATTGTGTTATATATTTTTTGCTTTAACTATTTTTGTGAGTTATCTATAAATCTTGATATATTTGTTTTGCATTCTCTTCCCTGGGTTTTTATTATTAGTTTTCTGATTGCTAATTTTTCTCCTTTGTGAAATGTTTTCTTTGATATAGTATATTAACCATTTTTAAAGATGGTATAGTATTCTTGTCTGTTACTGTATTCCCTGATGGTGCACTTTTTGCAAGGAATGTCTGTATATGTTTAATGGTATCTTTTGTGGAAGCTGAGTCACTTTGACTCTGGCTTCCAGTTTGTTCAATGGATAAATCTATAATCTGCACCAATTGAAAGGAGAGCTTCCTTGATTATTTTTTTTAGAATGGACTTGGAAGATAACATATTATGTTACCTCCCTTCTTTATAAAAATCTGATTCTCTGAACTATTCCTGTATTTAATAGCCATTGGGGTGATAGGCAACCACAAGAGTCCCCAGTGTTTTCTCTCATCTTTAAAATGCATGCATTATCTTGATATTTAATTTGGGATATTGTTAGTTCTTAAATATGCCTCTAGTGAAAAAACAGAAATTCTAAATAAATCTTTGTATCCCAAAGGTGGTGGTAATGGATTGTTCATCAGTAAACAAACTGAAATTTAATTTAGATGAGAGCGAACTCTGTGGTTATAAAATGAGCCTAGTCAAGGACAAATTGAATTGTTCAAGTTCAAATTCTTGCCCATCACCCACGTGTTCATCACTCAAACCAATCAGGTACACTCCAGAACAGAAGATACCTCCCCAGCCTTCTCAGCACAGCTGCAGGGCAAAGCGGCCTTGACTTTCTGGAAAGAATGTTATTTTGACTACATATCATCTTCACTCCATACAATCTCCCCTCCCATTTTCCCACAATAGAATTTGGGGCAGGCCTGAAGGCTCAAAAGTAAATCCCCTGCCCCCCCGAAGAGATGCGTGTCCTGGAAAGAGAATAACACAGAGGATTAATCATGCTCCTAATTACCTCTCCCCCACTCCCCGGGGACACTTTGACTTATCAGGGTATTTATCATGGAATTGTTTGACAAGCATATCTGCCTTTACATTCCAACTTTTGACCCATGTGGCTTCAGACAAAGGGTACCCTTTCCAGTGTACTAAATATTATAAGCAACTCCTATATAGTCTAGAAAGGGACGTGGTGGCTCAGGGGCTAGGACATTGAGCTTGTCAATAGAAAGGTCGGCAGCTCAGCGGTTCGAATCCCTAGTGCTGCCGTGTAACAGGGTGAGCTCCCGTTACTTGTCCCAGCTTCTGCCAACTTAGCAGTTTCGAAAGCACGTAAAAATGCAAGTAGAAAAAATAGGGACCACCTTTGGTGGGAAGGTAACAGCGTTCCCTGCACCTTTGGGGTTGAGTCATGCTGGCCACATGACCACGGAGACGTCTTCGGACAGTGCTGGCTTTTCAGCTTTGAAACGGAGATAAGCACCGCCCCCTAGAGTCGGCAACGACTAGCACGTATGTGCGAGGGGAACCTTTACCTTATATAGTCTAGAATCTAAAATTTTCTGGACTTCATAATGAGCTTCTCCTTGTACAACTATAGGAGAAGGAGCTGGTTGGGTTTGAGGTCTTAGAATAGACCCAACAGCGGGTTTCAGCTGGCTGCAGTGAAACACAGGATACACTTTCCCTAGAATGCAAGGGAGGCTAAGTTGAACTGTCACTGGGTTAATCATTTTAACTATTGGGAAAGGACCTAGGAATTTTGGCCCCAATTTCTTGCTAGGCAGCCTCCATTGTATGTATTTGGTTGATAGGAAAACCTTATCTCGTATACGGTTGTCTGCTTGCTTTTTATATTCTTCTGTTGCTTCTGACAGTGCTTTTTTAATATTTTCCCACCCCTTCTTTCAAAGACTCCATCCATTCTGCCAGAGACATGGAAGAGGGGGTTCTCTGGGCAGTTCAGGCATGGGGACACACTCCATGCCGCTGGTAACTTGGAAAGGGGTCAGTCCAGTCTGCTGTGCACTGCATTGTTGTAAGTGTCAGCTTTGGAAGCCATACTAGGCTGATGGCTTCCACATGCTGTCACTTTCTCTGGTGTGGGAAAGTAGGAGAGGGGGGTGAGGGTACAAGGGGCTTTTAGACATAACAACATTCTTCCTGCCAGTCAAGGTCAGGCTGGGCTCACATCTGGAGAAGGAATGGCCGGAATGATGCTTCGACATGGGACAGTTGAGGATTGGAGTATGTGACCGGCAGAGGGGTAATGAGGGTGGAGATTTTGGAGTTTGTATTACTGAGGGAGGAACCTGAATCCCCAGTTTCGGTTTTCATCCAACTGTGCCAGTTTACCTATGCTAGTAAAAGAACTTTGAAAGATGTTGGCTTTGGAGTCTTTTCTGCAGGAGGCGTTTTCTGGAACGCTGACAGTAAGCCACCTCCACAAACGGTAACAGATCTGCCCAGTTCTCTTGTTGGTAATCCACATAGCATCTTATATACTGTTCCACTATCACGTTTATGCATTCCGCTGTGCCATTCATGCTCGTATGGAAATCCGAACTAAGCCCTTGCATGGACCCGATGGACCTCAGGAATTCCCTCCAGAATTTGGCTGTAAACTGGACTCCTCGGCCTGAGATAACCCGGCGGGGTATTCCATTCAGACGGTAGATGTGTTTGATGAATAGTTTAGCGAGTTTCTTTGTGGACAGCAGTCCAGAGCAGTGAAATGGGCTTGTTTGGACAATAACTGTCCAAATTACTGTGTTCCCCCCACTTTCGACTATGAAATCCATTGTGATTTCCTCCCAAGGTCTATTGGAGCTTGCCACTTGTTGAAGGAGTCCAGGCGATTTTCCTGGTCTTGTTTTCATTGCTGCACATGTGGCACAGTTTTTTACGTAATCCTCTACTTCAGCTTTCATTTTTTTTTTGTTTACATTTATATCCCGCCCTTCTCCGAAGACTCAGGGCGGCTTACAGTGTGTAAGGCAATAGTCTCATTCTATTTGTATATTTACAAAGTCAACTTATTGCCCCCCCAACAATCTGGGTCCTCATTTTACCTACCTTATAAAGGATGGAAGGCTGAGTCAACCTTGAACCTGGTGGGACTAGAACCTGCAGTAATTGCAGGCAGCTGTGTTTTAATAACAGGCTTCTTACAGCCTGAGCCACACCGCGGCCCTTTTTGGCCACCAGAATGGCCTTCTAGCGAGGTGCAGGGTCTTCGGGAATCCAAAGTGACCAGCCAGTTTGGAGTTGTGGCTGCACTGGAGTACTTTGAATCTCAGGCTTGCGGGGACATACAATTTGGATCCCTTCCATGCTAGTCCCTCCCTCATGGTCAAGACATCTTTATTGTCTGTGAGCCAGGGGTCAGCTGGTAGCACCGCTTTTAACTGCTATCAGCTTGTTCAAGTTTGTGTTGGGTGGTTGCCTGGCTTGGCTCCTGGTGATGACTTGTGCCACTGATTGTGGGGGGGGGGGGATGATGGTGTGGATCACTTCCTCCTGTCAGCTGTCAAATTGCGGCTTTCTCGATAGGGTGTCTGCCAACAGGTTTTTTCCTGCTGGTTTGTATTTCAGCTCAAATTTCAAGCGCCTGAAGTATTGAGCCCAGCAGACTTGTTTGGGAGACAGTTTCCTGGGGTTTTCAGGGCCTCCAGGTTTTTGTGATCAGTCCAGACCTCGAAAGGCAGTTTTCCCCCCTCTAGCAAATGTCTCCAGGAGAGTAAGGCCCAGTGAATTGCATAGGCTTCTTTCTCCCATATTGCCCACTGTCTCTCTCTGTCAGTGAGTTTTTTGGACACATAAACACATGGCAACAGTTGTCTTTTGTTGTTCCTTTATTGGAATATCATAGCCAATGCTACATTGTTAGCATCAGCTTGTATGATGAATTGTTGCTCTGAGTCTGGGTGCTGCAGATCGGTTCCTGGGTGAACAGTCTCTTTAAGTTTTCAAAGGCTGTTTGACAGTCCATTGTCCAAGCGATTGGCTGAGTTGGCTTTTGTTTCATCGGAGGAGACCCCATTTCTGTTAGGGGTAGAGCCACCTCCATGAAAGCCAGGATGAACTGTCTATTGATGTTAGCAAACCCCAGGAAGCTTTGACATTGTCTATAGGTGCATGGGTTTGCCAACTGAGTACTGCTTTCACTTTCCCTGGATCTATTTCCACGCCTCTGCTGGAAATTCGATAGCCTAAGTAATCCACAGAGGTTTTGTGAAATTCGCATTTTGACAGCTTTGCGTAGCTTGGCGGCGAGAAGTTTTTCTCAGTACTTGTTGGATAAGTTTCACGTGTTCATCAAGGGTCTTGCTGAATATGAGAATGTCAACTAAGTAAACAAGGGCCCCTTGGTATAGGTGCTCATGTAACACTTTGTTAATAAGTTGCATGAATACTGTGGGAGGCCCTTGCAGTCCAAACAGCATGACTGTCAATTGGAAGCTGCTGAGTGGGCAGTTGAAGGCAGTTTTCCACTCATCTCCCTCTTTGATTCTTATGCAATATGCTTCCCTTAAGTCCAGTTTCATTAACACTTTACCCTTTGACAAGTGGTTTAGTATGTCTTTCATGAGGGGAAAGGGGTTGGTGTTCTCCACGCACATGGCGTTGATTCCACGAAAATCAACGCAAAGCCTCATTCCCCCATCTTTTTTCTCTTTGAAGAGCACCAGTGTCGTCACATTGGATTTTGTGGGCTGGATGAAGCCTTGCACCAGGTTGGCGTCTATGTACTTCCTTAATTCTTCCATCTGTTTCGAAGTCATGGAGTACATTTTTGACTTGGGTAGTTTAGCCCCTGGTACAAACTCTGTAGCACAGTCAGTCAAGCAGTGAGGGGGGAGAAAAGTGCAATCTTCCCCACTAAAAACCCCTGCTAGGTCTTGGTATTCTTTACGCACTTGCTGGCTGCCAGGTGGGGCGTCTCTGGCTGGGGCTGCAGGTTCTGATGCGCCGGCCTCCTCTGGGGTCGTGGCTTCTAGGAGGTGTTTCTGACTTACAGGTGGCAGTGGTCCAACACCAGTGACTAGCTTCCTATAGCTGTCCTCCCAGGGGATTGTGGGGCCCCACTTATCTTTAACAGACTAAAAGTTGGAAGGGACCTAATAGGTCATCTAGCCTTACCCCCTGCTCAAGTAGGAGACCCTATACCATTTCTGACAAATGACAGTCCAATCTTTTCTTGAAAGTCTCAAGTGATGAAGCTCCCACAACTTCCAAAGGCAAATTGTTCCATTGGTTGATCGTTCTCACTGTCAGAAAGTTCCTCCTCCTTTCTAGGTTGAATCTCTCCTTGGTCATTCATCCATTATTCTGAGAGGAGGGAGGACGAGGCACAACATATTCCTTGTCTGGCCTTCAGGTGCTTTGGGAAATGGCTTGACCCCCTCCTCTCTGTGGCAGCCCCTCAAGTATTGGAAGATGGCTATCATGTCTCCCCTGGTCCTTCTCTTCACTAGACTAGCCATGCCCAGTCCATGTAACCGTTCTTCATATGTTTTATTCTGGATTTTGAGCCTATCTTCTAGGGTGTTAGCTATTCCTGCCAGTTTAGTATCATCTGCAAATTTGGTGAGTTCCCCTTCTTATCCCCTCATCTAAGTCATTTATGAAGATATTGAAGGGTACTGGGCCTAAGATGGAACCTTGTGGCACCTCTCTGCTTACTTCTCTCCATGTAGATGTAGATCCATTAAGGACTACACGTTGAGTATGGTTTGTCAGCCAGTTGCGAATCCATCTGGTGGTGAAGTTATCTATCCCACTTTTTTCTAGCTTACAAAGAAGTAGGTTGTGGTCTACTTTGTTTTTTTTGTCTTAAAAAGTTTTATTTTGACATTCTTATCCAATAACATATCCAATAACATATTTAATGTACCCTCATATACAATTAATCGGATTTGCCCGGTCACCACCCCCTTCCTTTTCCTTTTACTCTCCTTCTTTACCTTCTTCTACTTTCCATAACCATCCTCCCCCTCTCTTATCTACATCCTCTCCTCTTTCCTCCCTACTCCTTTCTTCTCCCTCTTCCCCTCTTCCTTCCTTCCTTTCCTCCTCCTCCTCTTCTCTTTCCTCCTTCTCTCTTCTACTCCTTCTTTCCCTTCATTCTAAAGTAGTAACCAGGCAGGTCCGATCTTACATTAATTATACATCTTCAATCATCTTTGTACATTAACTATCAATCCATTTTCTACCCCCTCCCCCTCCCTTCCCCTTCCTCCCCCCACCCCCCAGGACTTCCGAGAACCGAGTACAGGGTATAAAACTAACAACAAAAATTAAAATCTAGCACAAATCATAATCCATAGTCGTTCCTTAAAACCTCCACTCCCCTTCCAAAGACAAAGAAGATACTTTTCTTCCACTCCATTATATATCAGACCATTCCACTCCTAGAATTCTCATAAGTTTCCGATTGAGTTATTGTTTATTCTTGAATAAAGTACGTAGATTTCAATATCCAACCTTCATCAATCAATATCAAAACAACGTTCCATCTTCCAATATTCACCAAGGTTTCTTCTAAAATGTCTTTCTTCCCTTAGCAGTCTCTCAAAAATAGTTCATATTTCCAACTTAGTTTCTTTAATTTTTCTGTCCAACCTTCAGGGGTAAGCAATAGTCCATCTTTTCACATCTTTAACATTTATATATACAACAAATAATATTACAAATATCCAAAGTGTCAATTGTAATAATTAAAATCTTCACTTTACCTTACTTATGTCAAATAACATTGTTAAAATTACACCTATAACATCCAAAATATATCTATTATAACAATTACATTCTAATTAACATTACATCCATCTCTTAAATATAATATTTAATCCAAGTTCCTAAATTTTACTATCTATCCTCCAAAATTAAACAATATTCCATCTTCCTATTCCTTTATACCTTTAATATATCATATAGTACCCCTAAAATTACACATTTATATCCACAATAAATCATTTACAAAAATTAACCATAATCATATATAATAAAATTAAACATTCTCCTCCTTCTTCTATCTTACACATTTTCACCATCTATCCACCATTCAACTTAACATCTGTTAACAAAGAATTCCCAATCTTTAATACATTAGTATAAAAATCTCGTGCTTTACAAATTGTATTGAGAAAATACTTTCTTCCTTTATAATTCAGTGTTAAACCTGCTGGAACCTCCCATCTAAAATATATCTGATGTTTCTTAAGCTCATCCACCAGAAAGGCAAATTCTTTTCTCTTTCTTAACATTTTAGGAGGAATTTCCTTCATCATTATTATATCTTGTCCTAATATTTGAAATTTATTTTTATAAAATGCTGCAAAATTCCATACCTAATCCTCTTATTTGTAAAATAAATAACCACATCTCTCGGTAAACACTTCTGCCTTGCCCACCAGGAATTAACACGATAAATTTTTCAATATTAACTTCAAAATCTTCTGGTTCCATTCCTCTATCTGGGCAAAGGCCTGAATAAAAATCTCTTTCAAATTTTCCTCTTTAGATTCTCTTAAACCCCTTACCCTTATAGCATATTCCATTAATTTATATTGTAATATAACCCTTTCTTCCTCTGCCTTATCAGCCTTAACCTGAATATCATCTATTTTATTTTCTAAATTCAAATTAATTTGAACTTCATCTATTTTCCTTTGCAAATCTAAATTAATTTGGTTAAATTCATTCAGTCTTTCTTCTGTCTGTGTACTAGATAACAATAATGGAGTAATTGATTCCTTTAATTTTTTCATCTCCTTACTCTGCTCTTCCACCAAATCTTTAAAATCCAGTATTTCTTTCTCCATTTCATTAAATTTTTGATCTATTTCTGAAAGATGAGCCTCCATAAGCTCCTGTAAAAAATTCCTTAGACTTTCTTTAATATCCTCTCTCAATTTCCGTACCTGAAGTGAAGATATTTCCAATAATTTAGAAGTGGTTAAATCTCTTTGCTTAAAAGCCATTTTTAAACTAAGTAATATCAAGAAGAAGAAGAAGAAGAAAAAAAAAGGGGGAGGGAATAAAAAGAAAAAAAAACCCAATAAATTTTTCTTCTTAAACACTGTAAAAAAAAGATAATAAAAAAAGAAATAGATTTTTTTTTTTAAAAAAGAATTCCATTAAAAAAAAAAAATCTTGTTATTTTCTTCTTAGAGGTTCCACACCAGCAATTGTAATCAGCATTTCCTTAGCTTTCACTTTCAAAACACAAAACGCCATCTTTCTTCATCTCCACTCTTCAAATAACTTCTCTGTCAGGGAGTTAAAATCATCTTACAAACAAATGCCAGCCCTCCTGCTTTCGATTCTTTCCGTGTTGATAATTTATCAGTAATCCTCTTCAGTCACGGAGATGGACGCTGCATTTTGCTCTGCTTTTGCAGAGGCGTTCTGGACTCTGGAGCTTTTTTGAACTATCGAAGGAGCGTTCCCATCAAACCACCAGAAATCATTCTGGGGCTTTTCTTGGGGGCTCAAACTTCAGTTCAAATGCTCATCTCCCCCTCTTTGCCCGAGGGCAGAGATTTACGAGCTGTTGACAGAAGATTAGCACTGTCTAAACAGCTCTCACAGAATCACAAAGAACGGGCGGACTGAAATCGCCCGCCATTAACAGCGGAGCCAAACCGGAAGCCCTGTGGTCTACTTTGTTGAATGCCTTGCTGAAGTCCACAGTATTTTGCTGGTCTACTAATTTAGTCACGATGTTGAAGAATGAGATAAGATTGGTTTGGCATGATCTGTTTTTAACAAACCCGTTCTGACTGTTAGTTATTACTTTACTCATTTCTAGGTGTTGGCAGATCTGTTTTTTAATTATCTTTTCCAGTATCTTCCCGGATATTGATGTTAGGCTGATTGGTCTGTAGTTTCCTGGGTCTGTTTTTCCCCCTTTTTTGAAGATGGGAACCACATCAGTTCTTTTCCGGTCCTCTGGTAGTTCCCTGGTGTTCCAGGATTTTTGAAAGATGTGGTGCAATGGTTCTGAGATGACATCTGCCAGCTCCTTTAGAACTCTGGGATGTAATCCATCAGGTCCTGCTGATTTGTATTCAAGATCAGACATTTTATTTCCAGTCTGTTTTTTACAGTTGTGTTTCTGGTAGGTTGGGCTATAGTTTCTTTTTGCGTGAAGACTGGTGCAAAGAATGAGTTAAGCAGCTCTGCTTTCTCTCTGTTGCCTGTTACTTCCTTGCCGTCTTCTCTCTTTAGTGGTCCAACTGTTTCCTTGATTTTTTTTCTTGTTATTTATATGTTGGAAAAAACTTTTTTTGTTATCTTTGACTTTTGTTGCAAGTCTTTGTTCATTCTGAGCCTTTGCTTTTCTGACCTTGTCTTTGCAGATTCTGGCTGTCTGCTGATATCCTGCCTTAGTTATGTGTCCCTCTTTCCTTTTTGTCTTTCAATTTGTCAGAGAGATCTTTGTGCAGCCATGCTGGTTTCTTCTTGGATTTCTCTTGTGTCCCAGGGGGAGCGAGCGAGACACAACACTTTCTTGTTTTTCTTTCTCAGCGGTATTGCGGTGGTCTGGGCTTTTATGATCATATTTTTCAGAGTTTCCCAAGATTCTTGAGTTGTTTTCCCCTTTAGAATTTTCATCTAAGGAATCTTTCCCAAGTTCTCTCTGAGTTTATTAAAATCTGCTCTTTCAAAATCTAAGACTCTGGTATCATTTTCTTCTACTGCTTGTGTTTACGTTATGTTGAATTCTAGTATGACGTGGTCACCCTCACCCAAGGTTCCTGCAGTTTCAACTCCTCTATCGCTTCTTCTTTGTTTGTAAGTATTAAGTCCAGTATGGCTGTCCCTCTAATTCCCTCCTGTACCTTTTGGACAACAAAGTTGTCAGCTAGGTTGGTTAGGAACCTATTTGATTTTTCACTTGGAATTAGTTTTCCAATTGATATCAGGGTAATTGAAGTCTCCCATTACTATTGTAGTGTGTTTCCTACATATGTTAGTTAGTTGGTTGGCAAAAAGGATATCTATTTTGTCTTCTTGGTTGGGTGGCCTATAGGAAACACCTATTGCCATGTTATTCTTTTTGTCTTTTATGTTTATGCATTCTAGGAGGTTTTTGTCTTTGGTTTCATGCAATTCTATAGCAATAGAGTGGTCCTTTATGTCCAGTCCAACTCCACCTCCTCTTTTATGGGGTCTGGGGTTTTTTTTGAATAGTTTGTATCCTATCAGTATGTTCCGGTCATGGGTTTCATCACACCAAGTTTATGTTATTCCTAGTATGTCATATCTACCTTCGTGTATTAATAGTTCAAGTTCATCCTGTTTGTTCCCCAGACTTTGTGCATTTGTATATAGACACGTGAGGTCTTTCTGCCTGACTCTCGGTATGCTTCCTATGTCTCCTGTTTGTTATTTGAGTTTGTCTTTCTTTCCATCCCTCCTTATTTCATTGTTTGCCTTGCTTTCTAGGGTTTTTTGTTTGGAATTAGGTCCTGGAGATCCTAAACACTGGTTACTGTCCCCCCTCATTTTTAGTTTAAAGCCCGCCTGATAAGTTGAACCAGTCGTTTTCCAAAAACATTCTTCCCAGTCTTTGTGACGTGCAACCCACAAAGTCCATCTTGGAGGTAGTACAGACCATGGCCCAGGAATCCAAAGTTTTTTTGGTGATATCAACCCTTTAGCCAGTGGTTCACTTCTAGAATTCTTTGTTCTCTTGCTGGATGTTGTCCTTTCATTGGCAGTACAGATGAAAAAACTACTTTTGCACCTAAGTCCTTGACTTTCTTGCCTAGCTGCTCATAATCATTCAATATTGTTTTCAAGTCCTTTTTTGTGTCATTCATCCCAACGCGTAGTAGTAGAAAGGGGTAATAGTCTGTTGTTTTTATTATTTTAGTTAGGTTTTCAGCCACATCTTTGATTTTAGCTCCAGGGAGACAACATACCTCTCTGGATTGACTGTCTGGTCTACAGACAGCAGGTTCTGTTCCCTTGAGAATTGAATCTCCTATCACCAACACTCGCCTTTTTTTTTCCCTAAGGAGGTTTGTGGTGTTTTTCTATCTATCACATTTGGTGGTGCTACGTTTTGGGGGACATTTGATGCTGGTGCTTCTTTATGTGTCTGCATGTTTTCTTCTAGTAAGAGTCCATAATATCGATGGTTTAGCACCAGTGGGGCTGCTTCAGAGTGGGTTGGTTTGGCCAGGAGTTCTTTTTGCAAGGTTTGGGGTTTCTCATTTTGCAAGTCGAGTTTCAGAGTGGTTAGAGTTTCCTCTAGACCAGTGGTTCTCAACCTTTATAGTGCTGCGACCCCTTTAATACAATTCCCCACGATGTGGCGACCCCAACCATAAAATTATTTTTGTTTTGAATTTATTGCGCCTGAAGCCGTATTGGCTAGTGATCTGAACTGCTTGCGATTGCCTTGAGGACGGAGGCATTAAAGCGGAGACTCCTCCCCTATTAAGTTTATAGCACCTGAAGCCAGATTAGGCTAGCGATTGGGAGTGATTGCAGGTGGCTTGAGAGGGAGACATTAGAGCAAAGATTTCTCTCATTTTTAATTCATTGCGCCTGAAGCCGAATTTGGCTAGCGATTTAAAGAGCCTGCAGCTGGCTTGTGGAGTCAACCATTGGAGCGCAGTTCTTCGACTCGCAAGTATACTTTCCATATTTCCGATGGTCTTAGGCGACCCCTGGCAAATCGTCATTCGACCCCCAACGGGGTCCCGACCCACAGGTTGAGAACCGCTGCTCTAGACCCTTTACTTTTTCTTCTAGTAACTTGATTCATTTACATTTGGTACGTATGTAATTGGGTATTCTATGGGCATAAGTATATACATGGAACATGTTCTGCAGATCACAGTAAGTATCAGTTTCTTCTTCCATGAGTGGGTTTACAAAAAAATGAGAGTGAAAGTGTAGAGGGTTTTACCACAGATTTCTAAAAGGGAAAAATGTCCAATTTGGGATACAGATGTTCTAAGATTATGGTTTAAATGTGTTATAGCTACCAATTTTAGCACAAGAATAATGCAAAAAGCTTTACTTTAATCATATGTTCATATGTTTATTCTTTGAAACTCATGCTAATGCTTGGGATAGTTCCTGTGTTATGCACTTTATCATTGTCATTGTCAAAAAATTTAAATCTGCCCTAACGTAGAGTTCGACCCAAGTGTGCATACTGAGTTTCCTTGAATCAATCCTCCATTTTGAGCTCATATAGAATTGTAACATTATTGTCACAAGGGACAATCAATTAAGGCTTAAATGGCCACATCAAAGATATTGAGAGGTGAGAAAGTAAATGCAGTTCAAAATAATATTAGTTTTGCCAACCCAGAAGAGTCATTTTAATAGTTTAATAAAATAACAGCTCCTTAAACTGGGCATAATTTCAGTGACAAATTATTCATTAGCTATTCTGCATTTAATCTTCTCACTGGTCTCTCTTTTTGGAATTGCAACATTGTTATATGGATGGATGTGCTGTATATAGTAGCATAAAAACAATCAATTTTGTAAAATGTTTTGCAGACATTTGATTCAATACTTCAAAGTGAATCTCTATTTTGATATGTAATTTCTTTTAATGGAATGATTCAGTTGAAACTTTGGTGAAAGCCCCAATAGAAGCTTTGCACAGATAGCCCTGTTAATTAGCAGAATTGCATGAAGCGATTTAAAAGAACATCGATTCTCCTGTGCGCTGCTTGGAGAGTCCCAGCATGGGTTCAATTCATGTGATTGGCCAGAGACTGAGTTGGAAATTCTTTGGCCATGCCGCCTCCTCCTGGTTGAGCATCAGTTTTTTCAACTTAATCGGCCTAGAGAGAATTATTTTGAGGTGGTTCTTCAATTTATTAATTATAATTAGGACAAATGGATTAAATTAAAAAAAAAATTCTTTTAAATTCGGCTTGTGATGGCTAGAGGAGTGCAGAGGGTTGATGAGGCTGCAAGCCATGCTGAGAGCGGTGTTCAGATCTCCACCGGAGTTTTCTTTGCCACATGGAGGCTGATTAGCTTCACGGAGATGGCAGAGCCTTCAGGCAGCCAGTGCCGGCGTTGGAAGGACCGAGGCTTCGGTCCAAGGCTTCGCCGGCCACAGTGCGTGAGAGCCATTGGTTGCTGGGAGGCGCGCTGACCAGGAGGCTAATAGCCACCATTTTGTGGGTGGCAGCCATTTTGGTAAAGCTACTGTGAGCAGCGAATAGGACCAGGCAGCTTTGGAGCACCATTGAAACCAGGGAGAAGCAGCCTTACGCACAAGTAAATGGTGTTCCGGTGTTAAGTCCTCGCGGCTACGTCCTGTCTGCCCCAGCAAAGCCGATTAGCCGCGTGCTGATTGGTGGAGGCGCAAGCAACAGGGAAGAGCGGGAACCAGGAAGAGCCGTCATTGGCTTCCCATTTTGACAGCTACTTTTATATAGCTGTCAACTGCGCGCCTCGCCTCAGAAGCGTTCTAACGAGTTGTTGAAGTGTTAGCGTTGTCTCTGTTCTGTTAATGGCCAATAAAGTTGGAGTTAAGGCAGTCTCGCCTCTGTCCTTATTGGGCCGGGCTCGGATCTAACACTGGCGACGAGGATGGGATCATCCCGACATTAAATCCGAGCTACAGACAGAGCAAAATACTTCACGATTTGAACAGCTATGGCCGGTGCGTTGCCAACCTTTCCACCGTTCGTCCCTTCCTCCGAGAAGTGGGACGAGTATATCGAGAGGTTCGAATGTTTCCTCCACGCCAATGACCTCACGGATCTGTCCGGTAGCGAGAAGCGGGGCTATTCCTAAGCTCATGCGGCAGCGAAGTGTTTAGTACCGCGCGAGCTCTCGCCGCCCCACAGCTAGTGTTTGAGTTGACTTGGGAAGCACTAGTGGAAAAATTGAAGAACCACTATGCTCCCGCCCCGTCCCGAATTGCCCGCCGGCACGCGTTCCGGCATTGCGTGCAGAAGGAAGGGCAAACGATTAACGCATACATGGCTTCCTTAAGATCGGCCGCCCTCCACTGCGAGTTTCGAGATTTTCTGGATGACATGTTGCTAGACCAGTTGGTCTGTGGCGTCCGGGACATGAGACTCCAACGGCGTCTCCTGGCGCGAACAGAGGTCGACCTTTCCACAGCCCTATCTGAGGCTAGAGCTGCGGAATTGGCCGATGATTCGGCCGCAGAGCTCCAGCGACACCAAAGGGATCCCTAACGGCGATCGCCCCTGGGCGTCCACCAGGAAGATGTTACCCAAGGGAGCTCGTCGGAGGAAGAAGCAGACGTCCGCCGCCTAAATCTACGGCCAAGGCGGCGAGGGCGTCCCGACAAGCACCTGCCAAACCCATGTTTGGGGTGTGGAGGAGACCACGCGAGAGGCGACTGCAAATTCAAAGCAGCTGTATGTCGCCGCTGCGGGAAACGAGGACACCTAGCGCGAGTGTGCAGGGCAGCCCTGCCATCCGGCGATGATGCCCCGGAGCGACCCAGGTCACAAAAGCCAATCCGGAAGCCGATGGCACGCCAACGGGCCTGTTTCACCGCCTCCGAGTCTACTGACGAAGTCGTCAGCTTTGCTGCCTCCACTGCGCCAACCAACAAAATACACTTGACGGTGCGGCTCGAAGGAGCGCCGTGTGACATGGAGGTGGACACCGGCTCGTCGCGCTCCCTCATCGCCTGGTCCACCCTGAGACGTCTCGCTCCACGCTTGGACAAGAGAACTCTTAAGCCCTGTGAAGTGACATTGCGAGACTATCAGGGGAAAATGATCCCAACCCTGGGCATGGGCAGATTCAGGGTGGCATATAAGGAATTCGAGGGCACGTTACCACTGATCGTTGTCAGAAGCGACCTGCCAACCCTCCTAGGGCTGGACTGGTTCGCTGCCCTCGGCCTAAATGTGGCAGGGGTCCATACCACACTCCTTGATGTGACGTCAGCATTGGCCAGCGAATTCGCTGACGTTTTCGAAGACGCCCTGGGTAAATATAACGGAACCCCAGTGTCCCTTCAGCTTGACCCCCAGGTGCAGCCAGTTCGATTGAAGCCGAGAAGGGTCCCCTTAGCACTCCGACCGAGAGTAGATGCACAACTGGATAAATTGATAGCCCAGGGCATTTTGGTTCCCATTGATCATGCTAAGTGGGAAACCCCCATTGTAATCCCCCTGAAGCCGGACGGGTCCATACGGATCTGTGCGGACTATAAGGGGACGATTAATAAAGCGCTCCAAGCCAACCCGTACCCTGTCCCGGTGGTGCAACACTTGCTCCACTCCCTGGGACAGGGCCGAGTTTTTGCGAAGTTAGATTTGGCACAGGCCTATCAACAGCTTCCGGTGGATGACGAGACAGCCATCGCGCAGACAATCGTCACCCACCGGGGAGCTTTCAAGTGTACACGACTCCAATTCGGAGTCAGTGTAGCACCAGGGATATTCCAGGGACTCATGGAGCGGTTGCTCTATGGCCTCCCCGGCGTTATTCCTTACTTTGATGACGTTCTGGTGTCAGGGAAGGATCTCCCAGAACTAGTCACCAAGGTAAAGGCTGTGTTGGGCCGATTCCGCCAGGCGGGGTTGAAGCTACGGAGGGACAAATGCAGGATCGGAGTGCCCCAAGTTGAATTCTTAGGGTTCCTTGTGGATGCTCGCGGCATTCGGCCAGCCCCCTCGAAGGTTGAAGCAATCCGAAATGCCCCCACGCCCACTTCTAAGGCCGAGCTCCAAGCGTTCTTAGGCCTCCTAAACTTCTACGCTATATTCCTTCCCCACAAAGCGACGGTGGCCGAGCCACTCCATCGCCTCCTAGACGCCAGCACACCTTGGAAGTGGTCTAAAGCCGCAGCAGCTTCCTTCGAAGCTGTCAAGCGGCTCCTAACCTCTTCCGCTGTCCTGGTGCAATATAATGAAAAGCTCCCCCTAACGCTCACTTGCGATGCCTCGCCATTTGGGGTTGGGGCTGTTCTCAGCCACCTATTCCCAAATGGAGTGGAGGCACCCATAGCGTTCTACTCGCGCACTCTCTCTCCAGCTGAACGAAACTATAGTCAGCTGGATAGAGAGGCCCTTGCAATTGTCGCAGGAATCAAAAGATTCCACGACTATCTATACGGCCGATTTTTTTCCCTGGTCACTGACCATAAGCCCCTGTTAGGGTTACTGGCCAGTGACCGCGCAACCCCGCAAATATTGTCACTGCGCATGTCGCGGTGGGTAGAATTCCTTGCGGCGTATTCATACCAACTGAGGCACAAGTCAGGCAGCGCCATAGGGCACGCAGACGCCCTCAGCCGCTGCCCCCTCCCAGCGACGGTCGTCGACCCAGCCCCAGCCCTGCCGGTGCTTCTGATAGAGGAGTCTAACTCCCCCATCTCCGCACTGGATGTCTCCCGTGAGTCCGCCAAGGACCCGGTACTGGTGCAGGTCCTCGACTGGGCCCGCAGGGGCTGGCCGCAAGGAGCTGCGGGGCCCGAGTTTCTACCATATACCCGCAGACAAGGGGAACTGTCAGTTCATAAGGGGTGCCTACTCTGGGGGAGCAGAGTGGTGGTCCCTCCGGCTCTACGCTCTCAGGTGTTAGAATGCCTACACATGGCCCACCCTGGCATAGGGAGAATGAAGGCTCTAGGTCGCAGCTATGTCTGGTGGCCGAAGCTAGACCACGACATAGAAAATTGGGTTGGACGCTGCCAGCAATGCCAGGGCTCCAGGGCTGTAGCCCCTGCTGCGCCGGTCCGGGATTGGGAGATGCCCCGGGGACCGTGGGCAAGGATCCATTTAGATCTCGCCGGTCCTTTTCTAGGAAAAACGTTTTTGGTGGTGGTGGACGCGTATTCTAAGTGGGTTGAAATATTCCTACTGCAATCCACCACCACAGACACTATAGTCCGGATCCTAGGCAGGTTGTTTGCAACGTTCGGTCTCCCAGACGTGTTGGTCACGGATAATGGGCCTCAATTCTCCTCAGCGTCGTTCCTGCACTTTCTAGCGGTCCACGGGGTGCGGCATGCCCCCACGGCCCCTTACCACCCGGCGGCGAATGGAATGGCTGAACGGGCCGTAAGATCAGCCAAGGAGGCTTTAGGCCGTCTAGGCACCTCCAACTGGCAACAGAATGTAAATAGGTATTTGATGGCCCAACATACCACCCCGTGCCAGGTCACCAAGATGAGCCCGGCAGAGTTGCTAATGGGGCGCCGGTTGAGAACTGTGCTTGACCGGTTGCACCCACCTACATGCGGGCTCAAGAGCCCAATATAAGGGCCCGAGCGTTCAGTCTGGGGGATCCTATATTTGCGCAGAATTATGGGGAAGATGAAAAGTGGTTACCAGGGCACATCATTACATTGACTGGACCATACTCTTATAGGGTCCAGCTCACAGACGGACGAGTGTGGCGGCGGCACATCAACCAATTAAGATGCAGAACAACCGAGGAGGTGGGCCAACAACGACAACAAATTCAGCCGCCCACTCAGGCTGAGGCCACCACTCAAATCGAGCCACCAATCGAGCAGGCCTCGCCGATAATAAGGCCGCTCGATCCCCAGAACTTCCCGGCAAACCGGCCATCGACACACATTCCCGGGGCGTTCTCGGCGGCTGACGTACCTGCTCGTCCATTGGGTCCAACATCGGAAGGCCCGGCTCCTCCTACGCCGACATCCGCGCCAACGATCCTTCAGAGCTGGTCCCCAGCTCCTCCCTCGACTACTCCGCCTCCAGGACTGAGGCGTTCGGGGCGGAGCCGACGCCGGCCAGCGTATCTGGCCGACTACGCATGCGCGATCCGGGGGTTGAGGGGTGTTAAGTCCTCGCGGCTACGTCCTGTCTGCCCCAGCAAAGCCGATTAGCCGCGTGCTGATTGGTGGAGGCGCAAGCAACAGGGAAGAGCGGGAACCAGGAAGAGCCGTCATTGGCTTCCCATTTTGACAGCTACTTTTATATAGCTGTCAACTGCGCGCCTCGCCTCAGAAGCGTTCTAACGAGTTGTTGAAGTGTTAGCGTTGTCTCTGTTCTGTTAATGGCCAATAAAGTTGGAGTTAAGGCAGTCTCGCCTCTGTCCTTATTGGGCCGGGCTCGGATCTAACATCCTGGTTTCCATGCGCTGATTGTGGCATTTGTGACTGTGTTGCCGGTCTCGCATCCCCTTGTTTCTGCTGCTGCTGCTGCTGCTGCTTTGCAGACTGTCCTGTGCTAACAAACCATGTTGCTGGTTTGGCGCTATTTCTTGAGGCCTGGACTGCATACTGAGTATCCTGGTACTATGGATCTGTGATAGCAAGTTCCCTTGAAAACTTATTCCAGGCTAATTACCAGCAGTTACAGCAATAATGGCCGACTGCATGGCCTCTAATAGTAGTAATTCTGCTGCTTCTTTCCCCAGTCAGCAACAGGCTGGGTGTTCTGAGCCAAAGAAGGCTAGATCAGGATCCAATAGGCCTATTACCAGATCCAAGGCCAATCATTCCAAATCATCTTCTTCAACATCTGGAAAAGATGCTCAGAGAAGGCAAAAAACCTTGGAATTGAAAAACAATTTGCAAAGGCCCAAAAGCAGGCAGAGGCAACAAACCCAGGGGTTTCTGGGAGCATTAGTGTGCTTGACATGATTTTAGCACCGTTATGCCATCACCAATGCAGGATGACCAGCTAAAATGGTCTCCTAATGTGATACCAGACTTGCAGGAATTTCATGCTATCCCTTTCCAGGAAGGGAGTGATCAGACCTCTATCCTGTTTGTGTCTGGATTATTACCTGTATCTGGCAACAGATCTTCCGCTACATCTGCCACAATTATGCCTACAGTGGCGGGGCTCCACCCTCAGGAGAATTTAGAGCAAAGCTTGTCTGCAGAATTACGTAATGCCATAGTGGAGACTATTGCCCAGGGTATTGATGCTGCACTTACCCAGAGATGTTTGATGGGACCTTTAAATTCAGGACCTTCGCAGTCATAAAGATAAAGGTTATCTTGAAGATCCTCATTCCCCACCTCCATCAATCCAAAGTGAGGCCTCGCTGGAAGGGGAGGAAGAATTGGGAGATTTTGAATTTTCTGAGGATGAAGGGGTTTCCCCAGGCAAGCCCACGTATTCCGGGCTTTTCCGTCCCAACCTTTTAAAGATCTTATTGCTTAAGGCCAAAATGACAGTCAACATGGGTCGGATCGGGAGTTCTACTGAGGACCCCATGGAATCTCAGGATCCCTGTGTCAACCTCTTTATGGAGCAGGTCATAGCACAAGAGGTTATTCCCTCATCTAAGTTTTTTGTGGATGTTATTCAAAGGCAGTGGGATCAGCCTGCATCGATTCCTGCCCCTTACGGCATGGATAAGAAAATGTATACAGTGGAACAGGAGCTAGAGGAGCTCCTCCAATTTCCAGCTGTGGATGCCCCTCTGGCCACATTGGCTTCAGCTGCAATTCTCCCTTCTGACACTGCAGAAGAGTTGAGGGCTTAGGATAGGAAGTCTGAGTTATATGCCCATAAAACTCACCAGGCAGCTGCTTGGCCAACTAGATTGGCCAGAGCCGCTTGCTTTTTCTCTAGAACATCGCTCTTATGGTTGAGGCAGATGCAGGCCAGGGCCTCTCCAGAGGATACCCGCCTGCAACAAGATATCAGTAAATTAATTGCTGCAACTGAATACTCAACTGATGTGACTCTCAATGTGGCCAAGTTCTCCTCTAGGGCCCTGGCGTCCAATGTCACCTCCAGAAGCTTTTTATGTCTGCGCCAGTGGCAAGCCGACATGAAGTCCAAATGGAGATTGGCAGCTGCTTCATTTAAGGGATGTCAGCTGTTTGGGGAGGTGTTAGATCCAATCTTGGTAGAGGGAAAAGATAAATGGAAGGTCCTTCCCTCATGTTTACAAGAGAACGGACAGGAGACCTACTCCCTTCTACCTCAGGCAGCCCTTTCGTGACTCTGAGATGGGATTCCTTGCCTCAGGAATACCACAGACAGTATTCCCACAGTATGGACAGGAGATAGGACAGTTCAGCTTTCAAGACAGGGCTCGTCGACCACAATCCAGACAGGCCTATAGAGGTACCAGTGGCTGGCCTTACCGCCACTCGAAATGACTCACAGTCACATACCCCATTGGCAGCAGGTTAAGGAAGCTTGCCAGCTAGTGGAAGGATACCACCACTGATGCTTGGGCACTACAAACAGTAAGGCTCGGGCTAACCCTAGAATTTTGTTCCAGCTTCCAAGAATGATTTATTCAGTGCTCCATTCCCGGGGATGCCACCAAAAGGGCTATGATAGAGGCCAAGATTCAGCATTTGCTGGATATCAAGGCCATAGAGCCGGTGCCAGTGGGGCAGAGAGGTCTCGGCTTTTATTCCGTCCTCTTTCTAGTTCCCAAGAGTTTGGGGAGCCAGAAAGCCATTTTGAATCTTAACAGATTAACAGAGTTGGAAGGGACCTAATAAGTCATCTAGTCCTACCCCCTGCTCAAGCAGGAGACCCTATACCATTTCTGACAAATGGCAGTCCAATCTTTTCTTGAAAGTCTCAAGTGATAAATCTCCCAAAACTTCCAAAGGCAAACTGTTCCATTGGTTGATTGTTCTCACTGTCAGAAAGTTCCTCCTCATTTCTAGGCTGAATCTCTCCTTGGTCATTCATCCATTATTCCTTGTCTGCCCTTCAGGAGCTTTGGAAAACAGCTTGACCCCCTCCTCTCTGTGGTATCCCCTCAAGTATTGGAATCTGAAGGAACTCAATGTACGTATAAAGTTCTAAAGGTTCAAAATGCAATCCCTTCATACTATCCTGGGTTGCATCAGACAGGGAGATCTTTTAACATTGATAGACCTAAAAGAGGCATATCTCCACATTCCCATCAGAGTGTCCCACAGGAGGTTCCTCAGATCCTCATATGCAGGCCACCATTGGCAATACTGGCGTTCCCCTTTGGTCTCTCCTCAGCCCTGCGAACTTTCACCAAGCTGCTAGATGTGGGTGAGGCCCATCTGCCTGCAGTGTTACCTGAACGACATATTAATTCAGTCGTTGTCCCTCAGGCAAATGGAACAGGACCTTCAAATCACAGTCCAGACTCTCCAGGATCACCGGTTTTCCGTGAACTGGGAGAAAAGCCAATTGACATCATCTACCAGCCTAACCCATCTAGTGGCAGTGATTGACACTCATTTATCACAAGTATTCCTGTCTCAGGAGCACTGAGACAGCATAAGGGAGATGATGGGATAGGTCAAGTCCTTAGAGCTAGTTCCCTTACTGCTCCTCTCCCAACTATTAGGGAAAATGATATCCTGCCTATATAGTCCCTTGGGCTCGATTGCATACAAAGGCCTTACAGTGGCTACTTCTGCACAGTCAGAGATCAGGGCACAGCAACTCAATGTCCAAGATCAGGGTCCCCAAGCAGGTTCTCCAATCCCTGGACTGGTGGATGTCAGCTACCATGGAGGAGGGATGTCTATTCTGAGAACCTCCCAGACTGGAACTAACATCAGACACCAGTCTATTCAGCTGGGGTACACACCTGAATTTCAAGATGACTCAAGCAGGATCTACTCAAGCATGTCTCAGCAGGATCTACTCAACGACATCGATTGGCTGGAGCTGAGAGCATGTCATCTGGCTCTATGCCACTTTCAAAACAACTTGTTGGATCAACACGTGCTTCTCTTGACGGACAATGTGACCACCAAGGCACATGTCAACAGGCAGGAAGGAATTCGCTCCAGGGTCCTAATGCGTGAGGGGAAGGACTTATGTCTCCGAGCAGAGAAACATCTGCGGTCATTTTGAGCGGAACACATTGCCGGGACGGCCAACTCCCAAGCGGACTGGTTGAGCAGAACAACTATCGACCAGTCTGAATGGAGACTCTACCCAAACCTATTTCACCAAATAACAGAATGATTCGGGATTCCAGTCCTGGATTTATTTGCCAGTCCACAGAACACTCAACTTCTGAGATATTTTTTCAGGTTCCGGACACCAGTGGCCGAGGGAGTCAACGCTCTTTGTTGCCTGTGGCCAGCTGACCTGTTGTATGCCTTCCTTCCAATCCCGCTAATACTGAGGGTCATCAAAAAGATCTTGGAGGAGGAGGCAGAGGAGGTGTTGGTAGCACCTCACTGGCCATGGCGTCCATGGTTTGTGGGTCTGAAGTCACTGTCCATCTCACGCCCCTGGAAAATACCACAGCACAGGATCTCCCTCATCCAAGGGGCCCTACAACACCTAGACCCTCAACAGCTCCAGTTGGCTGTTTGGCACTTGAAAGGGAGATCCTCAGGAGGGGACATTTCTCTGGCAAAGTAATATCCACTATTCTTGCTTCCCAAAGGGCATCAACGAACAGGATATATGAAGCCACTTGGGCTTCATTCTGTCGCTGGTGCACCAAGGAGAAAGTATTACCTATATCAGCGACAGTTCCATGAGTCCTGGATTTTCTGCAATTGGGTCTTGAAAAAGGAGTATCCACAAATACACTTCGCAGGCAGGTCGCAGCCTTGGCTACCATCCTGCCAGGTGAGGGAACAGCTTCTCTCTCTCAGCATCTGAGGATATTTAGTTTTTTGAAAGGAGTGTCCAACCTGTTACCCCCAATGGTCCACAGATACCCAACTTGGGATCTGTCAGTTATTTTACAGGTGCTCATATTACTGCCATTTGAGCCCTTGTGGTCAGCCAGCATCAGACTATTCATATTCAGGGTTGCCTTTCTAGTAGCAATCACATCTGCATGCAGGATTTCAGAGCTGGCCGCACTGAAATGCTGTGTATCTTTCATCCGGACAGAGTCATTCTCTGTTTAGACCCAACATTTGTTCCAAAAATTAACACCTGGTTCCACAGAGCGCAGGAAGTTATTCTACTAGACTTCTGCCTGAAACCCAGACATCCACGCGAAAGATGTTGGCATACCTTAAATGTATACAGAGCTCTACAGAAATACATAAAGCAGAGAGTTTCCTTCCAATGGATGGAATCTTTGTTTTGTTTCAGTCCAGGTCTATGGGAAAGAAGGTGTCACCATCCATCATTGGATGTTGGCTCAAAGCTTGTATTGTGTTAGCCTACAAACCTCAGGCCTGACCTGCACCACGCCGCATCATGGCGCACTCCACTAGAAGTGCGGCCACCACGGTGGCCTGGGCTACACAGGCCTCGATTCTGGAGATTCTGGCTTCCCCCTCTCCATTCATGAGGAATTATGAGTTAGACTTGGGGCCTCTGGTGGCTCAACAGACTAAGCAGTCTGTTATTAACACAGCTGCTTGCAATTACTGCAAGTTGAAGTCCCACCAGGCCCAAGGTTGACTCAGCCTTCCATCCTTTATAAGGTAAGTAAAATGAGGACCCAGATTGTTTGGGGCAATAAAAGTTGACTTTGTATATTATATACAAATGGATGAAGACTAGCCGCCCTGAGTCTTCGGAGAAGGGCGGGATATAATTTTTTTTTAAAAAGAGACAAGTTTGCTTCTGCGGAGGCAGCTTTCGGGAGACGAGTGTTACAGCGTGTCCTGCCGGCCAAAGGGACCCTGGACCAATCTATCTCCCGCCCAGTGACAATTTAGCTTGGGTATATCCCATGCTTGGACTCTCCAAGCAGCGCACAGGAGAAGGAACGTTGGACTTACCTGAACATTCTTTCTATGTGCGCTGCAGGAGAGTCCAATCCCACCCTGGTTGGTTTATGGTCCGGGATCCAGGAGTGGTCAATTTCTTCAGATGGACTACGTCTTCTCCAGATCCTGGTCTTTATTGAAAAAACTGAGGCTCGGCCGGGAGGAGGAGTCGTGGCCAAATAATTTCCAACTCATCTCTGGCCGATCAGACTAATTGAATCCATATTTGGACTCTCCTGCAGCACACATAGAAAGAATGTTCAGGTAAGTCCAACGTTCCTTTTGATTTTTCCAATATATTGTCAAAGTACTCATGCATTATAGTTAAGAAAGTAGCACAATTTAAAATTGAATGGAAAAGAATAAAAAAAGAAGACCAATGTTAATTTTATATTTTATTAATCAGCTTGAAAGGTTCACTAGCATGAGGATAAAGAAGGAGAAAGAAAAACCCAATACAACATATAGGAATTCATCTACTTCATACTCAGATATTTCTGGGTCAGGTCAGACATTGCAGGATATCTCTGATGAAGATGTGCTGGTTCTCTTTGAGCAGATGCTGGTAAGTACCATTACAATTATATCTTGGGAATAACAAAGCTAAAAGTTTCTTATGCTTATAGTTATGCTGAAATGAAGGTGTGATTTCTGTGATGTGAAAAAATCTCTTTCTGCTCTGGGAAGGAAGACTTTGATTTGTTTTTCTACTACAGTAGGTAAACAAAAATCCTAAAACCAGAATTCATTTGGGAGAAATCAAGTATTGTAATTTTGTCAAAGGAATATAGCTTCATTTGACTGGATAGTTATCTAGTAGGGATGGTGTAGGGAATCAATCATGCAGCGTATATGAGGATAGACGATGATTTCCTAGATACCTCCCAACTTGATAATTCTGTGACTATTTTTATGCTTTCTTTGCTAGGTGGATATGAATCTAAATGAGGAAAAGCAGCAGCCTCTAAGGGAGAAAGACATTAGTATCAAGAGAGAAATGGTGTCTCAGTACCTGCATACTTCCAAAGCTGTGAGTTCTTGGGTTGTGGTCAAATTTATAGAATACTTCTAGCGTTTGCTTGATTTATGTTGCAGGATAAGAGAAACTGATTAAAGATAATCAAGCAGCACATTTGTGAGCATGGAGAAAAGAGCAAGAAGATTACTAGAAGCAGGCATAGGTTTGTTAAAAACAGCATACCAGACAAACCTTATTGCCCTCTTTGACAAGGTGATTAAATTACTGGGTAAGGGGAATGATATGGATGTCATTTACTTAGACTTCAGTAAGGCATTTGACAAAGTAGACTACAGCCTACTTGGTAAGATAGAAAAATGTGGAATAGACAGTACCACTAACAAATGAATTCCAATGGAACTATATCTACATGGAGGGAAGCCTGCAGTGGGATATCTCAAGGTTCTGTCTTGGGGGCAGTAATCTTCCACATGTTCATAAATGATCTAGATGAGAGGATAGAAGGGAAACTCATCAACTTTGCAGATGACAATAAGCTAAGGGGAATAGCTAACGCTTTAGAAGATAAATTCAAGATTCAGAAGAATCTTGGCAGATTTGAACACTGGGCCTTATCCAATAAAATGCACTTTAGTGATGAGAAAAGTAAGGTCCTTCACAAGAAAAACCAAATGCACAGGTATAGAATAGATGATACCTGGGTCAACAATAATAACTGTGAGAGGGATCTAGGTGTCCTAGCAGACCACCACTTAAGTATGAGACAGCAGTGTGCTGCAGCTGTTAAAAAAGCCAACACCATTTTAGGCTGCATCAACAGAGGGATAGTATCAAGATGAAATAAAGTAGTAGTACCACCTCATACTGCACTGGTAGGACCAAACTTGGAATACTTCATCTAGTACTTGTCATCATGATACAAAAAAGATGTTGAATCCCTAGAAAGAATGCAGAGAAGAGCAATAAAGATTACAGGTAATCCATGGGTTACGAGTGTTCCCTTAGCGAATGTTCGAAGTTACACGATATGCATCTCCTACGAACAAGTCATGAAACTATGAATGTTGCAACACCATGGCAGTTATTCACTCTTATGAACGACTGCAGAGGCTCTGCAACACTCGTCCTGTCTATTACCCACTTCCCACCCCCTGCACCAAGTCTCCATAGGCATTAGGCCTGTGGATACTCACCTTGTGAAGATCTAGAGAGCCTTTGCTTTCTTGGCCCGTTTTGGCTCTTCAGGCTTTTGGTGATGTGGCAGACGATGGAGACCTAAAGTACTGCAAGTTCACACTAGATCAGTAGTGCGAGAACTCACACTTATTGATCTCGTGTGATTTCATGGTACTTTAGGCCACTGTTCTCTGCAAACTGAGGCCTGGATGAGAGGCCTGAACTTTTCCCCTATTTGCAAAACCTTTTGCCGTCCTTGCAAAAAGCCTTTGCTCCGAGAAGGGGGCCCCCAAAGGGAGTGTGCGTCACTCCTCAGCTCTATTTTTGCCAGGACAGGCCTTTCCTAAAGTCCTCTGCTGAAGAGAAGGTCCCTTTTTAAGGACTCCATTTCCATGTAGATAGTTTCCAGTCTCCGTCAGGGCACCATGTATTTGAGCAACCTTGGGACAGTGGGAAACAGTGATTTGCTCCGTTTCCCACTGTCCCTGCATCACGCAAATACTTGGCACCCTGATGAGTCCTGATGGAGACTGGAGATTTCTTCTGCATGCAAATGGGGTGTTTGGAAATGGAGCGAATAGGGTCCATTTCCAACCGCCCCATTTCCATGCAGATGAAGTTTCCAGTCTCTGTCAGGACACCAAGTGTTTGAGTGATGCAGGGAGGTTGAAAACGGAGCAATTTGCTTTGTTACAAACTGCCCCAGAGTCGCTCAAACACTTGGTGCCTTGATGAGTCCAGATGGAGACTGCAAACTTTGTCTGCATGGAAATAGGGTGGTTGGAAATGTAGTGAAAAGCTCCATTTTCAAGCTTCCCACTTCCATGCATACAAAGTTTGCAGTCTCCATCAGAGCGACAAATGTTTGAGCAATCCTAGGGCAATTGGAAATGGAGCGAATTGCTCCGTTTCCAACATCCTCAGGGCCACTCAACACTTTTAACCCCAACAAAGACTGGAAGCATCTGGGGTACACGGTCTTGCATGAGTTCAGGCACCCATCCATTTTTTCAGGGAATGGGTGCCTGATGTCCCACGGGATCAGGGCACTCAGAAAGTTCCAGTCTTTGTGGGAAAAGTGGTTGCACACTAATGAGGTCCTTGGAGACCTTTGCTGCCCCAAAGCCTTATTTTGTGCAAACTGTTTTCCACATGGAGCTTGGAAGCCTTTAGAGGAGAGTCACTGAGACTGCCCACTGCTCCAAAAGTGGCAGGCAGGTTCAATAATCAGAGAATCTGAGTAGGGCATGCTCGTCATCCTCTCCTTCTGCTCTTGCTGGCCGGGAGCATGCAAAGAAACAGAGATGCTGGAGTGGAGACAGATTTTCACAAGTTAGTGACCCGGCACAGCAGATTTGGGGGGTGGGGAGAAAGAATTGTGGGGAGTATGAGATATTTCATGGGTTGGGGGAGGCCTTGGGTGGTCTGTTCCATCACTAAGCCCCTCCAATGGCCTTCCCTACCCCGAGATACCTCATGTGCACTTAACAAGGCTTGCATTCGATTAGCGGATGCGTGGGTGAAAAGAGAGAGCGATCACGTTCAAAGGATGAGATTCACTCCCATGAATCCTTATGCTACGAATGGAATGGGCAGGCTCCATTACATTAGTAACTCAAGAACTACCTGTATAAGGGGTCTGGAGGCTAAACCATATGATGAATCATTAAGGGAACTAGGTATGTCTAGTCCAGGGGTAGTCAACCTTTTTATACCTACTGCCCAATTTTGTATCTCTGTTAGTAGTTAAATTTTCTAACTGCCCACTGGTTCCTCAGTAATGCGCCGTGTATCGTCGTCTGGGCATGCCTCTCGCACATCGTGGATTGGGTTTGGGGGGGGTGCAGGCTACCAGCTCTGCTTGTCTGTTACAGCTGGATAGTGTGGGGGGAAATGCGCGAGCTATTCTGGGACAAGGCTCTTATGTTTGCGGTTGTACTATAGCACCATTTAGTTTCACTTATGTAACATGAACTAAACTTATGCGCGGGCAATACAAATAGTATATTTTCAGAAATTTAAATTGTCACGAGGAATTTTATGAAAACCTAATGAAAATGTTTTTAAATAATGCTATGAAAATTTTTTAAAAAGTCAATTAAATTAAAAAAAAGGAAAGTGCTTCAGTATCGGACAAAACCCCTACTGCCCACCATGAAAGCTGGAACGCCTACTAGTGGGCGGTAGGGATCAGGTTGACTACCACTAGTCTAGTCTAATGAAGAGAAGGACTAAGGGTTAGGGTTAGGGGCTGTTACAGACAAGAGGGGTTTTTGACCTATTCCCCAAAGAACCTGAGAGCGGGACAAGAAGTAAGAGTGCAACATCATTAAAGAGAGATCCAACTTAAAACTAAGGAGAAGTTTCCTGATAATGAGAACTGCTTACCTTCGGAAGTTGTAGGTGTTCCATCACTGGAGGTTTTTAAGAAAACATTGGACAGCCATTTGTCTGGAATGGAATAAATTCTACTGCTTTAGGCAGGGGGTTGGGCTAGAAGACGTCCAAGATCCATTCCAAACCTGTTCTATGTTCTAATCTCTGGGAATTTAATTCTCAATTGTCATAGAATTGCAAGTTGTTGGGTGGTGGGGCCAGCTGTCAGGGAGAGCGGGTGTGCGAAGCGGCTTCTCGGGCAACGGGGGCTGTTTCTACAGTCACTACAAACCACTCGGCTGACCCTTCGGGGTCCAAGGTTTCCTGGAGGAAAACTGGAAACAGAGGCAGCCTGCTGAGCAGTTTTGACGGCACTCAGGGCTGAATCCAGCGGGGAAAGCCTTGGAGAAGCTGGGCAGAGAAGGAGACAGCCCAACATGGTGACTGTGGTGACCTGACAGATGGATGGAGTGTTGTAAGATATTGGTATTTATAATACTTATGAAGTAATTATAGGACATAGAAACTGAAGTACGATAAGATAGACGTCGGTCTTAGTTAAGATTGTTTGATACTGATTTCTATTTATCGTAGCTTATACCTCAGGATAAAGTGTAAGAGATTTGTGTTGTAGTTATTGTTAAGAAGCAAACTGTGAAACAACGAAGCATGAAAGAGAGAATTTGTGCTTTAGAGTGGTGGACGAAAATCCAAGACTTGTGGGAGGATTGGTTCAAAATATTGTTAAAAATGACAAGTATTCCTAATTTATCCAAAGTTGGCACGGGAAGAAAACAGATATCTCATTCCTCATCATTTGAATCAAGTCCTCTAGGCCAGAGATCAATAGAGGAATTGGTGCAGAGAGAAAGAGCCAATTTGTTTAAAGAACTGCAATCAATGTTACAATTGATACAGGATGTGATGTTAAGGAATCATGAAGACCTGAAAAAAGAAATTGGGGAAGTTAGAAATGATATTGGAGAATTAAAGGAGAAAATGAAATCAATGGATGGAAGGTTTGAGGCCTTCCAGCAACAAATTATGAAGAATGAACAAAAATTATTAGAAATGGAAGAGAAGATGGGCAAAGAGGAGAAAAAAGTTGAAGAAATGAATGAGAGATTAATACAGGCCAATAAAGATCTGGAAAATACCATTATCCAGTTGGAGACAGAACGAGCAGCATATTACCTGCGCTTTCAAAATGTTAAAGAAGAAAAAAGTGAGGACCTGCCAGAAATGATGGCAGACCTTTTAGTGAAAGCCTTAGGAATTGGGAAGGATGAAATGCTGAACGAAATGGACGAAACTTACAGAATTCATACTAATTATGCAAGACGCCACAACCTCCCTAAAGAAGTCCATATTAGATTTGTTAAAAAATCAGTGAGGGATGAGATACTCCATAGAACCAGGGAAGACCGATTAGAATATAGAGGGAGATAGTTAGAAGTATTAAAACAAATGCCACATAGGCTTGAAACTCAACATTAAGAAAACTAAAATCATGGCATCTGGCTCTCTCAATTCCTGGCAGATAGATGGGGAAGAAATGGAGGTAGTGACAGATTTTATTTTCCTGGGCTCCGAGATCATCGCAGATGGGGACTACAGCCAAGAAATTAAAAGACACTTGCTCCTGGGGAAGAAAGCTATGGCAAATCTAGACAGCGTACTAAAAAGCAGAGACATCACCCTGCCAACAAAAGTGCGTATAGCCAAGGCTATTGTCGTGTCCCCCTCCCCCTCCGACGACCGGGTCTGGGAAGTCTGTATCAAGCGTGGCCACGAAGCCTCTGCAGCTTTGCCAAATTCCTTTCAGATTTCTCAGGCAGGCAGGAATCCAAGGTGTGATTTCAGCAAACCAGATGAGACTTTGATTGACTCAAGGAATGCCAAAAAGCAGATCCTTTATATAGGCCATGGGGTGTGGCTCCATGACTCAGCACTTATCCAGGCCTGCCCCTCCCTTCCTTCTGCTGACGTTGCCTCTCAATTCTCCGGAAGCGGGGATCCATCCACTGTAAATTCCCTTCCTCCGGATCTGCTGCCGGCAATTCTAACACGTGGCTGGCTTCGTGCTCACATGCTGTAGGAGTGAGGTTTGTTTGTTCATTCCTGACATTCTGTCTGGGCATGGTGCCAGGGCTGGAGGCATGCCAGGCTGTTCCTCTTCATTATCAGTCTCTGAATCTGATAGCAAGCCCAGCAAGAGATGGGAGGGGCCCGGCTGAGGAGAGGAGGGAGGACAAGGCAGGCCCGGCAGGAGATGGGAGGGGCCCGGCTGAGGAGAGGAGGGAGGACAAGGCACAACAGCTATGGTTTTCCCAGTTGCAATGTATGGCTGTGAAGGTTGAACCATAAGAAAGGCTGAGCGCCAAAGAATCGAGGCATTTGAACTCTGGTGCTGGACTGCAAGGCGAACAAACAAGTCAGTCCTAGAGGAGATCAACCCTGACTGCTCTTTAGAAGGCCAGATCCTGAAGATGAAACGGAAATACTTTGGCCACCTAATGAGGAGGAAGGACTCACTGGAGAAGAGCCTAATGCTGGGAAAGATTGAGGCCAAAAAAAGAACGGGACGACAGAGAACGAGGTGGCTGGATGGAGTCACTGAAACAGTAGGCGTGAGTTTAAATGGACTCCAGAGGATGGTAGAGGACAGGAAGGCCTGAAGGAATGTTGTCCATGGGGTCGCGATGGGTCGGACACGACTTCGCAACTAACAACAACCACCAATTTTTGACATCCAAACTAATTAGGCACGATATCAACTTTAGATGGCTGACGCCGGAGGGAATCATGGTATTGTGGCAGGAAAAAAGATACAGAATAGCCACCATAGACAAAGCAGAGGAAATTTATAGCCAGAACTTCAGCAGTGAAGAACAAAGAGAAGAAAGAGAAGTAAGAGTAGAAGGTGATATTAAAATACAAAATACGGAAATGAGAGAGCCACTAAATATGGAGAAGGAAAATGGAAGAGAAGAAAGAACAGATGACAGCAACTACTATGAAAGCAGACCCAAAAAGATTGGACCAACAAGGGTTACAAGACCTAAATACAAGTAGATACTTGCAAGAAGTAATATCGGCTATATCTTTAAATGTGAATGGATTAAATTCCCCCTCTAAAAGGAAATTTTTTTTAGCAGACTCTATAAGATGAAATTGGATATAATAATTTTGCAAGAGTACATATAAAGAAACAGCATCAACATTTATTAGTTCAGCCCAAATTAGGGAAGTTGTTCGCAGCACTATCACATCAGAAGAAAGGGTGAGTAGCAATGTATTTTAAAGAGGAAATTCCGACAAGACAAATTTATGAGGACGACGAAGGTAGGATATTGATAGTAGAAGCAATCTTGAACTACAAGAAAGTAGCCTTAAGTGGGAATTTATGCCCCAAATGAAAAACAGAATCAATTTTACAAGAAGTTACACACGATTATCGGAAAGATGGAATATTACAAAATTTGCATCTTGGGGGATTTTAACACAATAGTGGATAAACATCTGGACTATAAAAGCGATAAGAAAAGGAACTAGGAGAACATTGTCCAATAACTTTTTCAAAATGGCAGAGGAAATGAATATTTTGGACAGCTGGAAGGAAAGAAATGCAGGGAAGAAGCGATTTACATTTTATTCGGGTCAACATGCCTCGTGGTCAAGGATAGACATGGTTTGTATGTCAAAGGAATTAAATTTGGAAGTAGAAGAAATTGTAATTGATAAAAATCTTTGGGCAGATCATAATCCAATGGCAATTAGTTGGAGGGGGAAAAAATAAGGTGGACATTAAAGAGAGCAATTTTAAAACATAAAAAAATTATATTAAAGATGGAAGAACAGATTAATCTGTTCTTCCAAGACAATAAAAAGGAGGATTCAAAATCTATGGGATACGGCAAAAGCCTACATGAGAGGGATTGCGATCGCTTACATGGCAAAAGAAAATAAAAAGAAAAGACAGCGTCAAAAAGATTTGGAGGAAGAACTTTGTAGGCTAGAAAGAGATTTACAAAAACAACCCAAAAGAAGAGATCTGAAGCAACAAATAGACATAACTAAACATAACTTGAACATAATCGAGAAGGAGGATTTGGCACAATGACTAAAATACTCAAAACAAAATTTCTTCGAAAATGCAAACAAACCGGGTTGTTGGCTGGCTTATAAATTGAAGAAACAAAAAGATAAAAAGTGCATTAGTAGATTATGCAATAAAGAGGGGTAGATAATATATCATAACGAAGGGAAAAGAGACATAATTCATAAGAAATTATATGCAGAAGAGGCTGGCACTCTTGAAGAAAAAAGCATTAGATGTCTCCAAAAAGCCAACTTACTTAAAGTGTCAGAAGAGATAAGACTCATGCTGAACAAAGATGTAACACCTCTAGAATTAACAGTGGCAATTAAAAGACAGAAAATAACGAAACGATAGGCCCGGATGGATTGCCTTCAGAAATATATAAAAACTTTCAAGATCCACTAAATTCTACCTTATTAAAAGTATTCATTGCAGTTCTTAGAGATGCAAAAATACTGGCCTCATGGGAGGAAGCAATCATCACTTAATCCCAAAGGACAATTTGGATTTAACACTTGTTAGGAATTACAGATCCATTTCTTTGTTAAATTCAGACTATAAGATATTCATGGCCATCATGGCCGAAAGGTTAAAAAGATTCCTAGAGAATTTTATTCATAGTGATCAGAATGGTTTTCTGCTGAGGAGGCAGATAAAGAATAACATCAGAATCATACTAAATGTATTGGAATACTGTGAGACCCATAATGAAAAGAAATTGGCTTTAATGTTCATAGATGCGCAAAAGGCCTTTGCAACATTAAATGGGACTTTTATGTCAAATCAATTAAAACTAATGGAATTTGGGGAGAATTTTATAAACACGTTCAACACAATCTACACTACCCCAAAAGTAGTTGTTAATGGTGAAATGATACAATGTTTCAAAATTCAGAAAGAAATTAGGCAGGGATGCCTATTATCACCATTATTGTTCATTCTATCCTTAGAAGTACTCACTAGAATTATCCAAAAAGATGAATAAATAAAAGGTCTGGAAATAAAAAAGGAAACTTTCAAGTGTTTGCTGACGACCTTGTGTTCATTCTAGAAGACCCTTTACAATCGGGTGAGAGGTTAATGGAAGTATTGGGCGAATATGGGGAAGTTGCAGGTTTGAGGGTGAACAAGGAAAAAACTAAAATTTTAGTTAAGAATATGAGTAAAATGCAAGAAAAAGAATTGGCTGAGAAAATTAAAATACAGACAGTAAAGAAAGTGAGATACTTAGGTATTTATTTAATGTCAAGATGCACTACACTAAAAGAGGACAATTACAACAAATTAGTGGACCAAATTAAGGTAGATTTGAATAGGTGGAAAAACCTGCAACTTTCCTTCATGGGGAGAATCGTAACAGTTAAAATGACTATACTGCCAAAGATACTTTTTCTATTTCAAACCATACCAATAAGATTGAAAAAGGATTTTGTTTAGAAATTTAAATAAAATAATAACTAAATATATTTGGCAAAGGAAAAAACCCAGAATTAAATTGAAACTATTGCAAGACTCGAAAGACAGAGGTGGATTTGGACTCTGACTGGGAAAACCCTGACTGGGAAAAATACTATCAGGCAGCAGCACTCATGTGGATTAAGGAGTGGATTAATTTAAAAAACAGGAGACTGTTAGCACTGGAAGGACGTGACATGCAAATGGGGTGGCACGCGGTCCTTTGGGACGGGAAACATAAAGCACACCAATATTTCCAGAAACACCTCATCAGAAGAGCTCTATTGGATGTTTGGATAAAAATCAAGCAACAAAATTATATAGAAATTCCCAATTGGCTGTCGACCCTGGAAATGTTTGTACATCCAAATTTTATGAAATTAGGAAGAGTGATCATGAATAAAGACATATTGAATGAAAAAGGAGAGCTGAGGTCTAGACAGGACTTACAAGAAGAAGGGATAGAACTAGAATGGTGGGCATATCTTTAGATCCAATCCCGATATGTAAGAGATAAAAATGAATGGGGCATAAGGACCGAACCTATAAAATTGGATGAAATCCTACAAGGGGCAGATGTGCAGATGATTAGGAAACTATATAAATATTTACTGGATTACGACATGATAGAAGAGCAAGTGAAAGAGACCATGCTCACCTGGAGTAAGAATTTTGGGTATGGCATAGATCTAGACAGTTGGCAAAAACTATGGGAGAGGAACAGAAAGCTTACTCTAGCCACTGCATACAAAGAAAATCAGTACAAGATGTTTTATAGGTGGCATCTCCCACCCACAAGACTGGCCAAGATGTGCAAAAACTGCTCACCGAAATGTTAGAAATATAAAGCAACACTAGGCACTTATCATATGTGGTGGGGGTGTCTGAACGCCAAGGACCTTTGGTTCCAAATAAAACAGTAGCTAGAAGAGATGTTAAACCAGATGATAGATATGATGCAAGAACTCTTCCTTCTGTGTATAGTAAGGGATAATTACAAAAAAGAAGAAATATATGGTACACATATTAACATCAGCGAGTTTGATATTCGCACAAAATTGGAAATGCAGAGAGAACTCACAGGAGGCAGAAATAATCAACAAAATATTGACCTGTACAGAAATGGACAGGTTAACAATGGAGCTCAAAGATAAAGATGAATTGGAATTCTATGTAACCTGGAATACATTTTATAAATGGCTAGAGAAAAGAACGAATGTAGGGATAGAGAATTAGAAAGAAAGAAAAGAAAAGGGGAGAAAAAAAATAAAATAAGAAATATTAGATAGGAGTAAACAGGATTTCAATAGATACGAAGGGAATATTTATGTAACTGAAGTGTGATTGAATGTACAAAAAGTATATATGGAATATACATGATGTTATATTGCAATCTACACGAAAGAAAAAGTGTTAGAAAAGTATGTACCAGACAAGTCGCACCATGTCTAATGTTTTTAAATTAAATAAAAAAGAATTGCAAGTTGTTGGTGGCTCAACAACTTCAGCTTCTCAAGAATAATAATTCATGCGATAGCTGTAGTTTTTCTTGAACTGGCTGGTTTTGGTAATAGTTGTTTTTTTCTTGATTAATGTGGTATGCTTTGTGTGAATACCAATGGTGGGTAGCTACCGGTTCGCCCTAGTTCGGGCGAGCCGGAAGCAGCAATGGTGAGGTGACAGTGAATCAGTGCGCTCAGACCGTCAGCTGGGCCCTCCCGCCTATCCTGCGCTATACCTACCTATATTCATTTGTTTTTAGCCCAGTTGATAGCGTGCGCAAAGCAAAGCAGTAGTAAACCCACCACTGGTGAGTACCCTTGTAAATTCCTGAAAATTTCAGTTGGTGTATAAGCTAGGCAGTATAGGCTGCTAAGAAGTACAAGGTGCAGAAACTATGCAGTACTTCTACTGAAAAATTGGTTGCTGGCTGTTTACTGAACATAATTTAAGAGCTCAATTTAAAGTCTTAAATAGCTTGATGCTGACTATCTGAGTAACACTTTCCTGTTAAGATAAATATTTGGATCTTACTATCCTATTTAGAACATTTGTAAATCCCATCTTTTTTGCCAAGCTTTTAATTGTTAATTGATTTTAATATTTTATTATTAAATTCAATTTATAATAAGTTTATATTCCATTTTTTGTTTTAGTCTAATTTAACGAGTCTCACTTGTTTTTGTCTTCTTGAATACTTGCTGGATAAGAAATGTACATATTAAACAGTAATAAGTGATTCCACATTCCTGAAATCAACGCTAGACTGATATTTTTACAAGAAAATCTGAGTAACAAATTTCTATTGTGAATTGTAATTATAAGGTAAACATGCAATGTATTGCCAGCTATATTCTAATATATTTTTGAAATGAAGTATAGTGGATAATAATAAATTTTTTTAGGATGAAGAAAATAGTAGAAAGTCAGTATTTAAATGCTGAATAATAAGTAGCCCTAAATTATAGCAAATAGAAAAGGAATATAATTCTGGAATGTAATTGGATATAGCCCAACAATATCCAATTGAACCATTTTTAAAAACTGAAAACTTCGTTGTATTCATCTGTTGAGTGTTAGAGAAAAAATCAATTGAGTTTTATTCTGTGCTGTTGAACCATATTTAATTTAGAAATAATGGACATACATTAATCATTTTTTCATTTGTAGGGCATGAGTCAAAAGGAGAGCTCGAAGTCTCCTATTATGTACATTCAAGAACTAAAATCTGGTCTTAAAGATGCACAGCTCCTTGGATGTTTGGAGTCTCTACGTGTGTCGCTCAATAACAATCCTGTCAGGTAATGATTCAGCTAGAACTTTGTTGATTGCTAAATACTGCAACATTTAAAATTTATGGGCATGATGCATGTCTGGAGACAGATGTACAGCTAGTCCTCAACTTAATAGTGTTCATTTAATGACTGTGTAAAGTTATGATGGCCTCAGAAAAAGTGACTTATGACCTGTACTCACACTTATGATGGTTGCACCTCCCCCGGAGTCACATGATCACAATTTGGGCACATCTTATCCAACTACTGGGTGCAGCACTATGTGGTCATGTGATTGTGATTTGTGATCCTTTTTGCCAAATTCTGGCATAAAAACACTCATTGGAGAAGCTGGAGTCACTTAACAACTGCATGATTTAATTAACGATTATGGTGATTTGATTAATGACCACCATAAAAATTGTGTTTAATCAGGTCCAGATCGACTTATGACCACAGCAGTTTACAATGGAAATTCTGGTCTCAATTGTGGTTGTAAGTCAAGGACTACCTTTATGCAATTGCCAGTGCAATGAGAAGGTGAAGTAGTAATTATTTTATTTAGGTAATAATGTGTTTTATTCTGCAACAATTACAGCTGGGTGCAGAATTTTGGAGCTGAAGGTCTGAATTGCCTGCTGGACATATTGAAAGGTCTTCATGATGAGAAGGATGAGTTTTCTGGGTATGGAACACTTGAATTAAAATAGTTTAAGTTGAGGTAAAATGATGATAAAATCTATCTATATACATTTGTACGTGGATAGATTTGTATATGTATGTATTACATACAAATGTATGTAAACTGGTATAGATAATAAACTTAATATAGTATAATATAGATAGAATATCCTTAATTCACAATCCCCCTAGATAGAATGCTTGCACACACATATGCATCTAGATAAATTTGTGTATAAGCCCACACATTTTGCCTCAGTTGTGTATATGGATTATACACAAATTATATGGATTGTAATTTACCATGCTGGTCGGTAGAGAGATGTTTTTTGACTTCTCAGAAGTGTAGGGCTGAGAGGTTGTTATTGGCCCAAAATCACCAAGTGAGTTTCTGTGCCTAAAGAGGAGGTCTAGAACCTGGGTCTCCGTACCTACTCCAGGACTTTAAATACACTGGCTTTCATAAAGTAGATAGGTTGGAAGGTTGAATGAATATAACTTTTAATATGGATGGGTGGGTGGATAAGATAATATTTACATCCTGGAAACATGTTTTAATTGTTTGTTTTATTTGGGTATACATAGATTAAAGGAAAAAAATAAGGACATCTGGGTAGGATAAGGATAAATGGATCCATAAGATTGGGTATAATGGAATTTGTCTTGTGCCTAGTATTCATATCCTATCATATCTTTCCCTGACTTCTCTACTGAATTTTGATATAGATAGGATCACTCTGCTATAATTTCTTATGATGTTGCATATTTTTTTTAATGTTCTGGGATGGAAGCCCACATGTATAAATAGATAATTCTGTGTGTATAATTAATATTATTTCAGTTTTGTTTCTTGTTTTTACCAGGTCATATGACTTCAGGATTGAACATGAAATTATTAGATGCTTAAAAGCTTTTATGAACAACAAAGTAAGTCCCATATTACCTTATTTTTCGGAGTATAAGACCCTTTTTTGCTCCCTAAAAGAGGCTGAAAATTTGGGTGTGTCTTATACGCCGAATGTAGCTTTTTTGAAGTTTTTTTCAGCCCTAACAAGGTGCTAGCGAGTGAAGCGATCTCTGTGCTTTGGCTGCTCCCTCCGACTCTCAGCTGTGCTTTAGAAGCTGTTTTTCAGCCCTAACGAGGTGCTAGCGAGTGAAGCGATCTTCCGAGCTTTGTCTGCTTTTCTCATTGCTTCTCTCCAAAGATCAGTTGTGCTTTAGAAGCTGTTTTTTATCCCCAAGCAGGGGATAAAAGCGTGCACGCGTGCTCAAAACCATCAAACTAATGGGAACATATTCCCTTTCTCTTGTTTTCTGAACATATAATGTAATGTTTTTGTGAGATTGGCACCATTTTGTGTCATGGGTATTATTTCTAAGTTATTCACCCGAGGGTATATTGATTTTTTACTTTTTAGTTTGGAATTAAGACGATGCTTGAAACAGATGATGGGATTCTACTTTTGGCAAAAGCAGTTGATCCTAAAGTCCCTACAATGATGATTGACGCTATCAAGCTACTCTCTGCTCTCTGCATCCTGCCTCAGCCTGTGGATATGTATGTGACAATGAGTAGTTTATCTTTTGGTTCAGTTGTATGCTTAGAAGAATCAGTTTACTAATTTAAATTTTTGGAAAAATATGTTAAAATATGATTTATCAGTTATGCCTCTTAATAAGCACATAATTGGTGCAATAGATGAGTTCTGACTATCCCAAGGGAAAAAAAAGTTGAAACAATATGCTCTTCCTTCTCTTCCTGAAGCCATTACCCTTATCCCATGTTCCTTAAGGAAGTTTTACACCTATAGCTTTTCAGAACATAAATTGAGGTTATGGCAAGAGGTGAAGAAACAGCAAAACTAGTTTCACAAATTTACTTCTGTTTACATATCTTAAGACACAGTCCAGTGCATTTGTTCTTCCTAACTTTTACTTGTTATGAATGAATAGTTAATTCAAGTAAAGTATTTTTTGTAACATCAGTTAGATTCCTCTCCATCACTTTTGCACAATTTTGTTCAAAACATTTTTGATATATGAACAGAAATAAAATATGTAGCTATATTAAGGAAGGCAGTATTTTTCCCTCTTCAGGAAAATAAAACAGAAAAATGTAATAACGAGAGACAGAAATGAAGTGTGTGTTACAAGGACTCAAAGAGATTTCACATGTTTTCAGTTAATATCCCCAAAAGGTAATAATTTGTTAATTGAGCCTTTGGTAATGAAGAAATGAAAGTTTTTATTTAAACATTTAGTTAATGGAACTATATTTACATGGAGAGAAGTATTCAATGAGATACTTCAAAGTTCTGTCTTGGACCCAGTACTCTTCAACATCTTCCTAAATGATCTAGACGAGGGATAGAAAAGGAAGTCATCAGATTTGCTAGAGGGAATTGCTAATATTTTGGAACAGGGGTTCTCAAACTTTTTAAACGGGGCCAATTCACGGTCCCTCAGACTGTTGGGGGGCCAGACTATAGTTTTATCTGCCTAATGACCAGCAGCTGGGCGTGGCTAGGTGGTCATGTGATGGGGAAGGCATGGCTAGGTCGTCATGTGACTGGGTGGGCGGGGCCAATTTAGCAGTCCATTTTGCCTTTGTCCTTCCTAAGCTGTACTTGCTCAAAAGTATCTATTTATTTAATAAGACCGTCCTCCTTCCTCGAAGGGAAAAAGAGTGCAAACTTTCTTGTCACTTGCCTAACTATTAAAACAGCAGCTTCAGGCCATTAAAAAAAGAATAAAACAAACAGGATTTTCTTCAAAATAACTCCTGATCATGTTGCAGATGACCACACAATAAACTAGACTGAGAACTGCACCAATTAAAACTGTAACTAAAACAGATTTCTCATGAACAAAAATGGGAGAGGAAGAAAGAGAGAAAACACATACACACACCCAGCTCACTTCAGAGTCTCCCCCAACCCCTTCCCCACAAGCCAGACCTGTCACTATTTCAAAATAACTGGACTACAAAGAAAGTGGGTAACGATCCTCCTCACAGCTTCGGGCTTGCAGACAGATTCAGGCAAAGGGGAAGCGCAGCGTGCTTGGGGCAAGGCATTTTTTTTCCTTCTCCCCTTCTTGGCCCCTTGCCCCAGCCTCCGTTTCCAGCCGTGGTGAGCCTGCAGGCTGGAAGGTAAGGATCCTTGTAAAAAATTCACCAGAAACCCTTACTTAATTTTGTTAATACTTCAAGCATTTTATAACATCTATGCTAATCGGGAGAGGGACGGACTGAGAATGTGGCAAGAAGCTGGTGCTTGGCAATTTCTGAGCTATTACAATGTGTTATAGTTTTAAACTGGTTTGTATTTTGACAATCGAGATGCTGAGAGTTCATCTGATAATAGTCTTGACCACTCTAGTCTAATCAGATCATTAAACCGGGCAGAGAGCGAGGAGAGAGAAAGAAAATAAAACATGCAGCCTCTCATCCCATCTCTGTCTCTGTCTCTGTCTCTCTCTCCGTCTCTCTCCCTCCCTCCCTCCCTCCCTCCCTGTCTCTCTTCACTTTCAGCTGCTACCCCTGAAGAAGGCAGTGCTGAGCACAAGCCAACTAGGTCTAGCAAAGCGGAGGGCCACACTGCCCACTCTGTCGCAAGAGGGGAACAGTGGCAGGAGGGCAGGCATATCTTTGAAAGCGAAGAGAAAAGAGCAAGCGGCAGCCCCATTGTGTTGCCCTCTGATGTCCTCCTCTCCAGCCCCAGCAGTGCCTAATGCTGCCTTTCCAGGGCTTCCTCTTCCCCGCTCTAGTTGCATACAACACGATCGCGTCTCCCTCTGGGAAACTTGGCACTGACTAAAGGAGCCCCGAAGAGCAGGTGGCGGGCATGACTTATTCGGAGGGCTTGAGGCTCTTCTTTTCGATGGCTGAAGATGACATTAGCAGGAGTTGCTCCTTTGTAGCAGCGACAGCCATCGTGACTATCAGCTTGTCCGTGACGAAGTCTACCCCTACAAAGCTCTCTTTTCAGGGGCGGCAGTAAGCAGAGCAGCACCTCCACCCTCAATGACATCCACAGGGTGGCCTGCCTGTAACCGGAGGGATGGGGGGCTGGCATCTGCTAGTAAGCGGGGGGTGACTGGGGACCACATGGCTGTGCCACCTGCATCATCCCTCTGCCAGCTGGCCGGAGCTGCTATCCTGTTCACCTGCTGGCTCGGGAGCACATGGCTGCGCTGCTGGCATCAACCATCCGCCAGCCAGTTGGAGTTGTTTCCCTGCCCACCCACCAGCCCAGGAGCACATGGCTGCACTGCTGGCATCAACCCTCTGCCAGCCAGCCGGAGCTGCTCCCCACGCACCCATCAGCCCGGGAGCATGTGGCTGTGCCACTGGCATCAACCCCTCACCAGCTGGCTGGAGCTGCTCCCCCACCTACCCTCTGGGCCAGGATTACATGGCTGCGCCACTAGTATCAACCCTCCAGCAGCTAGCCCTCCCCTGCCCACCCACGCCCTTCGGCTTTACCTTTGAGGACTTCTAACAACAGGATCAGAAGTACAATTGAAATGAGAAGTCTGGCTGGATACTGGAAGATAAGGCTGACGGCTAGAGGAGAGGGCAATGTGGGCAGCATAGCTTTGTGGTTGGCAAGGCACCTCCTCCCCAGGCCCCCATCAGCCAGGAAAAATCATCCACAGGAGGAATGGCTGGGAGGAGATGGGTGGGGTGAGGGCTGGGGCTTTGTAGGCTGGATACATTCCATCGGTGGGCAGTATGCAGCCCATGGGCCATAGTTTGAGGACCCCTGCTTTGGAAGATAGGCTTAAGATTTAGAAAGATCTTGACAGACTTTAGCACTTAGCTCAATCCAACCACTCACTCATTGATGAGAAATGTAAGGTTTTGCACTTAGGGAGGAAAAACCAAATGCATAGGTATAGAATAGTCAGTATCTGGCTCAATGGAAGTAAATGTGAGAAAGATCTAGGTATCCCACCATTTAAATATGAGCCAGCAAGGTTTTGGCAGGATAGCATCAACATCCCAAGAAATTTTAGTACTGTTTTATACTGATAAGATCACAGTTGGAATACCGGTACAGTTCCCATCACCATGATGTTGAGACCCTAGACAGTGTGCAGAGAAGACAACAAAGATAATAAGTCTGAAAGCTAAACTGTATGAGGAATGGTTGAGGGATTTAGCCTATCAAAAAGAAAGATGAGGGGGAACATGATAGCTGTCTTCCAAATACTTGAAGGGCTGACTCCAAAGCACCTGAGGGCAGGACAAAAAGTAATGGCTGGAAGCTTGTTAAAGAGAGATCTAACCTAAAAGTAATGAAAAATTTTCTGACAGTAAGAGCAATTAATCAGTGGAATAGCTTGCCTTCAGTGACTGTGGGTGCTCCATCACTGGAGGTTTTCAAAAATAGACTGGACAACCACTTGACCAGTAAGTTTTTCTGACTTGAGCAGTGGTTTTGAATCTATGTTCTATGTTCTAGGGGTTACAGTACATTGCCTGCTGAAGGAAGACAATAAAAAATTAATAAAAATACTGGCAGCTGTGAGCAAACTTTGAATTTAATAAAGTTGATTATTAATTATTTCTACCCTTTACAAAAACATCAAATGCCAAATATAATCTGTGAGTACATCTCAGTTGTACAATTGAGTCTAAATTTGAAACATCCAAATTCAGAAGGATTTGATATCCTAAATTTTAATATTGGATCTTTAAAATTCCATGTCAAAATAAGATTTTTTTAAAAAAATGCAGACTTGGTATCTAACAATGATAAAGGCTGCTTTTTATTTCCTTCCTTTTTTATTTCTATTTTTTTGTGATTCCTTTATTTTTTGTTAGGCACGAGCAAGTTTTGGGAGCATTGACTGAACGTGCAGAAATGGATGAAGTAGAACGATTTAAACCCATTGTGGATGGCTTGAAAAGTCAAACTTCAGTGGCATTAAAGGTAATAGGAGCCTGGAAAAAGAATGCAACAGTCTATCTACCTTATCTTTCATAATAATCAAAAGTGCCTTTTGTTTTCTCTTTCATTTTACCATTACTGAGTACACTTGATTTCTCATTGGATTTTTATCCTGAAATAATATTACAAGAGCAAAAAATAGATTCAAGCTAAATGTCAACTGCTTCAAACTTGATTGCAGAAAATATGACTTCTGTAACAGAGTTGTTAATGCTTGGAACTCATTACCTGACTCCATAGTCTCTACTCAAAATCCCAAAATCTTCAAAAACTGTCTACTATTTACCTCACCCCATTCCTAAGAGGACTATAAGGGGCGTGCATAAGAGCACAATAGTGCCTACCGTTCCTGTCCTATTGTTCCCTTCATTATATCAAATTAATATAGTTGATGCATATTTTTTACTTATATACTTTATATACTTTACTTAAACATTGAGATAGAAAAATGCCCACACAGCATGAACAAACGAGATGATACCTCCCGCCTACCAGCCATTTGGAAACCCGCCCTTATTGACAAACGAGTCCCTAACACGAGGAATGACACCAGACCCACCCTCACGAGGTCCACACAGGATGTCACCACCACACATCCACCCAGAAAGCAGACCCAAACCCACACTGATCAGGAAGCACGACCAAGGACCAGAAGCCAGACCGCAGCTGCAACATTAGCCATTTCAAACCCCTCCAATCCATACATACAGCAGACAGACACCCACTATGAAGATGTAGCACGAACACAAACACGAAGCCAAACAACAGCAATGCAGCTCACCAGCTCAAATCCCCCTGCAACTCAGACTAATCTGAGCACAACCAAGCCCCCACCAACACAGGACACACCCCCAGCCAATCAGAGCACAAAAAAACCCCATCAAATCAGAGCACAGCCAAGCTCCCACCCAATCAGTTCAAACCCCCACTAGCAGTTAAAAAGGAAGAAACAGCTGCAATCACACATTGCTCCCAGAAGCACGAAGCTGAAGCCTGAAGATGACGAATGAGACTTCGTCGAAACGTCGCCAAGACACTTCCAATTTTACGCGGGAGAAAACTCGAATAACCAAAGACCGACCGACCTACATATATATATATATGTAGGCTGGGAGGCGGGAGGTATCAAGGTACGTTGTTTTATCTATGACAATTGTTTGTGTATACTGTTGTGACAAAAAGAAATAAAAAAAAATTCTTTTTGTATATTTACAGAACCAGCCCAAGGTAGCAGTCAGGCAATTTGTTTAGAATGAGTATAAGGTAGTAGGAAGATGGTTTGATTAGCTTAAAAACCTTAGAAGAGCATATTAACTATTAATTATACAGCATTTTGTAAGCATTGTGAGTCTAAAATACTTCATTCTCCTGTGCGCTGTTTGGAGAGTCCAAGCATGGGCTTCAATTCGTCTGATTGGTCAGAGACTGAGTTGGAAAATCTTTGGCCACGCCTCCTCCTCCCAGCCGAGCCTCAGTTTTTTTCAACTCAGTCAGCTATAGAGACTTGTTTGAGTTGGCTCTTCAAACTATTAATTAAATTATAAATATTTGGTCATTTTTTTCAAAAACAAAACAAAACATACAAATCTTTGTTGAAAAAGATATCAGTTGGGTACATATTCAAACATATTTCAAATTTCATCCTCTCATTATATCATTTATCCAATATTTTCCCCTTTTCAAATTTTGTGATTGCCCTTTTCTTTTAAAACCTATTTCATCCCTTTATCCTGGAAAATGTTTAATCAAGTCTAATTACCATGTTTTTTGTCCCTTTTATTGCCCCTCTAATATTACTCAAAGACCTATAACCCAAAAAATAAAATGAAAACAAGATCTAATTCTCTCCTAACTTAAATCTCACCTTTAATTAAAAAGTCACCTATCACTTATATATTTCAAAATCCCATTTAACATCGAAAAAAGTAATAGAAAAAAAAAAGAAACCAATTAAAAAAGTTAAAGACAAAATCTCTCCTATCGTAATTCTCAGCTTAATCAAAAGGTCACCTATCATTTAATTGTTTCAAAAATTCCATTCCAAATACGATATAAAAAAGAAAATTAAAGTAAAAATCTCTCCTGCCTTCGTTCTCACCTTAATTAAAAGATCTCCCATCACTTGTATAATTCAAAAATCCCTTTCCAATAAAAATCAATGTAAAAAGGAACAAAAGTAAATAAAAGAAAAAAAAATTCTTTTTGTATATTTACAGAACCAGCCCAAGGTAGCAGTCAGGCAATTTGTTTAGAATGAGTATAAGGTAGTAGGAAGATGGTTTGATTAGCTTAAAAACCTTAGAAGAGCATATTAACTATTAATTATACAGCATTTTGTAAGCATTGTGAGTCTAAAATACTTCATTCTCCTGTGCGCTGTTTGGAGAGTCCAAGCATGGGCTTCAATTGCCTGATTGGTCAGAGACTGAGTTGGAAAATCTTTGGCCACGCCTCCTCCTCCCAGCCGAGCCTCAGTTTTTTTCAACTCAGTCAGCTATAGAGACTTGTTTGAGTTGGCTCTTCAAACTATTAATTAAATTATAAATATTTGGTCATTTTTTTCAAAAACAAAACAAAACATACAAATCTTTGTTGAAAAAGATATCAGTTGGGTACATATTCAAACATATTTCAAATTTCATCCTCTCATTATATCATTTATCCAATATTTTCCCCTTTTCAAATTTTGTGATTGCCCTTTTCTTTTAAAGCCTATTTCATCCCTTTATCCTGGAAAATGTTTAATCAAATCTAATTACCATGTTTTTGTCCCTTTTATTGCCCTCTAATATTACTCAAAGACCTATAACCCAAAAATAAAATGAAAACAAGATCTAATTCTCCTAACTTAAATCTCACCTTAATTAAAAGGTCACCCATCACTTATATATTTCAAAATCCCATTTAACATCGAAAAAAGTAATAGAAAAAAAAAAGAAACCAATTAAAAAAGTTAAAGACAAAATCTCTCCTATCGTAATTCTCAGCTTAATCAAAAGGTCACCTATCATTTAATTGTTTCAAAAATTCCATTCCAAATACGATATAAAAAAGAAAATTAAAGTAAAAATCTCTCCTGCCTTCGTTCTCACCTTAATTAAAAGATCTCCCATCACTTGTATAATTCAAAAATCCCTTTCCAATAAAAATCAATGTAAAAAGGAACAAAAGTAAATAAAAGAAAAAAAAAGTAAAAGTCTCCCTATCCTAAAAAATAACAGCAAAATAAGATTCTCATCACATGAATACAATTCTCTCTTTAAAACTTTCAGTATAGATCTAAAGGCAGTCATTAATATCCTTTTTTAGAACGGTCATGCAATCATATCAACCTATCCATCTACATGGGCATAGTCCTAAAATAAAGACTATTCAGTTCCTGCTATCTTCCTCTGCCTCTAGAAATCACTGTCTAATATCATTGCAAATCATAGATAACAATATTTCTTTTAAAATTTCAAATCGTCAAAAACAATTTTCTATAATCTTTCCATCATTCCCCAAAATATCCTTAAAAATTCTATAGTTATCATTTATATTTTACATGAATCTTTTAAAATCTTTAATATAAATCTAAAGATAGCCTTTTAACATCCTTTCTTAGAGCGGTTGTGCAATCACATCAACCTATCCATCTATATGGGAATAGTCCTGAAATCATCAAGACTATTCAGTTCCTGCTATCTTCTTCTGCCTAATAGAATCATTATTTAATATAATTACAAAAACATAAGTAACAATATATCTTTAAAATTTCAAATCATCAGAAACAACTTTCTCCAATCTTAGAGATCAAACATCTGAGTATAAAAGTCTTTCCTTGGGGATGCACTAGTTCTTTAAGTATCAGCCTTTATATTACAATTATAGTCCACAGTTATCATCAAGTCTTTTGTTTCAGTTCAATTTATTGCTTCTGCATTTCTTCTTCTGCCTTTCGGTGTCAGTCTTTACACTACAGTTCCCATTCACAGTTAACAAACAAGCCCTTTTAAGGTCAAGTCGTTTATTTCTGCTTTCTTTCTTCTGCCTTTAGATGTCAACCTTTATACTGCAACAAAATAGTAAAGTAGCAAAATCCTTTGTTTCAGTTTGTTTCAATTTCTTATAATCCTTTATGTTCAAAGTTTTATAAAAAATCGAAGGGTAAAGACAAAATCCATTAAAATCCATTTTTAAAATCATGATCAGATCTGTTTTTCCCTTTTCTTTTTCTTTCCATTTTAGAGCCACAATCCTTTGTCTCCTTTATACTGTAGTTAAGCAGAATAATAAAGTAGCCATTTTGAAGCCAAATTCCCTTTGTTTCAAGTTGTTGCAATTTATAACTTTCTTTCAGTCCCAAAATTACTTACATTGTAATTCTTTATAGTCAAACTTGAGCCAAGTGTAGAGAATAAGATGAAATCAATCAAAGTCCATTTTTAAAGTTTTTTTAAGCTATAGAGACTTGTTTGAGTTGGCTTTTCAAATTATTAATTAAATTATAAATATTTGGTCATTTTTTTCAAAAACAAAACAAAACCAGAGCCTCTTTAAATTTCTTGCTGGCAGAGACTGCAAGAGGAAGTGAATCAGTGCTGAGGGCTGTGTTACAGTAGCGATCGGATTGCTACTAAGGCAGCATTGCCAAATGGACCATTTTTGTGCGGTGAGGGTGGCAGAGACATAAGATGGCCACCGCCTCGGTTTTCCTTCTTTATTCCGGCGCGAAGAAGCCGCGGCCCAGCTGAAACGCGCGCTGATCGGAAGGCTGATAGCCACCATTTTGTAGGTGGCAGCCATTTTGTTTGCAGCTTCTGGAGGAGCGAAGGAGGATCAGATGGCCAGGCAGCAACATTGCCAAGGGGAATCACCTTTCTAAAGCCTGGACATTGCTGAGGAGCCGTCTGAAGCACAAGTAAACTGTGTTGCCAGTTTCTAGGTGCTATTTTCTGGCGTTTGTGGCTGCGTTGCCGGTCTCTTGCCCTTGCTAGCACGTGAGGTACTTTTGCTGCTGTTGCTGTTTGCAACCTTTATACGCAATACAAGCCGTGTTGCCAGCTTGGCGTGATTTCTGGGGACTTGGTCTGCGTAGTGAGTAATAAGTCTAGGATTTCCTAGCACAATTACCTCCAAAGGTTTTTTTGTGTATTTTTAGTCTAGTATTCTACTCCAATAATGGCAAATACTAGTGATTCAGAGGGATCGTCCTCTAGTCACAATCAGGCAGGTGCTCTGCCCCTAAGAAGTTTAGATTACGTTCCAGCACAGTTGCTGCCAGTACCCAGGCCAAACATGCCAAGCCCTCATCTGCAGCAGCTGAAAAAGATGCTCAAAGAAGGCAAAGAACCTTGGAGAAGCATTTTGCAAAAGCCCAAAACCTGGCTGGAGGCTCCTACATCTCCAGTACCTTCTGGGAGTCAGAGTGGGCCTGCTAGGGAGTTAAATCCAAGTATGCATGCACAGGGGGCTCAGTCTAATTAGTCTCCTAATGTGTCTCAGGAGTCACAGGAATTTCATGCTGTTCCCTTCCAGGAAGGGGCTGATCAGTCTTCTATAGTGTCTGCTTCAGGTTCATTACCTGTACCTGACAACAAGCGTTCTGCTCCATCTGCCACATTTACTCTCACTGCAGCTGGGCTCTGCCCCCAGGAGACTGCAGGGCAAGGGTTACCTGCAGAATTGTGTTTTGCTATAGTGCAGACTATTGCTCAAGGTATTGATGAGGAACTTGCTCAAAGAGGTTGATGGCTCCTTCAGGGTCTGAATCTCTGCATTATGTTCATTTGCATAGAGACAGAGGTCATCTTGAGGAATCCCATTACACCTCACAATCAGCTCACAGCAAGGCCTCGCTGGAAGGAGATGAGGAATTGGGGGATTTTGAATTTTCAGATAGACCCACATATTCGGGTCTATTCAGGCCCAATCTTTTTAAGACCTTATTACTTAAGGCCAAAACGACAGCTAATATTGGTCTGATGGAGGGTTCTGCCACAGATCCTATGGAGTCTCAGGATCTTTGTGCTAGTCTTTTTACAGAACAGCTCACAACTCAGGAAGGTATTCCTTCCCCAAAATTTGTGTTGATGTTATTCAAAGGCAATGGGAGCAGCCTGCTTCAGTCCCTGCACCCAGTGGCAGGGATAAAAAAATGTACATATCTGAAAAGGAGCTTGAGGAGCTCCTTCAATTTCCAACTGTAGATGTCCCTTTTTTTAAATTTGGCTTCAGCTGCTCTTCTTCCTTCTGATACTGCTGAAGTGTTGAGAGCTGAGGATAAGAAAATGGAGTTAGCTGCATGCAAAACTCACCAAGCAGCGGCTTGGGCAATTAGATCTGCCACAGCAGCTTCATTTTTTTCTAGAACAACACTTTTATGGTTGAAACTGATGGAGGCCCGGGCATCTCCTGAGGATATCTGTCTCTAAGACAAAATCAGTAAATTGATTGCTGCAGCAGAGTATTCAGCTGATGTGATTCTTAATGCAGTCAAGTTTGCTTCTAGAGCTCTAGCATCCAATATCACCTCTAGACGCTTATTATGGTTACGCCAGTGGCAGGTGGACCTGAAGTCCAAATGGTGGTTGGCTGCGGCCCCCTTTAAGGGACATCAGCTGTTTGAGGAGGTGTTAGATCCAATCCTGGTAGAGGGTAAGGGTAAACAAAAGGTTCTGCCTCAGGTTTCTAAGAGAACAGACAGAAGATCTACTTTCTTCTACCACAGGCAGCCCTTTCGGACTGCTGAGGTGGGATTCTCCACCTCCCAATTCCATAGATAGTATTCCCACAGCATGGACAGATCACAGGACAGGTCAGCCTTTCGAGACAGAGCTCGACAACTGCAATCTAGACGTCCCTATAGGGGCATGGATGGGCAGCCTTACCGCCATTCAAAGTGACTCACGGGCTCATGTCCCCATTGGTGGCAGGCTAAGGGTGTTTGCAGACCAGTGGCGGGTCTTGCAAACTGTAAATCTTGGACTGACCCTGGAATTTTGTTCCAGCCCCCCACGACGATTCATTTAATGTCCTGTTCCCAGAGATGTCACCGAGAAGTCTATGATGGAGGCCGAGATTCAGAATTTGCTGGACATCAAGGCCATAGAGCCGGTGCCAGTGGGGCAGAGAGGTTTGGTGTTTTACTCCATCATCTTTCTAGTTCCCAAACGTTTGGGCGGCCAAAGGGCTATATTGAACCTAAAAGAACTAAATGTTCATATAAAGTACAAAAGGTTCAAGATGCAATCCCTTCATTCGATCCTGGGTTGCATCAGACAGGGAGATCTGTAACCTCAATAGATCTCAAGGAGGCATATCTCCATGTTCCCATCAGGCTGTCCCACAGGAGATTCCTCAGGTTTGCATTTGCAGGCCACCACTGGCAATACCGAGCGCTACCCTTTGGCCTTTCTTCAGTCCCACGAACCTTTACCAAGTTGCTGGATGTAGTAGCAGCACATCCGTGGGCGCGACCAATCTGCCTGCAGTGTTATCTCGATGATTGTACTAATTCAGTCATTGTCCCTCAGGCAGGCAGAACTGGACCTTCAAGTCACGGTACAAACCCTCCAGGAATATGGCTTTTCCGTAAACTGGGACAAAAGCCAGTTGACACCATCTACTAGGCTTACCCATTTGGGGATGGTGATCACTCAGTTATTGCAGGAGCGCAGGGACAGCTTAAGGGAGATGGTAGCTCAGGTCCAGTCCTTACAGCTAGTCCCCTTGTTGATTCTTTCCCAGTTATTAGGGAAATTGATATTCTGCCTAGCGATAGTCCCGTGGGCTCGTTTACATATGAGGGCCTTACAATGTCTCCTTCTGCCCAGTCAGAGGTCAGGGCTCAGCAATTCACTGTGCAAGATCAGGGTTCCTCAACAGTGTTCTTCATTCCCTGAACTGGTGGAATTCAGCAGCCATAGAGAAGGGATACCTATTCTGTGATCCTCCCAGGCTGGTGCTAACGTCAGATGTCAGCCTGTTCGGCTGGGGTGCCTACCTGAATTCCAACGTAGCACAAGGGTGGTGGTCCCAGCTGGATCTACTCAACGACATCAATTGGCTGGAGCTGAGAGCGGCTCATCTGTCGCTTTGTCACTTTCAACCCGAGTTGTCGAATCACCACGTGCTGTTGCTGATGGACAATGTCATCATCAAGACACACGTCAACAGGCAGGGAGGCACCCGATCCAAAGTTCTCATGCGCGAACCAAGGAATTTGTGTCTTTGGGTGGAGAAACATCTGCTGTCATTGCAAGTGGAGCACATTGCCGGGACATCCAATTCCACAGCGGACTGGTTGAGCAGGATAACCATTGATCAGTCTGAATGGCAGCTCCACCCAAACCTCTTCCATTTCATGACAGCTTGATTCGGGACACAGGTTCTAGACCTGTTTGCCAGTCCACAGAACACTCAACTGCCCTGGTTTTTCTCCCAGCAGTTGAGAGGGTCAATGCCCTTCAGTGCCCATGGCCAGCCAGTCTACTATATGCCTTCCCTCCCATTCCTCGGATCCAGAGGGTAAGCCGGAAGATCTTGGAGGAAGAAGCAGAGATGCTGTTGGTAGCACCTCATTGGCCATGGCATCTGTGGTTTGCAGATCTGATGTCACTGTCCGTTTCCAGTCCCTGGACAATACCACCACACAGGATCTCCCTCAGCCAAGGGGCCCTCCAATATCTGGATCCTCAGTGACTTACATTGGCTGTTTGGCACTTGAATGGGAGGTCCTCTGAAAGGGACAATTTTCGGCGAAAATAATTTCCACCATTCTTGCTTCTAGGAAAGCATCAACAATTAGGATTTATGATGCTACCTGGGTGTCTTTCTGTTGTGGGTTACCAAGAAGAACCTAGTTCTTCTACAACTGCGACAGTTCCAAGAGTTTTGGATTTTTTGCAATAGGGTCGGAGAAAGGGTTGTCCACCAATACATTGCGCCGTCAATTTGTGGTCTTAGCAACCATTCTACCAGGTGAAGGAGCAACTCCACTTTCTCAACATCCAAAGGTCCGCAGTTATTTGAAAGGAGCTGCCAACCTGTTGCCCCCAACGGTTCACAGATACCCAACTTGCAATCTGTCTGTGATTTTGCCTCCGTTTGAGCCCTGCACTGGCTACCTGTGGCCTTCCGGGTGCGCTTCAAGGTGTTGGTGAACGTCTTTAAAGCGCTCCATGGCATAGGGCCGGGTTATCTACGGGACCGCCTGCTGCTACTGAATGCCTCTCACCGACCCGTGCGCTCTCACAGAGAGGGACTCCTCAGGGTGCCATCGGCGCGACAGTGTCGTCTGGCGACACCCAGGGGAAGGGCCTTCTCTGTGGGGGCTCCCGCCCTCTGGAACGAACTCCCCCCAGGACTTCGTCAACTTCCGGACCTCCGAACCTTTCGCCACGAGCTTAAAACTCACTTATTCATCTGCGCTGGACTGGGTTAGTTTTTTAAGCTTATGGGTTTTTTAATGGGTTTTTATTTTTAAATTTTAATTATGGCCAATTTAATAAGTTTTTTAACTGTATTTTAATATTTATAGTGTATTGTGTATTTTTTACTTGGCTGTGAACCGCCCTGAGTCCTTCGGGAGAAGGGCGGTATACAAATTTAAATAATAAATAAATAAATAAATAAATAAATAAATTAAGGACTGCCACTGTCACACTGTTCACACTCAAACTTGCCTTTTTAGTTGCAATTACATCTGCACAGAGCTGACTGTTCTTTTGGTGTGCCACGATTTGTGCATCTTTCACCTGGACAGAGTCATTCTTCGTTTGGACCTGACATTTGTGCCATGGTTCCACAGGACTTAGAAAGTTATTCTACCAGACTTCTGTCCGAAGCCGAGACATCCGCGTGAAAAATGTTGGCATACTTTGGGTATACGAAGAGCTTTGAAGAGATACAGCCTCATTCTGGTGTACGGAATCTTTGTTCGTGTCATTTCAGCCCATGTCTATGGGGAAGAAGGTGTCACCATCTACCATTGGACATTGGCTCAAGGCTTGTATTTCTTTAGCCTATGAACAAAGGCCCATCCTGTACCGTGACGCATCACGGCGCATTCTACTCACAATGCAGCCATCACAGCAGCCTGGGCTACGCAAGCCTTGATTTTGGAAATTTGCAGGGCAGCCACTTGGGCTTCCCCTTCTCCATTTGTGAGGAACTACAAGTTGGACTAGTTTGCTTCTGCAGAGGCAGCGTTTGGGAGATGTGTCTTATAGCGAGTCCTGCCGGCCAAGGGACCCTGGACCAATCTGTCTCCCGCCCAACAATAATTTAGCTTGGGTATATCCCATGCTTGGACTCTCCAAGCAGCGCACAGGAGAAGGAACGTTGGACTTACCTTGAACCTTCTTTCTATGTGCACTGCAGGAAAATCCAATCCCTGGCTTGTTGTGGTCCAGGGTCCAGGAGTGGTCGATTCTTCAGATAGACTTCTCCAGGTCTTGGTATTCATTGAAAAAAACTGAGTCTCGGCTGGGAGCAGGAGGCATGCCCAAAGATTTTCCAACTCAGTCTCTGGCCAATCAGATGAATTGAAGCCCATGCTTGGACTCTCCTGCAGCGCACATAGAAAGAATGTTCAAGGTAAGTCCAACGTTCCTTCTGGTTTTGGGACAGAAAAGGAGGGAGAAGTCTTTTCAAGTTCCTCTAGGTATATTATTCCAAGGTTACTCGATTCCCTGCATATATTTATATATAATACGGACAAGTGACACCATGGGCAATAAGTATTAATGGATTACTTTCAGAGAGAAGACTTCTGTTCCGGAGTAGACTTAGAATATGAGCTGGGTTGCCTTCAAATCATTGTCTGTTGTTCTTTTCATTTGGTTTCTTTTGTTGTTTTAATCTATGAGATCTCAGAATCAACTGTTGATTCCTTCCTTGTTTTTTTTTTCTCAACACTATTTGTACTGTATACCTGAATTTCACTTTTAAGTTGCTTTGCCATGATAAAATTTGGTAGAAAAAAATATTTTGACTGCCAGTTTTTCATAGTTCTGACAAATTAGCTAGCTCATAATGAATGAAGGAAAAGAATTTGTTGATCCAACACATATTTTTTCTTTGACTTTCTTAGGTAGCATGTCTACAGTTGATCAATGCTCTAATCATCCCATCAGATGAACTTGACTTCAGAGTGCACATCCGCAGTGAATTAATGCGCTCTGGACTGCAGCAAATCCTCAAGGTTAGAAATGTATCTCCTTTCTACTGTGATACCTTTGCTATATTGGGAGAGATAATATCTATCATCTTAAGACTCCATTTAAAGTGTAAATGATTTGATAGGGATAATTATACTTCAACATTATTTGGGGGGTACAGGTAGTTCTTGACTTATGGCCGTAATTAGCACTGGAATCTTGCATATTGAGCGATGTCATTCAACAAGACACCCATATGACTGCCTTGTTCAACAAGTGCATTTCCAGCACTTTCAGTTTTAAGGTGAACAAAGAGAAAGAACTGTGCCTGCCGAAAGAGGGCAGGCAGCTCCCCTCTGTGAACAGAAGAGAACTCCTGTAGTGGAATGTGGGAACAGAGCTTTGAGTTTCTTATTTTGTTTTTCTAGCACAATGAAGGAATTCCCCTCCCTATCTTGTGCAGGAGGAAAGTCTTGTGCTGGAGAAACAGAGCTTGGATCTTCGCTTCATTTCTGCAGCCCAGGGCAAAATTTCCTTTCCATTTTGTGGCTTCATTTTTGCAGCCTGGCAAAGGATTCCTCCTCCCCACATGCATGAAAGGAAAGAAAAATCTTTTGGCAGACTTCTGGTTGATGACACGGTCGGATCAGACATGTGGGGTGGGTCTCCCGTGCTGAGTTCTTCCTGTTTGTGGGCTCCGGGGGGGAGCAAGAATGCTCTCTAGGGGCAGTGAAGCAAAGAGGGGCATCCTGCGAGGTTGAGAAGAGTTGCAGCTCTCCTGTCTGGCCCGGGGTTCTTTTTCCCTCTCAGCCATAGCAAGAAGAAGAGGCAGCTAAAGATTGCTGCTACAAAGCTGGGACAACCGGTGAACATCTAAGACTAGTGCTGGAGCAATGTAGGTGAACAGTGACTGGAACTGGAGGAGAGGATTTTCTTTTGCTCTTAAATTTAACCACAAGAAACAATCTAGAGCTACTTGCTCAGAATTATGTTTTAAGCGTCTAAGCATGTTGGGGCATTCAGAGGAAATACCTGACTGGAAATGAAGGTGCATGAGAGTAAAATAATAGATTTTGAAATAAATAGAAAATTGGACTCCTAAATTTGGAAGATGTAGTACTGGAAGGCATTTTAAATCCTGGAATTATTTATTTACAAAACTTATTCTACTTTTATAACAGTTTTATAACCAAAATGATGATGGACGATGGACAGTAAATTGGAATTTAAGTGGAGAGTGCCACCTGCTGTCGAAAGGAAAAATTACAAATCTGGGAATACCTATATGAAGAACAGTGAAAACGCCCATTGGATTACTTCTAGCTACCCTATGACTACTGAGGTCAAATATGAAAAGGAGGAAGCTATTCAATTAAAGAGACACTTGAATGTTATACTAGAAGATTGAATCTGTAAAGGGGACGTAAAGGGGCTTTTGATAACCTCTGGGACTTTTTAAATGGAACTATTGTTAACCTATGGGACATAAAGAACTGGGACTAGTGCACTCCTTGAAGGGTAACTTAAAGACTGAATAAATAGTTCTTGAACTGCTGGATAAAAATTGAATTTAAAATAAAACAAGATACTTAAGAAGGAAGAAATGAGTGGAATTGTGAAGGAGATGGACTTACTTTTTCAAAATGCAAAAGACATCATGGAGAAAGGATTTAAGGTGATTATGGGAAAAAAGGAAAATATCATATGAGAAATGATGAGCAAAGACCAAGATGCCCAGGAAAGGGAGGAGTCAATTGAAGAAATGAAGAAGGAAGATGACAGAGTGGAGACAACAATGGAAACAATAGTGATTGATGAATTAAACCAGGGGGAAAATATATTAATAGAGTGGAAAGATATATCAATAAAAAAGCTCCAATCCAAAAAAATTGTCGTGTCCCACCCCCACTCCGACGAACGAGTCAAGGAAGTCCATAACAAACTTGGCAACGAAGCCTCTGCAGCTTGCCAAGTGCCTTCGAGGTTTATCAGAGCAGGCAGAAGTCCAAGTTGTGACTTCAGCGATAGGGTCTGGTATCAGCAAACTAGATACGACTTTGCTTGACTCAAGGTTGGAATGCCAAAAGCAGGTCCTTTATATAGGCTGTGGGGTGTGGCTCCATGACTCAGCATTTATCCAGGCCTGCCCCACCCTTCCTTCTGCTGGTGTCGCCTCTCAGATCTCCGGAAGCGAGGGTCCACCCAATCTGAATTGTCTTCAGCTGGATCTGCTGTCAGCATCTGGGAAAGGGAGTGGTCAGAGGGAGTAGGCCCGGGTAATTCCACCACCTGGCTGGCTTCCTGCTCTGAAGGCTGAGCCAAAGGAACACACGTTGTATGAGTGAGGTTTATTGGGCTTCTCCTTTCACTCCTTGAATCCTCTCTGGGCATGGGGCCAGGGCCGGGGGCTGGAGTCATGACAGGCCGTTCATCTTCATTATCAGACTCGGAGTCTGATAAAAGGCCCGGTTGGAGACGGGAGGGGCCTGGCTGAGGAGAGGAGGGAGGACGAGTCACAACAAAAATTTCCCTCTGGCGAAAAAACAAAACTGGCTATGTAGCTAACTTTAAAAGCCGCTACAAAAATATATGTCACCAAATAAGGATTGAATGCACCAATTACCACATCAAACAAGAAGATCTGCACACAAAATCCAATACTTCTTAAAAAAGCTTTCCACTGTTATAGTAGAACCCCTAAGCATAATCTTTGAAAAATCTTTCAGGACCAGCTCCCTTCCCAATCTATGGTCACTAGCCACGGTCATCCCTGTCTTCAAAAAAGGAGACTCCAGCCTAGTTGAAAATTACAGATCAATTTCTTTATGCTGTGTCACCTGCAAAGTAATGGAATCAATCATCAACCAATCCATTACCCTCCACCTAGAAACAAACAACCTACTCTCTAATAAACAATTTGGTTTCAGGAAAAAAATATCCTGTAATCTACAACTTCTACACTACAAAAATATATGGACTACAAATCTTGATCAGGGCAAAGCAATAGATGCAATTTACATTGACTTCTGTAAAGCCTTTGATTCAGTGGTATATGACAAACTACTAATAAAACTAAAATTTTACGGCATCTCCGGACCCCTCCATAATTGGATAACTGCGTTCCTGTCAAACAGGCAACAAGTGGTCAAAATAGGCAGTGCCCTATTAAATCCTGCACCTGTTAATAGCGGTGTCCTCCAAGGCAGCGTTCTAGGACCAACACTCTTCATATTATACATAAATGACCTCTGTGATAATATTATAAGTAACTGTGTTCTCTTCGCTGATGATGTTAAACTATTTAACACTACCAACAATGCTGCTACCTTTCAAAAAGACCTTGACTTTGTATTGAAATGGTCAAAAATTTGGCATCTCCAAATCTCAACCAACAAATGCTCTATCTTACACATTGGCAGAAAGAATCAGAACACAAAATACAAGCTAGGTGGATATGACCTTATAGATGACCCTCTCTCTGTCAAAGACCTTGGAGTTTTCATATCAAATGATCTAAATGCCAAAGCTCACTGCAACTACATTGCCAAAAAGGCATTAAGAATTGTAAACCTAATCTTGGGTAGCTGCTTCTTCGGTAAGATTACACTACTAACCAGAGCATACAAAACATTTGCTAGACCAATTCTTGATTACAGCTCATCTGTCTGGAATCCACACTGCATATCGGACATTAATACAATTGAGCGTGTCCAGAAATATTTCACAAGAAGAGTCCTCCATTCCTCTGATCGCAACAAAATACCTTATGCCACGAGACTTGAAATTCTGGGTTTAGAAAATTTAGAACTACGCTGCCTTCGATATGACATAAGCATAGCTCATAAAATCATCTACTACAATGTCCTTCCTGTCAATGACTACTTCAGCTTCAACTACAACAATACACGAGCACACATTAGATTCAAACTTAAAGTGAACTGCTCCAATCTCGACTGTAGAAAATATGACTTCAGTGACAGAGTTGTTAATGCCTGGAATGCACTACCAGACTTCGTGGTGTCATCCCCAAATCCCCAAATCTTTAACTTAAAACTGTCTATTGTGACCTCACCCCATTCCTAAGAGGTCTGTAAGGGGCGTGCATGAGAGCACCAGCGTGCCTACTGTTCCTGTCCTAATGTTCCGTTTAGTTGTATTCATTTCATGTTTTCAGTTTATACTTATATATGTTATTGAATATGTATTTGACGAAATAAATAAATAAATGTTTGAAAGGAAGATGGGCCTAGGTAGAAATTTTAGAAATTAGGCAGTGGAAGAGGGTAGAGGTGGGAGGAATACCTAGATTGAACAGTCAAGAAGCAAACATAGAGACAAAGATTTGAGAGACAAGCAGGCAAATAAAAAAAAAGCATAGTAATTGAAGTATTGAAGCTGGCAAGAGATGATGGATAAATGATTGTTGTTCTGAGTTGGTTTTCCTTTTCTCTCTCTTTTCCTTTTTTTCTTTTTTTAGGTAGGTGACATGATTAGAAGTTAGATAGGAAAGAAAGGAAAAGTCTCTTAATAAAGGGTGATACGATTAAAAGCTAGAATAACTGATAGAATAAAAGAAGGGGGAATATTAGTGTATATATTTTATATGATAATATGAAAGTAATAACGAGAAAACATGAAATAATTGAACAACGATAGGCTATAATTTAACACAAGTGTGTATTATTAGAAATACATAAGCGAACTGAATGGAACGATGATGATTAACCTGAATAGTTTTATTTGTATTAGAATGTATGACACCCAGGTGCCACACTGTTCATGGTTTGATTTGAAATCTTATAAAAAATAAAAAAAAACTTAAGAAAACACTTTTGGCAAGTGGCAGTAGCTGCTTGCAACCTTTCCTGCCAGCTTCCCCATTGTCTTTCTGAACTGGCATAACTTTGAATGGTTGCTAAGCAATTGGTCATAAATCGAGGAATACCTGTGTTTAATAGCTGGCCATATTTCAAAAGAATAACTGCCTTATTTACCTAGGATTCTCAAAAGGAAGAATGTTACAGAACTAAAATAATAAGGAATGTATAGTTATGCAAATGAAGTAGTCGTGGTGGTTGGAAATGTAATGGATTATTGAATAAAGATGAGAACTCTGTTGTTAGCCCTTTTCATAGAAGCCCTTTCATACCTATCCCTTGTATGGAAAGAATAGCACTGTGCTTGGTATCCTCAGCTTCACAGCTTTTTTTATTAATTAAGATGTGTGAAATAGCATCTATATACAGCTAGTCCTCAACATACAATCATTCAGTTATTGTTTGAAGTTACAACAAAAAAAAGTTCTTTACAAATTGTCCTCACACTTATGACCATAGCAGTTTCACCATGGTCACATGACCAAAATTTCGGCGCTTGATGACTGGCATGTGTTTACACTAGTTGCAGTATCCAAAGGTCATGTGATACCATTTACAACCTTCCCAGATGACTTCCAACAAGTAAAGTCAATTGGGAAAACTAGGTTGCTTAAAAGCTGTGTGATTTGTTTAAGAACATGGTAAAAATATTGTAAAATCAGGTGCAACTCACCTAACAACTGTTTTGCTTAGAAATGGAAATTCTGGTCCCAATTGCGGTCATAAGTTGAGAACTACCCTGTATATCATTTATGCCCTTAAGCAATTTGTGTTCAATTATATGAATTGTCTCTATATAAATAATAAAATAGCTTCTCTTCTTATGTCCTGGATGTTTGGGCAGGGACATTGTCATCAGTTTTGTGTTAATCAGCTTGTCTCTTGTCTCAAGTAATTTCAACAAATTAGTTCTCTTATTGGGGGGGAGCAGGGAGGGGAGAAAGGAAAGGGAAGAGAGAAAACAAAACAATCTTTCACTAAATAATCTGAAGTTTTCTTGGAATAAAAAAGGGTCATAATGTCTAGTGGATATTCTCTGAAGTGACAGCACCCTTTACAGGAATTGCATGCTCAAGACAATGAGGAGCTGAAACTACAGCTGCAAGTATTTGAAGAATATGGTGAAGAAGATTCTGCAGAACTCAGAGGCCGCTTGGAAGACATTCGAATAGAAATGGAATATCCTTTTATTTCAAAATATATGACTCACTCATCCAATAACTCAGCATATAAGAAGACAGAGATAAGAAGCGGGTCTAGAGGCTAAACCATACAATGAACAGTTGTGGGAACTAGGTGTTTCTAGTCTAACAAAGAGAAGAAGGAGGGGTGATATGATAGCAATCTTTCAGTATTTGAGGGGCTTTCAGAGAAGAGAGGGTCAAATTATTCTCTAAAGCATGTGAGGGCATGACAAGAAGTAATGGGTGAAAGAGCATTAAAGAGAGATTCAACCTAGAATTAAATAGAAATTTCCTAACAGAACAATTAGTTAATGTAAGGTTTAATTATTGGAGGTTTTAAAGAAGAGATTGGACAACCATTTGTCCAGAATGTTACAGGGTCTCCTGCTCAACCAGTGGGTTGATCCCTTCCAATCCTATTATTTTATGTTATGTTATTGCCTCCAAGATGCTCTTTTTACTGTAGGATTATTGTTTGTCAGATTTATATCCTGTTCTCTCAGCTCTAGGAAGCAAGCAATGGCAAACCACTTTTGAGAAACCTTGTCAAGTTAACAGGCAGACACGAGGAGTCAGCACTGACACATCTCCATGTTATATCTTGTCAGTGCTGACTCCTTGTGACTGCTCAGACTGGTTAGTTCCTGAATTTGACAAGGGTTCTCAAGGTGTTTGTGTGTGCATATACATACTTACACACACAAACACACAAATACTCTAGAAAATATTCTTCCCTAAGGAAATATATTTTAAGCTTCCAGTAACAGAAAATGTGGCATAATCTTTGAAGGTATATGTGGGAACTCTTTAGTTATACTGAAGCAGAGAGATAGCTGAGTGATCAGAAATCAGGTTTTAATTAGGTAAACTAGGTCTCTTTTAAGAGTTAGCACTGTGCATCTGTATTTCTTTTGAATGGCTTTTGAATCCTTAATGTTTTTTACTGATTTCAACGAAATCTTCCAGATTCTCCTGAATACAGTAAAGGATTCTAAGGCAGAACAACATTTTCTCTCAATTTTGCAGCACTTCCTGCTAATCCGCAATGACTATGAGGCCAGGTAGAGGAGGAAACACTATAATATTGTGAAAACATATTGATGTGTGGATGTATGTACTGTGTTTTCCCAAAAATAAAACCTACCCTGAAAATAAGCCCTAGCATGATTTTTCATGCTGCTTGCAACATAAGCCCTACCCCCAAAATAAGCCCTAGTTCAGAGCATCGGCAGCAGAGGATCAGTATGGGCATTGGCAGCACAGTAGGTGGTGAGTGCGTGCAAATCCCCCAATGGTGTCCAGAAGTAACTGCAGCCCACGCAGTCCAGTCCCTCCAAGCAGCAGGTGGAGACGGAGGTGTGTGTGGGGTGGTGGGGTGGGGTAGAGGCACGTGATTCATCCCATGCGGAGTGTGCGATGGACCTGGAAGATGAGATTCAATGGTGGAGGCCAAGAGTACAGGGGCCACGGTCCCTCCCATCCCCTTTGAACCTGGCCTCCCTCCTTGGAGGGAGATGGGGGTCTAGGCTGGGCTGAAGCAGAAAAGAAAGAGGGAAGTGAAGCCACACAGCTGAGGACAAAGGGTTTGCCTGCCACTCCGCAAGGTCTCTCAGGAGACATGGCGTGCAAATGTAAAAGCTGTTCCTTCCAAGCCAGCAGCAGCGCCTGAATCAAAACAAAGCGCTGTGAGTCTGGGCACCCTTTCCTTTTGTTGCCCCTCTTTTGGGAAGCATTTCACTGATGCTGGTGTTATTCAGATTACATCCTGGCGGGTTTTGGACTGGAGAAGGCGCAGCTGCTGTTACCCATGCTGGTGTTTGCATGGCGGTGGCAGGAGACTGTAGGATTTATTTTTATTTCCCTTCCAAAACATGCTAGGAGGCACCAGCAGCAGGCAGAGGCAGAGGGTGATCTGATCAAACCTTTGTGTGTGTTTCAGTCGTGGGTTGCTACTGAATTGCTTGGGCAATCTGGTAGCAGCAATGGTGAGGTGAGAGCGAACTGGTTTGCTCTGACCATCAGCTGGGCCCTCCTGCCCACCCCTGTGCTATACCTACCTATATTTATTTGTTTTAGCCCAGCTGTTAGGTGTGGCAAGGGGATTGCCGCGCCTCAGCTGTTCTGAAATGCAATGCTCTTGCGCAGCGCGCAAAGCGCATGCACAAAACAAACTGGTGGTAACACTAGCTGAAACCCACCACTGGTGTGTTTGTGTGTGTATATAAGAGAGAGATCTGATGCAACCTCAGAGAATTACCGTATATCAGGGCTGGTGGCAGTGTGCTGTCTCACACACAAACACACAGAGAGAGGTTTGATCAGATCGCTTTCTTGTTCTCCCCTCCACCCGTGGAGCGATTGCTGGTCCCCACTTTCTCACTAGCCTGCATCACCCCACATCACCGTTCTGAAAATGGCAGTCCCTTCTCCAACTGGCATTGTGTTCCTCCTTCGTATGGAAGGATGCTAATCTGCGGGAAAACAAGGCTACCTGAAGCTGGGTGAGGAAGGCTTCCCTTCTCCAGTGGTTCTACAAAGCCCTTGAGGCTTTGTGTGAAGGAGCAGATCACTTCCTGCAGGGTTGGCCTCGGCATTTGCTTTGGACAGCAAACAGAAGAGCTTTGTTATTTTTCTCCAGGGCCTTTGAACTTGCCCCCCCCTCACTTTTCTGCCTTAAATGTGGAGCACACGTTTTCCTTCTGATCAGTTGAGTATATGGTAGCTAATGTATGATTTTTGTAAAAAAAAATAGAAAGGAGGAACACAAAGCTGGTTGGAGAAGCGGCAGAAAACAGGGCTGCCATTTCCAGAACGGAGGCGCGGGAAGATACAGGCCAGTGAGACAGTGGGGACCAGCTCTCTCTCACACACACACAAAAACACACATATAGAGGTTGAATTGGGTCACACTCTCACAGTGGTGGCGGTGACATTTCGCTGCCTGGCCAGCCGGGATGGCCCCACTTCTCACTTGGCTGTTTTACCTCTTTCTTCTCTGTGTTCTGTGCTCCTCCTCCTCCTTTTCTCACTTCGCTTTTCATCTCTCCATTGCAGCCTGGCACCCGGGATCCACTTTTGATGGCGGCAGGGTTTGGGGGATGGTCAATCCCCATTCATAATGTGGAAGGCAGAAGGCAATCCTGCCCACCAGACTAGCCTGGTGGGGGTGGAGTGGGAAACCAAGATTGCTTGAAAGGGACACTATTTCCTGCAATTTTTTTTATACATTTATTTTTTATTTTTTATTTTTTTTATTTTCTTTTAAGACAAAAACATGATAACATTTTCAATCCCAATATTGGGGTGATTACCAATCTGTTGTGCCTTCACAATTTACAAATATCCTTAATTTATCTAAATTTGTATCGTCACCATCTTGTATCCAGAACTTTAAATTAACCAATGGCTATAACCTTTATTTTTCTCATTCCATATGCATATCTGCTAATAAATATTTTATCTGATAACATCATTAATTCTATCGTTCTACACCATTCATTTTAATATTTCAATTAATAGTATTCTTTCTGTTCTGTTCCCTCCCTTCCTTCCCAAAACAATATGCCAGCCGAGGCTGTCTGCCAGCAATTTATTTAGACTTGGCCGGGTTCCTTCTGGCAACAAAAGTTCTGGCAACGTTCCTTCACGTGCCAGCCAAGTCCTTATCAAGTAGCAGTGTGCTGACAGACCGTTGCCAGGGCAACCAGGAGTCTGCAGGATGATCTAAAGTACTCACAAGTAATCCCAGCCTTCAGTCCAAAGCAGTCAAAGAGCCAGTAGTCCGTAACTTTGTCCGACACAAGGGCCTACGGAGCACTCTCCCTGCTTTTATCTCTTGTGAGGTGTAGCTCCATGACTTGGCACTCACCTTTTCCTCTGCTGCGCACGCTTATCTCGGCGTCGCTGTTTCGCATCTAGCCAAGATTGATCCTCAGCAGCTGGTTCTTGGGGCATTGCCAGGGAGGAGGAGGGGTCGGGGGAAAGAAGCCTTGTCAGCTCCTCCTTTTCCTCCTGGCCTGCAGCTGGAATCTGGGACAGTGCCAAGGAGGAAGAGGGTCCAGGGGGGGAAGGAGGCCTCGCCAGCTCCTCCTCCTCACTCTCCGAGTCATCCGGCTCTAGGAGGCCAGGCCCGGGGGCCGGAGCCACAACACTTTCTCCAATCTTTACTAACATATCTTCCCTTCTAGCCATTGATAAAATATATCCCATATCTTATAATATTGCTTTTCTTCCTATTCTCTTATTTCAAATGTCAATTTATTCATTTCAGCACATTCTATTATTTTCCTAATTATTTTATTTTGCAAAGGTATTTTCTCACTTTTCCAATTTTTAGCAAACGCTATTCTAGCTGCTGTTATGATATTTACATCAAATATCTCACTTCTCTATTATAAATTTCTGGTATGATCCCAAGTAGAAAGACTTCTGGTTTAAAATCTATGTGTCTTTAATCATTTTTTCCAACCATGTGTGTATTTTAGTCCAATATCTTTTAGCTTCCACACATGTCCACCACGTGGTAATATGATCCAGGTGATTGATGACATTTCCAACATTTTTCGGATTTATCCTTGAACATTCTAGCAATTCTTGTTGGGGGTAAATGCCATCTATAAATCATCTTACACAGATTCTCTTTATAGGCTGTAGACATTGTCATCTTGTAATTATGTGTCCACAATTTTTGCCATGTCTCTAAGTCAATCCCACGCCCAAAATTATTCCCCCAAGCAATCATTGTTTTCTTGAATTGTTCTTCTAGTTTAATCTCTAAAAGATATCCATACAACTTCGTAATTAATTTGTTATCAGTCCCTGTTAAAATTTTATCAAAGCTAGTGAAGTTGTTATAAAAACCTTCTGTCTTTGAATCTTTATCGTATCTAGAATGTATTTGCAAGTAAGAAAACCAATTCATCTTTATATCTTCACTTTCTAATTCCTGCATTGTTTTAAGTTCTCCCTTCTCATTTAACAATTCTTTATATCTAGCAATTTGTTCCTTTCTAAACGTAATTGCATATGAAAAAGCCTCAGTAGTTGATACCCAAACTGGAATTTTTTAAAAATGGCTTTTCTTAATTCTCTCCCACTATTTCCTGCAATTCTTATTATTGAGAGAGGCTGCACATTGTTTCTTTTTTATTCAAAAAGTTTTTATTAGTCAAAAAAAGGTTTATACAAATACATATCAGGTATGGTAAATTTTCATTTTTCTTATCTAAAATAAGAATTTTACTCAAATTTTTTAACACATACAACAGCCATATGGCAAGCAGGTGACACGAAGTAGCTAAGTTTACAAATTTTAAATACGTAATAAAGAAGGGTCAAGAATAAACAGAATATCGTACAAAAGAGAATAAGGAAAACCAACACAATCCCAAATATCTTTATCACTTCCTAGTTTTGGATCTCAGAACTCTGGGTTCAGCCTGACCCAACTCCAGGGCCGCAACAGCGGCAGCCGCCTCCGCCCCCTGATCTATAACCTCCCCCTCTTCCATTCCTGGGTCATCTGATTCCAGGAGGGCTTTGTGTTCCTCCACATAGGCCGTAGCCTCCGCAATTGTACTGATTTTTTTCGTAATGCCCTCCCGGAAAATCATCAATCCCTCTGGCATCAGCCATCTGAAGCCCACTCCCTTCTGGTACAATTTGCTTGACAAAAAATAATATTTCTTTCTTTTTTCACGTACCTGTCTGGGAATCTGCCTCAGAATGGCTATCTCCCTGCCCCTGTAAATCAGTGCCCCACTCCTATGTTTTCTAAGAATTTCATCTCTCGTCTCTCTTCTCACAAATTTGACATGAACCTCTCTGGGAACTGCATGCGTGCGTGCATATTGCGAATTAACTCTATAAACTCGATCCACATCCCAATTCATGAAATCAACACCTCTCCCAAGAAATTCTCCCAACAATTTAGTCACAACATCTCTCAAGTCTTCTTGGTCCACTTCTTCCAAATTTTGAAACCTAAGGAAATAAGACATTTTATCCATCTGTAGTCCAAGCGCTGCACATTGTTTCTAAGCACACGCTTCCCACAATCTTCCAGGGCTTGATTACACAAAGGCAATTTGCTCTGGAAGGGAAGCAAGGAAGAAATTTCTGTTGGGAGAGGTCCTGTCCAGCAATCACCACACAGGTTGCGCTGTTGGGATGGGGGTGGGGGTTAGGGCTAGGGTTGGGTGGCCCAGTGGTGCGGGGCCCGAGGTAAATCAGCTTGTGCATATGACAGCTCCACCGCCTCTCCTATCTTTCCTCATCCTTCACCCCCTCTCCTATCTTTCCTCATCCTTCATCCCCTCCCTGCCTTGCCTCATGGCCGCAGCACCAGCGCGTCACTCGGCCGCACCGGTGCTGGAAGAAGTGAGCCAGTGGTCACATGGGCTCTTGCTGCACATGCTTGCAAGGCAGTTGTCAGGGCATGGAGCCATGGGGGCCCTCAGGTAAGCCAGTGTGGTGCATCAGGTAACTCCACCTCCCCACCTTGTGGCAGTGGCACTCAAAAGAAATAAGACAATCCCTGAAAATAAGCTGTAGTGCTTATTTCGGGGCCTGAAAGAAAATAAGACTGGGTCTTATTTTCAAGGAAACATGCTATGTAACTTTTTGAGTAAGAAGCTTTACTTCTGATTATCAGAACTAATATCTTTTTTTTCCCTGTTCTTGCCTTAGGCCTCAATATTTTAAACTAATCGATGAATGCATTTCACAGATAGTTCTGTTCAGGAATGGGGCTGACCCAGACTTTAAACGCAAACACTTTGACTTTAATGTTGAGGCCTTAATAGGTGAGTTTGATGCCACTGATAGCTATATTTATTTTGCTAATTGTCCAGGAACAATGTATTTTTCTATTCATTACTATTATATGAGCTGACAGAAAAAGAATATATTTGTATCATTTTTTGCCCCATTGTAAAAAATAAATCACTCAGCTTAAGTATATTAGTTGATTAGATTTTTAATATATTAGTATATTAGATTTTTTTAAAGAATAAAAATTGCAGAATATTTCTTACTGTTTGCCCAAAGACCTACAATCTATTGAAAGCATTGCCACAGTTGCACTTTTAGTTCATGGTAAAAACCTCTTTAGCATGACATTTCTTGCTCTTTCAGTTATACTGAAATGATCTATTTCTGGTCTGTTACGTGAGTGAAAAGTGAAAGACATGAGTGAAAGACAGATATGCACATATTCAGTTTTGTCTGGTAAATCAAGGATGTAACAAAGCAATGCATAACCTAGAAATTGAGTAAGGCTTTACAATAGAGCTGTGCTCCGAGCTATATTTGTCTCCTGAAAGCTTTGGGTGTGGCTTTCAAAGATTTCAGTAGTAAATTATAATTTTTTGTTTGGTAATTGCTATAGCATTTACACCTGTAGCTAAGTACAGTAGAAATATGATGCAATTAATAATTAATTAGGTGGCCAGAAATTAACTACATTCATTAAATTTAAATTAAACATAAATAAAATAAAATCCACTTCAGTTTTTCCCCAGGGTCTATACAACTACACAACTGAGGATGCCACTCAAAGAATGAAAAAGCCCACTCCTCCCCCAAAAGTATGCACCTCTATTCTATAGGGTTGCTTAGTGTAAAAGGGAATTTTTCTCACAATATTCTGTTTTTTTCCCCTGTAGATAATTCCATTGATCAAACTAAGGTGGCAAAAAGTGAAGCTAAAACCCTGGAGTTAGAGAAGAAGGTTACAATATTTCTTTCTTTATCTTTCATTCTTCCTTTGTTTTACTGGCTTTTTCCTTACTCAGAACAGTTTAAATGTACTTTTTGTATTTTTAAATATCTTCATCATCCTGTATTTTTAATTTGCCAGAGGATTTTTCCTATTGCTAGCAAACATTTAACAGTAGATAGACCAAGTCCTACCAAATGTTACTTGTATATTTAATGCCAGAAAAGGTAGGTGGCAGCAACAGTTCAGTACTTCTAATTCAGTGATCCTCAGCCTTTGCGGCTTTGTGGCCCAGCATGGAGGGGGGGGGGGTTCCCTGTGAGTGGCAGGTGTATATGCATGAGCATGCACAACTACAATAGTGTGAGTGCAAGTGCCTGGCGTTGGCACAAGTGGAGCGTCACGTGTGAAATCCCATCATTTGTGCAAGTGGAGCTGTGTTTGTGAGGGGCTGCACACATGAGCGCAAGCACCCACTGCTCATGTGAGGGGAGCTTCTTGCATGACTGAAAGCGCATGCTGCTTGAGCAAATGGAGCTATGTGCATGTGCACTCGGCTGCCGCTTGTGTGGCCCGATTCCGAACTGGCTGCGGTCCGGGGGTTGGGGACCCCTGTACTAATTGATAGAAGGAGACAACATTGTTCCTCATTGATAAAGTGGAAAACTATCATTAAATCTAGATTTTATAGACCATTCTGAATATATTATCTTATAAAAAATTGTATTAGGGATCAAGAAGAGATATTAATTTATTAAAGAAATTAAATTTAAATGTATCAACTAAAAAGAAAAAATAAATCTTACAGTCAAGAGAGATTTGCAAAAGGTTGTCACCAAGTAAAAGGACCTTGAATAGCAGAAGAGGGAAGGATTTCTGGTAAGTCACGGCTGGCCAAGATAAAACCAAGCTACATAGAATAGTGACCTGATATGTCAGCATCACTTAAGAATTTCATTTGCTTTCCTAGCACGTTGCACTTACACTAATACAATTTACCTCATCATCTTCTTGTCCAGAGTTTAGAACTGCCAGTGCTCTGAAAATGTCAGTCCTTCATTCATCCATCTATATTAAAAGTTATATTCTGCTTTTTTTACAAAGACAGTATAAAATTGGCTTATCTTTAAAATGTTCTCCAAAGTAAAATGTAACATAGAAAACATAAACACTGGAACATTTTTCTTTACTGTCTTTCTTAAAAGATTACTGTACATTTCAGAATTTTATAATAATGTTTTTGTTATTATATGTAGAACTTCCTTTTATTTAATAATTTTGCAGTTCATTTTGACCTGGATTATGACAAACTAATTAACGCATACTCTGCTGAAATGTTTTCATATTCAGAAGTATTAAATTTTATCTCCTTGTCATCTAATCAGCATTGTCTATGTTGTACTCCCCAAGAAAGAAAATATCTTGCTTAAAAAATTATCTCGCTTAAGATTTAACTAGTATGGTGTATGGAGTATATTGGCATGGTTATTGTGCATAATTCTTTCTTTCAGCTGGAATCTGAGTTGACTGCACGTCATGAATTACAAGTTGAAATGAAGAAGAAGGAAAATGATTTTGAGGAAAAAATTCAAAATCTACTTCAGGAGAAAGAAACAGTGGTAGCTGAGAAACAGCGTATTACCTCAGAGAAGCAAAACTTAGAAATTAATAGTTCTTTGTTGAAAGATGAGGTAATAAGAAATGGTATAAATAAACTGATTACATTAGAGAAACATGCCATTTTAGTGTTTAAGTCCTAAGTCCCAAGCATCCTAAAATAGAAGAAGAAATATTGCTATTTTCTTGGAGAAAAAATGGGTAATGGGACAGGAGGTGAATAAAAAGCTATACTGTAAAATTTTAAGATATTGGGATGTTAATGGATGCATGTGCACAGGGCCTTCTCTGTGGGGGCTCCCACCCTCTGGAACGAGCTTCCCCCAGGACTTCGCCAACTTCCTGACCTCCGAACCTTTCGCCGCGAGCTTAAGACACATCTATTTATTTGCGCAGGACTGGACTCGATTTTAAATTCGAATTGGTTTTAATGGGGATTTTATTATTTTATTATCATCATTTTAATTATTCGGCCAATTATAATAAGTTTTTTAATGGATGTTTTTATTTGTATTTATATGTATATTTTTATCTGGTTGTTAACCGCCCTGAGTCCCTAGGGAGATAGGGCGGTATAAAAATACGAAAAATAAATAAATAAATAAATAAATAAATGTAAATGTTGCTATTCCACACTATATGATATCCCTTTTATTACGGTGTTCAAGAGAGGGAGTCAGGATAGTAGGTGGCATGATGTGAAACATTTGTTTTGTTCTTTGTGAATAAAATGAATTGGATATGAATTCTGGGATTGAAGCATATCATTTATTTATTTATGGATCTATACCCCACCACATCCAATTGTGTCTTATAAAAAAATATAACAAGTTGCTAGTTGAGAAATATGAGCATCCTATAATAAACTCTGGGTCCCTGGTGTGGTCCAATACATTGCAGAATGTCTGACAGCATCTCCTATAGTGCCAGTCTGGCGGTGTTCAAAGCTTTTTTTCTATTGTAAGTTCCGCTGGCAACAATAATTTGGTCACTCTGTGACTTCTAGAATTATTTTTAGAAAGTAAAATTAGTTGCCCACTACAGCATGCTTTTTCTGGAAATTTGCACATCCTTAAAAAATTGGAAAGTAAGCTGACATAGTAAGAGTTGAAGTAGTAGTAAAAAGCAATCTTTCCAATTTCTACTTTCATCATGGTAGCTGTTTTGTGAAAATACCTATAATTTACTTTGAAAATCCTAATTGTATCTTTTAGCACAGAAACATTGAGAGCCCCACATACTAACCACCTACAACTGGGTTAGGTTGAAATGTTAAATCAGATGTGCAATGTGTTACCATATGAAAAAAAAGATTTTCTGAACCAAGCATGCTTTAGGAACATTAATGGAGTACTTTTTGAATCATATAATAGGTTTGTCTTTTTCCATTGTGGGCTGTATCCAGCTTCCACAGTGTCTCCTCGCACTTTGCTTGCAGAGCCACTTTGTTCTGTATTGTGCATGCTTGGTTCAGAAAAACCATGATCAGCTTCCAGAGTAGCTTTGTAAGCCTGGAAAAAAGTCCTGCTTTGACCATTCAGAAAGCTGTGTTCCAAAGGATCTCTTGTACAGGAATCACACAGCCCTAAATCAGAATAAGATTACCAATTCAGTGTGATCTGCCTATTCTTGTATCTGTTGCATTAGGTTACACAAAAAGCAATCTCAAAACCCCAAAGGAGTAAAGGAAATATCAACAGGGTAGTGAATTACGGCTTAGAGATGGGCAGTTTGTTTATTTACACAGCTTTCTAGGGTTTAGAATTGTGACTTTTCCAGTCTGATTTGTTCTATTTCTTTCTCTAAAGATTGCTCTGCTGACTAAAGAACTTGACGAACTTAAGAAGAAGAAAATGAAGCATGTCATTTCATCTGTGGGTTTCCCATCACAGCAACCATTACCTACCGGGACAGAAAGTCACGAAATCACTTCATCCTTTTCTTCACAAACTGTTTCCCCTTCACCTGCTCTATCTGAGATGTCAGGGCCTCCTCCTCCTCCCCCCACTTTGCCTGGGATGCTGGGATTACCACCTCCCCCACCCCCTCCCCTACATCTACCTGGGATGCCGGGGTTGCCTCCTCCCCCACCACCTCTACCTGGGATGTTGGGGTTGCCCCCTCCCCCACCACCTCTTCCTGGGGCACCAGGGGTGCCCCCTCCCCCACCACCTCTGCCTGGTATGCCAGGGTTACCCCCTCCCCCACCACCTGTGCCCAGTATGCCAGGGTTACCCCTCCCCACCACCTGTGCCTGTTATGCCAGGGTTACCCCTCCCCACCACCTCTGCCCAATATGCCAGGGTTACCCCTCCCCACCACCTCTGCCTGGTATGCCAGGGTTACCCCCTCCCCCACCACCTCTGCCCAGTATGCCAGGGTTACCCCCTCCCCCACCACCTTTGCCTGGGATGTCAGGGCCGCTCCCTCCATGTCAGTTTGGGATACCACCTCCTCCTACTTTATCTGGTTTTGGAATTATGGCAACCCCAATTCTTCCATTTGGATTGCCTCCCAAGAAGGTTTACAAACCAGAAGTTCAACTTAGGAGAACTAACTGGTCCAAGGTGACTTCTTGTAATTGATAATTAGATATATTTTATCCATTGTCAATGTTTCCCTTCCTTTTTTAAGCTCCTCAGTCTACTAGTGCTTTTTCCTGCTAATTACTCTGTATTCAAGATTTTGAATGCTGAGGACTAGAAAAGCAGTGTTAACAGCGGTGTTCCCCAAGGCAGCGTTCTAGGTCCAGCATTCTTTCTGCTTTATATCAACGGCCTTTGTGATCAAATTATAAGCAGCTGTTTCCTTTTTGCTGCTGATGTTAAACTATTCAACACCACAGACAACTCTGCTACCCTTCAAAATGACCTAGACTATTTATATTAATGTCAAACAATTGGCAACTCCAAATGCTCAGTCCTGCACATTGGCAATAGAAATAAGAACATCAAATATTTGCTGGCTGGAAACGATCTAAAAGTTGACTTACACTCTATCAAGGACCTAGGAGTACTCATTTCAAAAGATCTAAATCCCGGAGCTCATTGTAACAACATTGCAAAAAAGGCATTAAGAGTAAAAGTTATTTTACAAAGTTTTCTCTCTGGTAATGCTATACTCCAAACTAGGGCATATAAAACCTTTGCCAGACCTATACTTGAATACTGCTCACCTGCCTGGAACCCTCACTGTATTTCAGACATCATTACATTAGAGAGGGTCCAGAGATATTTTACAAGAAGAGTACTCAAATCTTCTGCTCAGAATAAAATTCCCTATACCACCAGGCTTGAAATTTTAGATCTAGATAGCCTCGAACTACGTTGTTTATGTTCCGACCTATGCTTAATTCATAAGATTATTTACCAAAATGTTCTACCTGTAAATGAGTACTTTAATTTCAACCATAATAACAGAAGGGCTATCAATAGATTTAAACTCAGTGTAATTCGCTCTAATCTTAATTGTAGGAAATATGACTTCTGCAATAGAGTAGTAAATGTCTGGAACACTCTACCTGATCCTGTAGTTAGTTTCTCTAATCCTCATACCTTTTACCTTAAACTGTCTACCGTGGACCTTTCATGTTTCTTAAGAGGTCCCTAAGGGGGCGTGCATAAGCGCATCAGTGTGCCTACTGCCCCTGTCCTACTTTTCTCAATTATATGTAATCATTCTATGTGTTTATGGCTATGTTTTGTCTATTTATATCCCTTTTTTGTGCCAGTTTTTTTCATGTGTCTATGCCTAGATTGTTACTTGTTTCCTTGTTGATAAATAAATAAATAAATAAATGGTTATTACTAGTTGCAGAACTAATTTTCATTTTGCAGAATTTTAGGAGATATAAAGTTGGATGTATTCTTGACACTTAATAAATGTGTCAATTTACTTCTATGAATAATCTTTTAAGATGGTGAAAAATTTCTTTTGATATTTGATACTGCTTTTATTTTTTTAGAAATAATTATAGCAATAATTTAAATAGGATGGATTACAGAGTGAATTTGTACATAGGTATGAATTTTAAACAGCACAGTTATTGTGGTCTAAGCTTTCTAAGCTTTTAGATATTTTGTGAATATCCTTATCAGATGGCCTCAGTTGGAAAATGTAGTTGTACATATCCTAACCATATATAATTTAGGACCAGAATATTTTAAGGCTTACAGTATCTGCTATTGAATGAAACCTTGCAGAAGATTTCTGGTTTAAAAATCATTAGCTAGAATATGGGGTAATATATACACCCTGGAATTTTCTCCATTGCCTTCTCTGTTTAAAATCTTTTGATGCCTGCCAGTTTTGAGATGCATTTCCTTGCCTGTTTGTCTCTGCTTATCAGAACAATTTTTTATTTTCTGCGACATAAGAGCTGGCATTAAGCATGTAATTACATTATTCTTTTTTTATTTATGCCCCACTTATCTGACCTCTTATAGGTAGAAAGTTAGCCAGCCGCCTCTTGCATTTCATGATGAAATGAAAAATGCATAATAAATTAATCCCATAATTGATAAATGTAATTCAACAATATTATCTCCAGACTAACACTATTTACTTTTGATGAAATGGTTTCTGCTTCATAAAAGCTTATGAACAAATAAATAACTTGTTTTCTAACAGGCCTATGGTCTTTTTGCTTAAAATATGTACAGGACACTTAAACTGCAACAGGAATTTGCAATGGTATTTATACGGATTATGCCATGTTATATATAACCTTTACAGATTACAGCACAGGAATTATCTGAAGGCTGTTTCTGGGTGAAAGCTAAGGAGGATCGTTATGAGAGTGATGATCTTTTTGCCAAGCTAACACTTCGTTTCTCTACTGCACAGACCAAATGTAAGTAATGCACTTTGAGCAACAATAAGTAAGGAATCTGAGATGGGCAGCTATATAATTTACCAAATAAATAAAGTAATAACTTTATAGATGTACACTAAAGACAGAAATATGTTAAGGATGGTTTATGCTTTTTTTAAATCCAGTTTTTTATTTTATAGACAAACATACATTTAAAGCATCAGCAATTCTTTCTGTGTGACGTCTCGGTGTTTTCTTCCTGGCCCCATTATTTTGTTGTTTCTTCTTTTTTCATTTCAATTTGAACTATTACCATTTTTCCACAAATACATTATTACCGTTTTCTTACATAATTATCCATTGCTTATCTGTACTTTTCTTCTAACCAATAGTAAAATTTATCCCATATCTTAAAATATTCTGAATCCTCTTTCTTTAATCATTAAGGTTAATTTATTCATTTCTGCACAATCTAAAATTTTTCTAATAATTTCTCCTTCCAGAAGTATTTTCTCTGCTTTCCAATTTTGCGCAAAAACTATTCTTGCTGCTGTAATTACATGTATAATCAAATAAATATTTTCTTTATTAATTTTCTCTGGTAGGATCCCCAGTAAAAACAACTCCGGTTTTAAATCAATATATTGTTGGGTTATTTCTTCTAACCAACCCTTTATTTTCTCCCAATAGTTTTTGGCTTCTGGACATGTCCACCACATATGATAATAAGATCCTGGTAACTGATGACATTTCCAACATTTAGCTGATTTATCTTTAAACATTTTTGCCAGTTTCTCAGGTGGCATATGCTATCTATAAAACATTTTATATTGATTTTTTTAAATTTATAATTCCTCTCCCATAGCTGTTGCCCTTTGTCTAGGTCTATTGAATATCCAAAATTTTTAGCCCAACCTATCATAGTTTCCTTTACTTGTTCCTCTTCTAACTCAATCCCCAACAAAAAGTTATAACTTTTTTTGATTAATTTGTTCTCTGTTCCTGTGAGAATCCTATCCAGCTCAGTCTTTTCTAAATAAAAACCATACAGTTTAACATCTTTCTGATATCTTGCTTGTATTTGCATATACATATACCAATCTAACTCAATCTCCTGTTCTTCCAAATCTTGTTTCTGCTTCAGTTTCCCCCGGTCTGTTAACAAGTCCCTATACCTGACAATATTTCTAAGATTAAAAGTATTTGGATGTATTAAAGCCTCCATCGGAATATGTTGGAATTTTTCATATAGTATTTATCTCTACTCTTCTCCCATGCCATTGGAAATGCATTTTTCATGTAATGTCTATGAAAGTATGTGTGTATCTTACTTCTCCCTTACCATAAAAAAGCATGCCATTCTAGTTGCAAATCATGTCATTCCAAAGTCAGTAATCTTGTATTCCTTAGTTCCACCCATTCCTTCATCCAAGTCAGTGCTGCTGCCTCGTGATATAGTTCCCAATTTGGCAGTCCAAATCCTCTCCTTAGCCTTGTATCCTGTAACATCTTTAGACTAATTCTAGCTTTTTTCTGTTGCCATATAAATCTTCTTGTTATCTTGTTAAGATGTTGAAAATAAGTTTTTTCAAGTTTTATCAGTACTGTCTGAAATAAATATACCGTATTTTTCGGTGTATAAGATGCACCTTTTTACCCCCAAAAAGAGGGTGAAAAATCTGGGTGCATCTTATACTACGAATATAGCACTGCCCGCCTACCCACCAGCCCCCACCCTTTGGACATTTTCGGGCAGTTCCAGGCGGCGGGGATCTGGGATGGGGCACAGTCTGTCCTGAAGAGGAACAAACCTCTTCAGGACACTTTGTGGGGGGGGGGGAATCTGCCCGGTGGCTTTGGTGAACAAGTCGGGCCCCACAGATCATGGCTGGTCATCCCTCTGGCCATTTAACGGGCAGCTCAGGCCAGAATGGTCATGATGACTTCACTCCCCAGCAACTTGAGGAGCCATTGCTGCCGCCGCCACCTAAGCCCTCTCTATGCCCAGGAGCCGAGCTGAGCCAAGCGGGAAACATGAAACATCCCTCCTTTCCAGCCACTGCTGACCATTGGCCCGATTCCCCAATGCAATTTTCAGAGCCGTGTTTCAGGCAGTGGCCAGTTCCTCTGCAATGTACAGTGGGGACTGGGAACCCTTTTGAATTCTGGGAGAGGATCACAGCGTTGCTGCCTGAAAATGCTCCTTCCTGTTGCACATTGCAGAGCTGCACACCCTTGTCATCCTTCTCAGCAGACTCACCTCTTTCCTCCTGGCCAGATCTGCCGCCTAAAATGCGAAGCACTTTTTTTTGCCTCTGCACAACCCATTTTTGGAATCAGGAAGGGGATCATGGGTCTGCTGCCCGAAAACGCTTTCCTTTGGAATTGGGAAATCCTGATTTCCCTTTTCAATCTATTTGTCATTATTGAAGCAAAAATCTTATAGTCCACATTTAATAGTGAAATTGGTCTATAGTTTTTTTATCAGTTGTAAATCTGCATCTTCTTTAGGTATAAGTCTTACATGTGCCTCTCTCCATGAGTCTGGCATTCTTTCTTTATCTAGGAGTTCATTATACAGTTCTAGCATTAGAATACTCATTATTTCTTGAAAGGTTTTGTATAGTTCCGCTGATAGGCCATCCGGTCCCGGTTCCTTCCCACTTTTTTGTTTTTTGATTGCTTCAGTCAATTCCATCATTGTTATTTTTTCTTCTAACAATGCCTTATGTTGTTCTGATATTTTTGGGTAATCTGAGTTTTCTAAGTATTTTATTGTCTCTTCTTCCAAATATCTTCTTGAAAGTATAGTTTTTCATAGTAATTTTGAGTTATTTTCATCTTTTCTTCATTACTATAGTGTAGTATTCCCCTTTTCATCTAATAAATACTCTATTACTTTCTTCTCCTTTTCTTTTTTTATTTTATATGCTAGCTATCTTCCTGGCTTGTTCGCATTTTCAAAAAAATTCTGCCTGGATGTTCTTAATTTACTTGCTAACAACTCTTGTTCATTTAGTTTTATTTCATGTTTTTTTAGTTCCATTCTTTTCTTAACTCTGTCATTCTGGCTATCTTCTTGAAATTCTTTCTCTAGTTTTTTGTATTCTTCTTCCAATTCTGTCTGTTTCTGTCTTTTCCTTTTGTTTTTCTTTGCGGTATAAGTTATTGCCAGTCCCCTAATATATGCCTTCATTGTGCCCCATACATTTTGAAGCGATGTGTCCTCTTTTTTATTTATTTCAAAGAAAGACTTTAATTCTTTTTCCACATATTGTTGCAATTCATTTTCTTTTAATATTAATGTATTCAAGTCCATCTTCTTCTTTTCTTCTGTCCTTTCCATGTTATCATCTTTGGATTGTGATCTGCCTATATATTTGAATCAATATTCACTTCTTGTATATTCTCTATCAAGTCTACCGACATCCATATCATATCTATTCTCGACCACGATAAGTGTCTATTTGAATAGAAAGTAAATTGTTTTTCTTTTAAATGCTTTGTCTCCAAATATCTTGAATATTCAACTCTTTTGTCATTGTACGGAATAATTTTGGCACTGTTCTCCTTGCTTTATAGTTTTATAATTCAATTCTGCATCTGTTATGGCATTAAAATCTCCCATTATGCAAATATGTTCGTAATCCAATTCTAATATTTTTCTGTGTAGTCTCTTATAAAAATCTTCTTGCTTTTCATTTGGGGCATATAGCGCTATCAAAAGTATTTGTTTGAAATGTTATTTTTATTTCCACCATCAAGACTCTATCTTCTCCATCTTCAAAGAGAAACTTGGGTTCTAACTTTTCCCTAATGTCCTCTTATGCTTTGAGGTATTAATGATGTAAATAAAGTTCCTAATTTTGAATGTGCTGATAATTTTTCATGTTGAACCTCTTGCAAACATGTAATGTCCATCTTCAAGGAGTTTAATTTGGTTAATGTTCTATACCTTTTTATCGCTGCATTTAATCCACTTACATTTATCAATATTACTTTTATTTCTTCTTCCATGTTTTACTTGTTAGTAGTTTTTAATTTCATCGCCCTGGTTTCTCTTTGTTCCATTGGCTCCTTAGCCCGCGCCCCCTCTCTCAGTGCCCTTTCTTCTTGTTCTTTTATTTTCCCTTCTTTCTCTTTCTCTTCTTCTTTTTGTTGTATGTCTCCTGTCGTTTCCTGGTCCTCTTCCACTGGTCCAATAAGTTGATCATAAAAGGATCTTGCTTTATCAATGGTGCCTAATCTAAGCCTTTGTTCTTGCCAAGTCATCAAAATTCTGGTTACTGGTTAGCTAGTCAGGTAGTGAAATGTCTGCAACAAAACAACCAAGAAGTCCACAATTAATTTCAATCATACACACTTTTCCTCTGTAGAATATATATGGTTTCCTAAATTTATCATCCAGTAATATAAATATTTCATACTTATCTATTCATGTCTTATTTTGTTTTTAACATCTTTTTTTTCTGTGTTAGATATTTATAATATAAGCCATGTATACTATGTGCACAATTATTAGGCAAGTGAGTATTTTGACTATATCATTCTTATGCATATTTTCCACCTTGAAGCTGTATAAACTTAGTGGATATAAGTATATCAGGTGATTTGTGTAATGAGGGAAGATGTAGCCTAAGGAGATCGATACCCTATATTAAGCTGTGTACAATTATTAGGCAGCTACTTTTCCTCAGGCAAAATGGGCTAAAAAAGAGTTCAAAAATTGTATAAGGTCTTTCAGAGGGATGCAGCACTCTTGAAATTGCTAAGATATTGGGGCATGATCACAGAACTATCAAACGTTTTGTTGCAAATAGTCAACAGGGTTGCAAGAAACGCGTTGGGGAAAAAAGGCACAAATTAACTGCCAAAGATTTGAGAAGAATCAAATGTGAAGCTACCAGGAACCCATCATCCTCCAGTTCTGTCATTCCAGAACTGCAACCTACCTGGAATGCCCTGAAGTACAAAGTTTTCAATGCTCAGAGAGATGACCAAGGTAAGGAAGGATGAAACCCGGTCACTAGTGAACAAGACACATAAGTTGAAATGGCAAGATTGGGCGAAGAAATATCTGAAGACAGATTTTTCAAAGATATTATGGACTGATGAGATGAGAGTGACTCTTGACAGACCAGATGGCTAGCCCATGGCTGGATCAGTAATGGGCACAGAGGTCCACTTCGACTCACGTCAGCAAGGTGGAGGTGGGGTACTGGTATGGGCTGGTATTATTAAAGATGAGCTAGTTGGATCTTTTCACGTTGAAGATGAACTGAAAATTAACTCCCAAACCAACTGCCAGTTTTTAGAAGACACTTTTTTCAAGCAGTGGTACAGGAAAAAGTCTGCATCTTTCAAGAAGACCATGATTTTTATGCAGGACAATGTTCCATCGCATGCATCGAAGTACTCCACTGCGTGTCTAGCCAGTAAAGGCCTTAAAGATGAAAGAATAATGACATGCCCCCTTCCTCACCTGACCTAAACCCTATTGACAATTTGTGGGCCCTTCTTAAATGGGAGATTTACAGTGAAGGAAAACAGTGCAACTTTTGAACAGAGCCTGGGAGGCTGTAATTGCTGCCACACAAAAAGTTAATCGGAGGGAGAGAGAGACATGTATGGAAGCAAAAGAGTATTGGGTTAGAATACAGGCATGGTTAGAGGAAATGTTGCATCAACGTATAGAGTTGAAACCAGAAGAATTTTTATTGGGTATATTATTGGAGAAATATAGCAAAGAAGATACATATTTAATTATTCATACAATAACAGCGACAAGAATTGTATTTGCACAAAAGTGAAAGACAGAAAAAATCCCATCAGAAGGAGAGGTAATAAAGAAGATTTTAGAATGTGCAGAAATGAATAGGTTAACATTGAGAATAAAAGAAGAATCTTTTAAATAGATAAAGATAGAATCGGTGTATTTCAAGACATGGGGACAATTTTATGTATGGTTAGAAAAGAAATATGAATAAAAGATTATAGAGAAATAAATTAGATAAGGTATAAGTAAATTGGAGAGAAGACAAAAAAGAAATAGAAACCCAGATGACACCAGTGTAAATAGAAAAGGGGGGGGAGAAAGAAAATGTTATTATATAAATGTAAATTTATGATGATATGTGTAAATTTAGTAACATGAAAAAATAATTGAAAAGAAAGTAAAAATTGGGATTGCTCAAATACCAATTTGGAAAATACTAAATTGAAAATGAATACAATAATAGAGAGAGAATGGAGCGAGATAGAGGAGAGAAGAGAGGAGGAGAGAGAGGAAAAGAAGAAAGGGAAAAAAAGAGGAAGAAAGAGGGGGAAGCAAGAGTAGGAGAGAAGGTTAGAAGGGAGGAAGAAGGGAGGTGTGGGGGAAAGGAAGGGGAAGTAGAGAAGGAGAAGAAAAGGAGGAAAGAAGAAAGTAGAAGAGTAGATGGAAGAAGGGAAAAGAAAGAGAGAGGGAGAAGAAGGATTATTGTAAAACAAGGGTGATGAAATGGTAGAAGAGCAACCCTGAATATACTTAATTGTTTAGGATGAAGATTGTATTAGTATGAAAGTTAAAAGAAAATATATATGTTAGATAAGAAACTGTACATTTAAGACAGTGGTAGTCAACCTGGTCCCTACCGCCCACTAGTGGGCGTTCCAGCTTTCATGGTGGGCGGTAGGGGTTTTGTCCGATACTGAAGCACTTTCCTTTTTTTTAATTTAACTGACTTTTTAAAAAATTGTCATAGCATTATTTAAAAACATTTCCATTAGGTTTTCATAAAATTCCCCGTGACAATTTAAATTTCTGAAAATATACTATCTGTAGCGCCCGTGCATAAGTTTAGTTCACGTTACGTAAGTAAAACTAAATGGCACTATAGTGTGACTGCAAACAAAAAAGCCTTGTCCCAGAATAGCACGTGCATCTCCCCCCACATACCCAGCTATAACAGACAAGCAGAGCTGGTAGCCGGTGCCCCCCCCCAAATCTACTTTATAAATCACCGTTACTGTGGCACCGGTGGGCAGTTAGAAAATTTTACTACTAACAGAGATACAAAAGTGGGCGGTAGGTATAAAAAGGTTGACTACCCCAATTTAAGATATGTTTATGAGAAAAAAAATAAAAAAGTTTCAAAAAAAAGTTTCATATATTCCAAACAAATTCCATAAAACAAAGTTGACTTTGTATATAAATATACAAATAGGATGAGACTATTGCCTTACACAATGTAAGCCGCCCTGAGTCTTCGGAGAAGGGCGGGATATAAATTCAAATAAAAAAAAATTAGAATTCAGACAGATTAGACCAGAGCATCTCAAACCTTGAGTAAATTATCCAAGATTGGGTGAAAGTGTTTTTTCTTTGGGTAGCAATACACAAACTCATTACTCAGTCAAAACAGGGACATTTAAATAAGGACTTTTTGATAAACAGTGAAAAGAACATTCCAATAAGCAATTTTGAATAATGAGAGAAAGGTTTAGGAAACACTAGTTTAGACTTAAATCTGACTTTCTTCAGTTATCTGCTTTTCTATTTTTTTATTCTGTTCCTTTTTAAAATCTGTACTTTGCTTTCTAATTACCTCTTCATCCTAGAACCCTCTGAACTCCATTTATTGTTTTTTCTTTGCATACACATACATAAGTCAAATCTTTCTTTACATACTGTTTTGGGGTACCCACTTTTAGTTTTAGCTAATAATTGTTGTTTCTGTTATGATTTAAAATCAGTCACTTCTTTCAACCTCTCCCTTTTCTTTTCCTCATAATGAGGAAGAAGTTAATCATTACACATAGTCCTCGATTTACAAGCACAATGGAGCCCAAAATTTATGTTGCTTAAGCAAGACATTTAAATGAGTTTTGCCCCATTTTACAACTTTTCTTGTCACATTTGTTAAATGAATCACTGCAATTGTTAAATTAGTAACATCATTAGTAAATTAGTAAATCTGGTTTCCCCATTGACTTCGCTTGTCAGAAGGTTGCAAAAGGGGATCACATGACCCCAGGATACTTCAGCCATTATAAATGAGTCAGTTGCCAAGCGATTGAATTTTGATCACGTGACCGTGGAGATGCTGCAATGGTTGTAAGTGTGAAAAATGATCATAAATAACTTTTTTCAGTGCCATTGCAACTTTGAATGGTCACTAAATGAATTGTTGTAAATTGAGGACTACCTGTAATTCTAGCAATGATGATGATGATAGCTTAAAAGGGGAAGTGTTATAATACAAAAGTTAAAATTTGTATATTTGTTTTAAAGTACCAATGAAAAAAAGAAACTAAAGACAAATTGTTAATTTAGAAACAATTCAAAAACATAATGTAGATGTTTCTTTTTTGCGTAGTATGGAATATTATGTTTATAATTGTGCTAACATTTGTTCAAGCTTCCAAAATAGAGTTAATGAAATTTCTAGCATTCCTAATCTGAGTAACAATCTTTCAAATATGTGGTTTGGATGCCATCTGCTGGTGGGAAAATAATGCTTGTTTCCCTTTATTCTTTTAAAGACTTTCTCTTCCACCAACACGCACGTGCACATATGCGGACATGCACGCATGCACAGACTAATTTCACTAGAGTATTAAAACATGTCAGACTTTTGGCCAAAAGAATAATATATTTCTTCCATCATTTTCATACTATAATATATATCTTTCTGGTCAGTTCCCTAAATAGTTTCTAAAAATGTAAATTGGAAAATAGCTTTTGTAATATGTACAACATAGTCTACTTTGAAAGATTTTTTCTTGTAACAAAATAGTATCAGAGGTGAAATGCAGTTCTATTAAAGAAAGTTTGTTTTGTTTTGAGTCAGTTTGAGTCATTTCTGTAGTCTCCATTTGATGCAACTATCCAGACTCCCAAAAAGGAGCTATAATTAGACAAGTTAGCATGATAACATTTCTTACATACTGTTCATCATTATGAATTTACAATTCATTCATGGCTTGGGACTGGATTATCTGAGGGAATGTCTTTTTCCAAGAGTTTCTACCTGTCTGATTAGATCCAACAGATCTAATCAGGAGTGTGAAACTCAAGGGATCCAGCCCACAGGGTGCTTAGATCTGGCCCACGGAGCCGCCCTGGAAACAGCGAAGTATCGGCCCACAGTGCCTCTGCCAACAAAAACGGAGCTCAGGAGGGCTGCATGCTCCCTTTTCGCTGACAGAGAGTTGCAGGAGGCTGTCCTAGTCAAAAACAGAGCTCACGAGGGCCACATGCCACCCACCCCCCAGCTACATTTTTGCTGGCAGAGGGTTGCAGGAGGCTGTCCCAGCCAAAAACTGAGTTCGGGAGCCCGTTCAGGCCACCACATAGAATAGAATAGAATAGAATAGAATAGAATAGAATAGAATAGAATAGAATAGAATAGAATAGAATTTATTGGCCAAGTGTGATTGGACACACAAGGAATTTGTCTTGGTGCATATGCTCTCAGTGTACATAAAAGAAAAGATACATTCATCAAGGTACAACATTTACAACACAATTGATGGTCAATATATCAATATCAATCAATATAAATCATAAGGATTGCCAGCAACAAATTATAGTCATACAGTCATAAGTGGAAAGAGATTGGTGGTGGGAACTATGAAACGATTAATAGTAGTGCAGATTCAGTAAATAGTCTGACAGTGTAGAGTGATGGCCTTTGGGAAAAAACTGTTCTTGTGTCTAGTTGTTCTGGTGTGCAGTGCTCTATAGCGTCGTTTTGAGGGTAGGAGTTGAAACAGTTTATGTCCAGGATGCGAGGGATCTGCAAATATTTTCACGGCCCTCTTCTTGATTCGTGCAGTATACAGGTCCTCAATGGAAGGCAGGTTGGTAGCAATTATTTTTTCTGCAGTTCTAATTATCCTCTGAAGTCTGTGTTTTTCTTGTTGGGTTGCAGAACCGAACCAGACAGTTATAGAGGTGCATATGACAGATTCAATAATTCCTCTGTAGAATTGGATGAGCAGCTCCTTGGGCAGTTTGAGCTTACTGAGTTGGCGCAGAAAGAACATTCTTTGTTGTCCTTTTTTAATGATGTTTTTGATGTTAGCTGTCCATTTGAGATCTTGCGATATGATAGAACCCAGAAATTTGAAGGTTTCTACTGTTGATACTGTGTTGTCAAGTATTATGAGAGGTGGAAGTATGGAAGGGTTTCTCCTAAAGTCTACCACCATTTTTACGGTTTTGAGTGTGTTCAGTTCCAGATTGACAAGGCTAGTCGTTCGACCTCTTGTCTATATGCAGATTCGTCATTGTCTCGAATGAGACCAATCACTGTTGTGTCATCTGCGAACTTCAGTAGCTTAACAGATGGATCATTGGAGATGCAGTCATTGGTATACAGAGAGAAGAAAAGTGGGGAGAGCACACAGCCTTGGGGGGCCCCTGTGCTAATGTGCCCCTGATATGAGTGATGTCAAGCTGGTCACACCTACTCCGGCCCTCTGAGGTCAAACACAACCCTGATACGGCCCTCAATGAAATCAAGTTTGACACTCCTGTATTATAGATTCCGTAAGCCAAAAAATGCCGTCTGGCGGAACTAGGAGATGGGCTTTTTCTGTTGTAGCCTCTGCCTTATATCCCCCCTCAGAGTTTAGAATCACTCCAATCCTGTTAGCTTTTCACAAAGCTCTAAAAACTTGACTATGTATGTGTGAAGGGCTGCATTACTTGGCTTTACTATTAGCTGATTAATTATCAAGACTGCTTTTTATTTTTATATTTACTTACTTTGTAGATGGTTTTATTATTTTAATGTCTTGTTTAAATTGTTTTAAAATCTTATACTTGTAAACCACCCAGAGACACTTGGTTGAATTGGGCAGATATAGAAATTGAATAAATAAAATGAATTAGGTTTCTTTATATACGATGCCTCCATGTGCTCCATCTGGAAAAGGGGCAGATATGATATAATGGACAGTACTAAAATATAGGACTGAGTATCATTTAAAGTTGCCTTCAAAATATAACAGCATACATATTATGGTCTATCATGTAAATAGGAAGGACATATGCCACCACAATGCACTCTGTGACTATTGAAGAATTACTGTAATTCTGTGTGAAAGGCCAAATACTTTGTAAGATGTAGGATGTTACTGAAATATAATTTTTAAAAATTATCTGTTCCCTTATTATAAAACTTAACCATTCATTCCCGTTTTGAATGGGATAAATTTAATTGCAGGTGCATGAATTATATCCTTGATCATCTATAACTTTCTGCTCATTATTCTGCTCCATACTAAAACATTTCTTGGTATGATTGTGTGTGTCTGTATGTCCAGGTCTCAGTTGTACCATTTTTTCCCCCTTGTATACTTGATGGGTAAAATATACAGAAGGATTCAAGTTTGGCTAAGACTCTAGGCTACTGTGAATGTGCCCTTTCATTTTGTAGCAGTTTCTCTAATAATAACTATTTCTTCTGATGCAATCATTCATACTTTGTTCCAAACATTAGTAGAAATATTTATTTCACATTTCCGTAGTGCCCATCTCCCTCAAATATAATATAACTTGTTCAATGGGATAAAGCTTTGGTGAATTTCAAGACAAGACTTAGGAAGGATGCCTAACATCTCAGTGAGTATGTGAGTAAATAAATTAATTCTCTCACTGAACATTATCTGTCTATTTTGATTAAAATTGGAAGCAATGGCATCTTGTAGATAGTTTGATAATGTATTTATCCCAACAGCTTGCCTCATTTTGACAAGTATTTTCCTATATATGTGGAAACATAAATGTTTTCATAGTAACTTTTTTTATGAAGGAAATCTACCACTGAAAGTGAGTATGCAAAGCTTGGACAAAATGTTTGAAAAAAGGTATTTTCTTATTTGCTTTAATATAGGTGAATTACCTCTTTTCAGTAGAGACGCAGTGACTCAGTGGCTAAGACACTGAGCTTGTCAATCGAAAGATCGACAAAATCCCTAGTGCCGTGTAACGGGGTGAGCTCCCGTTACTTGTCCCAGCTTCTGCCAATCTACTTGCATTTTGTAAAAAATGCAAGTAGAAAATTAGGGACCACCTTTGGTGGGAAGGTAACAGCGTTCCATGTGCCTCTGGCATTTAGTCATGCCGGCTACATGACCACGGAGACATCTTTGGACAACGCTGGCTCTTCGGCTTTGAAATGAGCCGCCCCCTAGAATAGGGAACAACTAGCACATATGTGCAAGGGGAACCTTTACCTTTTTACCTCTTTTGAAATCATTAAATAGCCATATTCTTTCTAAGGCTCATGCAGCTGCTTCAGTTGGTTGGGCAATACAGTCACTTTGTTTCATTTCTGTTGTTGGTTCAGCACATGCAGACATAGGTAGTTTAAAACAGCTTTCTTGCAAGCTAGCAAAGATACAGCTGTTTTTATATTATGGGAAGAGGAGCTTTGTTTGCACCTTTTCCAGATGCTTTGCACAGCCTCATGCAGAATTGTCAAGAAATAAGATGAAGATGAAATTGTTCCTATGCCATTGTTGTATTTTTTGGAACATAAAATGTTAACATTGAAATACAGAATTGCAGCAGAGACCCATATATTTATAATTAAATTCACTCCCCTATTTTTTTTTCTAAAGAATTCTTATTGGTAACAGGATCAAAACGAGCGTACAAATGTTGATATTATGTTTATGCTATAATAAATGATTGGCTCATTAGCTATTATTTGCTGCATTGAAACAGGAGTGACAAATCTATCAACCATATGATTGGTTCATACAATTCATTTAAATTGTTCACTTATAGAATTAGTATGCCCTATTTGCCCAATAATTGAAGTTTCATTAATTTTGTTTGCAGAGTATAAATATCTTGTCTGAACTAACCTATTTCTGTAATTGAAAGTTTGAGTATGTTACATATTATACATTTGTCCATCTGTGAATAATCAAGGCTATCCATTTTTGATAAGTGGTCTGTAATTAGCATCTAAGTTGTTTTATTTTTTAAATACAGTTTTAAAATACTCAGAGATACCCCTAATAAACTCTTCCAAGTAAGCTATTATTTGTTTCCCAGTTCTGTGCCTCTCTTGCACTGATAAGGCATAATTCAAATCCAACTTTTCTTAAATTTCTTGCAATGTTTTTTTCATCCACCAGATGTGCGCAGTTGAGTAATTTTGGCTCACTTTCAGGGTGGTGATGTCAGAGCCACTGGATTGGAAGATGAAATCTCCTGACATTGTGTCATCAGGGTGGTGGCCATTTCCTCCCCTCCCTCCTCCCCCTTCTCCTGCCCCCTCCTTTTTTGCTGGCCTCATTTCTCAGGAACAAAGAAAACAAAGGGGAGGGTGTTCCTTTTCCTCAGATAAAAGATTTTGCTTGGCTGCCAGAGCATCTTGTTATTCCCATCTGTTTCTTTCTTTTTATAGTATATCTCCCATACCAGGAAGCTTTAACAGCATCCAGACTGTATTTTAGAGAGTTAAGTGTAATCAAAGAGATTTATCAGCTTTATCTACGGAGTGGTGGTGGAGAGTAGAAAGATCTAGTCAGAACTTAAAACTCTTATGCAGATTTTCCATCTGGTACCTGAACAATTGTAAATTGTTTCACTATTCCATATTTCATTATGGAATATATTGGGGATAGTTAATTACAACATGTGCTAGGCTTTTTATTCTGATACTGTAATACTTCACTTTGAATTTTCTATTCAAAGAGAAGTTTGCTTTTTAGCCTTCCATATAGTTGTATTTTACTTAAACCCCATGTCTATATAATGGTTTAGGTTTATGACATTCTCACGTTGACACTGCAAAATGAAATGTGTAAGTTTGCAATTTGCCTGGGTAATTCATGCAGGCTAGGTTGGGAAAATAAATTTAAATTTATTTCTGCAAATCCTCAATCTTCAGTAGAGCCAGTTAATGCTGTCATGTGGGTCTTAAAAGTCTTAAGCGTTTTCAGCTGGATCTACAGTTCTTAAGAGTTTCCATGAGCGCGTATCACTTCCCAAAACTGCTCTTGAAATATGACAGTATCACAGAAAGCCAGAATTTTGAAGTTGAAATAATCATTTTCCTATTGAAATTCATGATACATATATTCTGCATTTATATAGCATATAATAATAGGTCTCTACAATATTATTGTGTAATATTTAATCTGGCAGAGTATTGTCTAAACATAGACCTTTATGGATTATAATTGCAGAAGAATTTTTGGATCAAAAATAGAATAGATATATATCAGAGAGAGAGAAAGTGATATTACAGATTTCACATTTGCTATCAGGTCTTCTTATTTCCATTGCAGTGTGTGCTTCTCAATCCTAAAGCATCTCAATGCCAAATCAGGTTTTTTTAAAAGCACCAGATGGTGCTGTTGCCTTATTTTATTATTCTCTATCTTCTTTTGCCGCATTCAGCCATTTTAGGGAGGATGTTTGCCTTCCCTTTAGACTCCATTTTGTATTGATGGCGCAGAAAAAAATAAAACTCAACAAGGGAGGAGTCTGCAGGAAGAATGAGCCATGCTGAGTCAAAGGCTGCTATTATTTCATGGCTCTGTTTCCTGCTTTTTTTATGCTCACTCAGCAGACACCGGACAGCAAGCAAGCTTTATTTCATGAAAAGTAGTGTTTTTTATCAATAGCAGTTAAAAATTATATTTAGCCACACGGAACAATTTTTTCTGTCTATTCAAGTCAATGCCGATGAACCAAGCAAATGGTTGTTTCTTTTCATTCATATATTTCAGTTATTTTTCAGGAAAATGATTACATGTCAGACTAAATCTTTTGCTATATTTAGCTAATCAGGAAAGCTATGAAACATAGTGGGGGATAGCATAAGGAAGCAACAAATAGAAAGTAATAATTATCAGAAACAGATAATTGATAAGTTTTTGAAAGTAAAAGATGCTTCCCCATGAATATGATGACATATTAATACATTGTTTTATTTAGTTTTGATATGCAGCATGTGAGCTCCCCTCTCTGATTGATAATTCAGATTTTGCTATCAGAGGATATAGGGGCTCTTAATCTCCTTATTGATGGAAAAAGTGCATCAACACTGAGTCAAAATTCATTAGTGCAAAATTTGAGAGTGATCAGCTTATAGTAGTAGTCAAAAACCCATAGCTCAAACTATTGTTTCTTCATTATTGAGTTTAACTTCAGGAAGTTACTGAAAACATTATTTTCAGAGAGCTGAATATGCTTTCTCGGGTCTATTTCAGTCTCTCTAAATTCAGGTGGTTTTTTTTTAATCTGTTAATGAACCAAGTTGTTTTCCTCTTGCCTTCATTAATTGATTTCAAGGGAGTTACTCTTATCTTTTGGAGAGGGGAAAAATAGAAGGCAGTTTAGGAAGTTAGCACCCACCCCTCTCCTAGAAGAATGAAAATTTTTAGAAAATATTAAAAAGGGCAGAATATTATATTTCCCTGGATGAGAAATGGAGAAACATGTTTTAAGGGCAAAGCAGCTTCCTGCAGCTTCCTGCCTCCCCCCACCTTTGTCAATGGGCCAGAGGCAGAAACTCATTCTCTCCACCTTTTTCAATGGACCATCATCTGCAACACAATAGGAGCCATCTAGCAACAGAAACTCACCACATGGCATCTGGGAAGATTACATCAGCCAGCAAGGCTAGCTAAGACCCCCACCCCCTGGGGGTCTGACAACCAATCAGGATACTCTTCCTGTGCCCCAGGAAGTTCAAAGCTCAGAGAAAGCATAAAACCAAGGCATACTCAGTATCTTGTCCCTTTTTCTGAACTCAAACCATGTGAACCTGTCCACCATTAAACCATCTTTCCAAGCAGTCTCCATGTGTCTTTTTCCCCACTTGGAACTGAACCCAGATGGACATTTCTTCCAACAGCAGAACATAATTATTTCTTTAGACATGACTGAACATAAAGCAGCAAGTTAGATGTGACACAGACATTAGATTAACTAGCTGGTTAACATAAGTAACATGATGAGAAAAAATAATCCATGAGAAATTGTGTTACATCTAATGAATGCTTGAATTCATAGTTACAGAAATCTGTCAATTAGTTTTCTTGTTAATACAAAAAATACATACTTACATCTAATTGCTAATACAGAATTTGTCACCTCTAAAGCAATTCTTTTTCTATTATCATTCCTCTTTTTCCTTCCTTTCCCCAACAAACAGCTGTAATAATTTATCTAATAGGATTATATTCCTTGCACTTGATGTGGTAGATTCATAAAAGTTTATGTGATAATGTATTTATTGCTCTTCAGAGAGTGACAAGGCAATTTTTAATAACTATGGTCACGGCTGTGTCATTCTTAATGAGCTAGTGAATCTGTGGCCTAGCTACCATTTCTCAGGGCAGGTCGAACTCAGATAATAGATATCAATCAATATGTTTTATTTTATTTTTTTTCAAATAATTTTTATTTTCATTTTCCAACATCATATTTATGTACAAACTATTATCCATCATTAATCATTAATTTTTATTTATTACCGATTCAGGCCTGCCCGACTGCCACTTCCTTTCTTCACAGCCTCCCTCTCAACCCTCTACTACTTTCCCATCCTTCATCTCCTTCACTTTACTACTTCCTCTCCTCCTTCTCCACTCCTCCCTTCTTCCACCCTATCTAACCTTCTTCTTCCCCTCCTCCTTCTCAACTCTTTCCTACCTATTTCTTCCCTCCTTCTGCTCCTCTCTCCTTTTCTTTCTGAAATGGCAGTCGAGCAGCCCCAATATCATTTTAAATTTTAATTTCATATCTTCAAACATTACTGTACGTTAATAACCAATCCATGTATCATTTCCCCCCCCTTTCTCCCCCCCCCCAGACTTCCCAGAGCAAATACCGGGTATTATGACCAACAATCACAAGCTAAAATATACAAAATATACCTAAACTCCCACCCTCAAAAATTTAAAACTCTAAATCCCCTCACAATAAAGAGATAAGAAAGAATAATAAAAAAGAAAAAAGACTAGAAACAATACCAATGTCAAGGTTCCAGAAAAACCTCTTCTGCATAAAAAAAACTCAGAGGCCATTGTTTTCCAGAGTTCTTTACTAGCATGAGGAAACTGGCACACGATGAGTGAAATTCCAAAACTGAATTTCCGGATTCTTTTTCCAGTTATACAAACCCCAAGAGTCCCACCCTCCTGACCCCTTTGATGGTCACATGGTCCCACGTTCTCCCAGTTCATTCGAATATCTTCTTGCCACTCTTCCTGCAGATGTGAACACCATCCGACCTTGACCGCTTGAAGAATGTTACCATACCCCTCAGCCCCCCTTCCTCCCCTCAGGGGAAAAATGTGGCAGCGTCTGGAATCCTAAAGTCTAATATGGTTTCCAGGCCTGACAGGTGTCCCCCCTTGGAAAAGAAGCTATATCCTAGGAAAGAAAACAAAGAGTTGATAAAGAAGATTGTCAGTGATCCACACTTCCCTTCTAACCCCCCCTCCCCTCTCCAAGAGGTTTTTTAGGTTTGTCAGGGAAAGTGTCGTGAAATTGTTTAATCAAATTGTCCGCATTTACTTTCCAACTTTTGACCCAAGTAGATTCAGATAATGGATATCCCTTCCAGTGGATTAAATATTGTAATTGACCTCTGTATAGTCTAGAGTCAAGGATTTTCTTGATTTCATAGTGGGTTTCACCTTGGATTATCAAGGGTGGTGGGGGAGCAGCAGGTTGAGGTCTCAGACCAGACTGTCTAGCAGGTTTTAATAAGCTGGTATGGAATACCGGGTGTATTTTCCCCAACATTTGAGGGAGCTTGAGTTGGACGGTAACGGGATTAATAATTTTTACAATGGGGAAAGGACCCAGAAATTTTGGACCGAATTTTCTGCTGGGTATTCTCAACCTCAGATACTTAGTAGATAAAAAGACTTTATCGCCAATGCAAAAAGGGGGTTGAAGGGAACGGTGTCTGTCAGCATGGGCTTTGTAATTCTGAGCTGTCACAGCTAAGGCCTTTTTTGTATTTTCCCAACCTTTTTTTAACGAATTCATCCAGTCCGTTTGGGAAACGGAAGTGGGGGGTTGCACTGGGAGTTCAGGCATTGGAACGAAGTCCATGCCGGTGGTTACTTGAAAAGGGGTTAACCCCGTGCTGCTGTGTACAGCATTATTATATGCGACTTCTGCAAATGGTAACAAATCTGACCAGTTTTCTTGTTGGTAATTTACATAACACCGTATTTATTGTTCCACCATCGAGTTCAATTTTTCAGCCGCTCCATTGGTCTCCGGATGGAACCCAGAACTAAGTCCTTGAGACGATCCAATGGACCGTAGGAACTCCCTCCAGAACTTGGCTGTGAATTGAACACCCCAGATATTATCCTTTTAGGAACTCCATGCAGTCTGTAGATGTGTTTGACGAAGAGCTTTGCTAATTTTCTCGCCGATGGCAATCCGGTGCACGCAGTGAAATGGGCCTGTTTAGAGAACAAGTCCACTACGGTCCATATCACTGTATTTCCCCCACTAGATGGGAATTCAACAATAAAATCCATGGCAATCTCTTCCCAGGGTCTGGTGGGTTTGGCTACGGGTTGTAGGAGTCCAGGGTGTTTCCCTGGTCTGGACTTCATGGTAGCACAGGTAGTACAGCTCCGGAAATAGTCTTCGACATCTGATTTCACTTTTGGCCACCAGAATTGTCTTCTAGCCAAGTGGAGAAAAATCCAAAGTGACCTCCTAGGCGAGAGTCGTGGCTTCTCTGTAGTATAGGAAGCCGCATAGTGACGGGTACATAAATCTTGGTTCCCTTCCAGGGTATCCCATCCCTTAAGGTGATATCTGGCAAGTTTTCTTTAAACCAAGCATCGTCAGTGAGTGCTGATTTTAATTCCGCTAGTAGTTTATTTGGTGGGATGTTAGTACTACGGTGTGAACGCGGTCGAGTAAGTGCTTGGCTGGCCGGTTCGCTCTCGGGAATCATCGCATGTATTACCTCTTCGCGTTGGCTGTCAAATTGTGGTTTCCTAGATAGGGCGTCAGCCAGTAGATTTTGGTCGCCGGGGATGTATTTGAGGGTGAAATGGAACCGTTTGAAAAACTGAGCCCATCGAACTTGTTTGGGAGAAAGCTTTTGAGAGGTTTTTAAGTATTCGAGGTTTTTGTGGTCGGTCCACACCTCGAATGGTTCTTTTCCCCCTTCAAGGAAGTGTCTCCAGGAGAGGAGTGCCCAGCGCACTGCAAAGGCTTCTTTTTCCCAAACTGCCCATCTGCTTCAGTGTCTGTCAGTTTTTTAGACACGTACGCGCAGGGCATTAGATTGTTGTCGGTATTTCGTTGTAATAAGACAGCGGCTACTGCTACATCACTTGCATCAGCTTGGACCACAAAAGGTTTATTTGGATCCGGGTGTTGAAGAATTGGTTCCATGGAGAATAGGCGTTTCAGGTGTTCAAAGGAACGTTGGCAGTCCATTGTCCAAGGTAGGGGTTGGGTAGGTTTGGGTTTGGCGGGTAATGGCCCAGTTTTTAACAATTCTGTTAATGGTAGAGGTACTTCTGCGAAAGAAGGAATGAATTTGCGGTAAAAATTCGCGAATCCCAAGAAACTTTGAAGTTGCTTACGTGTGCGTGGCGGTTGCCAATCCAACACCGCTTTTACTTTTCCTGGGTCCATTTCGATACCTTTGTTTGATATCCGGTAACCTAGGTAGTCTAGGGATTCCTTATGGAATTCGCATTTGGAAAGTTTTACATATAGCTTGGCCGCTAGGAGCTTTTTAAGGACTTGTCTGACCAATTTGATGTGTTCTTCGATATTGTTTGTGTAGATAAGAATATCATCTAAGTAGACAAGAACCCTATTGTAGAGGTGGGGGTGCAGGGTTTCATTAATTAGTTGCATAAAAACGGCTGGAGCTCCTTGGAGGCCAAAAGGCATGACACGGTATTGGAAACTGCCCAAGGGGCAGTTGAAAGCCGTTTTCCATTCATCACCTTCCTTGATGCGGTCCCGGTAATAGGCTTCCCTTAAATCCAATCTGGTGAAAATTTTGCCTTTTGATAAGTGGTTCAACAAATCGTGCATAAGTGGTAAAGGGTATTGTTTTGTATGCAAATTGCATTGATATTTTTGAAGTCAATACATAATCTAAGCGAACCATCTTTCTTTAGTTTAAATAGCACAGGCGCAGCTACAGGTGATTTTGCTGGTTCAATGAACCCTCTGGCTAGGTTAGTGTCAATGTATTTTCTTAGTTCAGACATTTCGGCTGGTGTCATTGAATACATTTTGGGTTTTGGTAATTTTGCCCCCGGGTGCAATTCAATTGCGCAATCAGTTTGTCGGTGGGGGGGTAAGAGGTTACATTCATCCTCGCTAAAAACTTCTGATAAATCCATGTATGCTTTAGGGATGCGTGGTTCATTAGGAGATGGATTGGATATGGTGGTTGTTGGTTCCCTCTGGTGGTCATTTTGGATAAGGTTTTTTTCGGTAGGGGGAATTGGGTCTAAGGGTCTGAAAGTCCATATAATTTTCCTGAATCCATCCTCCCATTTGATTGTGAGTTCCCATTTGTCCAACCAAGCTAAACCTAGGATGATGGATTCTGACATCTTTGGAATTACTATGAATCTTATAAGTTCATGATGGGCTCCAATTTCTAAGCGAACCAGTTGTGTGATTTGGGTCACTGGAACGCCACCAATCAAGGTTCCATCTACTTAGTGGAATTTAATTGGGTGTTTCAAGGGAAATGTTTTTATACGGAGTTGGGCAACCGTAGAAGTTGAAATTAGGCATCTGGTGCATCCTGTGTCCACAATAGCCTCTAAATCCTTTTTGGCCCCTTCCCCTGGAATTAATAAGTTTACTTTGATAGCAAATGGAGGAATGGGTGCACTCACCATTGGGTCGTTTTCTGCTTGGTTTGAGTCGTCAGGAGGTGAATCAGATGACGGAAGGTCAGTAGGGAGGTCTATGGCTTGTCTCGCAAAGCGACTGGTATTCGGATTCTTTCGAGGGGGTTTGTATGGTCGGGTAGCAGTTGGTGGGCGATACTGTGGGAGGGATGTTGGGGCTAGGCAAACTGAAGCCCGATGTCCTAGTTTTTCACAACGGTAGCATTTGATTATTGCTGAAGACTGAAAGGTGGAGGGTGTGGTTGGTCTTAAGAGGGAGGGTCTTGTAGGTGGTCGTTGTGGAGTTGTAGTTGGTGATTGGCTTTGGAGGGGGTTGAATTCTCTGTCCAGAGCGATGGACACGTTGTACCAGTCATTTAGTTGTTCTGGGATTCCTCTGGTGGAGCAGGCTTTTCTGATGTTTTGATCAATGGCATCTTTGAAGTAGTGGAGGATGATGCGATCTGGCCAATGTCTAAGATTGCCAGCAACCCTTCTGAAATCCCATACAAATTGTTTTAGAGGCTTGTTACCTTGTTTCATTGTTTTTAAGGTGGTTTCACATTCTGCAATTAGGTCATCATCTTGAAACCGGTTGCGAAGCAGTGCCATAAATCCGTGAACATCGTTTAGTTCTGGTGCACGTTCATTGTGTAGTTGAGCTATCCATTCTGAGGCTAGCCCCACGTTCATACCATCCGAGATGGCGTTGATTAGGCTTCTTTCTGATGGGTATTGATGTCTATACTGTTCAACGTAAGCCTCAATTCTGCTGAGAAAGTAAGCCAGGTGGTGTGGATTCCCATCAAAGGTTGGTTTGAAAGGGGGAGGGGCTGGGTGAGGGGGTGCGGGTGGGTTTAGCTGGCCTGCTTGTGGTTGAAGAGGGATTTGGGGGACGGCCGTTGCTGTTGTGGCTGGTTGCTGAGTTGTGAAGGGGGGTGGAATTCCCCCTGGCTGCTGAGAAGGAAGTCCTTGAAATGCTTCAGCTGACGAGGCAAAAATCGGCCTGGGGCCCCCAGGAAAGAAAGGTGCTGAACTGGCTGGTTGCCATTGGTACTGGATCCACCCTTGTCCAGGATAAAATGCCCAACCAGGAGGAATAGAAGCAGCTGGAGGCAGCGTAGGCCTCTATTGGCGGCAAAAGTCAATTGGAGGGGGGAGTTGCGATTCCCCCCAAGTCCCTGGTGCTGCCTGAACTCCCTGCCGTCTGAAGGAGGGAAGGGAGGTCCTCCTGCGTTCATCGGAACGGTTTTGAGCTTCAGTAATTTCTCCCTCTCTGGTGGGAGGGAAGGTGAATTTAGGCTGAGCTAAAGGCTCTCGAGGTGGGTGAACTGAGCTTATACGAGGCCTCACTTCCAAACGCTCAAAAGTTTCAGGGAGGTCTACTAGGGACTGGGATTTCAGGGGGTTTCTCAGGTCCCAATCCAGTGACTCTCCCGATTCTCTGGGTTTTACTGTCCTCCAGTAAGGTTGAGAAGAGGGAGGGGGCTCTCCATTCCGCCCCGGGGAAATGTTTTCTCCCGAATGACAGCTTACCCATGAATCGGAGTCTTTGGGCCGTGCTCCAAGCTGACAAGCACTCTACCACTTCGGGGTTTTGAGTCATATCTTCCGATGGGAAGTAGGTGATTTCAATTAAATCGTTAGATTCAAGCTTCTGTGCTACTTCCACGGTTTCAGCTTGCTGCTCTTCCATCTTCGCTGGGTCTTTGCACCGCTGTGGAGATTGCGGAGGCTGGGGCCCAGCACCCCCCTAACGGGCCCCCTCTGAGTGAAGGAGAGGGTACCGTTAGCAAAAGAAAGTTATGAGTTTTGGAATAATGTCAAGGTTCCAGAAAAACCTCTTCTGCATAAAAAAAACTCAGAGGCCATTGTTTTCCAGAGTTCTTTACTAGCATGAGGAAACTGGCACACGATGAGTGAAATTCCAAAACTGAATTTCCGGATTCTTTTCCCAGTTATACAAACCCCAAGAGTCCCACCCCCCTGACCCCTTTGATGGTCACATGGTCCCACGTTCTCCCAGTTCATTCGAATATCTTCTTACCACTCTTCCTGCAGATGTGAACACCATCCGACCTTGACCGCTTGAAGAATGTTACCATACCCCTCAGCCCCCCTTCCTCCCCTCAGGGGAAAAATGTGGCAGCGTCTGGAACCCTAAAGTCTAATATGGTTTCCAGGCCTGACAACCAACTTCACATATTACTTCTTCTTACAATCCATTTTTAAAATTGATCCATCTTCTCAAATTCAAATTTTTCCCCCTTATATACTCCTTCAAATTTCATAAGTCCATTTCTTGAATTACAGTCCATCTTCCCGAACTCAAATTTTTATCAGTTATATATTTCTTCAATTGTCGTAACATTTAATGTCCGTTCTTCTTACAGCCCATTTTAAAAATTAGCCCATCTTCTCAAATTCAAATTTTTCTCCCACTTGTATATTTCTTCAAATTTCATAAGTCTATTTCTTAAATTACGATCCAGCTTCTCGAACTCAAATACTAATCACTTATATCTTTCTTTAATTGTCATAACATTTAATGTCCAATTTTCCAGTACTACTCCATCAATCAAATATCATTACGAATAAAATCTCTCAAATACAATATTTCCAACTTAGCTTCATAACTTTTACTATCTACAAACGTGTCAATTAAAACAAACTACATCCACAATATAACAGTAAATAATTAAAATCATTACATCCACAACATTATCTAAATTCATAAATTTTACTTTCCATCCTTCACAATTAAATAATATCATCCCATAGGTTTATACCATACAAATATACACCGTAAGCCGCCCTGAGTCTTCGGAGTAGGGCGGGATATAAATGTAAAAAAAAAAAAAAAAATAGCAAATAATAAAAATCCTATAATTTGTATCCTAAACAAATCAATTTCATAAATTAACCATAATCATCATATTCACATCTTAAACATTCCTCCCCTCACCTCCATTTTCCATCATTTCCAAACCATTTAACTTAGCATCTAACAACAAAGGATTCCCACTCTTTAAAACATTAATATAGAAATGTCTTGCTTTCGTAACGGAATTAAGAAAATACTTTCTGCCTCTAAAATTCACTGACAAGCCCATTGGAACTTCCCATCTAAAATATATCTGATGTTTCTTAAACTCATCCACTAAAAAGCAAATTCTCTTCTCTTTCTTAACATTTTAGGAGGAATTTCCTTCATCATTTTTATATCTTGTCCCAATATTTGAAATTTATTTTTATAAAAGGCTTGCAAAATTTCATACCTAATCTTTTTAGTTGTAAAATAAATAACCACATCCCTCGGTACTCTATTTTGTCTTGCCCACCAAGAATTAACATGATAAATTCTTTCAATATTAATCTCAAAGTCTTCTGGCTCCACACCCTTTATCTGAGCAAAGGCTTGCGTAAAAATCTCTTTTAAATTTTCCTTCCTATTTTGCCTCAATCCCCTCACCCTTATAGCATATTCCATTAATCTGTATTGTAATATTACTCTTTCTTCATCTGCCCTATCTACCTTTGCCTGTATATCTTCCATCTTATTATCTAAGTTCCAATTATTTTGATTCTTTTGAATTTCCTCTATTTTCCTTTGCAACTCCAAATTAGCTTTATTAATTTCTTCAAGATTATCTTCCATCTGAATACAAGAGCTTAATATTTGCAAAATTGCATCCTTTACCATTTTCATTTCCTTCTTCTGCTCTTCCACCACTTCCTTAAAATCCAACATCTCTTTCTCTATTTCATCAAATTTTTATCTATTTCTGAAAGACAAGTCTCCAAAAATTCCTGTAAAGAGTTTCTTAATTCCTTTTTAATCTCTTCTTTTAAGTTTTGAATCAGAACTGAAGAAATTTCAAAGTTTTTAGTGGCTTTTGGTACTGTTTGCTTAAAAGCCATTTTTTAAAATATAGCCTAATAACAGATAAAAGGAGGTTAAAAAAGAAAAATTCAAAAAGCTTTTCTTCTGAATCACTATAATCCCAAAGAAGAAGAAAAAATATAAATCATAAAATTCTCATTTCTTCCATTTAGTCAGTATCTTCTAGTTCCACACTAGCTGTTAATAAGCATTTCTTTAACTTTCGTTTCTAATACACACATTCCACAAAACGCCATTTGCTTTCTTCTCTCCTATCTTCGCAACAAGCATATCCTCAGGGTATTGCAATCTTCTTACAAACAAATGCTAGAACTCCAGTATCTGCTCCGTCCGCGTTACAATCCATCATAAATCAATTTCCGCCACAGAGATTGGATGCTACGTTTTTTTCTGTCAGAAGACAGATGCATCTCCGAGTCTGGAGCTTTTCAGACTATGGAAGGAGCACTGCCCTCAAGCCCCAGAAACTTTTTTTCTGTGGCTTTTTTGGGTGTCTCAACTTCAGCCTGAATGCTCATATCTCCCTCTTTGCCCGAGGGAAGAGACTTACAAGCTGTCAGACAATAGATTTACGATGTCCTGGCAGCTCTACAGACTAAGAAGTTAGCAGTCTAAACAAGACTGCTTTCAACGAAGCGGAGCCAAACCGGAAGTCCAATCAATATGTTTTATTAAAGATACCCTGTACATAGAAAATTATTTATTTATTTATTTATTTATTTAATCACATTTTTATACCGCCCTATCTCCCAAGGGACTCAGGGCGGTTTACAGCCTATTAAAAACACAAATACACAAATATAAATACAAAATAAAACACTAATTAAAAAACTTATTGAATAAGGCCGAATTAAAATTTATAATTAAAATAATAAAACCTCATTAAAACTACATTAAATTAAAATCCTAGCCCAGTCCTGCGCAAATAAATAGATGTGTCTTAAGCTCGCGGCGAAAGGTTCGAAGGTCGGGAAGTTGACGGAGTCCCAGGGGAAGTTCATTCCAGAGGGTGGGGGCCTCCACAGAGAAGGCCCTTCCCCTGGGTGTCGCCAGTCGGCACTGCCTGGCGGACGGCACCCCAAGGAGTCCCTCCCTGTGGGAGCGCACGGGTCGGTGGGAGGCAGTCGGTGGCAGCAGACGGTCCCGTAAGTAGCCTGGCCCTAAGCCATGGAGCGCTTTGAAGATGGTTACCAAAACCTTGAAGCACACCCGGAAAGCCACAGGTAGCCAGTGCAGTCTGCGCAGGAGTGGTGTCACATGGGAGCCACGAGGGGCTCCCTCTATCACCCGCGCAGCTGCATTCTGGACTAACTGGAGCCTCCGGGTGCTCCTCAAGGGAAGCCCCATGTAGAGAGCATTGCAGTAATCCAGGCGAGATGTCACGAGAGCATGAGTGACTGTGCATAGGGCATCCCGGTCTAGGAAGGGACGCAACTGGTGAACCAGGCGAACCTGGTAAAAAGCTCTCCTGGAGACGGCTGTCAAATGATCTTCAAAAGACAGCCGTCCATCCAGGAGAACATCCAAGTTACGCACACTTTCCATTGGGGCCAGTGACTCGCCCCCAACAGTCAGCCGTGGCTGCAGCTGACTGTACCGGGGTGCCGGCATCCACAGCCACTCTGTTTTGGAGGGATTGAGCTTGAGCCTGTTTCTCCCCATCCAGATCCGTACGGCCTCCAGACACCGGGACAGCACTTTGACAGCTTCGTTGGGGTGGCCCGGTGTGGAAAAGTACAGCTGAGTGTCATCAGCGTACAGTTGATACCTCACACCGAAGCCACTGATGATCTCACCCAGTGGCTTCATATAGATGTTGAACAGGAGGGGCGAGAGAATCGACCCCTGCAGCACCCCACAAGTGAGGTGTCTCGAGGTCGACCTGTGCCCTCCCGTCAACACCGTCTGCGACCGGTCAGAGAGATAGGAGGAGAACCACCGATAAACGATGTCCCCCACTCCCAATCCCTCCAACCGGTGCAGTAGGATACCATGGTCGATGGTATCAAAAGCCGCTGAGAGGTCTAATAGGACCAAGGCAGAGGAATAACCCCTATCCCTGGCCCTCCAGAGATCATCAACCAACGCGACCAAAGCCGTCTCCGTGCTGTATCCGGGCCGGAAGCTGGACTGGAATGGGTCTAGATAGACAGTTTCATCCAGGTACTGGGGTAATTGACGTGCCACCACACTCTCTACAACCTTCGCCACAAAGCGAAGGTTGGAGACCTGACGATAATTACCTAAAACAGCTTGGTCCAGGGAAGGCTTCTTGAGGAGAGGTCTCACCACCGCCTCTTTCAAGGCGGCAGGGAAGACCCCCTCCAAAAAAGAAGCATTAGTAATCCCCTGGAGCCAGCCTCGTGTCACCTCCTGTGTGGCCAGTACCAACCAGGAGGGGCACGGGTCCAGTAAACATGTGGTGGCATTCAACCTCCCCAGTAACCTGTCCATGTCCTCGGGAGCCACAGGGTCAAACTCATCCCAAACAGTCTCAACAAGACAGTTCTCTGACCTCTCATCTGGATCCACCCAATTTTGATCCAGAGCATCCCAAAGCTGAACGATTTTATCGTATAGATAACCACTAAATTCCTTGGCACGTCCCTGCAACGGGTCATCCCGCTCCCCCTGTTGAAGGAGAGAGTGAGTCACCCGAAACAGGGCGGCCGGGCAGTTATCTGCCGACGCAATGAGGGAGGAGACGTAGCCATGTCTCGCTTCCCTCAATGCCACTAGGTAGGTCCTGGTATATGACCTAACTAGTGTCCGATCAGCTTCCGAACGGCTGGATCTCCAGGAACTCTCTAGGCGTCTTCTCCGGCGTTTCATCTCCCTCAGCCCCTCGGAAAACCAAGGAACTGATTGAGACCTTCGCTGGGTCAGAGGCCGCAAAGGCACGACACGGTCTAGAGCCCCAGCTGCGGCCAGTTCCCAAGCCGCGACTAGTTCTTTAGCCGTGCCATGGGCCAGACCCTCAGGAAATGGCCCAAGCTCCGTCCGGAACCTCTCCGGGTCCATCAGGCGCCTGAGACGGAACCAACGTATTGGTCCCGTCTCCCTGCGGTGTTGAGTAGCGGTCAGAAAGTCTAGGCGAAGGAGAGAGTGATCTGACCATGACAAAGGTTCAATGACTAAATCTCTCAAGTCCAGATCCTTCAACCACTGTCCAGAGATAAAAATCAAGTCCAGCATGCCACCCCCAATGTGAGTGGGGCCATCGACTACTTGGGTCAGGTCCAAGGCCGTCATGGAAGCTGTGAACTCCCGAGCTGCTGTCGATGACATGCCGGTCGATGGCAGGTTAAAGTCCCCCATAACCATGAATCTGGGGGTCTCAACCGCCACTCCAGCAAGCACTTCCAGGAGCTCGGGCAGGGCTACTGTCACGCAGCAAGAAGCCAGGTACGTGACCAGCAAGCCCATCTGACACCTATGACCCCATCTCACAAAGAGGGATTCACAGCCGGCAATCTGAGGTACAGTGGTCTCCCTCGGCTCTAGACTCTCTTTAATAACAACCGCCACCCCCCCACCCCTACCTTGGGCCCTCAGTTGATGGAATGCTCGGAAACCCAGTGGGCACATTTCAACAAGGGGCACGCCCCCTTCTGTGCCCAACCAGGTTTCCGTAACGCCCATAAGGTCCGCGGAACCCCCCTGAATAAGATCACGAACTAGGGGGGCCTTGTTAACCACGGACCGTGCGTTGCACAACATCAGCCGGATGTTCACAAGAGAATGGTTCCCTCCCTTGTAGTTATCTCCATGAAGGGAATATTTATTATCCATAGGGGCATTTCACTTTGTATATTCCTGGCTTTGTACCACTATTGGAGGTCATCTTGGTAATTATTTGTGATTCTAATGCCCCAATTTGATATATCTTCCATTTTGTACTTTAAGACAAGATCCTATTTTCTAATTATGCTGTGCCTCTTTTTTTCTATAAGGCTTATATCCTATCTAAATCTCTTACCTAAATCTTATCCATATTTTTAAATGTTTTTTTAAATTTTTTGAATATACATCAACAGCATCTGGGTATCATTCATTTTGGGACAAATATCACATAATATTAATAGTATTTGTTACTTTAATCAAATTCATGAAATCCTACTATTAATATACATATTTGTTTTAAAATAGTTATTCAATATTTCAATATTCCATTTTAATGTAAATCACAATATTATTTGAGTTTACATAGTACTGCCCTCTTTCAACCTCTAATCTTTTCCTTTAGTTAATTGCTTTTATTCTATTGTATGAAAAATATGTGTGCTAATATTCCCCCTATTTCTTATTTCTGCCTCCATTCTGGCTTCTAGTCAGGCCACCATTACTAATCCTAATGTTAATATACTTGTTTATATTAAGATATAGTCCTTTATTATTTAATTATTTAACGTTTCAATGCGCCATTCTAGTTGTAGCGTAGTCGTTTACGTATGAGCACATAAATGGATCAGTTACTGCTTTGAAATAATAAATGGGGGAATAACAGTGTAATTTTATTTTGTGAGGGAAAGTTTGAAAGATACCTCCTGATATTGGACACACCTATTATACCAGGCTTACCTTATGTTTTTATCCCTCTTAAAATCCTTTCAGTGATTAAGGGATGCTCTGAATTTCTTTGAGAGATTGGTAACTATGGACAGTTCTGTTGAAATTATCTGGGTTGCTATGATTTTTAATTCTTTTAAAATCTTTTAATTCTTTAAAAATCTTTATGATTTTTAATTCTTTAATTCTTCACAGCAAAAAAGCAACCTGAGAGTGGAGAGGAAAAGAACCAAGCTAAGAAGAAAGTCAAGGAGCTGAGAGTGCTAGATTCAAAAAATGCTCAGAACCTTTGTGAGTATGATTTTATATGATTAAGGAGAAATTTCTATCAATGAAAATTAGTGGAGCAGCTTGCTTCCAGAAGTTGTAAGTGCTCTATTAACTGGAGGTTTTTAAGAAGAGACTGGAGTTGTTTGGATTGGTATAGATTCTTCTGCTCAAAACAGGTTGGATTAGAAGACCTCCAAGGTCACATCCACTGTTATTCTGTAATTCTGTTGGGAAAGTTTGCCTAAGTTACTTGTGAAAACTTTCAGAAACATTTGAATGTTTATTTGAAGGAAAGAAAGGAAAAGTTAGGAAAGGTACATTTCTCTGATTTTAATATTTGGTTATGGCAATAATTTGGTTAATTGTGCTTCTCTTTAAATGTGGCAGCTATTTTTTTGGGCTCCTTTCGCTTGCCTTATGAGGAAATCAAGAATGCCATCTTGGAGGTGAATGAAGCTGTGTTGACTGAATCCATGGTGCAGGTGAGAAAGACTAGAATGTGTGATCATATTTTCTTTCTAGAGTGTAAGTCTGCACAGCCCGTATCCATTAAGCTGAACTCAATCTTCAGTAGTTCTGGCAACTAAAAAGTGTTTATTTTGCTATCCAGGATTGTAAGAACAGAGAGAGATTGTCAAGAACTGGCAGCTCCAAGGTTTCTGTTCGTCAAGTTGCACATAAAATTAGGGATCAACCCACCGACACAATGTATTTGTATTAAAGATGGTTTTATGTATGTTTGTTTGTTAAAAAAAAAAATTACAAAAAAAAGGTTTCTGTTCGATAGGTCATAAATTATTCAGGTTTGGGTATATAATAATCAGGAGATTTTATGATGTCATGGATCCCTTGTATTTGAATATTTGGTATTTAGAGGCATATCAAATTATGTCAAAAGGGTTCCCTAGTTTGAAAAACTCATCCTTAAACTAGTTTTTTTAGGTCAATATTATTATATTTATTAGAAGCTATTCCAAGCAACTGTATCCTTTTAACTTCTTTCTCAGAATCTGATTAAGTTAATGCCTGAACCAGACAAGTTGAAGATGATCGCAGGACTAAAAGAAGAATATAATGAACTAGCTGAGTCTGAGCAATTTGGAATTGTGGTAAGTGATTATCCATTGCAGAAGAGGAATCATAATCTCTTTCAGAAAAGAAATACATAACAAATGCACAATAATACAATGTAAATTTGTCCCTCTTATTTTTCAGTCTGTCACATCATTTGCTAGGACGTCCCACTGTTATGTCTACTAAGTGCTTCATTTTTTTCCCCTTAACTTTGAGTATAGTCCTTATATTCTAGCCTACATGTCTCCTGAGCTATTTGAAATTCTAAAATTTTCTTTTGTGCTCTAGACAGAAAAAAATGAATTTTTGATTTTAGGATTTGCTGATTAGAGTTATTTGTTGCTATAAAAATAGCTAGTATATATTCAGTATGCCTTTATTCTACTGCACTAAAGAGTTGGCAGCTAATGGTTTTTTCTTCTTTTTTCCCTTTATCCCACACTTTTCTCTTCCCCTTTTTTCCTTCCCCCACTTTATTTTTCTTTATTTTCACTTATATTTTATAGAAATATGCATTGTCTTTCACACTTCTGAAGCTTAAACAATAATGGGAAGAGTATACTGTTATTCAAGGGAAAACTTTAACAGTTGGAAGGGTCCAACGCCCTGCTCAAGAGAAGACCCTAAACCATTCTAAACAAAAAAGGTTAAAAACCTTCAATAAAGGAGGACTTCTGGAGGCAAACCATTCCACTGATTAATTATTCTCATTGTCAGGAAATTTTTCCTTAGTTTAGGTTGCAGCTTTCTTTAATGATCTTCCACCTGTTACTTCTAGTCCTGACCTCAAAGGCTTTGGAGAATAGATTGACTGCCTCCTCTGTTGTCAGTTTTTCAGACATTGAAAAACTGCTATCAAGTTGCCCCTAGTTCTTCTCTTCATTAGACTAGACATACCCAATTCCTTCAACCATTCATCATATATTTATCTTCCAGACTCCTAATTGTCTTTGTTGCTGTTCTCTACACTCTTTCAAGAATCTCAAAATCTTTTTTGTATTGTGACTAAAACTGGATGCAGCATTCTGAGTGTAGTTTTACCACTGAAGTACAAAGTACAGTATAATTCACATGATCTTGATACTTTGATCCATCTATCGAGGCAGCCTAGGACAGTGTTGTTGTTTTTTTGGCAACTGTAGTATAATGCTGGCTCATACCTAAGTGTTTGTCCACTAGAACACCTAGATCCCTCTCACACAGCTGTTGAACCAAGTATCACTTATTCTATACCTGTGCATTGGGTCTTCTTGCCTAAGTGTAAAATCTTACTTTTCTAGCCACTGAATTGCATTTTGTTAGATAGAGGTCTAGTGTTCAAGTCTGTGGATATCCTTCTAGATCAGGGGTGTCAAACTTGATTTCATTGAGGACCACATCAGGGTGGTGGTTGACCTTGGGGGAGGACAAGGGGGCATGGCCAGCTCAACATCACTTGTTTGTTTGTTTGTTTTATTAAATTTTTATACCGCCCTTCTCCCGAAGGACTCAGGGCGGTGTACAGCCAAAATAAAATACAGAATATATACAATTAAAAAGAATTTAAAATAAAACTATTACTAAACGGCTGATAATTAAAAAAGATTTAAAAATTTAAAATATTAATAAAACCCCAATTTAAAATCAACTATTTATGCCAGTCCTGCTTGAATAAATAAATATGTTTTTAGCTCACGACGAAAGGTCCGAAGATCAGGCACTTGACGTAGGCCAGGGGGGAGTTCATTCCAGAGCGTCGATGCTTCCACAGAGAAGGCCCTACTCCTGGGGGCCGCCAGCCGACATTGTTTGGCTGCCGGCACCCTGAGAAGGCCCTCTCTGTGAGAGCGTACGGGTCGGTGGGAGGCATAAGGTAACAGCAGGCGGTCTCGTAAGTACCCGGGTCCTAAGCCATGGAGCGCTTTAAAGGTGGTAACCAGAATCTTGAAGCGCACCCGAAAGACTACAGGAAGCCAGTGCAGGCTACGGAGCAGTGGTGTTACGTGGGAGCCACGAGCGGCTCCCATTACCACTCACGCAGCTGCATTCTGGACTAACTGCAGCCTCCGGGTGCACCTCAAGGGCAGCCCCATGTAGAGAGCATTGCAATAATCCAGCCGAGACGTAACCAGAGCGTGAGTGACTGTGCATAAGGCATCCCGGTCAAGGAAGGGACGCAACTGGCGAACCAAGCGGACTTGGTAAAAGGCCCTCCTGGAGACGGCCACCAGATGTTAATCAAAGGACAGCCGACCATCCAGGAGGACGCCCAAGTTGCGAACCACCTCCTTTGGGGCCACTAACTCGCCCCCAACAGTCAGCTGCGGATGCAGCTGACTGTACCGGGGTGCCGGCATCCACAGCCACTCCGTCTTGGAGGGATTGAGCTTGAGTCTGTTTCTCCCCATCCAGACCCGTACGGCTTCCAGGCACCGGGACAGCACTTCGACCGCTTCGTTGGGGTGGTCCGGGGTGGAAAAGTACAGCTGAGTATCATCAGCGTACAGATGATAACTCACCCCGAAACCACTGATGACCTCACCCAGCGGCTTCATATAGATGTTGAACAGGGTAGGTGAGAGAATTGACCCCTGAGGTACTCCACAAGTGAGGCACCTCGAGGACAACCTCTGCCCCCCTGTCAACACCGTCTGCGACCGGTCGGAGAGATAGGAGGAGAACCACCGATAAACGATGCCTCCCACTCCCAATCCCTCCAACCGGCGCAGCAGGATATCATGGTCGATGGTATCAAAAGCCGCTGAGAGATCTAATAGGACCAAGGCAGAGGAACAACCCCTGTCCCTGGCCCTCCAGAGGTCATCCACCAATGCGACCAAAGCCGTCTCCGTGCTGTAACCGGGTCGGAAGCCGGACTGGAATGGGTCTAGATAGACAGCTTCCTCCAGGTGTCGGGGAAGCTGCCATGCAACCACACTCTCTACAACCTTCGCTAAAAAGCGAAGGTTGGAGACTGGACGGTAGTTTCCCAAAATAGCTGGGTCCAGGGAAGGCTTCTTCAGGAGAGGTCTCACCACCGCCTCCTTCAAGGCGGCGGGGAAAACCCCTTCAAGCAAAGAAGCATTTATAATCCCCTGGAGCCAGCCTCGTGTCACTTCCTGAGCAGCCAGTACTAACCAGGAAGGACACGGGTCTAGTAAACACGTAGTTGCATGCAACCTCCCCAGCAACCTGTCCACGTCCTCGAGAGCCACAGAATCAAACTCATCCCAAATAATCTCAACAAAACGTGTCTCTGCCACCTCGGCTGAATCATCGCAATCATGGTCCAAGCCATCACGAAGCTGAATGATTTTATCGTATAGATAACCGTTAAACTCCTCAGCTCGTCCTCGTAGGGGGTCATCCCATCCCTCCTGTTGAAGGAGGGAACGGGTCACCCGAAACAGGGCGGCCGGGCGGTTATCTGCCGATGCAATGAGGGTGGAAATGTAGGAACGCTTCGCCTCCCTCATTGCCACTAGGTAGGTCTTAGTAAAGGACCTCACTAGTGTCCGATCAGCCTCGGAACGGCTGGACCTCCAAATACTCTCTAGGCGTCTTCTCCGGCGTTTCATCTCTCTCAGCTCCTCGGAGAACCAGGGAGCCAATTGAGATCTACGCCGGGTCAGAGGCCGCAAAGGCACGACACGGTCCAAAGCCCCAGCCGCGGCCCGTTCCCAAGCCGCAACCAGTTCTTCAGTCGTGCCGTGGGTAAGATCCTCAGGAAACGGCCCAAGCTCCGTCAGGAACCTCTCCGGGTCCATCAGGCGCCTGGGACGGAACCAACGCATCGGCTCCGTCTCCCTGCAGTGGTGAGCAGCGGTTCGAAAGTCTAGGCGAAGGAGAAAATGATCTGACCATGACACCGGTTCTTTCACTATATCTCCTAAATCCAGATCATTTACCCACTGACCAGAGATAAAAATCAAATCTAGCGCGCCTCCCCCAATGTGTGTAGGGCCATCAGTTACTTGAATCAGGTCCAAGGCCGTCATGCAGGCCTGGAACTCCTGAACCACCGTTGATGACAAGCCGGCCGATGGCAAGTTGAAATCTCCCAAGACCAAAAGTCTGGGAATCTCAACCGCCACGCCAGCAAGCACCTCTAGTAGTTCAGGTAGGGCTGTAGTCATGCAGCAAGGAGCCAGGTACGTGATCAACAGCCCCATCTGATTCCGATGGCCCCATTTCACAAGGAGGGATTCACAGCCAGCTATCTGAGGAACAGTGGACTCCCTCGGCTCCAGACTTTCTCTAATCACAACCGCCACCCCCCCACCCCTACCTTGGGCCCTCGGCTGATGGAATGCACGGAAACCCGGAGGGCACAGTTCGACCAGGGATACACCCCCTTCTGTGCCCAACCAGGTCTCCGTAATGCCCATAAAGTCCGCGGACTCCCTCTGAATCAGATCACAAATCAGGGGAGCCTTATTGACCACGGACCGGGCATTGCAGAGCATCAGCCGTAGACCCAAGCTCTGAGGATCTTGACCATCCGGGGAACGAGTGAGGACTGAGGGGCCGGAGCACGTGATCGCCTTTAAACATTGACCATGTGCTCCCAAAGAATGATACGGCCCCCTGCCTCCGCCATATCTGCCCCCCCCACTTACCGTACAGATGGGATGATACTCTCTGCTCTGTTCAGACCCCTCCCCCCCTGTCTTCGGACCAGCTAAAATAGTGTCGTGAGCACGCGCTAGGACTGGACATACCCTCCCCGACGGGTTTCCCCCAACACCTGCTCTTACCCTCTCCCCCTTTAAAAATTCCCTGTTTAAAAATCCCCAAAGGCTCTTCCTAGACGCATGCCACCTCTGTGGGTCCCAAGACCTGTCATTGAGGCCGGCCCTTGGTAATGCAGTGGGCCATTCCTGCGAGGCGGGGGCACCTCGCAGGTGGAGGAGTTCATGTACGGAGTATCGCATGTTGAAAAGTAGAGACAGCGAGAGAGAGTCATATCCTCAGAATGGACAAGGCAAGAATAGATGGTCTGACCAATGGGAGGCCACTTTGTCTGATGGTAAGTCAAAAAGAGGCCAACAAACCCATATGGCAAGTAGGTGAGTAGCGTCGTCATCCCCACCATCGCTGGCAATGTCAATTCCCGGAGAGGGAATCCCCGATAGATCTTACAAAACCGGGTGGAATCCCCTCCCCCACCTCTTCCAAACAGGGCGGGGGGGTCCAAAACCCGTCGAAACAACAATGACCCAGCAAGGAGAATAGTATATGTGTGGGTGTGGGTGGGTGCCTGTGGTGGCCCAGTTGGGGCTGGGGGGGATCCATTGTCTCCAGCGGAGGGAGGTGAGACCAGGGTGAGCGCCAAATCCTTGCCTACAAGAGGAGCCTCAGTCCGGGAGACACGAGCGATGACTTAATTAGCTGGCAGCTATCAGCTCTGGCAGCAAACTAGCGAACGTCTGCTGTGGCTTTTCTCGCGGCCAGCTGGCTCGCCACGAGAGGGTCCGGGCAGTGCCCGCGCCGGACAGAGTGAGAACGAAGACACGGAGTCCAATTCTCCTCGGGGTGAGCGAGCCTCGAGCTAGCCCGAGACAAACTCTTTTATTGAGGCTTGTTTAGGGGTGGGTTACAGAGCATCAGAAGGCAAGCATGTGATCCTGATTAACCATACATAAACTGACACATTGGGTCGGAATATACATATATGGCAATTTGTTTGCAAGCACATCTGAGTAAGATGAATATTCTATGTGTGCAAAGCAGTTTTCATATCATGTCCGGTGTTACCCGGACAGGTTCTGTGGTTAGCGTTTCTGAGCAGTTTGCAACAGCAGGGGGGTACATTTCTACAGAACTTTTCCTGTTACAGAATGTTTAGCTGTAGCGAGACATGGAAACATCACAATTAATGGTTATGTGGTTGGAACAGGATATACAGAAATACACGTATAATGCAACTACATTGTCTGCTTGCTATTTTGTCTGCTTGCTGGTTTTCCTTGTAGATGATCCGATTCTGACAAGAATCTACATCTTACAAATTTTTATTGCTTATCTAAGAGATTATTTGGTTAATGCAAAGCAGAATTACTTGACCATTGCCATGATGATTCCCAACAGTCTGCCAAGTGTCTCTGTTATCTCTTTTGATGCTGATGAGTCAACCAGGAAACCAAGAACAAACAAACAGCTCTAGTTCTCTCCCTCTAAGCAGTTGATTTGCTCGCCACGAAGTGGTATAGCAGCCCTTGCTGCTTTTATATCCTGTGGGGTGTGGCTCCATGACTCAGCACTTCCTAGGCCTGTCCCACCCCTGCTTCTGTTGTTCCCGCCTCTCCTGCCTATGAAACCTAGGGTCCAGCCAGGCCTGATTGCCATGAGCCGGGTCTGGAGGCGTGGCCTGGGGGGGAAGAGTCAGGGGACGGAGGCCTCATTATCTCCTCCATTTGGCCTGCCTCTGGCTCCTGGAGCTGAGCCAGGGAAGCCGGTGCTCCAGAGGTAAGTTCTGATGGCCTTTCCCCCTCACTTTCAGAGTCACTTTCTGGCAGGGGCCCCGGCTCGGGGGGCGCAGACACAACAGAACCCCTGAAAGGCAGTGCAGGCTGCTTGGAGCCCTGGGCAGTGGAGGGCAAGCACCCAGCCTAGCCCTTGAGTTCTCAGGGCACTGGGACCCCACAGCCCAGCCCCGCCCCGCTTCCCCTAGTAGGTGCCTGGCTGCGCTTACCTCCTCCTCAAGGCTCGTCGACAGCAAGGCTCGTCATCTTCCGGCTCGTCGTCGACAGCAGCTCGGGAGTTCACGGCTTCCATGACGGCCTTGGACCTGACTCAAGTAGTTGATGGCCCTACTCACACTGGGGGTGGTACACCGGACTTGATTTTTATCTCTGGTCAGTGGTCGAGAGATCTGGACTTGAAGGAAATAGTCATTGAACCTTTGTCATGGTCAGATCACTCTCTCCTTCGCCTGGACTTTCTGACCGCTACTCAACACTGCAGGGAGACGGGACCAATACGTTGGTTCCGTCCCAGGCGCCTGATGGACCCGGAGAGGTTCCGGACGGAGCTTGGGCCACTTCCTGAGGGTCTGGCTCACGGCACGTCTGAGGAACTCGTTGCGGCCTGGGAACGGGCCGCGGCGGGGGCCTTAGACCGTGTCGTGCCTTTGCGGCCTCTGACCCAGTGCAGGTCCCAACCGGCTCCTTGGTTTTCCGAGGAGCTGAGGGGGATGAAGCGCCGGAGAAGACACCTAGAGAGCTCTTGGAGGTCTAGCCGTTCAGAGGCTGATCGGACACTAGTGAAGTCCTATAATAGGGCTTACCTAGTGGCATTGAGGGAAGCGAGGCGTTGCTACGCCTCCTCCCTCATTGTGTCGGCAGATAACCGCCCAGCCGCCCTGTTTCGGTGACCTGCCCTCCTTCACCAGGGGGAGCGGGATGACCCGTTGCAGGGACGTGCTGAGGAGTTTAACGGTTATCTATTACGATAAAATCGTTCAGCTTCGGGACGGTTTGGACCAAAATTGCGGTGACTCAGGTGAGACGTCTGAGGGTGGTCTTGGTGATATTGTTTGGGATGAGTTTGACCCTGTGGCTCCCGAGGACATGGACAGGTTGTTGGGTAGGCTGAATGCCACCACGTGTTTACTGGACCCGTGCCCCTCCTGGCTGGTGCTGGCCACTCAGGAGGTGACACGAGGCTGGCTCCAGGCGATTATGAGTGCTTCTTTGGTGGAGGGTGTCTTTCCGGCCGCCTTGAAAGAGGCGGTGGTGAGGCCCCTCCTCAAGAAGCCTTCCTGACCCGCTGTTTTAGGTAATTATCGTCCGGTCTCCAACCCGTCATGCGAAGGTTGTAGAGAGTATGGTGGCATATCAGTTTCCCTTACACCTGGATGAAGCTGTCTATCTAGACCCGTTCCAGTCCGGTTTCCGGCCCGGTTACAGCACGGAGACGGCTTTGGTCGCGTTGGTGGATGATCTCTGGAGGGCCAGGGATAGGGGTTATTCCTCTGCCCTGGTCCTATTAGACCTCTCAGCGGCTTTCGATACCATCGACCATGGTATCCTGCTGCGCCGGTTGGAGGGATTGGGAGTGGGAGGCACCATTTATCAGTGGTTCTCCTCCTATCTCTCCGATCGGTCGCAGACAGTGTTGACAGGGGGGCAGAGGTCGGCTCCGAGGCGCCTCACTTGTGGGGTGCCGCAGGGGTCGATTCTCTCGCCCCTTCTGTTCAACATCTATATGAAGCCGCTGGATGAGATCATCAGTGGCTTCGGTGTGAGGTACCAGCTGTACGTGGATGACACCCAGCTGTACTTTTCCACACCGGGCCACCCCAACGAAGCTATCGAAGTGCTGTCCCGGTGTCTGGAAGCCGTACGGGTCTGGATGGGGAGAAACGGGCTCAAGCTCAATCCCTCCAAGACAGAGTGGCTGTGGATGCCGGCATCCCGGTACAGTCAGCTGAGTCCACGGCTGACTGTTGGAGGCGAGTCATTGGCCCCGATGGAGAGGGTGCGCAACTTGGGCGTCCTCCTGGATGAACGGCTGTCTCTGGAAGATCATTTGACGGCCGTCTCCAGGAGAGCGTTTTACCAGGTTCGCCTGGTGCGCCAGTTGCGCCCCTTTCTAGACCGGGATGCCCTATGCACGGTCACTCACGCCCTCGTGACGTCTCGCCTGGATTACTGCAACGCTCTCTACATGGGGCTCCCCTTGAAGGGCATCCGGAGGCTGCAGTTAGTCCAGAATGCGACTGCGCGGGTGATAGAGGGAGCCCCTCGTGGCTCCCGTATGACACCTATCCTGCGCAGACTGCACTGGCTACCTGTGGCCTTCCGGGTGTGCTTCAAGGTCTTGGTAACCACCTTTAAAGCGCTCCATGGCATAGGGCCGGGTTATTTACGGGACCGCCTACTGCTACCGAATACCTCTCACCGACCCGTGCGCACTCACAGAGAGGGACTCCTCAGGGTGCCGTCAGCGAGGCAGTGTCGTCTGGCGACGCCCAGGGGAAGGGCCTTCTCTGTGGGGGCTCCCACCCTCTGGAACGAACTACCCGCAGGACTTCGTCAACTTCCGGACCTCCGAACCTTCCGTCGCGAGCTTAAAACACACTTATTCATCTGCGCAGGACTGGATTAGATTTTAAATTTATTGGTTTTAAATGGGTTTTATTTTTTATATTGTTTTTAAGCATTCGGCCTTTTAGAATAAGTTTTTTAATTGTTATTTTAATCTGTATTTATATGTTTTTATTTGCCTTTGAACCGCCCTGAGTCCTTCGGGAGATAGGGCGGTATATAAATACGATTAATAAATAAATAAATAAATAAGGCTGTTGCTGCTATGCTTGCTCTCCTTGGCCAGGTTCAGAGGGTGGCCCACTCCCTCTCCTTGCAAGGAAATCTGGCTTTGTAACCAAAGCATCCTCAGCTGTAGGATGGTAGACCACTAGGAGAGGAGGGGGCAAAGCAGTGGTGAAATCTGAACTGGTTTACTACTGGTTCACTGGCTGTGCATGTGCATTGCGCACCACACACCTAATGCAAGGTGCATGCACGCGCGTGCAGTGCACGCCAAAAGGAGGCATGGGGTAAGTAGAACAGTGCGCGCAGGGGAGTGATCAGCTGTGGTGCACAATTTTTTTTTACTTTTAAAAAGGATTTTTTTACAACCTTTTTGGACAAATAAGTTGTAAAAAAAATTCTTTTAAAAGTAAAAAAAAGGCTCTGACGATCAGGCAGCTCAGTTGTGATCATCAGAGCCTTTTTTCTACCTTTTAAAAGCATTTTTTTAAAGAAGCAAGCAGGGAAGCGGGAACTGGGCATGGGGGGGGCAGGGATTTTTGCTGCCGGTTCTGCGAACCAATCACCCCCATCGCTACCGGATCGGCTGATCCGGTCCGAACTGGGAGCATTTCACCCCTGGGGCAAGGGGATGGCAAAAGGGCAACAGGGCTGCTGGTGGCCAAGTGCTAAGGCAGGTCTTCCCTGAGACTGTCTCTCCCTCTCATAATCCATCCATCCTTCCTTCCTTCCTTCCTTCCTTCCTTCCTTCCTTCCTTCCTTCCTTCCTTCCTTCCTTCCTTGCTGTTCTGTCCCCTCCCGGCCTCAGCCACGCGAGCTGGCTAAACGAGCCAGTAATTGAGTTCACGACTGCTATCAGTCCTGGCAGGGAATCTGCAGCTACCTGCCAAAGTCTCCCTTATCTTGGGGTTGCCGGGCAATCAGGAAGTCAGCAATCCAGGCCGAATGTTCAGCTCAATTCTCCACAAGTCAAAGAGTTCAGCTCACTTCTCCACGGGTCAAATAGTTCAGCTCAATTTTTGCTCATCACGGAGCAGAAGAGCAGCCAGGGCTGTTTTTATACTATGTGGGGTGTGGCTCCATGACTCAGCACTCTCTAGGCCTGCCCCACCCCTTCCTTTGTTGTGGCCGCCTCTCGTATCGCCGAAACCTGGGATCTAGCCAGGCCTGATTGCCATCAGCTGGGTCTGGAGGCGTGGCCTGGGGGGGGAGAGTCAGGGGACGGAGGCCTCGTTATCTCCTCCACTTGGCCTGCCTCTGGCTCCTGGAGCTGAGCCAGAGGAGCCAGTGCTCCAGAGGTAAGTCCTGATGGCCCTTCCCCCTCACTTTCCGAGTCACTTTCTGGCAGGGGGTACAGACACAACACTTGCTCTCTTCCCCTCTTTTCTTCTTTTTCTTTGTCTTTCCTCCTTCCCTTTCTCATTTCCTGCCCCTTCTTGGATGCTCAAATGCAAAAGGGGAAACATTTCTCAATGCCTCCTTGCCTCGTGATCAAATGCCACTTTTGCTAGTTGTTTGTGGCCAGTTAAAAGACTGAGAACAAACTAGGTTCAGTTTATCCCGTGCTTGCATTTAGTGGGGTGTCCACAGACAACAGTACAGCAAAACTGTCAAAATGGTGGCTGTGATAGTTGATCAGAACTCCTCTGTTTTTTATGTGCAACAGCTTTAGCATTTAGGAATACAGGTAAATTAGTTGCTTTTCTATTAGTACATAATCCTTAAAAAGGCTCTCCTGTAGAGATCTTGCATGGTCTACTTCAGACTGGAAATATAGCAAAGGAAAATATTTTCCCCACTCTGCTTTGTTATGTTTTCACCAATGGAAATTGCTGTTTGTAACACACAAGGAGGGGATACTTTCATGAGAGTTCACAATTCAAGAATACCAATGTTAACTTGGATTGCCAACAAAGTCCCGTCTGTGACAAAACAGAAAACAAAATTGTTTTCTCCTTTAAACCCAAGTTTCAATGGCTCCAAGACTGATGCAGAACTGCATGAACTGGGGCATCTCCACCCAAGTAGCCTCTCCTTCCTTTTTCTCTCTCTCCTTCTCTGCCTCCCTGCTTCTCATTCCCATCTTCTTCCTTCTCTGCACTCAGGAAGAGATGGGGGGAAGGGGAGAGATTGGCACTGCTGCCAGTGGAAAGATAAGCCTCGCATGCTGCGAGGCCAGGTCTGCAAGCAGGGTATGGAGGCTTGTGGTGGCCATCCAGGCTGGAACATAGTTAGCCTTATATCTGACCCATGCAGATCCTGGAGCCAGCAAAAGGCTGCCCCACCACCTCAATGAAAGGGAAGCCTCACGGGCTGTGAGGCCAGCCTGGTGAGTGGGGCATGGAAGAGCTGGTGTGGATGCGGCACTGATCTACAACTTGTGGAGGCCATCCAGGCTGGAACACAGTCGCCCTTAGAATAGAATAGAATAGAATAGAATAGAATAGAATAGAATAGAATAGAATAGAATAGAATAGAATAGAATAGAATAGAATAGAATAGAATTTTATTGGACAAGTGTGATTGGACACACAAAGAATTTGTTTTGGTGCATATGCTCTCAGTATACATAAAAGAAAAGAAAAAGAAAAAGGAAAAAAATACCTTCATCAAAGGTACAACATTTACAACACAAATGATGGTCATAGGTTGCAATTTAACCCTTAATGATAGCAACAAAAAGTTACAGTCATACAGTCATAGATGGAAAGAGATTGGTGATGAAAATGATGAGAAGATTAATAGTAGTGTAGATTTAGTAATAGTTTGACATTGTTGAGGGAATTATTTGTTTAGCAGAGTGGTGGCCTTTGGGAAAAAACTGTTCTTGTGTCTAGTTGTTCTGATGTTCAATGCTCTATAGCGTTCTTTTGATGGTAGGAGTTGAAACAGTTTATGTCCAGGATGTGAGGGATCTGTAAATATTTTCATAGTCCTCTTCTTGATTCGTGCAGTATACAGGTCCTCAATGGAAGGCAGGTTGGTAGCAATTATTTTTTCTGCAGTTCTAATTATCCTCTGAAGTCTTTGTCTTTCTTGTTAGGTTGCAGAACCAAACCAGACAGTTATAGAGGTGAAATGACAAACTCAATAATGTTCTCTGGATCAGTAGCTCCTTGAGCAGTTTGAGCTTTCTGAGTTGGCGCAGAAAGCACAGTCTTTGTTGTCCTTTTTTGATGTTTTTTTTTAATTGAAAAAGTTTTAACAAACAAAAATATTTTCCCCCTTCCCCCCCCTCCCCCCTCAAAACCCCCTTCCCCCCTCCCTTCCCCCCCCCCCCGGCTTTCCGGGTCAATCACAAGGTATTGTTATACATAAACCAAACATAGAGTAAAATTTTCCCTTCTAATCCATTTAACCTCATCCGAGTCTTTTCATTTCCTAACTTCCCCCATTACATTCTAAGATAATACATCCTAATTATTCAAGTTAGTAACTTTCAATATCCATTCTTCTATTGTAGATAATTCTTTTTTTCCCCAATATTGTCCAATCAGCAGCCTTGCTGCTGTTATTAAGTTCAAAATCAATTTAATCTCAGTCACTGTACAATCCGTTACAATTCCCAACAGGAAAAATTGCGGCAGGAACTTTATATTCTTCTTCAAGACATTTTGAATAATCCACCAAATTCTTATCCAAAAGGCCTTAATTTTCTTGCAAGTCCACCAAATATGAAAATATGTAGCGTCATCACAATCATATCTCGAACATTTCACTTGGATATCAGGGTACATACATGATAATTTTTTGGGATCTAAGTGCCATCTATAAAACATCTTATAAAAATTTTCCCTTAGATTCTTGCTTGTGTAAACTTAACATTTCTAACCCAGATTTTCTCCCATGTTACCAACATTATTGGTTCCTGAATATTCTGTGCCCATTTTATCATACAATTCTTTACCAAATCCTTTTCCGAATCTATTTCAAGCAATACATTATACAATCTCTTTATATGCTCCTGGGTCTGATTTCTAATTTGCTTTATTAAATTTTCCTCCCTTTGCATTATACCAATTTTTTGATCTTCTTTCCATCTAGCACTTAGTTGCCTATATTGAAACCAAGTATATTTCCTCCCTTCTTCATTTAATACCTGTAAAGATTTTAATTGCAAGCTACCTCTTTCAGCATACAAGAGTTCTTTATAAGTAATCATTTCCTGTTTCTGTTCTATATTTATATTCTCTATTGCATGTCTGGGGCTTGCCCATATAGGAATCTTATAGTCTAATTTATAGGAATATTTTTTCCAGACATGCAAAAGAGCACTTCTCAACACATGACTCTTAAAAGCCCTATTCATTTTTTTTTCATAAAATAAATACGCATGCCATCCGTATAGTAAGTCATAACCTTCTATATTCAAAATTCTTTCCTCCATTAAATTAAACCAGTCACTTATTACTGAAAGGGCTACTGCTTCATGATATAGTTTAAAATTAGGCATTTTTAGGCCTACTCTTTCCCGTGAGTCCTGAATTATTTTCATTTTAACCCTCGCCTTTTTACCTTGCCATATAAATTTATTAATCCTAATCTGCCATTCCTCCAAATTTTTATCTTTCTTGATTATTGGTATCATCTGGAACAGAAACAAAAATCTAGGTAACACATTCATTTTAATAGCCGCTATCCTCCCCAATAGTGATAGCTGCAGTTTTTTCCAGACATGCAAAAGAGCACTTCTCAACACATGACTCTTAAAAGCCCTATTCATTTTTTTTTCATAAAATAAATACGCATGCCATCCGTATAGTAAGTCATAACCTTCTATATTCAAAATTCTTTCCTCCATTAAATTAAACCAGTCACTTATTACTGAAAGGGCTACTGCTTCATAATATAGTTTAAAATTAGGCATTTTTAGGCCTCCTCTTTCTTTTCTTTTTTTTTCTTTTTTTTAATTTACATTTATATCCTGCCCTTCTCCGAACACTCAGGGCGGCTTACAGTGTATAAGGCAATAGTCTCATTCTATTTGTATATTTTACAAAGTCAACTTTCCCGTGAGTCCTGAATTATTTTCATTTTAACCCTTGCCTTTTTACCTTGCCATATAAATTTATTAATCCCGATCTATCATTCCTCCAAATTTTTATCTTTCTTGATTATTGGTATCATCTGGAACAGAAACAAAAATCTAGGTGACACATTCATTGTAATAGCCGCTATCCTCCTCAATAGCGATAGCTGCAGTTTTTTCCAGGCACTCATGTCTTTCTGAACTTTTTGCCATAGCAACTCATAATTATTCTTATAAAGTTTCCTGTTCGATGAGCTAATATAAACCCCTAAATATTTAACCTTTTTTACTACCTCAAATCCTGTTATCTCTTCTAATTTTTGTTTCTGTTGTTTAGACATATTTTTGATTATCACTTTTGTTTTATTCTGATTTATTTTAAATCCTGATACCTTCCTGTATTTATTAATTGTTTCCAACAAAGATATACTTGAATTTATAGGATTTGTTAAAGTAACCACTAAGTCGTCTGGAAAAGCTCTAACTTTATACTCATATTGTCTAATTTTAATTCCCTCTATCTTTTTTAACTCTCGTATTTTATTCAATAATGGTTCCAGAGTTAAAACAAACAATAGTGGTGATAAAGGACATCCCTGTCTCGTTCCTTTCGCAATCTTAATAACTTCTGTCAAACTACCATTTATTATAATCTGAGCTGTTTGCTCTCCATAAATCGCTGTAATTATTCTAACAAAGCAATATCCAAATTGCATTTTCTCTATTAATTTGAATAAAAAATCCCAATGCAATCGATCAAAGGCCTTCTCCACATCCAAAAAAACAAGTGCTGCTGAACTATTCTTCTTTTCCAAATATTCCAATATATTAACAATCTGTCTAACATTATTCCTCATCTGCCTCCCTTTTATAAAACCAGATTGATCAGTATGAATTCTTTGTTGTAAAACTAACATTAATCTAATTGCTATTATTTTAACAAAAGTCTTATACTCATTGTTTAAAAGTGAGATCGGCCTATAATTCCCAGGTTTAGAGCAATCTTGTTCCTCTTTCGGTATCAATGAAATAAAAGATGTTTTCCACGATGGGGGTATTCCTCCTCCTAGTTGTATCTGATTAAATAATTCTTTAAGTGGGCCTAGTATTTCATCCTGTAATTTTTTATAATAACTTGCTATAAGTCCATCTGTACCGGATTTTTGCCCCATTTTTAATTGTTTAATTGCCTCCACTATTTCTCCAGTAGCTATCGGCCGATTCAACTCTTCCCTTTGTTCTAATGTTAATTAACCCTGTGATCTTTCAAATAATCATAAATGTCCCTATTCAATATTTTATCTTTCGCATATAAAGTAGTATAAAATTCTGAGAAGGCCTTTTTAATTTTGTCCTGTTGATATATCTCTTTACCTTTATATTCTATTTTTTCTATGACACGTGCTTTCTGTTTTTTCCTTAAGTTATATGCCAGCCACCTCCCAGGTTTATTTGAATTACAAAAGGTATTATGTTTAGCATATTGTATATTTGTTGCCACCTGGTCTGCCATTAAAATATTAAATTGACTCTGTAATATCCTTATAGCCTCCTTAAGTTTCTGGTCTTGTGGGTTTTGTATTAATAATTGTTGTTTCTTTTGAATTTCTTCTTCCAAATACCTACGCTGCCTTTGTTTATTATTCCTCTGCCTATTGTTCAAATATATCAATATACCTCTAATAAAAGTTTTACTCACCTCCCACACAGTTCCTATCAGTGTCCCCTTGTTCACATTAAAATCAAAAAATTCCTTCATCTGTTTCTTACATTGATTTACATTATCCTCATATCTAAACAAATTTTCATTTAGCCTCCATGTTCTACCACCTTTTTTCTCTTGTAGTAATTCCATCCAAACTGGGCTATGGTTAGTTAAACACCTCGGAAATATCTTCATTTTCTTCACCCTAGAAAGCAAGTCATTAGAAATTAAGATAAAGTCAATACGTGAAAAAGATTGATGCCTATTGGAAAAAAAAGTAAAATCTCTCTCATCTGGATTCCGTAACCTCCATATATCTCTAAACTCAAAGTAATCCATCATTTCAAAAAAGGGTTTTGGTAGTTTTGCATGTATAAGTATCTTCTTAGAAGAGGTTCTCTTATCATTTCTTGTATCAATTACGCCATTCCAATCTCCTAATAAAATAAACGAACTGTAATCCCAGAGGGTCAACCTCTCGTGTAGCATTTTATAAAACTTTTCTTGTTGCTGATTAGGTGCATAAATACCTATCAGTAATATCTTTTTTGCATCTATCACCAGTTCAATAGCAATAAATCTTCCTTGAGTATCTGCCTCAATTAACTTAGCTGGTATATCCTTCCTGATATATACAACTATACCATTTTTCTTTTTATCCAAAGCTGATGCAACAAAATGTTTACCTAATTTTGAGTTTATTAAGTATTTTTGGTCTGATAATTTGATATGTGTCTCTTGCAGGCAAATCACATCATTTTTAAATTGTTTCAAATAGTGAAATATTTTCCTTCTTTTCTGAGCTGAATGCAAGCCATTAACATTCCATGACAAAATTCTATTTGCCATTACTGGCCTCCTGAAGCTTTGAAGCAGACAACAGAAGATCCTCCTCCAGTATCTTCCGTCTAGCTCCTCCCACAGCTTCCATTCTGGGGTCCTGACTTTTACTTTGAAGCTGTTGCTCTTCTTTACGCTTAAGAGCTCCTCTTGTCACCCTTTGCTCTTGTGGCTCCTCTGGTGGTGGCAGCAATGAGGCCTCTTCGGTCACAACACCCTCTTGAATCTCTTGAAGTTTTTCTATCACTTCTATTTCAACTTTCAAGACAGTAGAGAGAAAATCCTTTGCCTTAACACAGTGTCAATTCTGTATCTCCTTCCTTGATAAAATACTGTCAGACCATCTGGCGCCTCCCATCTAAATTGAATCTGGTGTTTTTTAAGTTCTTGTGTAAAAAAGACAAATTCCTTCCTGTCCCTTAACATCTTGGAAGGAATCTCTTTCAGGACCTTCAACTCCTGTTCTCCAATTCTCAAAATTTTCTGATATGCAATTTGCAAAATCTGATTTCTCATAGTTCTTTTCACAAAATAAACCACAGTGTCCCGAAGTAGCTTTCTCTGTCTTGCGATCCAAGAATTAACTCTATATATTTTATCAATTTGATAAGCTACCTCTTGGGGTTCCACTTCAATAAATTCAGCCAGTGCTTCTGATATGATTTTTCTTAGGTCCTCTCCTCTCTGTTCCTGCAAACCGCGAATTCTAAGAGCTCCTTCCATAAGCTTATACTGCACTATTAGAACCTGATCTTTATTTTCATCCACTTTTGTCTGAATACCTTCCATTTTATCTTCTAAGTGCTTATTTGACTGAGAGATCTGTTGCATCTCTTCTTCCATTCCCTCCACTTTTTTAGACAAACATTGAAAAGCCAGCATAATATCTTCTCTTATTTTTTCATTATTCTCCTTCATTTGTTCCCTTATTTCTCCATTTAGTTTTTCCATCATCTCCTTTTGCCTCTCTTCAGAGAGTTTTAATTGTTCTTTAAGTATATCCTCAAGATTTGCTTCAGATCCTCTCCTCCCAGAGGGTTTTGATGGCTTAGCAGCCATTTCACTCTTCAATAAAGTCAAGAATTTAAACTTTAAAACTTTTCTTTGCTCCCATCAATATAGGAGAGCTCCGTTTATAACAATCCACAAATAGCGCTACTTTATTAGACTGAGAAATTCACACTTTCGCTTTCAGATGCCATTTTAAAGAGTCAATTAAGCAGAGACAAAGAAGGGTTTCCAATTTCAAAAGGGGAAGCCAGGATACTTGCGTGCTGTTTCTACTTCAAAGATCGAGCGCTTGTGATTTTCCCCGTCTGCTTAAGAAATAAATCCATTTGGCAAGTCCTTTTAAGCAGAAGTGGCCCCTACTCCCTTTTCCTGAAAAAACAGGAGCGGTTTGAAGCCGGAGTACAGCGAGGTTTGGCGGGACCTCAAACCCAGGAATTTTTCTCTTAAGAGCAAATCCCCTGGGGAGATCTACCACTCCCCCGCAGCTCTGTACCCCCCTTTTTGCCCAAGGGGTATTCTAAGGCCGGTGAACAGCTGATTTCTGCTGTTTCACCGACTTTTACGATCTTCTAACAAAAAGCGCCCTGTTCGAGCGCCCAACAGAAGCAGTGATGTCACTGGAAGCCTTTTTTGATGTTTTTGATGTTAACTGTCAATTTTAGATCTTGAGATATGGTAGAACCTAGAAATTTGAAGGTTTCTACTGTTGATACTGTGTTGTCTAGTATTGTAAGATGTGGAAGTATGGAAGGGTTTTTCCTAAAGTCTACCACAATTTCTACGGTTTGAGCGTGTTCAGTTCCAGATTGTTTCGGTCGCGCCACGAGGCTAGTCGTTCGACCTCCCGTCTGTATGCGGATTGGTCATTGTCTCGAATGAGACCAATCACTGTTCTGTTATCTGCGAACTTCAGTAGTTTAACAGATGGATTGTTGGAGATGCAGTCATTGGTATACAGAGAGAAGAGAAGTGGGGAGAGCACACAGCCTTGGGGGGCCCCTGTGCTAATTGTACAGGTATCTGAAGTGATCCCGCTTAGCTTCACCTGCTGCTTCCTGTTTATTAGGAAGCTTGTGATCCACTTACAAGTCTGTTCAGGTACTTGTAGCTGGTTTAGTTTAGTTAGAAGAGTGTCTGGAATGATGGTATTGAATGCTGAACTAAAGTCTACAAAGAGGACCCTTACATAGGTCTTTGGAGATTCAAGATGTTGTAAGATGTAGTGAGAGCCATATTAACAGTATCATCTGTTGATCTATTTGCTCGGTATGCAAATTGCAAGGGGTCTAACAACGGATCCATGATGGTTTTCAAGTAGGAAAGCACTAGTCTTTCAAAGGCTTTCATGACTACAGATGTTAAAGCAACTGGTCTGTAGTCATTCAGTTCCTTGATAGTGGGCTTCTTCGGCACTGGGATGATGGTAGAGCATTTGAAGCAAGAAGGAACATAGTACATCTCTAGTGATTTATTGAAGATATGAGTGAAGATGGGGGCCAATTGGTCAGCACAGACTTTTAAGCAAGAAGGAGTTATCTTGTCTGAGCCTGGAGCTTTTCCTGGCTTTTGTCTGTGAAATAGGTCCTGCACTGCCTTTTCTGTGATCACTAGAGGTTGTGAACCCAATGGGATGGGGTCAGTTGTAGGAGGCTTGGCTGTTGTTGGTGTGTCTGAGATGGGGGTTATGGAGATAGGTGGCTGTAGTTTCCTTTCAAACCTGCAGTAAATCATGTTCAGGTCATCTGCCAGTTGTTGATTTCCTTCAGCCTGAGAGGGAGGTTTGCCATAGCCAGTGATATTTTTAAGAGTTTTCCACATGTTTGCTGGTTCATTTGCTGAAAACTGATTCTTTAGCTTTTCAGAGTAGCTTCTTTTTGCTGCTCTGATCTTCCTTGTTAGTACATTTCTGGCCTGATTGTACAGCATTTTATCACCTTTCCTGTAGGCTTCCACTTTGGAATGACGTAGCTGGTTAAGTTTAGGTGTGAACCAAGGTTTGTTGTTACTGTATATTCGCAAGTTCTTTGTCGGTATACATAGATCTTCACAGAAGCTGACATATGATGTTACAGTATCTGTGAGTTCATCCAGGTCTGCAGAGGTATCTTCAAAAATGTTCCAATCAGTGCAGTCAAAATCCGAATGAAAGTGAGGATCCCCACCACGTGGAACCACCGGAAAATGTGATGCGTGGAGGCCAACAACTTCTGACGGATGGGGGCTGGTGGGTGGGTGGGAGTACATTCTATGTATAAGACGCACCTAAATTTTCACCCTTTTGGGGGGGGGGGAGATGCATCTTTTTTTTAAAAAAAAGTTTTTATTTTTCCATAACAACAACAAAAAAACCCCACCACATTCTCATCAAACAATTACAATGTGCTGAAGGGGTGTTTACATATCTTCTTATGCAATATCCACTTAAACATCTCTTTTGTATACATATCTTATATTGTCTTTTCTAACATATCTTTCCTTTTAACCAATGGTAAAATAAATCCCATATTTCATAATATTGCTTATCTTCTTGATCTCTAATTTCAAATGTCAATTTACTCATCTCTGCACATTCCATCATCTTCCTAATTATTTCGTCTTGCAAAGGTAATTTCTCATTTTTACAGTTTTTAGCAAACACAATCCTGGCTGCTGTAATGTGGGGGAGAGGTGCATCTTATACTCTGAAAAATACGGTAAATAACATCTGGAAAACTATCTGACCTTGACTTTATCTTAGTAGGCAATTGGAATGCTGGGAAATATTTACTGAGCTTCTTGAAGATTCAGAAGGCAAATTAAACTCTACTGGAACAATACACTGATAAGCAGATTTGAAAGATTGGAAGAAACTTGATGGGCTAAGTTGGATTTGGGTTATTAACATTATGTTATATATCTTATGAAGCAAAAGAAGAAAAATGACAGAAGGGGGAAAGGGAAAAAAAAGATAAATAAGATTTTAAAATCTGAACAATTGGGAAGGTGTAATTGGAAATTATAATGGTTAAAAAGCACAAATTTATAGACCTTTTGGGAACTTGGAGAAATAACTTTGGGATTGATCAAATCTTGCTAATAATTGATATGTATTTCTTTTGGAGTTTTTAGATACTGGGATATTAGTGGGATATTAATTTGTTACAAAATGACCAGCAGGAGACAAAGTTTTATAAAGAAATGTTAGCAATAGCAACAAAGAACTATAAAAAATTTATGGGAATATTTAAAGATAAAGATATGAAACTCAGCAAATGGTGGGAAAAGATGAATATGACACACATAAGACAGCTGAGAAATTAGAAGGAATGGTGGAGGGGACAATGCAAAATAAAGTATAAAATATAAAAATAAGTTAAAAGCAGAGAAAAATACTGAAAAGACAGCAATGACAAATACTAAAAATCAAATAGACAATCCCTTAATAGCTTATAATAATTATAATTATAATATTATATATTATAATTTTATAATAGAGTGAAAAAAGGAGGAGCTCACAAAAACAAAGAAAGGGTCATGGATGGATATTCAAAACATGCAGCAGAAGGAGAAAAAGGATAAGACAGAGGGAATAATCAGTTTGTGTAAAAATGTTAGACATACAGGATTACAAGAGAGAGAGATAAAAGAATCACCAAAAAAATCAATAAATGATGAAATCCTAGAAAGGCTGAAAGATGATGTATAGAGAAACAATATTTTGTAATGTAGTTCCATGTGCCTTTGGCGTTGAGTCATGCTGGCCACATGACCACGGAGACGTCTTTGGACAGTGCTGGCGCTTCGGCTTTGAAATGGAGATGAGCACCGCCCCCTAGAGTCAGCAACGACTAGCACGTATGTGCAAGGGGAACCTTTACCTTTTACTAACAATATTGAAAAACAATAGAAATAAATAGAAAGTTTAAATTGGGCAAATAGTAGCATATATATATATGTGTGTGTGTGTGTGTGTGTGTGTGTGTGTGTGTGTGTGTATGTATGTATGTATGTATGTATGTAAGAATTTATTATAAATTCAGATGTATTAAGATTAGGAGATGGAAGACTAGGACTAGGTATATTTAAAAGTATTATGATTAACAGGATGGAAAAAATATATTGGAAAATATAGCCTATAAGGACTATAAATCCAGGGGATGTAGAGATATAAATTTGGAACTGATAGGTCTTACTGATAATTGGTTTTAATGGTATTTATAGAAAGCTGAAGCTGACAAAATGTGATCCACTGGAGAAGGAAATGGCAACCCATTCCAGTATCTTTGCCATGAAAACCCCTGGACAGTACCAAAAGGCAAAAATATATGACGCTGGAAGATGAGCCCCTCAAGTTGGAAGGTGTCCAGTATGCTGGGGAACAGCAGGGGGCTAGTACAGTAGTGCCAGAAAGAATGAAACGACTGGGTCAAAGCGAAAGGACACTCAGCTGTGGATGTATCTGGTGGTGAAAGGAAGGCCTGATGCTGTAAAGTTCTGTTCTCCATAGGAACTTGGAATGTAAGATCCATGAATCAAGGTAAATTAGACATCATCAAACAAGATGACAAGACTGAACATCGACATCTTAGGAATCAGCGAACTAAAATGGACAGGAATGGGTGAATTTAATTCAGATGACCATCAGATATACTACCATGGGCAAGAATTCCTCAGAAGAAATGGAGTAGCCTTCGTAGTCAATAAAAAGAGTAGGAAAAGCAGTACTGTGATACAATCCCCAAAATGACAGAATGATCTCAGTTTGAATCAAAGGCAAACCACTCAATATCACAGTAGTCCAAGTCTATGCCCCACCCACTGGTGCTGAAGAGGATGAAGTTGACTGGTTCTATGAAGACCTACAACACTTTCTAGAATTAACACCAAAAAATGATGTCCTTATTATCATGGGGGATTGGAGTGCTAAAGTAGGAAGCCAAAAGATAACCAGAATAATAGGCAAGTTTGACCTTGGAGTACAGAATGAAGTAGGGCACAGGCTGGTAGAATTTTGTCAAGAGAATATGATGGTCATAGTAAACACTCTTTTCCAACAACCCAAGAGATGACTCTACACATGGACATCACCATATGAACAACACAGAAATCAGATTGACTATGGGCTCTGCAGCCAAAGATGGAGAAGCTCTATATAGTCAGTAAACTCTATATTCTTATATATATATATATATATATAAATTTTTGTGACCTCGCATATATTTATGTGACCTCGCATTCCTACGAAACTGCCGCAATCAAAATTTAATCCCCAAATGCTTCCAATTGAAATTCCACTCCAACTCTGCAGCCACCAAACGTATCCTAAAAAGAACAGAATTGGCCTTAATCAGAAATGAACTTCACACAAAAAGATTCCTCCTAGATCAAATCAACAAAGATCTCCTCACACTTCACCTCAAACTCAGCAACAAGATGCACCCTGCACTTTGGGACAAATCCAAACAACTTGCCGTCTGGAGAGCCGAAACACAGACCACCCTCAAGACAGACACGCACACCAACAAACTCCGAAGACTACAAGAACGCCAGAAACAAACCCCTCCACCCTTACAGCAACACATGAAACAAACAGTGCATAACATCTCAGATAGGATCCTCACCAAAGCTGAAACCGATGTCCTTTCCAAAGGATTCAACTTTGCAGTCACTCCCAAATACATCCCCACCGAAACCATTATATGCGGAGTTGAAACCAGCCTGACCAAAATCAACCCCGATGACGCTAACAAAATCAGACTCGAAATCACCAACATCCTCTGCACCAGCAAGCCACCCAAAAGCAACTTACCCAAAGAGGAACAGACAGCACTACTTAACCTGAAAAAAGATACCAGCATAATAATCCTACCAGCAGACAAGGGCAACGCCACGGTGGTTATGAACACATCTGACTACCAAACCAAATTAACCAACCTACTCCAAGACCCTGCATACAAGCCCCTAAACACAGACCCCACCACCTACCTAGAAAAAACCACTAGATCCAAAATAAAAGCCTCCCCCATCAGCGAAGAAATCCAACAAAGAATCATTCCCAGAGAGAAATCATCCAGATGCCCTAAGCCCTATGGCCTCCCCAAGATACACAAAGAAGGAACCCCACTCAGACCCATAGTCAGCTCCATAGGCTCACCTCTACAAAACCTAGCCAAATTTCTCGCCAAACAACTACAGCTCTATGCAGAATCCATCACCTCACACGTAAAAAACTCATTCCAGTTCATAGAGATCATAAAGAAACAAAACTTACAGCCCAGTGACCCACTCGTGAGCTTTGATGTCATATCCCTCTTCACCCAAGTGCCAATCAAAGAAGCCTTGACAGCTATCCAAAACAAATATAACCCCCCCAAGCACATCCTAGATCTGACCAACCACTGCCTATCCAACACATACTTCATCTATAATGGACAAAAATACAAACAAGTAGAAGGAGCACCCATGGGATCACCCCTCTCACCTGTCATTGCCAATCTCTACATGGAACACTTTGAAACCCAAGCTCTAGAAAAATCTGATCACAAACCCAAACTCTGGCTCAGATATGTAGACGACACCTTCATAATCTGGCCACACGGGAAAGAAAAACTTGACAACTTCCTCACACACCTCAATAGCCTACACCCCAAAATACAGTTCACCATGGAAACAGAAGTTAATAACCAACTTCCCTTTCTGGATGTCTTAGTATACAGAAAACGCAATGGCTCCCTAGGACACACCATCTACCAGAAGAAAACACACACAAACCGCTATCTGCACGCACTCTCACACCACCACCCAGCACAGATCAACTCCGTAGCCAAGACACTCATCTCCAGAACAAAATGCTTAGCTGATGAACAACACCTAAAACCCGAACTACACACTCTCACTAACGTACTAACATCCAATGGATTCCAAACAAATAAGATTACCAAACTAATCCAAAAAGAACCCCCCACTAAAATCCAAGACAGAGAACAAGAAAACGGCACAGCCCTCCTCCCATATATAAAAGGCACCACAGACAGAATCAGCAAGATCCTCCACAAACACAACATCAAGACAGCATTCTGCACAAACAGAAAAATATCCACCATCCTAAGAAACCCCAAAGACAAAATTGAGTTAGAAAATCAAGGAGTATATGAAATCCCATGCACCACCTGCCCCACCACATACATTGGACAAACCAACAGAAGAATAAGTGCACGCATTGAAGAACACAAGAACTCATTCAAAAAAGAGGAACCAACTTCTTCCCTGGTCCAACACTTTAAAGTCACAGGACATGATATTGACTTTAAAAAGACCAGAACTATCGTCAAAACTGAACACTTTAACAACAGAATAATCAGAGAAGCCATTGAGATAGAAAAACGCCCACACAGCATGAACAAACGAGATGATACCTCCCGCCTACCAGCCATTTGGAAACCCGCCCTTATTGACAAACGAGTCCCTAACACGAGGAATGACACCAGACCCACACTCACGAGGTCCACACAGGATGTCACCACCGCACATCCACCCAGAAAGCAGACCCAAACCCACACTGATCATGAAGCACGACCAAGGACCAGAAGCCAGACCGCAGCTGCAACATTAGCCATTTCAAACCCCTCCAATCCATACATGCAGCAGACTGACACCCACTATGAAGATGTAGCACGACCACAAAGCCAAACAACAGCTATGCAGCTCACCAGCTCAAATCCCCCTGCAACACAGACTAAACTGAGCACAACCAAGCCCCCACCAACACAGGACACACCCCCAGCCAATCAGAGCACAAAAAAACCCCATCCAATCAGAGCACAGCCAAGCTCCCACCCAATCAGTTCAAACCCCCACTAGCAGTTAAAAGGAAGAAACAGCTGCGATCACACATTGCTCCCAGAAGCACGAAGCTGAAGCCTGAAGATGACGAATGAGACTTCGTCAAAACGTCGCCAAGATACTTCCAATTTTACACGGGAGAAAACCCGAACAACCAAAGACACATATATATATATATATATATATATATATATATATATATATATATATATATACACACACATACATATATATATACACACTCTCTCTATATATATACTCGATAGTACGCTATACAGTCAGTAAACAACGACCTAACACATACAGATTTCACTGAAGAAAATGTTGAAAAAGCTCTTCGCAAACTGAAACCATCCCTATCTATAGGACCTGATGGACTATGTGCATACTTCTTAAAAAAGCTTTCCACTAATATAGCAGAACCCCTAAGCATAATCTTTTGAAAAGCCTTCATGACCAGTTCCCTTCCCAAACTTTGGTCACTAGCCACGGTCATCCCTGTCTTCAAAAAAGGAGACCCCAGCTTAGTTGAAAATTACAGACCAATCTCTCTGTGCTGCGTCACCTGTAAAGTAATGGAATCTATCATCAACCAATCATTACTCTCCACCTAGAAACAAGCAATCTACTCTCTAATAAATAATTTGGTTTCAGAAAAAAATTACCATGTAACTTACAACTTCTTCACTGCAAAAACATATGGACTACAAATCTTGATCAAGGCAAAACAATAGATGCAATTTACATAGACTTCTGTAAAGCTTTTGACTCAGAGGTACATGACAAACTTCTCCTAAAACTAAAATCCTACGGCATCTCCGGACCCCTCCACAATTGGATAACAGCGTTCCTGTCAAACAGACAACAAGTGGTCAAAATAGGCAGTGCCCTATCAAATCCTGTTCCTGTCAATAGCAGCATTCCCCAAGGCAGTGTTCTTGGACCAACACTCTTCATATTATACATTAATGATCTCTGTGACCATATTAACAGTAATTGTGTTCTTTTCGCTGACGATGTCAAACTATTTAACACTACCAATAATACAGCTCCCCTCAAAAAAACCTTGACTTTGTGTCAGAATGGTCAAAAACTTGGCATCTCCAAATCTCAACCAGCAAATGCTCAGTCTTACACATTGGAAAAAAGAATCTAAACACTAAATACAAACTTGATGGACATTACCTTACAGATGACCCCCACCCTGTTAAAGACCTTGGAGTTTTCATATCCAATGATCTAAGTGCCAAAGCCCACTGCAACTACATCGCAAAAAAGGCTTTAAGAGTTGTAAACCTAATCTTACGTAGCTTCTTCTCCAGAAACACTATACTACTAACCAGAGCTTATAAAACATTTGCTAGACCAATTCTTGAATATAGCTCACCTGTCTGGAACCCATACCACATTTCAGACATCAATACAATTGAACGTGTCCAGAAATATTTTACAAGAAGAGTTCGTCACTCCTCTGAATACAACAAAATACCTTATGTCACCAGACTTGAAATCCTGGGTTTAGAAAGCTTAAAACTCTGCCGCCTTCGACAGGACCTGTGTTTAACTCATAGAATATCTATTGCAATGTCCTTCCTGTTGAAGACTACTTCAGCTTCAATCACAACAATACAAGAGCAAACAATAGATTTAAACTTAATGTTAACCGCTTCAATCTTGATTGCAGAAACTATGACTTCTGTAATAGAGTTATTAATGCTTGGAACACACTACCTGACACTGTGGTCTCTTCTCAGAATCCCCAAAGCTTTAACCAAAAACTTTCTACTATTGACCTCATCCCATTCCTAAGAGGTCTGTAAGGGGCATGCATAAGAGCACAAACGTGCCTACCATTCCTGTCCTATTGTTTCCTTTCATTATATCCAATTAATATAGTTATTACATACTTATGCTTGTATATATGCTTATATATTATATAGTTATTTTCATGCTTATGCTTATATATACTGTTGTGACAAAATAAATAAATAAAATAAAATAAAATAAAATAAAAACAAGACCAGGAGCTGACTGTGGCTCCGATCATGAGCTTCTCCTTGCAAAATTTAGGCTTAAATTGAAGAAAGTAGGGAAAAGCCCCAGACCACTCAGGTATGAACTAAATCATATCCCCGATGAATATACAGTAGAGGTGACAAATAGATTTAAGGAATTAGATCTGATAGACAGAGTGCCTGAAGAACTATGGACGGAGGTTTGCAACATTGTACAAGTGATAGCAACTAAAACCATTCCAAAGAAAAAGAAATGCAAGAAAGCAAAATGGCTGTCTGAGGAAGCGTTGCAAATAGCTGAGGAAAGAAGGGAAGCAAAAGGCAAGGGAGAAAGATACCCCCAATTGAATGCAGAATTCCAGAGAATAGCTAGAAGAGATAAGAATGCCGTCTTAACTGAACAGTGCGAAGAAATAGAAGAAAACAATAGACTAGGGAGGACCAGAGATCTCTTCAAGAAAATTGGAGATATGAAGGGACCGTTTCATGCAAAGATGGGCATGATAAAGGACCAAGATGGCAGGGACCTAACAGAGGACGAAGAGATTAAGAAGAGGTGGCAAAATTACAGAGAAGAACTATACAAGAACAAGCTTAACATCCCTGAAAACTACAATGGGGTGGTCAGTGACCTCAAGCCAGACATCCTGGAATGTGAAGTCAAATGGGCCTTAGGAAGTCTGAGCAACAACAAAGCTTAGTGGAGGTGATAATATTCCAGCTGAGCTATTCAAAATCTTAAAAGACGATGCAGTAAAAATGCTACACTCAATTTGTCAGTAAATTTGGAAAACTCAGCAGTGGCCACAGGATTGGAAAAGGTCAGTTTACATTCCAATTCCAACGAAGCGCAATGCCAAAGGATGTTCAAACTACCACACCATTGCACTCAATTCACATGCTAGCAAAGTTATGCTCAAAATCCTACAAGCTAGGCTCCAGTAGTATGTGGACTGAGAACTACCAGATGTACAGGCAGGATTTCGAAGAGGCATCGGAACTAGATATCAAATTGCCAACATACAATTTAGATCATGGAGAAAGCTAGGGAGTTCCAGAAAAACATCTACTTCTGCTTCATTGACTATGCTAAAGCCTTTGACTGTGTGGATCACAACAAATTGTGGCAAGTTCTTAAAGAGATGGGAGTACCAAACCATCTTATTTATCTCTTGAGAAACCTATATGAGGGTCCAAAAGAAACAGTGAGAACTGGATAAGAAATCACTGATTTGTTCAAAATTAGGAAAGGGGTTTGTTAAAGTGTTGATTGTTAAAGAAAAACTGCAAATAAAACTTACACAAAAAAATCATGGTCAACCTGCAGGGCAAGATGGTCCACAGGGAAGCCAGGTCAAAATTGATAAGTTCCCCTTATATCCCCTCATCTAAATCGTTTATAAAGGTATTGAAGAATACTGTGCCTAAGACAGAACCTTCGGGTACCCCACTGTTTTCTTCCTTCCATGTAGATGTACTTCCATTGAGGATTATGTTAACTGAGGTTGGTCAGTCAGCTATGAATCCAGCCATACAAATTTGTAGATTTGTATCCCACATTTTCTGTATTAGAAGGCTTTAGTTTACTTTGTCAAATGCCTTACTGAAGTCCACGTATACAATGTCCACAGCATTTTGCTGCTTCACTAATTTACTTTGTCAAATGACATTAAGGTTTGTTTGGCATGATCTGTTTTTGATAAACCCAGGCTGGCTTCTAGTAATAGCTTAATTGGTTTCTAGGTGTTTGCAGATCTGTTGCTTGGTTATCTTCTTCAGGATTTTCCAAGATATTGATTGATCTGTACTTTCCTGGATCATTCCCCTCCCCCCTCTCTTTTTTTTTTAAGATGGGAGCCATCTTCAAAATCTTTGCTCTTCAAGAACTTTGCCAGGAAACAATTCTTGATTTGAAGTGGAGTTAGACTTGAATGAAATTGGTTAATTGTAAACACTAAGGAAAACAGGAGCCAAGATTTTTTTAAAAAAAAACAAAACCCTAAAAACTAAAAGTTAGTTTAGCTTCATCTCCAATATGAAAACAGATAAGCAGTTGCTGAAGTGTGTTTTAACAGGAAACTGAATCAGGTCCAGTTTAGTTAATATAACATTGTTATAACATTTTTAATAGTAAAATATTTCCTTCTATAATTCAGTATCTTGGGCTAAATACCACACACAACATATGAAATAGATTCATAGCATTGATTGGACCATTTAGGTCAGGTATCCAGAAGATGTACATCAGACAAAGATGATATATTATCGGGTTGATTTTACTGTCGATTAATTCTTATTTTTATGAAGTTTTTTTAAACATTCACTTAGAATCTTCTGTCAGTTCTGTCTTAAAATTTTACTGTGTGATATCCTTTCAGATATGTTAAGGATATATCTCTAGTTATACAATTTCAATTTCTTTAGTCCCTCTTCATAGGACTTAGTTTTTGATCCTGGATCATCCTCACTACTCTTCTCTGAACCAGTTCCAATTTGACTGTGTAGTGTCGTGTCCAGAATAAGGCAGAATAATCAGAGTAGAGGTAGTGTCAAGGTTCCAAGTAATACATCCCCAACGATGATAACTACTAAGTAGGCATATTGCCTCAAAGAACATTTTATTGGGACATATCATATTGGGACAAACTTGGTGGAAGACCAGTTCTAAGTTCCCATCAGTTTTACACCCAATTAAAAGTAAAACTTTGTATATACAAATGGATGAAGACTATTGCTTAACACAGTGTAAGCCGCCCTGAGTCTTCGGAGAAGGGCGGGATATAAATTCAAATAAAAAACAAAAACACTTCCTCACAAAGTCACCTGGTCGAATCAGCACATAGTCCAGTTGCTAGGTGACTTCAGTCTCCACCTTCCAAAAACCTGCATGAACGCTCTTGATTCCCAGGGGAAAGGATTTTATTTTGGCTACACACCCCAGTTATCTCTACATCCCCCTCCCTGTCCCTTAGCTCCAGGCTATGACAGCCCTGAAGTAATGCAAAGAGAAACCTCCGTAGAGGAAAGTTACAGAAAAGAAAATGGCCAGTTAGACCAACTTCTGGGTTGACAGGCTGCCCCTCCTCAATTGAAGAGGACTTCCTGCAAAAGAGATAAAAATCACAAAGAGGTTAGTTGAGGGTTCCTCCTAACCTCCCCCCCCCAGGAGGCTCCTTATGGGGGGGGTTACTTGTCATGGAATTGTTTCACTAATCTATCTGCCTTCACCTTCCAACTTTTCAACCAGGAGGCCTCAGAGAGAGGGTATCCTTTCTAGTGCACTAAATGCTGGAACTGCCCTCTGTGTACTCAAGAATCCATGATCATCTTTATTTCATAATGTGTGTTCCCTTCAACTTCAAGTGGCTTGGGAGCTGCCCATCTACCAACCTGATTTGATCAGCACCCACTAGTATGCCTCTCTCAGGTCTAGCTTGGTGAATACCTTCCCTTTGGCCAGGTGGGACAGCATGTCCTTCATTAGTGGCAGTGGGTAGGTGTTTTCCATACACACCGCATTTTCCCTCTAAAATCAATGCAGAAACTCATCAACCCATCTTTCTTCTCTTTAAACAGGACGGGGGCAGCCACTCTAGATTTTGCTGGTTATGTGAACCCCTGGGCTAGGTTGGCGTCAATATATTCCCTTAACTCTTTCATCTCTTTAGGAGTCATGGAATACAGCTTTGGTTGTATGGCATGAACTCAATTATACAGTCTGTGTGGTGGGGGGGTGAGAGCATTGCATTCTTCTTCAACAAACACTTCTGCTAAGTCTTGGTATTCTCTTGGGATCTCGGGAATCCCTGGGAGTGGCTCTGATGTTGTGGCAGCTTTCTCTTTTCTGTTAGTGTCACTCAGCTGCTGATGGGCTTCTTTTTCTGTTAAGATTGGGGGAGGGTTTGGACCCACCACTAGCCTTAAATTTTCGGTAGCTCCATTCCCAGGAGCCAAATTAGATTCCATTTGTTTAGCCGAGTCAGTCACCACTAACAAACCGAATCGGCTCCCAGTGGTGTCCCATCTCTAGTTTGATGGGTTCAGTGACAAGCATAGCTGGGCTCCCCACTATTCTTTTATTTATTTATTTTATTGATTTATTTGTCAAACACAACAGTATACATAAGTATAAGCATGAAATAACCATACGAATTGGATACAATCAAAGGGAACATTAGGACAGGAACGGTAGGCACGCTGGTGCTCTTATGCACACCCCTTACAGACCTCTTAGGAATGGGATGACGTCAATAGTAGATAGTCTTTGGTTAAAGTTTTGGGGATTTTGGGAAGAGACCACAGAGTCAGGTAGTGCATTCCAGGCATTAACAACTCTGTTACTGAAGTCATATTTTCTACAATCAAGATTGGAGCGGTTCACTTTAAGTTTAAATCTATTGTATGCTCGTGTATTGTTGCGACTGAAGCTGAAGTAGTCTGACGGGAAGGAAATTGTAGCAGATGATTTTATGAGTAATACTGAGGTCATGCCGTGTCGAAGCCTCTGGTGGGCTTCTCATGAAGGCTGCTAACGAATGACAGACTCATGGACTTCTCGGGGTGAAAGCTTAGAGAAAGTCTGGGATGAAAAAGCCCAGAGCAAATTCCAGAGCCCCCTTTTATTGTGTATAGGTAAAAATGGGTGGTTACAAAAGGTAAGCAGGGGAGGTTACATATTAGCATATATTCAACATGTGAACACGTGACTGCAAGCACATCCACAAGCCTATGATTTTGGAAGAAAGCTTGTGATTCTTGGGAGGAGTTTTACCATGAGGTGGCTCTTTGTTCTCCGCCATGAGGTGGCTGCTCTTTGTTCTCTGCTTATTGCCTTCGTGGTACAGTTGCATGGCAATCTACATAGGCTACAAAGACATCACTCCCACACGTGTCTAAGGTGTTCTACAGTTACATCAAGCTTGTATTTAGTGTTCTGATTCTTTTTTCCAATGTGTAAGACAGAGCATTTGCTGGTTGAGATTATGGAGGGGTCCGGAGATGCCGTAGGATTTTAGTTTTAGAAGAAGTTTGTCATGTACCACTGAGTCAAAAGCTTTATAGAAGTCTATGTAAATTGCATCTATTTCTTTGCCCTGATCAAGATTTGTAGTCCATATGTTTTTGCAGTGAAGAAGTTGTAAATTACAGGATATTTTTTTTCTGAAACCAAATTGTTTATTAGAGATTAGGTTGTTTGTTTCTAGGTGGAGGGTGATGGATTGGTTGATTATTGATTCTATTACTTTGCAGGTGACACAGCATAAAGAAATTGGTCTGTAATTTTCAACTAGGCTGGGGTCTCCTTTTTTGAAGACAGGGATGACCGTGGCTAGTGACCATAGTTTGGGAAAGGAGCTGGTCCTGAAAGATTTTTAAAGATTATGCTTAGGGGTTTTGCTATAACAGTGGAAAGCTTTTTTTAAGAAGTATGCACATAGTCCATCAGGTCCAATAGCTAGAGATGGTTTCAGTCTGTGAAGGGTCTTTTCAACATTATCTTCTGTTTGTGTTAGATCGTTGTAATCATTGTTGGTACGACTGGGGAATGTTGGGTGTGAGCCATTACTGTTAACAAAGACTGAGCCGAAGAATGTGTTAAAGAGGTTTGCTTTAACTGTTTCATCATTACATTCTTTACCGTTAGATCCTTTTAGCGGTGGGATGGATCTTGAGTTTTTAAGTTTGTTGTTTACAAAATTATAGAAAGTGTGATGGGATTTTGTGCGCAGAAGGTGGTCTTCTTGTTTGATGTGGTAATTGGTGCATTCAATTTTTATTTTGTCACATATATTTTTGTAGCAGTTTTTAAAGTTGGCTACATAGCCAGTTTTGTTTTTTCACCAGAGGGATTTTTTTTTTTTTGGATTGGAGCTTTTTTATTGATATGGGTAAATTTGTTTTTCCTGATTTTGGTGGTGGTTTGTGGTACGTTTAGTTTAATGACTCTTGACTTTAAGTAGGAAAACACTCTAGTGGTCTTCACCTGTGATACAGTTAGAGAATGGAATTTGCCAGTCAAGAGATGAGAAGTCAGTGTCTATAAGATCATAGTTGGTTTTTTGAAATTGTAGTTTGGTATACCATTATTATGGAGATTATTCTAAGGGCGTATATTGAGACAAAAGTCTATCATGCTGTGGTCACTGTTGGAAAAGGGTTCTTTTATTTGTAGTCCATAAATTGAGTTTGCGTTGTTGCAGAAGATGAGGTCAAGGCAGTTGTTGAGTCTTGTATTGTTAGTTACTAGTTGATCAAGACCTAGATTTGTAACAGCATTGTACAGGGTAGTATGGATGGGTTCAGTTGTACATTCATTTGTTATCCAATTAAGAGGTAGGTTGAGGTCACCCAGGACGATGAGAGGATAAGGGCAAGAGGCAGCCCATGTTAGTAGTGTTATTAGTGACCCATCGACCTGTTTGAATCGTATAGGGCTTGCTAGGGGTTTTATCCAGTTTAGCGACTGTGAAGGGACTTCCTGGCAATGGGTGCAGCCCATGTCTATAATGGTCTCCACTTCCCCTTGGGCTCCTGTCTCTGGCTCCACTATTTTTACTTAAAAGAGATGGCTTCACTTACCATCAGGTTGTCCTCACTGTCGTCGCTGCTATCACTGCTTGTCAGTGGTGCGACCTCAGGGGTCGGAGTTCCATCTTCCCCTTTTTGGGGAGGGGAGACCTCAATGACTTGTCGGGTGAATTTCCCCCTCTCTGTGGTTTTTCCCTGCAGTCTATTTGGCTTTGCGAGGGTTTGACCTCTCGCTTGTGGCACTGGGGCTGGGACCAAGCACTCAGGTGCTTGGTGACCCTGTTGTCCACACTGGAAGCATTTAATGGGCATCATGGAGGTCCCTCTTAGTGGCTCCTCTGCTTGGCACGGGCTATATCAACTGTTCCAATTGCCTCTTAGGTTTCTGCTCCAGGGTCTCCTTTTGGTGTCACCGTAATTCAAGGTCCATTGCTACAGCCATCCGGTACAAGTTGTACGATCTGGAACTACCCGGCAAAGGCAGATTTGGAGCAGTTCTTTGTCCAGGCCCTCTTTAAAGTAATGGACCAGCAACAGTTCAGGCCACTGCCTCAGCTTCCCAGTGATTCTCCAAAATTCCTGGACTTATTCTTTGGATAGGAATTGATTTTATTGATTTCTGCCTTTGCTTCTTGCCCATGGGATACATCCTTGAATCAGCTCCTTAATTCTTGTTAATTAAGTCATTAAGTCTTGCCAATTAAGCCATTGACAGTCCCCAGCTCAGGAGCCTCCTTGTTGTGAAGTTTGGTCACCCATTCAGTCGCTATCGCTTCCAGGTTGTCAGTGAGGATGGAAACTATTTCTCAGTTGTCTTGGTAGTTGTCTCCATAGCAGTCAATGTGAGCCCATGCTTAGTTTAAAAAGAAAGCCAATTTATCTGGGCTCCCATTGAACACCACTCGAAAGTGCAGTGGAGCCTCCCCTCTGGACCGAGGTGGCACTGGCAGGGCTGGAATACACTATGCCTGGACATGGACCCAGCCTTGTCCAGGGTAATAGGCCCATCCAGAGGGCACCTCCTCAGACGGCGGCAGCGGGGGTTGACCTGGCTGGTCTTCTGTGCCTGGGTGGGCTTCAGTAAGAACTGGGACTCGACCAAGGGAATGGCAGCAGTGTGGGGCTGATAGCTCAGGTCATCCAAAGAGTTGACTGATCCCTCCCTGGCAACCTGGCTGCATCCCGGGTTGCACTGACTGCAGGGCTTGAGGCATTGCACCTTGGGTAGACTGGTCCCTCTGCACGGGAAATGTAAAAAGTCAGCTGGTCAAGGACTGTCATCACATGGCCGGTTCGCTACGGCTGGCCAGTGATGCCGAGATTCATGTCTTCGAATCTTTCAAGTAATCCCTCCAGGGTTTGGCTGTGAGTCTGGTATTTACATTCTCCTGACTTGTTTAAATCCAGAGGTTCTGTCGACCTCCATTCTAGGATCGTCGTTCTCGCTTCCCTCGTGGATGTGACCGGTCTCTCCCTTATTTGGCCCTGGGAAGCTAGTTTGGACTCCAGGTCTTCCTCCACCTGGTAAAGTTCCTCGGAAGCCAGCCATTTGATGTCCACCTTGGGCCTGGTCCCCAGCTGGTGCTTGACTTTGGTTGCAGCTGCTGCTGCTCACTGGGGTGTCAAGGGGAATGGCAGGCTCTCCATTCCCCACAGGCTTCACCGGCACTCGTCGTCTCTCTGGTTTCTTTCTCCATCTTCCCTGAGTCTTTTCCGCTACCTGGGTAGACCGGGTAAGTGGCCAGAGCTCAGGACTCTGGACAGCAACTCCAATTTGGAGCCTTATTTTGGAGAGTTGGTTTAATGTCAAAGTTCCAAGTAAATATCCCCAACAATGAGAACTCCTAGGCAAGCATATTTCTCAAAGAACATTTATTGGGACATATCATATTGGCACAAACTTGGTGGAAAACCACCTCTAAGTTCCCACCGATTTTACACCCAATTAAAAGTAAAACTTTGTCACTTCTCCCCAAAGTCACCAGTCTCATGATCCAATCAGCATATAGTCCAGTTGCTAGGTGACTTCAGTCTCCACCTTTTAAACACCTGCATGAACGCCCTTGATTCCCAGGGGAAAGAATTTTATTTTGACTACAACACCCCTCCCTGTCCCTTAGCTCCAGGCTATGACAGCCCTGAAGTAATGCAAAGAGAAACCACCTTAGAGGAAAGTTACAGAAAAGAAAATGGCTACAGTTAGGCCAGCTTCAGGGTTGACAAATAGACTACTGAAGAGCAAAATGAAATGATTTAGAAACTAAGTTTCTATTGATGCAGCCAAAAATTGCATTTTTGGTTTTGAAACTATTATCATACAGCTGCATAATTCACTGTATAACCAAAGAACCTTTTCACAAGTATTAAATCTCAAATTCCAAGCCACCTATAATGCACACAATAGTCCATTTGAATTTTTTCTATATGTTTAATATTGTATTCCTCTCTCTTAAATTGCATTCCTTTACCTTATTTACTTTCAGTATTATTTCTATCTTTTAGGGTGTTAGCTATCCCATCCAATTTTGTGCCAAGTGCAAATTGTTACAATAAAAATGGTGAAGAGTGCAGATCCCAGGACTGAATCTTGTGGTGTCCCATTCGATACGTACTCCATCTTGAGGAAGAAGCATTGATGAGCATTCTTTGAGTACAATTTTCAGATCAGCTCTATTTCTGCTTAATTGTCATGACATCCAGCTCGTCAAATATAAGATAAGGTTAGTCTAGTAAATCTTGTTCTTGAAGAATCCACCCTGACTTCTAGTGATCACAATATTCTTTTAAAGATGGTTACAGATTACTTCATGACCTGCTCTACAAACCTCCCAGCTGTTGATGTCAGACTGACTCGTGTGGATTTCTTTAGATCCTCTTTTTACCTCTATATAGATTGGTATAATATTTGCCTTCATCTGGCACTTCATCGGTTATCCTGGATTTCTCAAATAATATACAAAGATTAAGCTGGTCTGTAAGCAGCTTCTTTCAGTGCCCTAGATTAAAACATTGATCATCAATTGTGTTGTAAATGTTGTACCTTGATGAACGTATCTTTTCTTTTATGTACACTGAGAGCATATGCACCAAGACAAATTCCTTGTGTGTCCAATCACACTTGGCCAATAAAAATTCTATTTCTATTTCTATTTCTATTAAAAGTGAATAATTACTCCTTGACAATTTTTTTTAATCAATGTCAGGCTTTAATCCTGCCTCTTAATTCTGCCTTGAGGAACACATATCCGCTTATTGGAAAAAAGTAAGACAAATGTTCTTTCACAAATGAAGGCAAATGTTCTCTGTTTTCTATTAGCATTTTGCCATTCCTTGAAAGCTGATGTACAAATCATTTTTTATTTGAAACCTACTATGAGGAAGCATTTTATTATCTATTACATGCTTTGCTTATTCAAATCATTCTGAATTTTATTTTGTCTGATTGCAAACTACCTATGTTTCTTCTTTAGTAACCTATCTTGATTTTTATTCTTTATTCATGCCATTTTTATTTTAGATTTTCACTTAAGTGTTTTGTGCTTCCATATTGGCACCCTCTGCTTCCTCCTCCTTCTCCTCTAGATTGTTTACCGTTGTGGTTTTATTGTATTTTGCTGAATCTCTACTACTCTACTACTATTATCCAGCTTTAAATTCTACTTATAATTTATCTCCAGGGATTAAAGTCCACTTTCTTGGTACCTGGATTTAATTTCCCTTCAAATCAATATCTCCAGTATTCACTGGTCACTTCCAGCCAGCATTCATTATTTATTTTATTTTATTTTATTTTATTTATTTATTTATTTATTTATTTATTTATTTATTTATTTATTTATTTATTTGTCGTAACAATATATACAAGCGTTGCATAAAGGGTTATATAATATAAGAACGTATATATGAGGAGAAACGAGGTACTATAAACATATATATACATAGGGGAAGAAACAATAGGACAGGAACGGTAGGCACGTTTGTGCTCTTATGCACGCCCCTAAGGAAAGTGGTGAGGCCAACCGTGGACAGTTTTTGAGTAAAGCCTTTGGGGTTATGAGAAGAAACCACAGAGTCAGGTAATGCATTCCAAGCATATACAATTCTGTTACAGAAATCGTGTTTTCTGCAATCTAAACTGGAGCGGTTGACATTGAGTTTAAATCTGTTGGTAGCTCTTGTGATATTGTTATTGAAACTGAAAAAGTCATTGACAGGAAGGACATTACAACGGATGATTTTATATGCTAAACCCAGATCCTGTCGAAGGCGACATTCTCCTTCCATTTTCTTAATTAAGTCATCTTGGTTAGTTAACATTGATTTAAGGATAGCTGATCACTTGCATCGGGGCAGGTTTCAAAACCCATCACTACCGGTTTGCTTGTGTGCATGCTCCTGCGTGCGCATGCTACACTTCTGTGCATGCATAGAAGCATCCGGGCAGGTGGGCGGAGCCTCCCACTGCTGCTGCTACTGATTTGCCCCATCCGGGCGAACCGGTAGCAACCCACCACTGACTTGAATGTTGCTTCACTCTTTGAAGAAGCAAGTTATCAGCAAGACAAGTCAGGAATTTCCTAGAAGGATCACATGTGACATGTTTCTGGAAGCATCATCTTAGTTTCTTTTATTTATACCTCTTATTTTAACCCTGATTTCCTCAATAATCTTGCTGAGTTTATTTTAGGACTCTGAATCAGCAGTAGATACTTCTAATGCTATAAGTGCAAATTCTCTTCCTTTTGTATTATTTGTGGGCATTGTTCTGTTCTCTTTTTTTTTTTACTTTTTTTTAACCATCTCAATCCTTTTTATTATTAGTTTATAATATAAAATACAAAAATACAAGAGAAAATAATAGGAAAAATAGGAGAGGGAAAAAGGAAGAGAAAAATGTAGAGAAGAAGAGAAAAAGAAAAAAGGCATTGACTTCTGACTCCCTTTGGTGCAATAGAATAAGAAATAACATCGAATCTCAACTTTTTATTTTTGCATAATAGTATAAACTAGCCATTTCTATAACAACAGATCTATCTAATCAATAAAACCCAAAATTTAAGTTTCATTTTTTTCAACCTCAAGCACAAAGTCCGGAAGCAATTTCCAAGTAAAAACAGAAGGTCTTGTGTGAACATTGCTCAGTTCTTATATTCCTTTTTTGTTAATAATTTTATTGAAGTTTTTAATAAGCAGAAAAAATAATAGAAACTAAACTAGAAAAAAAATCCAGAAGGTGCAGGACAAAATAGTTGAAAAAAAAGAAAGGAAAAGGCAACATAGGCAATTAGGAAGAAGTGGCATCCGGCCTTTATCATACCAAGCATAAGCTAATATATTTTCACACTTTTTTAAAGTTAGAAATAAGAAAACTCTTCTCCTCAGAGCCTCATTTTTATGGATACACAATCCAGAAATCAACTTTTCAATCCTAGTTTAGCAAAAAGTCCATTAGGAATTACCAGAAATATCCCTGATCAACAGTTTTGACCTTTAAATCATTATGATTTGACCTTTCATCCCTTTTTCGGCATTTGAAAGGAGACTTCAGAGCTTTCACCAGCCAACTTGTAAATCCCATAAAAAAGTATCATCCAGAATTTCTTTCTGCATGTCCCATAGTAGCATTGTCTAGAATTTCAGATCCTTTCTTTTCAGGGTTTTTTTCTGTTTTTCTGTTCAGATCCTTTTTTTTTTAATTTCTCTTTTGTATTTCCATTTTGGAAATAACAATTTTGTTTTCCATGTCTTCAAACTATAATGTCCAAGATTAACGTGTTTAGTTTTTCTTATCATCTTCTAAAGGTTTGTCTATTGAAATCTGTATCCTTTCTATTATTAATATTTCAGTTTTAAGATTTAAAAACTTATAGCCAGCCGGCTTAACCATTTTAACTCATTTCTGCCTGGTCCTTTAGTTCCCTCTAGTGTCCATTTGCAACCTTCATCAAGTCTCAGTTATTAATTATGGGATTACAAGTAGTCCTCGACTTACGACTGCAATTAAACCCAAAATTTCTGTTGCTAAGTGAGACATTTGTTAAGTGAATTTTGCCCCATTTTAGAACCTTCTTGCCACAGTTGTTAAGTGAATCACTGAAGTTAAGTGTCAGGCCTGGAAACCATACTAGACTTTAGGGTTCCAGACGCTGCCACATTTTTCCCCTGAGGGAAAGAAGGGGGGCTGAGGGGTATGGTAACATTTTTCAAGCGGTCAAGGTCGGATGGTGTTCACATCTGCAGGAAGAGTGGCGAGAAGATATTCGAATGAACTGGGAGAACGTGGGACCATGTGACCATCAAAGGGGTCAGGAGGGTGGGACTCTTGGGGTTTGTATAACTGGGAAAAGAATCCGGAAGTTCAGTTTTGGAATTTCACTCATCGTGTGCCAGTTTCCTCATGCTAGTAAAGAACTCTGAAAAACAATGGCTTCTGAGTTTTTTTTATGCAGAAGAGGTTTTTCCCCATTGTAAAATGGAAGTGTAATGATACACTTGTTAACGAAACTGGCTTCCCCATTGACTGCTTGTCAGAAAGTTGCAAAAGCTGATCACATGACTCCAGGACATTGCAACTGTCATAAATATGAGTTGGTTGCCAAGTGTCTAAATTTTAATCACTTGACTATAGAGATGCTGCAATGGTCATAAGTGTGAAAAATGGTTATAAAGTCACTTTTTTCAGTGCTGTTGTAACTTTGAATGGTCAGTAAATGAACTGCTGTGAGTCAAGGACTACCTGTAGTTGCATTTCAGTTGTTTACCATAAATACGTTATTTAATTATAGATTTGGTTTTCAGATCTTACAGCAAAAATAAGATATCTCTCCCAAACCATTTAAAACTTTCTTGTTCAAAATTTCTTAAATTCAAAAAAGGTAAAACAACCCAGATGTCAACTTAAGCTTGCAATTTTGAAGATCTCTACTATCAATAAAGTGGTTAAATTGAATATTTCTGAATGTGATTAGAAAGTGGGTTTGGATGGTTTACTATCCTTATGAAAGGCTTTTAGAGCAAAGAGCAAAGATTTTACTGAAGATCAAAGATGTCTCTGTTGGCTCCTTGTGCTTCATGAAAGTTTTATTATCTTCTCATGAGCTGCCATTCAGAGCAGTTGTGGATGATCTCCCATTCTGTCTTTCACTGGAGTGATTTGAAAGACCAGCCTACTCGCAGATCTTTTATTTTTTATAGCAATTATCATCTATGTCCCACAATATTTCCCTAATGTACATTTTTGTTTATATCTGGTAAGAGTTCAATTCCTCTTATTCCTTTTCCCATACTCTAGGCCAGTATAAAACACAATAAGATTTCATCTGAGAAGAGAGCACTATCATCATTGTTGAACTCAGTCAAGGTCTTTCCAATTATCCATATGCTATTTTTTCCTAATATTCAACATATTATTTTATATCAAATTCATTGAGTAAATACTGCAAATTTTCTCAGATTAGATTTTTAGACTTTTACTTGCTGTGTATTTGGGAAAGGAAAGAATAGAGTGTTTTTGCCTATCTTCTACACTCTCTTTCCAAATATAACAACAAATTGATGCTTCCCATTCTTGCCCATTCTGTTCTCTTGTAATTACAACTGGGAAAAGCCATGTATTTGTTTCTATATATAGGTTTTACAAGAGCTGTTAGATCTCAGTGGCAAAATCAGGACAAATGACTAGATGGCAAAAAAAGTTTTCTCTAGATTTTGCTGCTATCTAGTCATTTTTGTACCTCCAGGATTTGCAAATTCCTTTAAGCCATCTAATATTTCTTGGGAATGTTTTTCAACTTCATGTTGCTATGTTGTAATCAATGACTTCATCTTTGGTAAATTATACTTATGCGGGTCTTCTCTTGCTTAGATCTCCTGTGTTCCTTCCCTTAAACTAATATCCTCATTCCTTTCTCTTTGTGTGACAATGTCTCTTTTTCTTCACAGATTAGTTCAGTTTCCCATCTGCTACCAAGACTCAGTGCTATACTTTTCAAGCTACAGTTTAATGAACAGGTAGAAAACATAAAGCCAGATATTGTTGCTGTTACAGCAGCCTGTGAGGAACTTCGCAATAGTGAGAACTTTGGTAGTCTTCTCTCCATTATCCTCCTTGTGGGCAACTACATGAATTCTGGCTCCATGAATGCTGGGGCCTTTGGATTCAACATTAGTTTTGTTTGCAAGGTAAATATGAGGAGAAAATCCTGGGGAGGAATAAAAAAATAATAAAATCTGCTTGTGCATTGTTCACCAGTAGTCTTGTTCATATCGTCTAGCTTCGTGACACAAAGTCAACTGATCAGAAGATGACCTTACTTCATTTTTTGGCGGAAACATGTGAACTACAATATCCAGATATCCTGAATTTTCCCGATGAACTCATCCATGTGGAAAAAGCTTGTCAAGGTATGTGTATGTGTATGTGTTTTAAGATTGTAACCAACACCTTTTCTTTGTGGTCACCATATAGATATTTTGTTTGGAATACTGTTCAGAATACTATTTGAAACTCTGTCACATGCCCTTAATGATATTGATCATCAATTGTGTTGTAAATGTTGTACCTTGATGAACGTATCTTTTCTTTTATGTACACTGAGAGCATATGCACCAAGACAAATTCCTTGTGTGTCCAATCACACTTGGCCAATAAAATTCTATTCTATTCTATTCTATTCTATTCTATGATGAATCAAAGTATTTTCAACTCTTCCCAATTCTTGTTTGTTCCTTAGTTTCTCATAAACATTTGAAAAATTTTTTGCCAAATTAAATTGACAATAACAGAGTTGGAAGGGACCTTGCAGGTCTTCTAGTCCAACCTCCTGCTTAAGTAGGAGACTCTATACCATTTCAGACAAATGGCTGTCCAATCTCTACTTAAAAATTTCCACTGATGGAGCACCCACAACTTCTGGAAGCAAGCTGTTCCATTGGTTAACTGTTCTCACTGTCAGGAAATTTCTCATTAGTTACAGTTGGTCCTCTCCTTGATTAGTTTCCATTCATTGCTTCTTGTCCAGGTACTTTGGAGAATAGATGATCCCCTTCTTCTTTGTGGCAATCCCTAGAACACTGCTATCATATCATCCTTAATCCTTTTCATTAGACTAGACATATCCAATTCCTGGAACTGTTCTTCAGATGTTTTAGCCTCCAGCCCCCTAATCATTTTTGTTGCTCCTCACTGCACTCATTCTGGAGTCGCAACATCTTTTTTACATCACGGTGACCAGAAAGGGACTGGTCTTACCAAAGCAGTATAAAGCTGCTTTATCACGTCTTGTGATCATGACACTATTTCTTTGTTAATGAAGCCTAGGACTACTTTGGCTTTTTGAGTGACTTCAGCACACTGCTGGCTAATATTTAAGTGGTTGTCCTCTAGTTCTAGATCTCTCTCGCAGTTATTGCTATTGGTACCACCTATTCTATACCTGTGCATTTAGTTTTTCTTGCCTAAGTGTAAAACTTTGTTTTTCTCACCATTGAATTTTATTTTGTTACCATGTTTCCCCAAAAATTAGACAGGGTCTTATTTTCTTTTGAACCCCGAAATAAGGGCTTAGCCTTATTATCAAGGGGTCTTATTATTTTAGGGATGCAGGAGGCCCCGGGTGGCCTGCACACTCACAGCGGGGAGTCTGGCAGAGAGAGGCTCCCTCCATGTGCCGCCATCAAGCCCCTCCTCTCGTGGTGTGTGTGTGTAGAATGCGAGCGGGCCAAAGGTGCCAAGCTGCATGAGTGCTTGTCTTCCCCCCCCCCCCGATTGCGCGCCTCCCAGACCTCACTACATCAATGTGGGCGAAGCTGGTGAGCACCAGGTCCTTGAGGAGCTCGTAGCCAATGCCACCGGCGCCCACCACCCGTGCGGAAGCCATGGCCTGGGCCAGCTCCCCCTGTAGGCTCCAGCTCCAGCCATCACCATAGTGGGAAGCAACCCCCCAGAGTGGCTGCTGCCCTGGCTGGGGTTTGGAAGTCGCAGAGGCAGAGTTTGAGGGAGAGAAAGAAAGATTTCTGCTGCTTCTGCTTTTGGCTGCATGCAAGGAAAGCAGCAGAAGCAGCAGAAGTCTTTCTTTCTGTCCCCCAAACTCCGCCTTTGAGACTTCCAAACCCCAGCCAGGGCAGCGGCTGCTCTGGGATTGCGCTTCCTGCTCTATGGTGATGGTCGCCGGAGGCCTCCCCTCCCCCCCCCCCCCCTCCTTACTGCTCTGATTGCCCAGTGGTCCCCCCACCTGTGCGCTGATTGACCAGAGTGCCCGCCAGCAAGCCCAGGAAACCCCTCTGCCTTGAGAGTCACCGGACTGGATGGCAACCAGGCCAGACTCTTCCTGGGGAAGGGATCCTTGTGGGACCCTTGCCTGCCCTCCCGTCCTCCCACAGGCCCCGCTTACTCTTTCCAGGTGCCCGGCAGCGAGACACCAGGCAGCCGCCCCGAGGGCAGCCCCAACAGTCACAGCTCAGCTGGCCCAGCCATGGCCAATGCTCCTCCCTGCGGCTTAGCTTGGCTACAAGGGGGCCTGCCGGGACCTCTGCAGGCAGAAGCAGCAGCAGCAACACCTGCAGTGCCTCAGCCATCCCTGCCAAGAGACCCGCACCCAGCTGCAGGATGTGCCAGGCCTGCCGTTGTAGTCCACCGTGACTGCCCCACCATACAGCTGCCGCCCCGCCCCCACTGGAAATGCACATGCCAACTTCCACCCACTGTGCATGGAGGCCTGTCTGCTGCCAGTGGCTGCCCTGCCAAGGAAGCCCCGGGGCGGTGATGTTGGCACTGGTGCTGCTGTGGCCAGCGCTCATTAGCACGGGCTATACAAACGCAGTGTCTGAGTGCAGGGGCAAAAGTGGGCGGGCCGCCAGCATGGTGCAGGAGCAGGCGCTATACGGTCCGGGTGGTGGAAGGGGCGAGGGGCACAGGAGTTCGCAGGGATGTGGCTGCCTTGGGAGGGTTGGGGGGTGAGGGACCTGTGCGTGCATGTGTGTGGGGGAGAGAGAACATTGCTACCAGCCCTGGATAACTCTCCAAGGTTGGATCAGATCTCTTTCTCTTTTTCTCTCTCTCTCTCAGACACACACTGATCTTTCTTTGGGTATCCAGCAGAGACGGCCCTTCCAGGATTGCAAGGCTGAAGACTTCAGATGGAGCATTTTGGAGATGTGTGTCTGTGCTGCGATCCCAAGTAAAGAATGATCGGCAGGAAAAGGGGGAGGAGACTGGCAGCTGGAAATCTGGGCTGAGTTGCCCACCCCTCGCTAGCTCAGTTGATCAGCGGGCAGCAATTAAGAGGCTGAACCTTGATGAGGTGACCAGGAAGGGAAGGGCTGCCTCCTGTGCTAGCCATGTCCACCCCTTCACTAGGGCTTATTTTTGCGGGAGGGCGCATATTTATGCCCACCCCAAAAATCAGGCTTGGCCTTATTTTCAGGACATTTCATATTTTCGGGGAAACAGGGTAGATAGGGCCCAGTGTTCAAGTCTGTCAAGATCCTTCTGGATCTTGAATCTGTTTTCTAAAGTGTTTTCTATTCTTCCCATTCTATTATTATTCTTGGTGTTGTCTGCAAATTTGATGAGTTCCTGTTTTATCCCCTCATCTAAATAGTTTATGAAGATGTTGAAGAGTACTGGGCCTAAGATTGAATCTGGGGTACCACACTGCATATTTCCATACATGTAGATGTAGTTCCATTGTGGACTACATGTTGAGTGAGATTTATCAGCCACTTATAAATCCATCTGGTAATGATGCTGTCTATTTCACATATTTCTATCTTACCAAGAATTAGGTTGTAGTATATTTTGTCAAGTGCCTTACTGAAGTCCAAGTATACTATGTCCACAGCATTTTGATGGTCCACTAATTTAGTGACTGACTGGTTTGTAGTTTCCTGGATCCATTTTTTTCACTTTTTTGAAGATGGGAACGATGTGAACTTTTTCCAGTCCTCTGGTAGTTCCCTGGTGCTCCAGGATCCTTTTTGTCTTTCAGTTTATCAGAGAATTCTTTATGCACCCATTCTGGTTTCTTCTTGGATCTTCTTATTTTTCTTTTTCAATGATATTGTGCTGCACTGGAATTTATAATCACATTTTTCAGAGTTTCCTAAGCTTCTTGAGTTGTTTTCCTCTTTAAGGAATCTTTCCCAATCTCTCTCTAAGTTTACTAAAATCAGTTATTTTAAAATCTAAGACAATAGTTTGATTTTGTTGTATTACTTGTATCTGCATTATATTGAATTCTAATCTGATATGGTCACACTTCCCCAAATTTTGAAATCTTTGAAAGTTATGAATAATGAAGTTAGTATGTCAATGCAATATAATGGGTCCCCTGTTAGATCAATAAACAAGTATCTCGTATCTAAGAATCCAAGATTTCTGAGACTGATATATTGATAGACTTTACTAACACTTCACGAAGATAGACTCTTCAGAAGGTTCTTGACAGATTTCAGCATTGGGCCTTATCCAACAAGATGTAATCCATTGGTGAGAAAATTAAGCACCTGCACTTAGGCAGGAAAAATCAAATTGTATAGAATAGATGGTACCTGGTTCATAGCAATTGTGAGAGGGATCTAGCTGTCCTAGTAGATCTAGTGAACCAGTTAGCATAGTTCTACAACTGCTAATGCAGTTCCAGGCTGCATCAAAAGAGAGATAGCATCAAGATCACAAGAAGTGATAGTACTGCTTTATACTGCATTAATGAGGCCGCACTTGGAATAGTGCATCCAGGTCTGGTCAGCATAATACAAAAAAGATGCTGGTATCCTAGAAGGAGTGCAGAAAAGAGCAACAAATGATAAGGGTTCTGGAGGCTAAGCCATACAATGAACAATTAAGAGAACTAGGTATGCATAACCTAATGAAGAGAAGGATTAGGGGTGACATGATAGTTGTCTTCCAGTACTTGAAGGGCTGTCACAGAGAAGAGGGAGTTGACTTATTCTCCAAAGCGCCACAGGGCGGGACAAGAAGTAATGAGTGGAAGCTCATTAAAGAAAGATTCAACCTGGAACCAAGGAGAAATTTCCTGACATTGAAAACAATTAATCAATGCCTCCTGATTTTTCTGATGCTCCATCTCTGGAGGTTTTCAAGAATAAGTTGGACAACCATTTGTCTGAAATGGTATAAGGTTTCCTGCCTTGGGTTGGGGGTTTGAACTAGAAGTCCTCCAAGATCCTTTCCAGCCCTATGATTCTACTACACATTGTAGAATCATAATGATTGTAACTATGATTTATTATCTATTATAATGTACTACTTGTTTTTATGTGAGCTTATGCAACAGACAAATTCCTTGTGTGTCTAATCACACTTGGCCAATAAAGAATTCTGTTCTGTTCTCTTCTGTTCTATTTTCTCTCTTTTAAAATAATATTGCTGATTGTCTCAGCCTGCTATGACCCAGGTCGTCTAGGCAGATGCAGACTTCAATGAAGTCCTTTATTGCTTTGCTATCTCACAACAAATGGCCCTACAACAGTAAAGCTATACTCCAAACTTTCCAGAAGACAGCCACCCATAGTCAGTGCAACACAGTCCCATAAACTAAAGCCAAAAGTCACCGGAGCTGATTCACAAAGCAAGGAGGAAGTCTGTAATCCAAAAATAAGGTGAAAAGTCCACAAGGCAAGGTCCATTAGTCATAAACAAGATTCAGGGTCCAAAAGGCAAGGTCCAGAATCCATAAGGAAGGTCAGAGTCCATATGGCAGAAACATGAACTAAAGCAGAGTTTGCAAAGGTGGGGAAGTGTGCGTTGAAGGAAAACTGTTCCCGATGAAGACACCCTCCCCCTGGCCTCTGATTAAATCATCTCCAGCCAGGTGCTCTTTGTGAGGAGGGGTAGAGTTCCCAGCAGCCTTGCAGACCTTCTTTGAGCTTCCCTCCATGCCCTCAGATCAAGTTGGGGAGGTAGCTGTTCGTCATCGCCTGTCTGCAGCCAATCCTCCCAGCTCCTGCTCTCCTAAAGGTTTGAAGGCATACAAATTCAAATAGATAAATAGATACCACTTCAATGGGAAAATAATAGGAACATAAAGGAGCCCTCTCGGGCATCCTCTGGGCAATGGTAATGTCACTGGCTAATCCTTTCAATCTGGAAGTGCCTTGGTAGGTGTTCATGACATAAATGTAATAATATGTTCAAATAATTGCAGCTGTACAAGTTAATAAATTCCTAAAGGCAAAGACAAATGTGTGCCATAATACTATGAGGACCCTTAGTCACAACTCCTTCACTTCTTCAACTGGGCAAATATAACCCAGATCAGTTTCAACCTCTTTCCTTTTTGAGGTGTGGGGAAAGCAAATGATATTCATTAAATAGATTTGGGGAGTACAGGTGTGCATTATTTTTAGATGATACTTGTAGTATCAGCTTGGGTCAGAATCATATATTTCGTTATCAGTGAAAAGAGAGAATCCCAGCTTCTGCTTTCTTCATACACTAATATAGAATGAGCAGGAGTAAAATCATCTTGTGGGCTTGCAGGATATTGCATTATTCTATTTTGTTATCCTTCCTGTTTCCATTTTTGTTGTCTTTCCTGAGAGAAATGTTAGATCTATGTTTGGATAGTGTCTGTCATAGCAGGAAGTGTGGAGAGGAAAATATAAAAATGATGGCTGCAATTGTTTATTATGGTCAGTAATTTATAATTGGACTATGAGGAAGAGAATTTATGTTTGGTCTGTTTACTTATAATCTAGTTTTCCTGCAAGTATCCCACCTGGTCCAGATGTTGTCTGACCACCTAGTGACCAGCCCAATGAAATAAGCTTATTCCTAAATTTCAGTCATGTTGTATTGGTCAGATAACAATGCTTGTCTTATTTCTCACAAACTTAGATATTCTTGGCCAAGTGAGTTTTTATCTTTTGTTTTCATTTTTTTACCTGCTTACAATATATACAGGCTTGTAACTAGGATTATAGGTATGTTTTTTAGTGTCTGAAAATATTCAAATGTTAAATAAAATTATTATAAACTGCAAAAATGCAGTTTATGTAGAATTATATAACTTCCTGTCATATATGCTCTTGCCTTTAATTTCAGGCCTTTTCCTTTGCTGATAAAATCCATCACTTTATTGTAATTTGTCACCTACAAACACATAGAATAGAATTAGAATTAGATTAGATTAGATTAGATTTTTTTATTGGCCAAGAGTGATTGGACACACAAGGAATTCGTCTTGGTGCATATGCTCACAGTGTACATAAAAGAAAAGATATGTTCATCAAGAATCATAAGATACAACACTTAATGATAGTCATAGGGTACAAATAAGCAATCAGGAAACAATATCAATATAAATCGTAAGGATACAAGCAACAAAGTTACAGTCATAACTGGAAGGAGATGGGTGATGGGAACGATGAGAAGATTAATAGTAGTGCAGATTTAGTAAATAGTTTGACAGTGTTGAGAGAATTATTTGTTTAGCAGAGTGATGGCGTTTGGGAAAAACCTGTTCTTGTATCTAGTTGTTCTGGTGTACAGTGCTCTATAGCGTCGTTTTGAGGGTAGGAATTGAAACAGTTTATGTTCAGGATGTGAGAGGTCTGTACAAACACTGCTCTTAAGCCAAGAGTCTCATAAAGCCTACTTTTTTGGCATTCCTGAACATATATATTAATGAGAGCATATGCACCAAGACAAATTCCTTGTGTGTCCAATCACACTTGGCCAATAAAATTCTATTCTATTCTATTCTATTCTATTCTATTCTATTCTATTCTATTCTATTCTATTCTATTCTATTCTATATTAATGGGTCAGTACTTTTGAATATGCAGCTCTTCAAATATCCTAGCTAATCAATGTGGATGATGCATGCTGGTTCTGAAATCTCAATTCTGTGAATTCATATTTGTCCCTCCAGTTACACAAAGGAGTCTGCATGGTTTGCTATAGAGTAGTTTGAAAAGAAAGGACTACCTGACTCTTGCCTTTGCTGTAAGATTTTCTCATCTTTGCTGCCACAACAACAGACTGATTAGGCCTCTTCAGTAAATCAGCAGATTGCTGATACTATGTATTGCCTACTGCCTCGGCTTGTGATTTTTATAATGCATACAAATAGTGTAGCTGGGATTTATTTATTTAATTAATATATATGCTGCGTATCTCACTATTCAAAGTGACTCATTTAAAAATCTCTTGTCATTTCAAAAAAGAACTTTTCACTTCCTATACTTATCACCCCATCATTTATTTTTCTTTATTATTAAATTTGTATGTTGCTTAACTTCCAATGACTTTAAAGTTGGCCCTTGGAAATCCATGAATTCAATACTACTACTTTCTAACCAAGTAGTTGAGGAGCAGTTTTGAGCCAAAAAACACTTTTAAAAATCTTAAATTTTGACTGCAGCACAATATCCTGCCCATTCCATTGTATGCTGGAGTTGCAGTCTATATATTATAGGCAGAGTTCTAAAATAATTTTTGAATTGGAAATAAGACAAGTTAGAAATACATTTATTTTATTTATTTATTTTTATTTATTTTTTATTTATTTATTTTGTCACAACAGTATATATAAGCATAAGCATGAAAGTAACTATATAATATATAAGCATATATTTATTTTATTTATTTATTTTTATTTTTATTTATTTATTTGATTTTTATACCGCCCTTCTCCCGAAGGACTCAGGGCGGTGTACAGGCAAAGTAAAAACAAACAATACAATATACAGTTTAAAATGCAAATTTAAAAAACTTATTATAATTGGCCTGAAACTTTAAAAATATATAAAAACTAAAACCCCATTTAAAAATTAGTGATAGAAAATTTAAAATCAATAAAATTTAAGCCAGCCCCGCGCGAATGAAAAGATATGTCTTCAGTTCGCGGCGAAAGGTCCGAAGGTCAGGTATTTGGCGTAAGCCCGGGGGAAGCTCGTTCCAGAGTGTGGGAGCCCCCACAGAGAAGGACCTTCCCCTGGGGGCCGCCAGCCGACATTGCTTGGCAGACGGCACCCTGAGAAGTCCCTCTCTGTGAGAGCGTACGGGTCGGTGGGAGGCATGTAGTAACAGCAGGCGGTCCCGTAAGTACCCAGGCCCTAAGCCATATATATAAGCATAAGCATGCAATAACTATATTAATTGGCTATAATGAAAGAAAACAATAGGACAGGAACTACATACTTTCTATTACCCCATTTTACATCAGATTTGAGTTTTATACCAAATTGGTGCATAACCCTACTTTTTTCTTACTATTGTAAGTTTTTTTAAGCTTTCCTAAGTTTTCTTTCCTGTTCAACTTGAACACAAATAGACTCTGTCCCATGAAGTAATATTAATCAGACTAACCCTTCTCATTTAAAGGAAGCGGATAGTCCAAAGAATATACTTGCATGGCTTCCTAGAGAATGTGACTACAATAAATAAAAACTATTCTTTTAATTGATGTTAATTGTTTCTGCAATTCTGCTATATTGTCTCTTTTTCTTCCCCAAGTTTCTGCTGAAATTTTGCGGAAAAATCTGGACCAGATGAACAAACAGATTACAGATCTACAGCATGATGTTAACAGTTTTCCCAGTAGAACAGAAGAGAAGGACAAATTTGTGGAGAAAATGACCATATCCTTCAAAAATATGCACTGAGAAATGTTGAAAATAACCTATGAAAGAAAGAATCTTATTTATGAACTGAGGGATAAAATCACTGGTTTCAGAATGAGGAAAACTCTGAGCAGAATGCTCAGCAGTGGGATGGTTACAAAGATCAGCTGTTAGAAAGACTAAGTTCTCTAAAGCTATCAGTATAGGGACTTAATGATGCAAGTATTACCAGACTTTGAATAATGAATTCCCATTCTTGTATTATTTTTTCTGAGAATCCTTGTTTTCATTATAAAGCAAATTTTATATTTTAAGGTTCTTAAAGTGGCATTTATATATCACTGTTTATTGACATACTTTAGTAGTATTAGAAAAATACACTGTATTAAAAGAGGAGTTGTCTCATTTTTCACAAGGTAATAACAGTAATATGAACCTTTAGCAAGTGACATATACCCTGTTTCTCAGAAAATAAGACATATCCTGAAAATAAGCCCTAGCATGTTTTTCTGCATGCATCTAATATAAGCCCTACCCACAAAATAAGGCCTACTTAAGAGCCTGCGCAGCTGATCACCTGCCCATTCTGTCTGGTTGCTTGCGGTGTGGTGTTCACAAGATGAGCCTCAGGGCACCTGCAGCCAGGCTATCCATGTCCCAACACCTGCCTCACATGCACAGCACTGGCAACCATGTGCAGCAGAAGCCCATGTGGCCACCGACCCACTTCCAGTTGCTTGTGGAGGAGGTTGAGTGGTGTGCCCGAGGCGAGGCATGTATCAGGCGTGGATGGTCTGGCTGCGGGGGCCTTGAGGTAAGCTGATGCAGGGCACGTGGGGCAGGTCCCCCCTGCCTTGCAGCAGTGGCACTGGCGCACCATGTGACCTCCTGCCGTGTCACAAGCAAGCAGAAGTGGGCTTTCCCGTATGTTGAAAAAAATAAGACATCCCCCTCAAAATAAGCTGTAGTGCTTATTTGGGGCACAAAAGAAAATAAGACCCAGTCTTATTTTCGGAGGAACATGGGTAGTTATTGATACTGAGTTTTGCTTTGAGTAGACTCCTATTCAAACAGTTGAAAGCACAAAGTGTAAACTCCTTCCTGGTGTCTCTTTGGGTGATTTGCAGGCAGTAGAGCCAGGTATGAATAAATAAAGCTTATTTGCTATATTTATGTCTATACATCTGGGGTTGCACCTGTGTAACCTATTCTTCCAAAATATTCCATAGCTGAACTCACAAAAATCCTGTCTCCTAGATACATCAATGTAGCATGGACATTTAGTTTATCATCCTGTGGTTAATTGATACTAGGCAAAATGGCACAAATTATATCCTGAAATATCATAATTAAATCCTCACTTGAGATTTTGAGTAATTTTAACATAATATATAAATCACTTGATCTCTGGCTACCATTTCTCTTTGATTGTTTACAAAAATTTGTTTTTGGTAGTGGTCTTGGAGTAGCAAACATCTTTCCCCCTAGATTTAGGTATCTTGGTAATCATGGAACAAAATGATATTGTGATTAGAAATTACTCTTGTATAGAAAGTTAATAACTGTTTCTCATTTCAGCAGGGCATTGTTTTCTACCATTCTCCCAGTAGTGAAAGAGAATTTGTTCACTTTTTAATCTTGCTTAATAAATTTAGAGGTAACTTCTTATAAAGGAACAAAACTGGCATGGCAACATTTTTTTAGTAAACTAGTATTGTCTTGCCTCTCATATGTGCCTGCCATCTAAGTCATTTTCTTCTACAAAATTTGCTGAAAGATGCTTATTACATTTCTAAGATGTATCTTTAGACAGTCCTAGAAAGGGTTGGAACATCTTTTGTTGAGGATTTCTTGGCCCACCTCCTAGGTAATTTTACTATACTCCAATGTGAGTGATACATAGAGATGAATGAAGTTGATGAATAACAATAGATTGCTTACCTGTAACTGGCTTACTTGTTTATTTTGAGTGGTTATTGCATTTTACATAATGTGCCCATCTTTATTTGCTGCAAGTGCTGCAGGCTGGAGGGGGATGCTGTTCCTACCAAAAATTCAATTACTGAATGTTGTAGTATAATGGTTTGCAGAGGCCTTACACATTAATACATAGATAATTATTTTCTGAATGAATAAATGCTGAGAGGAGGATAACTAGAAACATTCACTTGTAATAGAGAATTTTAAGTCCTGTTTTCCCCTCCCCCCTCCAAGCATTTTTCACTTTGGAATGCCATTTCTTCCTGATGCAAGTAGCAATTAAGGTGGTAGACCTCTTGAAAATGGTTTTAGAAAATGCTTTGGACATCACAGGAGCACACCATCTTCATTTATATATAACAGCCTTTGTAAGGGAGATTCAAAAAGGATTCTGAAAAAAAAGTAGCCACTAAAACCAATAGAGAGGATTCTCTTTATTGTAATCTTGAACATATGAATTAAGGGTGTTATTTCACCAGAAGTGTAGGGGATCATGCCTCTAGAAATGAACTTCTTTTGGTGTTCAAGAGAACCCAGTGAGCTGGAGAGTGTGCAGGTATCCCTCACATTTGATGCTATTCCAACAAATGATTATTGATAAGATAAGGCAGCAAGTACCCAGATGATCTTGTGTAATGAAAGGCTGCTTATTCATGTATTGAATAATTTTACTTTGCTATTTAAAATTATGAATTAATTCATATAAATTATGTATTAATAAACCTGCAGTATATTTAAAATAGATTTAATAATAATTTAACATTTTATTGATACAATCATTTCAATAAAATTAAATTTTAAAATAGCTATGATTGCTTAAAGACCCCCAAGGTAGCTGAGTCCTCCCTTTGTGCCCTATGAAGAGTTGCAGTCAGGGAAGTAAATTATTTGCAGTCAGCGATGATATTTCCAATGGCTAAAAGTCAATGGAATATAAAAATGAGGTGAATCACAATGACCTAATCAGAATTTATTTTGCAAAAAAGAGCTTTGTTACATTAGTACAATGTTTAATTCCTCATAGTTAATTATATGTTATTTATATAGTTATTTTGTCAAACTGCTTTTTGCATAAAAGGATGGGATATGAATCTGAAACTAAAAATACAAAAAGCCAAACTCTTAGCAACTTCAAAGCAATTGTCTTATTCTTAGAAAGCATGTTTACAATTTGTTAGAAGTCTTTAACTCTAGTCTTACAGCTTCGTTAAGGAAGCCCAAGAACAGTATGAGAAGCTACGAATGATGCATGCAAATATGGAAAACCTTTATAGGGAATTAGGACAATATTTCCTCTTTGACACCAATAAGATATCTATTGAGGAATTCTTCACAAATCTGCACAATTTCAAAAATATGTTTGTGGTGAGCATCCATCTGTTTTAATTACAATATGTAATTTCATATTACATATTTAATTACAATATCAGCCACTATTTATTTGAACTGTGCTTTTTACAACAAACAAAGCAACAGGTAAAATACTTTAAAACAAACTCAAATTGTACGACATAAGAAGGTGGCTATTTTCTCTTGCATATGCTGCATATTTTGCTCCTATTGTGTTTTTATATGTTCTTGGATTTTTGGTCTTTTACACTTGAATTATCTATTTGCTTGCTTGCTTGCTTGTTTAATTATTATATTTTTATACCATCATATTTCCCAAGGATTCATAGGATTATAATTGTCAACATTACCTATAATTCATAAGCTGGTTGATATTGATAAGTATAGTGTGTTTGCTGGACTGCTAGAGACAAAATTTTGAAAAACACGTCAGTATTTCTGCAGACAACAAATATTGCTAAAGGTGTTTAAGTTCCATAAAAGTATGTCAATATCTGTTATAAGTCCAAATGCTCAAATTTCTTTAAAAGCTGTGTTGCAAAAGAATGTTAGCCAGATGAGAAGTATAGTATAGAGAAGTATAATACAGAGACGAGAGCTTATTGGGGTAAGGCTGTATTTAAACAGTGATATTTGTAGTTAAATTAATCTTCCTATTTTTATTTGAGTAAAATAAAAATAAATTTAGGTAAATATGCGGAGGTATATCCTCCAGCATTTGGTTCTCAGGGATACATTACCTATATATTTTGTGATTCCATTAATTTTTATGGATAAAAGTAGTAAATAAATCTATCATTCATAAACCCATCACTGTTTACTTTGTTTTGCATGGTAGCCAGCACTGCAATCTTTTATTCTGCTAAATGTAAAATATGATCTGCATATCATAACAACACAGCAAATTCGTTGTTATGATTCTCCATTTGTGTATTTATCACCTTTGTCTTATTTTTAGCAAGCTGTGAAGGAGAATCAGAAAAGGCGTGAGATGGAGGAAAAGATGCGCAGAGCTAAACTAGCAAAAGAAAAAGCAGAGAAAGAACGTCAAGAAAAGCAGAAGAAGAGAGAACAACTGATTGATATGAATGCAGGTACTATACCATGAATATTGCAGTTTGTGTAAATTCCTTATCTCAATGGAAAACTGAGATGGGAAGGAGAGACTTCTCTTACTTGGTAATATAAGAACACTACTTGATTGTGCTCAGGGTCCATCCAGTCTTCACTATGGGCCAAATAAAGTCTATAGGGATTTCCCATCTGGTCTACAAGTTCTTTTTAAGGTCTCCCAGTCCTTGTCCACTTGCCTTTTACTCTCAGTCCAAATTCTTCCCAGCAGAAAAAGGATAATTTCTGGTCAGCACTATAGTACTTGACCGTGAGAACTACTGACTGTGCTTAATAGAGTTAAAATAGACTGCATTTGCCTCATTAGAGGGCATTTACTTTAGGGATCATCTGTGTACGTAATATTTGCCTGGCCAATTTGATCTTGCAAGGTTGGCATGCTCTTGGTTCCTTCAGTTAAAGAATGTTGTCTATTAGGACCCTGGAAGTGTGCTCTCTCTGTATTTAATGCCTGCCCTCTTCAGTGATGTTCCCCACTCCCATATCTAAATTCTGCTATTATTCAGAACAGCCATGAAGACCTGGGTCTTCATCCACGTCTTTGGTGAGAGAGAATGAGACTCTTTGCTTTTTTCCATCTTGTCTGAATCCATTTCCTTGATTCTTGTGAGCTGCTCCAAGTTGCTGGGAATCAGGCAGTATTGAAGTTTAATACATTATTATTAAAGGTTCTCCTTGATTATTAACCATAACTGAGCCTGCAATTTGGTTGTACATTATAAAGGTTGTAAAATAGGTCACCATGTGACTATGCCCAATTTTATTACCTTTTTTGTGGTGGTTGTTAAGCAAATGCTGTATTTGCTAAATGAACCCATTGTTTGTCATTGGGTGTTTTTTGCCAGAAATTGGAAATAAAAGAAGATTTCTGTCAAAAATGTCATAAATCACATGACTGGGACAGTGCAAACAGCCATAAATAAGGACTAGTTGCTGAGCACCCAAAATACTGTCACATGACCTTGGGGGAAGGAGGGATGTCGGAACATTGAATCTGGGTTATAAGTCCCTTTTTTGGAATCTCATAATTTCAAATGATAAATTTCAAATTTCAAACAGCTCATCATAAGTCGAGGACTACTGGTATTTTTAAAGTCTGCTTTTGATGCGAGACATTAATTAAATAAAAAGGATGCATGAAAATGGCATATATAAATATAATGTGGACAAAATTGTGAACCATATGGCTTCAGAGCCCAGAATAAATCCTATACAATTGTAGTCAGACTGCTCCAGAAAGTGCTCAAAGGAGATATAGAGACCATAGCAGTTTCTATATTCTTTGTCACCTAGCAGTTGGTATTCAGAGGTGGAGTAATTCTGTACATATACATGAATACTTACATTCATCTCTCAGACCGATAGCTGTATATTTTTATCTCACTTTCAAATTCCATAATCTCTCAACGGTATGTAATGCTTCCAGATGGACCAATATTTTTAATTAAAATTATAGAATAGAATAGAATAGAATAGAATAGAATAGAATAGAATAGAATAGAATAGAATTTTTATTGGCCAAGTGTGATTGGACACACAAGGAATTTGTCTTGGTGCATATGCTCTCAGTGTACATAAAAGAAAAGATACGTTCATCAAGGTACAACATTTACAACACAATTGTAATATATTGGGATATGGAGACATTCACTAATTCATGTTTGAAAATCCAAAAAAAGGAAAATTGGAAAATGCATTATAAAACCTCCTCCTTAATATATGCTATATATTATACTGTTCTATTTCTATATAATTCTATGCATGCTATATAATAGAAATTTAAGGCAGAAATTAGTATTCATATAGGAATAAGCTATTTGAATGAAGCTTTTTGGTACATGATTACCATGTTTATATGCAGCAAAAGTTTTTATCTGTGAAATATGGTTAATTCTTGTATTTAACGTAATTATCATGAAATTGCCCCTGTTCATTTTTTAGAGTATGACTGTTAGTACATTGTATGAGTAGATTGTGTAGTATAAATGCAAGCGCATTGCACAATGTTTGCCTAATTGATAAAAAACAGATGAAAGATTTCTCAGGATCTTATTTTCATATTGCAATGAACATTCCCGTGCTCTTATTGGAAGTCATTAATGAAGGCTATGTTCTTTGGATCCATTGGTTTATATTAACATTTCCAGTTGATGTTTTTCATACCAATCCTTGACTTTATAAACCACAACCAAGCTCCAAATTTTAGTTGTAAGTTGACATGACTGCTTCCCTCAATGACTGTAATTCTGGCACTCCTAGGTTGTGATCGTGCAGGTCATTAAGTGGAGTACTGGGTGCCTCGGGGTGGGGCGGTAAAGGCCCAGGGCCATTAGCAACCTCAACCAGTTGCCACATCAGCCCTGGTGCCACTGCTGCCATTCACAAATGTTGCATCACACCAGTCACCCAGCACTCTTGAGGATCTGCTGCACACTTCTTATCTTTAGGCATTTCTTTCCTGCTGTCAAGGGGTTCTTGCAGCCCACAAGAGGCAGCTGCTGGTTCCACACAGGCCTTGTTTCCCAGAGTCTGTTTGTGTGGAGATTCCAAATTCTTTGGAAGTTTTTTATGGAAGCTCCAGCTTCCTAAGTTGTACAAGGCTTTCTAAAACTCCGGAAACCGCAACTTTGGAAGGCTTTGGAGACTCTATGACAGTTCACACAAAATCTCTGAAAGCTTCTTAAGGCTCTGGAAGCCCAGCACAACTTTGGAAGGCTTCAACTTGTGCCTTTTGAAAGCTCTGTGTAAACTCCAAAACCTTCTGAAGTTGTATGAAAGTTCAGAAAGCTCTGAAACCCTGGTAGAACTTCAGAGGCTCTGGAACCCTGGCATGACTTTGAAAGGCTTCAGAGGCTCTACAAGAGTTTGCTTGCAACCACCAAAGGCTTCCCAAATCATGTGAGGCTTCCAAAGCCTGTTGAAGTTGCACTGAGATTCTAAAGTTTTTAGAGACTGCATGAAACTCTGTGGAATTTCTAAAGGCTTCAGAAGCACAATTTCTGGGAAAGAAGGCCTTTGCTTTCTTGGCCTGTTTTGATGCTTCAGGCCTTCAGTGAGTATGCAGAGAATGGAGGCGTCAAGTACTGCAAGATCACACTAGATCAGTAGCGTGAGAACTCACGCTATTGATCTCACGTGATCTCACGGTACTTTAGGTCTCTGTTCTCTGCAAACTGAGGCCTGAATGAGAACTGCAGCAAAAGACTTTGCAAATGGTGGGAAGGTCTGAAACATCAAAGCTTTCCCTCCGTTTGCAAAGCCTTTTGCCATCTTTGCAAAAAGCCTTTGCTGCCGAGAACGGAGCCCTCGGAGGGAGCGCGTGTCACTCCGGAGCTCCATTTGTGCCAGAAAAGACCTTTTCTCAAGGCCTCTGCTGAAGAGAAGCTCCATTTTCAAGCACCCCATTTCCATGCAGACTACATTTGAAGTCTCCATCAGGGTGACAAGTGTTTGAGCAATCCTAGGGCAGTTGGAAATGGAACTATACACTCCATTTCCAACCCTCCCAGAGCCACTTAAACACTTGTTGCCCTGATGGAGACTGCTAACGTAGTCAGCATGGAAAGGGTGCTTTTTGCTCCATTTTCAAACACCCCATTTCCATGCAGATGAAGTTTCCAGTCTCTGTCAGGGCGACATATTTTTGAGCAGCCCCGAGGTATGTGTGTTGGAAACAGAGCAAATTGCTTGAAACTGAGCTTTTTGCTCCATTTCCAAAATCCCCCCCCCGGGTCGCTCAAACACTTCGCTCAGACGAACATTGAAAATTTCTGGGGTACATGGTCTTGCGTGAGTTCAGGCACCCATCCACTTTTGCAGTGAATGGGTGCCTTATGTCCCACAGGCTCAGGGCACCTAGAAGGTTCCAGTCTCCACAGGAAAAGTGGTTGCATGCTAATGAGGGGTTTGGAGCAATGTCAGTTTGCTGCCCCAAAGCCTCACTTCGTGCAAACACTTTTCCAAACGGAGCCTGGAAGCCTTTGGAGGAGACTCACTGAGACTGCCCGCCACTCCAGAAGCAGCAGGCAGGCTTGGTGGTCAGAGAATCTGAGCAGGACGCACTCGTCCTGTTCCCTCTGCTCTCAACGGGAGTAGACAAAGAAACAGAGATGCTGGAAAGAAGATAGATCTTCACAAAATAAGTAACCTGGCGTAGCAGGTTGAGGTGGGGAGAAGTAATTGTGGGGAGCCTGAAGTATTTCAGTGGGTTGGGGAGGCCTTGGGTGGTCTGAAGCAGGTGGCCTGTTCCACATCACTAGGCCCCTCCATAGCCTTCCCCCCTGCGAGATACCTCATGTGCACTTAACAAGCTGTGCATTTGATTATCAAATGCGTGGGTGAAAGGAGGGAGTGATCACGTTCAAGATACAAGATTCACTCCCACTAGTCCTCGGGTTACAAATGGAATGGGCAGGCTCCATTACATTTGTAACTCAAGGCCTACCTGTATTCCATTTTATGCTATTTTTTGTACAAAATAATAATCTTTTTGCTGCCAAATACATTCCTTTACTTAGATTTATGGACTTTGGGTTGATAAAAATTTGCCAATTTTGCTGCAAAAATCTGACAGGTGGAAAGAAAAGTCTGTTCTATTTTTACTGTTACTCATTAACATCTAAAACACCTTTTTCCTTGTCTCCCATCTTTTGAAACAATACTGCCTTTTCTCTCCTTCCCCCTACTTATCCCTTCCTCTGTCCTAATAATTAATTCTGCATACATAGGCAATCCCTCTCTCAAGATCTTTCTTCATGCATCTGATGAATTGGCCTAGAAGCACAAAAAGCTTGTGATGATACATTTATTAGTGTTACAGATGCCATATGAGTCTTGGTTGTTATTTTTTTACTGCAATGAAAAACCTGGCTACCCCTTTCTTGGAACACACTGACTCAATTACCATCCCTCTCTATTTCCTGACTCCCACAATTTCCTGCCAGTTCTGTCTTCTTTTGAGTTGCTTGAAGTTGTGCTAAATGACATGCCATTTGGTTTTCTTCACATTCTTTTCCCCTTCCCCCACAACCTTGTCTTGAGTTACTGTAGTGAAACACTGCAATGTTTAATATTTCTGCAAAGTATCTGCACTTGGCAGAGTGAAGGAAAGACTCCATAAGTTTCAGGGAACCATTCCCATTCCAGCACAATTATTTTTCACTGCTTGTAGTGACACATCTTTATTTCACTTGGGAGGGGCTCTTCCTCTGCTTCTGCTTCTCCCTTCATTTAACTTTAGGGACAGAGCTTTAAAATCCTTGCCCTATGTTGTAATAATAATTTCTGTTGTTGTTTTTTTTTACATAAGGACCAAATTCAGTCTTTATTGTGTCTTTTATCAGAAAACATTCCTGTCTAAAATTCTGCACATTTCTTAGCACTACTACTATTTTTTTTCTTTTTGTAATTTTTTGAGAAACCCAAAACATAATCCAATACCCAAAACCAAAACATAATCAAGATGGAAGAGCAAGAGTGAAAAATATAAGAATATTTAAATTTTGCCTTTGATGACTGACTTTTCCTCAAATGTGTCAGCAAGCAGATGGAATGCCTATTTAGCTGCCTCTATCACTTATGTTTTTTCCATCATCATGTGGCCCTTTTTGATTGCCAGATGGTTCAAAACTCCTTTGTATCCATTTCTTTCAGGCGATGCCTAAGCTGTATTCCCTGAACAATATATTTCTAAAGACAGTGTCAACTTGAGATAAGATTGGGGGATGTGAATGTACACAAATACATTGACATGTCAACTTGTCACTTTTATTTAAAAGACTGTAATTGAAATTACAAACCAGAAGCTTAATCCATCATTCCTTGTACAATTACATCATTTATATGATGTTCCACATGAGGTTGCATCAGCAAAAATACTGAGTGTGACTACACATGTAAATGTAAGGCTAAACATAGCTTTCAAAATATCTACCCTACATACACTACTTCCTTTGCTTAAATAAGGGGAAATGAGCAACTGCATTGTATATGCCTTTTAATTCCAGTGCTGTAAAACTGTACTTCATAATCAATATTGGAACCATCTGTAATTGGGGCCTGTCTTTTTTTACTAACCATGCCATAGACTTTCTGATGGAAGTGGGAAAATGAAGGCAATTTCTTTGTATTTTTGTTTTCTGTTCTTGAAGGCATTAATGAAGGCTTCCGGAATGTATTGGTAACACTTAGCCATTTATTTTGGACAGCAGGTGGCAGTACAAACAATGGATTCAGTCTACTTAAAACCGGAGCAGATGTTCTAATGTGATTTTATAGGTTTATGTTTTGTCAGGAGCTGTTACTATGGAAACCAGATTTTGCAAGCTCCTCATGAAGTTGCAGTTAACACATTCAGTGCCAGGTTGTTGGGGGAATTGGGGGAGGCAAACATTCAAATGGAATAGAAAATATTGTAGTCTTCAGGAACTTTTCTTTTAAATGTATACTTGTAGAGTCTGTGTTGAAGAGCTTGTATAATTTTATTTTCAAATGTTTTGCACACAAACACACACACACACCAATAGTTCTTCTCACATATACTTCTCTGCCGTCTAAGACGGTGCTGACTTTCTTGCTCCTGTTGAAAGAGATGCCAAATTATGGTTTAAACCCATTTGTTCTTTTTCTTATGCCTACGTTTAAGTAAATACTTGGTTGTTTGGTATAGTTGTCTCCAAAGAGACTCAATTTCTTGTCTAGCAAAAGGCAGCATTGGCAAAACATAGTCTTCATCACAGGAGCAATGTAGGTGCTCTTCCTCTTCCTGTTTTTGAGACGAGATACATGCTTGTTGCTAAGGAAACAACATTAACTGGCCTGTTTCAGCCAGTCTTCTTAATACTCTGACTGTTGTATAGAGTGAAAAGTAGATCAGTGGAAAATGCATAGCTCTAAACCCCTCAGGATACTAATGATTTCACGGCATCAGAGTAATACCATAGCTGTACTATTAAAGCAGAAATCTGCAATATAAAGGAAGAAGTGAAATGTTATAAGGAATTCCTCTTTGTTTTATATCCAAATTGGCAATTGTGTGTTTATAAAACAGCTACGTTGATAGAAAGAAAAATGCCTCAGAAACTTCCAGGAAGAATTTTTTTAAAAATCTTCTTTAAGCCCTCCATTGTACAATCTCATTTCATTAAAGGTTTCTCCCGATTTAAGACAAAGGAAGATATCTTGAGAAGCACTTTTGTGTATTGTTGTCTTCACATAGTAAATTTTCACACATGACCAGCTCTTTGTTTTTATCAAGAAATATTTTAACGAAAGTTATTCTCTTTTGTACAGTACACATTCCAAAACACCCATAGTCTTGAGTCTATAATGCTACTTCTTAGATAGAGGTGTCAATGAAAATAACAAATCTCTATTTTGTGTTCTTGCAGAAGGAGATGAGACAGGAGTTATGGACAGTCTACTAGAAGCCTTACAGTCAGGTGCAGCCTTCCGTAGAAAAAGAGGACCACGCCAAGGTATGGTTTTGCTTAAATGTCTTCAAAGCAAGTGTGAAATAATCATTTTTCTTAGCACCATTGTGAACCAACTCTAGGTTTTGGGGTGTGGAAGACAGAATTGAATAGAAAAAAAATTACACTTGCCTTTTGAAGATAACAAAGCTGTGATGTCTCTGCCATGTAGTTCATACATATATTATAGAATATAATGTAGAATATAGTTATTGGATCAATTAGTCAACTCTTGTTTATCCATAAAATTTGGTATCAATCATTGGCTCAAAATAGCGGCACTAGGGATAAAATAGAGAAAGCCCATGTGTCATCAGTCCGACTAGCGAACCCAAGAAAAGTACATTCAGGAACATTTAAATCCCAAAAGCAAAACACCATTTCGACACTGAAGAATCAAAACCAACTCTGTTTTTTCCTGTGCAATGCACAGGTTGATCACATTGTCCAATTATGAATTGTAATTTGTTTTGACAACAGTTCACTTCTCTGTCTGACACCTGCATCAGTGTCCTTGGTGGGATATTGGCGCTCATGGTTTGTCTCTGGAGTGTCTGCATTCTTTCACCCTTCCCTCCCTCCAGTTCTTTGGCAAGTTGAAGGTGATAAGACCTAAACATTTCAAAAGCAGTTCAACTTTGACATGCCAACCCCCTGGGAAAAAGAGGAGACCTGAAAAAATATCAAATATAAATTAATATCCTTATTCATGTTCCTTGAGCCTTCAGTCCCCTGGTTTTCGTGAGTGCTTAGCATGGAATCTTCTCACTAACCTATCAGCGCATCTAGTTCTTTCACCCATTCTGCTTCTGACATCGGGTACTCTTTCTGTCAACCCTGAAGCTGACCTGACTGTGTTACTTGGAACCCTGACACTTTCATTGTACCAGGTATTGCAATTTCCCTTTATAGTACCTCAAATCTAGAATTCTATTAATTTCATAGTGTTACTCCCCCTCACTAAAATAGATGGTGGTGGTTCCCTTCCAACCAGTCTTAAGTTAGACTCTTTAATGGGCTTCAACAAGCTGCAGTGGAACACTGGGTGGACTTTCCCTAGTATTTTAGGCAATTTATACTCCACTGGAAGAGGAGTATAAGAAATTAGAAATGGAACTACAGAAAGATACACAAAATAAGACAAATAAAAATCAAATGGACCTTAAAAAACATGAATTGAATCTAATTGAAATAGAGGATTTGGCGCTCAAAATAAAAACTTCTAAGCAAATTTTTTTTGAAAATTCAAACAAGCCAGGAAGATGGTTGGCATACAAAATGAAAAAGGAGAGAGAGAAAAAGTTAATTAATCAACTAATGGATGAGGAGGGAACTATATGCTATTGAAACGAAGAAAAGAAGAAAATAGTACAGAATTATTATGAGAAACTATAAACAAGAGACAATATCAGAAGAAAGGATGAAACAATATCTAGAAAAATCTGAATTACCCAAAATACCAGAAGATTATAAAAAGGCGTTAGAGGAAAGAATAACGATGATGGAACTAACAGAGGAGATTAAAAAACAAAAGAATGACAAAACACCAGGCCCAGACTGATTGCCAGCAGAGCTATTTAAAACATTACAAGATGTAATAAGCAACACAATGCTGGAAGTATTTTATGAACTCCTGATAGAAGCAAAGATACCAAACGGAGGCATATATTACTCTTATATCAAAAGAAGGTACAGACCTGCCACAAATAAAGAACTATAGACCGATTTCCCTGTTAAATGCAGATTATAAAATATTTGCATCAATAATGGCTGATAGATTAAAGAGATTGTTAAATGAATTTATACACATGGACCAAAATGGTTTCCTACCCAAGAGACAGATTAGAGACAATATGAGAATAATTCTAAATACTTTGGAATATTATGAAGCACATCCAGAAAAATAAATGGTGTTGATATTTCTTAATGCACAGATGGCGTTTGACAATGTGAATTGGCAATTTATGATAAAACAACTACAGACTAGATTTTGGGGGGGGGGGAGAGATTTATAAATATGATTAAAACAAGTTATTATAAGTAATGAGCAAAAGTGATGGTAAATGGAGATATGACAGAGACGTTAATATTAATGAAATGCACAAGGCAGGGTTGGCCTCTATTGCCATTATTATTTGTGTTGACATTAGAGGTATTAAATAGAAATATAAGAAAAAATGAAGAGATAAAAGGTATTAGAATTAAAGAAGAAGAATATAAACTACAGGCATTTGCAGATGATTTAGTCTTTATTTTAGAGGAGCCGCAAGCAATTGGGCCAAAATTAATAGAACAAATAGAAGAATATGGAGAAATGGCAGGGTTGAAAATCAATAAAGAAAAAACAAAAATATTGGTGAAAAATATCACAGAGAAACAGAAAAAGGAGTTAATGGAGAAATTGGATATTCAGATTACTAAAAAAGTAAGATACTTAGGAATTCGGTTAACATCAAGGTGTATTACGATTAAGGAGGATAATTACTACAAATTGAAAAGCCAAACTGAGACAGATTTGGAGAGATGGAAGAATCTACAATTATCATTAATGGGAAAAATAGCAACAATTAAGATGAATATATTACCAAGATTGTTGTTTTTATTTCAAACAATACTGATAAAAATATTTTTTTTGAAAAATCTTAATAAAATAATAATGAAATTTATATGGCAAGGGGAAAAAGTGAGAAGAATTAATATAAAAATGCTACAAGATGCAAGACTCAGAGGAGGGTTTGGACTACCAAATTGGGAATTTTATTATAATCCTCTCCGTTGTTTCCCCATTTATTATTATTTTAGCTGATTGTTTCGAATAAATTGCTCTAATCATGTTTGTAAATTTCTCCCCAAAATTCATAATTTCCAATTGATTAATAAGAAAGTTCCAGTTTAGATTATCAAATGCCTTTTGAGCGTCCACAAACATTAATGCCAGCTGCTTATCCAGGTGAGCCTCATAGTATTCGAATGAATTCATAATCATTCTTGTTTTGTTCCTTATATATCTGTTTGGCAAAAATCCATTCTGATCCGAATCAATAATTTAATTTAATATTTTTTGTTCTTTCAGCAATTATAGTTACCAATATTTTATAGTCCACATTAAGTAGCGAGATTGGTCTATAGTTCTTTTTTTAAAAAAAATTATTAGACTTTTAACTTTTAAAAACAAAGAAGTACAACAAAAAATAACAATACATTAAAAAGACATAAAAGACATAACATTACATCATATATTATTTTACAGCTTGCCGTATCAATATAGATATATATTCTCTGTTCTTATTCAATCAATCCTCTATGTGCTTATATTTACATTGGTATCTATTTACCAAACCGTCCTTTACCGGTTAACACAATTCCGTAATTTACACTTCCTAGTTTTAGCTTAATTAGGTTAACATTCCAATTTATTATTTTGATTTCTTTTTTCTAACCAATCATATAATTTATTCCACACTTTTTAGTATTCTGACTCTTCCCTTTCCTTATTTTTCAGCGTTATCTTGTCCATTTCTGCGCACTGTAAGATTTTTTGGATTATTATTTCCTCTCCTGGTACATTGTTTTGTTTCCAACCATATGCAACAGCAATCCTTGCTGCCATTAATATATGAAGTATTAGGTATTGCAAAGATTTATCTATTTTTGGGTTAATTATTCCTAGTAAATAGAGTTCCGGTTTAAATTCCAGTTTTAGTTGGGTAATTCCTTCTAACCAATTTTTAATTTTTTGCCAAATTTTTTTTATCTTGGGGCACATCCACCACACATGGCCTATCCCACAATTTGTCCCACTTTTCTAATTCTATATTGTGCCCAAAATTTTTTGCCCAACAGATCATTGTTTCTTTTACTGTTTCATCTTCCATTTTGTATTTTAAAAAGAAATTGTAAATTTTTGTGATCATTTTTCCCCAATCCTAATAGAATTTTGTCTATATCCAATTGTTCTCTATGTATGCCATATTGCTCCTGATCTTTTTTGAATCTGGTTTTTATTTGTAGATATGGCCACCATTCCATGTTTAATCCTTGTTGTTTAAAGTCTTGAATTGATTTTAATTCCCCTTTTTCATTGAGTAGCTCTGCATATCTTATCATTTTGCTCAAATCCATGATATTTGGGTGTAATATTGTTTCCATAGTTGATAGGAAACTGGGACTTTTGTATAATGATCCTTCTTAATTTTCTCCCAAACTTGTAAAAGGGCCTTTCTTAATAAATGTCTTTGAAAATATGTATGGTATTTATTTTTCCCATCTCAGAGAAAACTGTGCCAACCAATCGGGAGATCATGGCCTTCTATCATTAGTACTCGTTTATTTTGTAGCTGAATCCATTCTTTAAGCCATGTTAGTGTTGCGGCTATTAATAGAGCTCCCAATTTGGGAGACTAAAGCCGCCTCTACTTCTGCTATCTTGCAATATTTTAAATTTAATACAAGATTTCTTCTTTGACCAAACGAATTTTGATGTGATTTTAATTGTTCGAAGAAATTTTTCTCTAATTTAATCGGTATAGTTTGAAACAGATATAACAATCTGGATAGTATGCATCTTTATCATTGAAATTCTACCAATCATCGATATTTGCAATTTAGACCAGGTTTCTAAATCCTTTTGAATTTTTTGTAGCAGTGTGTCATAATTATCTTTTTTTTTTGTGGTGCATTTTGCCGATATCTGTATTCCTAAATATTTAATTTTTTTTTTACTCTCGAAATCCTCACTTTCTCCTCTAATTTCTAAATTTGATTATTTGTTAGGTTTTTGGTCAACATTTTGGTTTTATCCTTGTTTATTTTGAGTCCTGCCACTTTGCCAAATTAATTTATATCTTCAAATAATAATTGTCCGGATTCTAGGGGCTCTTCAATAATGAATACCAGATCTTCGGCAAATGCTTGGACTTTGTATTCCTGTGATTTAATTTTTAATCCTTTTATTTCTGAATTCTCTCTAATTTGAGACATTAATATTTCTATGGATAGAATGAATAATAAGGGGGACAGAGGGCATCCTTGTCATATTCCTTTTTCTATATTAAAGCTTTCTGTATACCATTTATAATTATTTTTGCTTTCTGGATAGAATAAATTGCTGTAATCATTTCTATGAAGTTTTTCCCCCAATTCATTCTATTAGTTGGTTGATCATAAAGTCCCAGTTCAGGTTGTCGAAAGCTTTCTGCGCGTCTAAGAATATCAGAGCTACTTGCTTATCTGGGTGGGCTTCGTAATATTCAAGTACCGTATATACTCGAGTATAAGCCGAGTTTTTCAGCACGTTTTTTGTGCTGAAAAGCGGCCCCCTCGGCTTATACTCGAGTCTACCCTTGCAGAGTACTGACTACCTAAGTAATATGCCCCCCCTTCCTGGTTGAACGGATCTCCTGCCAACCAGGGAGAGGGTTTTTTGCCCTCGGGAACAGCTGGGCCGGCAGGACGAGCCCAAATGCTGCCGGCATGCTTTGCCAGCTCGGCTGGCTCGTTTTGGGGCGGCGGCTGGCCTCCGGCGTTTTCTTCCGCCGCTTTTTGATGGCGGCGGTGGTCGGCGGAGGGGGCGGGGGGCGGAGGGGGCGTTCGACATTTTCGCCCCCCTCTCACTCGTCCTCCTCTTGCCGGCGGAGGGGGCGTTTGTCACTCTCGCCCTCCTCTCGCGGTGGGGGCGGAGGGGGCGTTTGTCACTCTCGCCCTCCTCTTACTCGTCCTCCTCTCGCCCTCGGAGGGGGCGGAGGGGGCGTTTGTCACGAATACATCCCAATAAAATGCAAAGGTTTCCAAGGGCGCTTAGGCCTCAGGGGACCACTGATTTCAAAGCATGTTTTGGAAAAGCAGCGAGGGATGGGGGGAGAATGCTGCCTTGAATGTGAAAGAAACGTGGAAAACTCCAACTACAGTACAAAAAAAAAACATTTGCACTCAGTACTTTTTATTTTATTTTATTTTTTGCCAAGTTTTCCCCAGGGTTTTTTTTTTCCCCTATGGAAATTGGGGAGGTGGGGAGAAAGAGGTGAAAAAGAAAAAGCCTCTTGGAAAGCGGAGAAATACGGCAAGAACAAACGATTTCTCCCCGCCCCTCGGCGCCGTCCTTCTCTCCCGCCAGTCACACGGTTCAGTTTTTTCAGGCTAACTATACTTTGCGTTTCACTCCCGAGTGAGGAAGAAGAAGGAGGCAAAAGAAACCGACCTCGCGCAGATCAGCAAATTAGCTTTCCTTCTCCAAACCAATTGGAGGCGGGGCGACGCTGCCGAGAAGCCGCTGCTTACAGAGGCGAAAAAGCCAGGAGACCTTGGCATGGGTGGGCGGCTGGTGTAAGGCAGGGCAGAACCTTCGACCCGCAAGGATCCCGGGAGGGGGACGAAGAGAGGCAGAGAAGGAGGGAGGGAGGAGGAAGGAAGGAAAGAAAAGAAAAGAAAGGGGAGTGAAAATAAGAGCAGTCCGAGCTCTGAACTGGGGAGCGAGAAGGAAAGAAAGAGGAGAGAGAGAGAGAGAGAGGAGAGAGAAAAGCGAAGAAGGAAGAGAACAGTGCAATGAGTAAGGACTGCCACTGGGGTCAGGGAGCAGAGCACCAGGAAACAGGGCGGCCAACGCGCGCATACTACACACACACAAACACAGAGCCAGCTCCTCCCTGCCGCTGTTGAATCTTACTTCACCGCACCCCCTCCACCCCGGCCACACTCACAGCCAAAAAAAAAGGCAGAGCAGCATCCCTCGCCGAACGGCGGCGAATCTTTTGCCTTCCCTGAAAGATTAAAGATTAAATAGGAGAGGAGACCCAAGGCGTGCAAATCATCAGAATGCCTCGACGTTTCGCACTCATTATGTCGTCATCTTAATTAATCAGACCGTGGTGAGGTTCCCTACACCTTCCTCTCCCTTTAAGAAATAGAACAAGGTGCGTTTAAAAAAAAAAAGTAATATTAGCAGGAAGGGTTACAGCAAGGAAAATCAATACTACCGCATTCTAAGCCGAAAACACATTTATATAAAGAGACCTGAAAACATATTTGTATAGAAACAAATGTATTTGTCTCTTGTGATGATGTATTGCAGGGTTGCCTTAAATTGCTGTGTGATAGTTACAGCATTTCCAGAAAACACAGACTGGAAAAGAAAAGAAAAGGGAACGGTAGGGAATGAAAATGGATGACTGTGTCATCCATATCATCAACCTTTGTGAAGTGTGTTGGGAAGCAACTTTTTAAAATAAGACCTTTTCTTGATCGTCTCCCTTATTAAAAAGGGGGCGTTTGTCACTCTCGCCCTCCTCTCACTCGCCCTCTTTTCGCCTTTGGAAAAGATAGCTTGCCGGTCCACGGGTCTCTTTGGACAGCTTTCTGGGGGTGATGGTTTCCTGATGGCAGTTGACGTCGTAATAATTTTTTTTTTCCTGTTAGAAATGGATCCCAATATTGGTACCGGTACTTCTAATCCTGGACCATCAAAACAAAAACGCAGGTCATACGAAGCTGCTTTCAAACTTAAGGTTGTGTCAAGAGCAGAAGAAAGCAATAACAGTATTGCAAGTAGGGAATTTTGTGTTGACGAAAACAAGTAAGGAGTGGCGGAAAAGGAAAGCTGGCATGGGAAAGCTTCCAAAGGCAAAAGAAGCTCGACGTGGTTTAACGAGTTCATATGGGGCTCTAGAGACTGAATTGCATAAATGGGTTATGGAGTGTCGTCAAAATGGTTACTGTGTAACACGTATGGGAATTCGCTTACATGCCCTTCAAATGGCTAAAGAAGAAAAATTTAAAGTACCAGGCACTGAAAAATCTGTTGCATCATCAGGATGGTGTACCCGCTTCATGAATAGGTTTGGCCTATGTTTGCGGCAAAGAACAAAGATTGCACAGAAGCTGCCAAAAGACCTTGATGAAAAAGTGATGTCATTCCATTCATTCATCATAAAACAAAGAAGGATCCATAACTATGACCTTCAAGATATTGGAAATATGGATGAAACGCCTATGACCTTTGATCTTCCAAGCAACAGAACTGTGGCAAGTTTGGGAGACAAAACAATTTTACTAAGAACCACAGGAAATGAAAAAAACCATTTCACAGTCGTTCTGTCATGTTTGGCTAATGGAACCAAGCTGAGGCCTGTTATTATTTTTAAAAGAAAGACCTTGCCTAAAAGGTAAAATTCCGCCACAATTACAGTGCGTGCACATGTTAAAGGCTGGATGGATGAAGATGGAACAAAAAATGGCTGGAAGAAATTTGGAGCAGACGACCAGGAGCAGCCTTAAAGAAAAAACCATCACTGTTAGTTTGGGATATGTTCAGAGCCCACATCTGATGACATAAAAATTGGCAAAGTCATCTCAAGTCACTTTGGCGTTATTCCAGGTGGGCTTACATCTGTATTGCAGCCCCTAGATGTCAGTTTAAATAAACCTTTCAAGGACCGTGCGAAGGATGTGGCATGAATGGATGACATCTGGTCAAGCTCGTCTGACAAAAGTTGGAAATCTGAGAAAGCCAGACATAGAACTAATAGCACAGTGGGTTCGTGATGCATGGGAAGATATTCCAGAGGACATGGTGCAACGTGCCTTCAAGAAATGTGGCATTAGTAATGCTATGGATGGCAGTGAAGACAGCGCATTGTATGAGAGTGACAGCAGTGATGATGACGACTGTGAACTCAGTGATGACGACAACGTATATGCGGATAACAACACAGAAGCTGAAGTAGCTGAAGCTCTGTTTGGACAAACAGATGATGATGAGGAGAACTCCAGTTTTGAGGGATTTTAGCTCTCGTTAGCTTGGTTGCTGTTACTTTTAAAGATACTGTATTTTTGATACCATATTCTTTTTGGGGACCCCCTTTTGCACTTTTATTGTTTTTCGTTCAAATAAATATTCATGTTATTTTACTTGGCTCTATCTTTATTTTTTACATTGACCAGTAGCTGCCTCATTTCCCACCCTAGGCTTATACTCGAGTCAATAGTTTTCCCCAGTTTTTTGTGGTAAAATTAGGTACCTCGGCTTATATTCGGGTCGGCTTATACTCGAGTATATACGGGTATATTTATGATGGTTCTCATGTTATTTCTGATATATCTGTTGGGCAAAAAATCATTTTGATCTGATTTAATAATTTCATTTAATATACCTTTAATCCTCTCTGCTATTATGGCCATAAATATCTTGTAATTATCATTTAACAGCGAAACTGGCCTATAGTTTTGGATCTTCTGTTTTTCAGTATTGCTTTTGGGGATAAGTGTTATTAAAGCTTCTGTCCAGGATTTTGGTATCTTTGCATTCTCTAATACGTCATTATATGTTTGTAACAATATATTATCTAATATTTTTTGAAATTCGTTATAAAATTCAGCCGTGATTCCGTCTGGGCCTGGAGTTTTGTTATTTTTTTGTTTTTGTATTGCCCTTTTCAACTCAGCTGTCATTATTTTCCCATTTAATATTTCTGTAGTTAGATCTGGTATAGTTGGGTGACTCCTCTCTCTTAAATATCTCTTAATATCATTTTCATCTATTTTTTCTTGTCTGTACAGGGCTTGAAAGCAATTTGTCACTATGGTTTTTATTTTGTCTTTGTGAAAATGTACTGTCCCTTCTTCATCTTCTAAATTTCGTATTAATTTCTTCTCCTTTTCTTCTTTTAATATGTGAGCAAGCCATCTACCCGTTTTTGGTTGTTGTTGTTTTTTTTTTGCATTTTCAAAATAGTTTTATCTGACTGCTCTAATCTTTTGCGCCACTTCTTCCTGTGTAATTAGATTTAATTTGTATTTGGTAATTTCTTTCTGTTCTTTAATTTCCTGATTTAAGGGTTGTTCTTGTAATTTAAGTTCTAATTTTCCCAGTTTTTCCTGAAGGTCTGTATATTGCTTCTTTTTTTTTCTTTATTTCTTTGGGCTGTATATGCAATAGACATACCCCTCACATATGCTTTTAGTCTGTCCCATAGGTTTTGAGTGGTAGTTTGTTCGTTCCAATTTTCTTTTAAAAATAATTCTAATTCTTTTTTTACATATGTAGTTTAACTTTTTTCTTTAATCACTCTCTGGTTCATGGTCCACCTCCCTTTCTTCTTTATTTCTCCTTTCCATTTAATTTTTATCGGACTGTGGTCTGCCCAGATGTTTGTTGTAATTTCTATTTCCAATATTTCTTTTGCTGTTTCTGGATCCATCCATGCCATGTCTATTCTGGACCATGATTGATGAGGATTGGAGAAGAAAGTATACTGAGTCTTTTGTGGATTATTTTCTCTCCATGTATCTTTTAAATTTAATTCTTGGACCATATCAAAAAATACCGTTGGTAGGGTTTTCCTATCATGATTCTTTTTTGTTCCTGTTTTATAGTCCTTTTTTGGGTCTACCACTCTGTTAAAATCTCCTAGTATACAAATATTATCAAACTCTAGTGTTAATAATTGTTTGTATGATTTGCTATAATATTTTTTCTGTCTTATATTTGGTGCATGTATAATTGCAATGACTACTCTTTTTTGTTTTATGTAAATTTCTATCAATAACGTCCTTCCCTCATTGTCTGCGAACAATTGGTTGGGCCTTAGCCATTCCTTTATGTATGCTGCTATTCCCCGTTTTTTTGATTCGGCTAATGATGTAAATAATTTTTCTAGCTTGGGGGCTTCCAAAATATTACTTTTTTCTTTTTGTATGTGCACTTCCTGTAGGCATATGATATTCATATTTAATTTTTGTAACTTAGTTATTGTCTCTTCTTTTTATGGGTGAATTTAATCAGTTTATGTTATATTTATATTGTATTGTATTGTATTGTATTGTATTATATTATATTATATTATATTATATTATATTATATTAATTATATTATATTATATTATATTATATTATATTATATTATATTATATTATATTATATTATATTATATTATATTATATTATATTATATTATATTATATTATATTATATTATATTATATTATATTATATTAATTATTATGTTAACTGAAAACAGATTCACCTCTTCTTCCATCTTGCTACTTATTAGTCGGTCTTGCTTCTCTTATCTCCTTTTGGTGTCTTGTCTGTACTCCTTCTCTTTCTTGGGGTCCCTGTTTTGTTGCCCCTCTCAGTTCTTGGTCTGTTTCGATTTCCTTGGTCAGGTGTTCCTCTTGGCTCCTCCTATTTTTGTCTATTTGAAATCAAACATACAATATCTTAAGCTAGTCCTGAATTAATATCTTAAATTAATCCGATTCGACAAATATAATGAACAGAGAAGTAAGACGAATTCTATAGTCAATTTATAAATCTATAAAAGAGAAAATATTGTATAACTAAGTATATAGAAAAAGGGAAGGGGGAACAATTAATATATTAGAATCTATTTGATAGAAGGTATAGAAATATATCAATATATAAAAGATATAAAAGATAGCCAATTGATTATAATTAAATCCCACTCTAGAGTTATCACCAAAGTAATCAATTTTTTTTCTTTCCTTGATCTTTATGCTTTCTAAATTCATTGCTACTTGACGTTCTCCAAGATGGGAAATGGCTGCTTTGCACAGTCGCTATCCCTTCTCTACAGCTTCTTCATCTCTCTGTCTTCTTTTATCTTTCCAAGAACGATCTGTTGTTCCTCTGCTCTCAGTATAAATCCCACACTATTGTTTCTATTGCAGCAAATCTCCCAGTCTTTTAACATGGCAGTCTTTCAGATCAACGTTCACAATACACAAATACTTTCACTCTTGGTCCATTCGATACTGTCTCTTACTTTTTTCCCCCCTTTTCCGCTCCCACCACTTAGGTGCCGCTTTTCACACTTTGGGAGCTCACTCAGTCACTTCTTGGCAGATTTCCCCAGCTTAGAGAAGTAGTACGGTGTCCTATTTTTGCATAAACTTTTACCGCCGATACTTCCTGCTATTTATCACTCTTTCACTTCCTCACCATTTCCTCGGGCCGTCACACCTCTGGACCTAGCTGAAGGAGCAGCTGGTCTCTTCTGTGTCGGATTTCAGGGAATCCATCCTCCACGGTGGGGGAATCGCCCTTCACCCCGTTGCCTCTGAGTGTTCCTTTTTCTTTTTGCTGTCCTCTACAGGGTCCAACTTTATAGTTGCCAGTCTCCAGACACAAAAAATCAGGCAAAAAGAACGGAGTCCCATCTTCCACCACACCAGTGTGACGCCACCCCAGAAGCTCCAACTGGCCTATAGTTCTTGATTTGCTGTGTATTTGTGGGATCTTTTGGGATGAGTGATATCAGCGTCTCCATCCAAGTTTTTGGTAGTTTGGATTGCCTTAAAGCTTTGTTGTATATGTTCAAAAGTAACATTTCTACAAGTCCCTATATCTCTTTGTAGAACTCAGCGAGGATACCATCAGGTCCTGGAGTTTTGTTATTTTTTTGTTTCTGAAAATCCACCTTCATCTCTATCATCATAATTTTGTTATTTAACATCTCATTCATTTCATCTGTTATTATCGGGAGATTTCTATCCCTTAAATAGTTATTTATTTCTTCCTCTTCTATTTTCTTCTGACTATATAGTTTTCCAAAATAATTTTGGGCTATTCTCTTTTTTTGGTCCATTCAATGGTGGATATTCCCCTCTTCATCATGCAGATGTGTTATTAATCTTTTTTCTTTGTCCTTTTTTAACTTATATGCCAGCCACCTCCCTGACTTATTGAGATGTACAAAATGTACCTGTTTTTTTGCTCTAAGCTTTTGAGCTGTTTTCTCCTGGGCAAGCAAATTTATTTTATGTTTGACCAAATCTCTTTCCTCTCTAATTTTCATATCTAGGGAACCTTGCATTTTACGCTCTAATTCTTCCAATTTCTCTTGTAATTCCATTTGCTGTTTCCCTTTTTCATTTCTTCTCGCCCCATATGCTATTGTTTGACCTCTAATATAGGCCTTAGTTGTGTCCCAAAGATTCTGCAACATTGTATCTTCATTTGAGTTTTCCTTCAAGAAGAAGTCCAGTTCTTTTTCCATCCATTGTGTATACTTTTTCTCTTTTATCACCCTTTGATTCATGGTCCATCTTCCCCTTGTTTTTGCTCTCCCTCTCCACTTTAATATCAATGGGCTATGATCTGCCCATGAATTAGGTGCTATTTTTATCTCCTCTATATTTTTGCTTAATTCTGAATCCATCCAAATCATATCCTGGACCATGAATCATGTGGGTTAGAATAAAAAGTATACTGTTTGTTATGTGGATTTCGTTCTCTCCAGATGTCTTTTATATTCAACTCTTACATCATGTCAAAAAAAGTAGCCAGTAGTATTTTCCTCTTTTTCTTATTTTTTCCCCCCAATAGATAATCTTGTTTTGAATCTATGACATTGGCATGCATTTTTATTTACATTTATATTCCGCCCTTCTCCGAAGACTCAGGGCGGCTTACAGTGTATAAGGCAATAGTCTCATTCTATTTGTATATTTACAAAGTCAACTTATTGCCCCCCCAACAATCTGGGTCCTCATTTTACCTACCTTATAAAGGATGGAAGGCTGAGTCAACCTCGGGCCAGGCTTGAACCTGCATTAATTGCAGGCTACTGTGTTCTAATAACAGGCTACTAACAGCCTGAGCTATTACGGCCCTTTTATGGTATGGGAAGAATAAAATATGTAGTTATTTTCAAAGACATGTAAGAAATGCTTTATTATTAATATGGGAGAAAGTTAAAGAAAAACATTATTTGAAAATACCAATATGACTTTCAACAATGGAAACATTAGTACATCCAAATATTATTAACATGGGAAATATTATTAAATATAAAGATACTTTATCAGAAAAGGGGGAATTGAAAACAAAACAAGAATTAGAAGAACAAGGGATTGATATGGAGTGGTTTACACAATTGCAGATACAATCGAGATATGAAAAAGATGCAAAGTTTTTACTTGGAGATGACAGAATTGGATGAGATACAGGAACAGATGAGAGAATGATTAAAAAATTGTATAGTTAATTACTTTCTATTAAATTAGAAGAACAAGTAAAAGAAGCAATGATAGCATGGGGAAAAAACTTTGGATACACAATAGAGTTAGATAAATGGCGGCAACTATAGGAAAGAAATTATGAACAATTAACAATGTTAATTGTTAACAATATTAACTGTTAACAATGGCACCAGCATACAAAGAAAATTTGTATAAAATGTTTTATAGATGGCATATGTCACTGGAAACATTGGCAAAAATGTTTAAAGATAGATCAGCTAAGTGTTGGAAATGTCACCAGACACCGGGATCATATTACCATATGTGGTGGACATGCGCAGAAATGAGAAATTATTGGATTTGGTTAGAGAAAATGACTCAGAAACGTATTGACTTAAAACCGGAACTGTTTCTGTTGGGTATTTTACATGAGAAAATTAGTAAAGAAAATGTATATTTGAGTATTCATGTAATAACTGCAGTGAGAATTGTATTCGCACAAAATTGGAAAGCGGAAAAAATCCCTACAGAGGGAGAGGTAATTAAGAAAATATTAGAATGTGCAGAAATGGACTTCAGGCGGTAATGTCATCATGGTGCGGGCGAGGGAACAGAGCTCCCCTAGAGCTTGCTTTAGGGCATTACCGATCTTGGAGAGATCGATAAATTAAAGACGAAGCTCCATAGGCACTGGGGGTGGAAAGCAAACACCCGAGTAATCAGGAACAGCACTCTTAAACTGGCAGAGAGGAAGCCGGTCTTTATGGCCAGCTTGGAGCGATGACAGCTGCATAAGTGGGAAGCAAAGAATGAAAAGCAGCAGCAGCGTTTGACAGATGAAAAATCCCAGAAGAAGGTGAGATGCATGTGGCAAAGAGAAGGCATGGAAGAGAAAAGGCAGAGAGAGACTGACACAGCGTGTCCGGGAAGGCAGCTAAAATGGAGTGGTAAAATCCACAAATTGCAATGATTGGTGAGTGAGAGACTTAAAGAAAAACGAGCTGAGATAATAAAAAGTGATGAAGAGAATTTGAAAACCTAAATAAGAACTATTAGAATTAAAAACTAAAATTAGAACTGGAAAATAGTGACTAAAATACTGGCTAATGAAATACAATTCGGCAAGACAAAGGCTTTGTGAAATTTGAACTTTGATGGACATATACTTGTGCAAAGTGGAATAGTAGATTTATTGGACTTATAGAAAAGGGGGGGGAATAAAAAGAAAAGAAGAAGAAGTAGTAGTGGATTTGTGGATATACTAAAAGCTGAGTTTGAAGAGGAAAAGAAGAATAGGAAATCAGAAATAAAACTGATGTAATATTGCAACACATAGAAATAAAAAAAAGCTACAGAAGATAAACTAAATGGAACTGAATGAATTAATGAATTGAATTAAGTTGATTATTGGAATAACTGGAATAATATTGGATTCATATTGATAATTATATATATTTATATTTCGCAAAGAAATATAAAGGTAATTTAAGAAATTAAGAGTATTAAAAAATAGAGAACTGTATAAATATATGTATTGTGTATTGTGATTAAGAATTATAAAAATTATATGTAAAATATATATAAGAATGTGTTAATAATATACAGTATATTAGACAATATACTGTAGGGGAAGAAAAGAGACAATTTCATAAAGAAACAATAGAGATACAAAGACTGTTAAAAATTAGATATAGTTTTGTATTTAAATATAGAATATTCTATATGAAAAATATTTAAAAAGAGAATATCTAGCTATTTTTTGTCATATGCGAAGGTGGGAGAATTTCGCCCAAATGATAACGATGACAACTACGGCAACTATCACTAAAGTAGGTAAAAAAAATAGCGACAATCCCTTCACCTATTACAGCTTCACCTACGAGTCAAAAATTGACAACAACGACTTGCGGTTGGCTCCGCTTCGTTGATGGCGATCTTTTTCAGACCGCTAACCCCGTTAGTCTGTAGTGCCACCAGGACAGCGCAAATCAGCTGTCCGGCGGCTTGAAAATCTCTCCCTTGGGCGAAGAGGGAGAGATGAGCATTCGGGCTGAAGTTGAATCCCCCCCGGAGAAACCCCAGAAAATTTCTGGAGGCTTGAGGGGAGTGCTCCTTCTAAAGCCTGAAAGAAGCTCCGAACCCGGTGGACATCTGCCTTTTGGCAGAAAAAAAGTAGCGTCCAATCTCTGCGGCAGAAATGGATTTGTGATGGATTGTAACGCGGATAGAGCAGAAACTGGAGTTCTAGCATTTGTTTGCAAGAAGACTGTAAGCCCCTAATAGAGGATACATTTGTTGTGAAGATAGGAGAGAAGAAAGCAAATGGCGTTTTGCGGAATGCAAGCAAATGGGGATTTGTGTATTGGAAACGAAAGTTAAGGAAATGCATATTAACAGCCAGTGTGGAACCAGGAGGTATACAAGAAGATACTGGTTAAATGGAAGAAATGAGAATGTTATGATTTATATTTTTTCTTCTTCTTTTTTTGGAATTATAGTGATTTAGAAGAAAAGCCTTTTGAATCTTCCTTTTTTGACTCTTTTTTGTCCTTTTTTTTCTTTTTTGTTACTGGGTAGGTTACATATTTTAAAAATGGCTTTTAAGCAAATAATACCAAAAGCCACTAAAAACTTTGAAATTTCTTCAGGTCAGTTATGAAAACTAAGAGAAGATATTAAAGAGGAATTAAGGAATTTTTTACAGGAGTTTCTGGAGGCTCATCTTTCAGAAATAGATCAAAAATTTGATGAAATGGAGAAAGAGATGTTGGACTTTAAGGAAGTGGTGGAAAAGCAGAAGAGGAAAATGAAAATGGTAAAGGATGCAATTTCGCAAATATTAAGGTCTTGTATTCAGATGGAGGATAGTCTGGAAGAACTTAATAAAGTTAATTTAGAGTTGCAAAGGAAAATAGAGGAAATTCAAAAGGATCAAAATAACTGGAATCTAGATAATAAGATAGAAGATATACAGGTTAAGGTAGATAGGGCCGATGAAGAAAGAGTAATATTACAATATAGATTAATGGAATATGCTATAAGGGTGAGGGGGTTGAAGGAAGATAGGAATGAAAATTTAAGAGATTTTTTCGCAAGCTTTTGCTCAGATAAAGGGTGTGGAACCAGAAGACTTTGAGATTAATATTGAAAGAATTTATCGTGTTAATTCTTGGTGGGCAAGACAAAATAGATTACCGAGGGATGTGGTTATTTATTTTACAACCAAAAAGGTTAGATATGGTATTTTGCAAGCCTTTTATTAAAAATAAATTTCAAATAATGGGACAAGATATAAAAATGATGAAGGAAATTCCTCCTAAAATGTTAAGAAAGAGAAGAGAATTTGCTTTTTTAGTGGATGAGTTTAAGAAACATCAAATATATTTTAGATGGGAAGTTCCAATGGGTTTGTCAGTAAATTTTAAAGGTAGAAAGTATTTTTTTAATACAGTTATGAAAGCAAGAAATTTTTACACTAATGTTTTAAAGAGTGGGAATCCTTTGTTGTTAGATGCTAAGTTAACTGGTCTGGAGATGATGGAAAATAGAATAGGAGAGGGGAGGAATGTTTAAGATATGAATATGATGATTATGGTTAATTTTTAGAATTCATTTGTTTAGGATATAAATTATAGGATTTTTGTTATTTGTTATATGTAAGGTATAAACCTATGGGAAGATATTATTTAATTTTGAAGGATGGAAATAAAAATTTATGAATTTAGATAATGTTGTGAATGTAATGACGTTAATTGTTTATTGTTATATTTTGGATGTAATTTAAATGATTAGTTGTTTTAATTGATATGCCTTGGATATAAATCTATAAATAGCAAAAGCTACGAAGTTAAGTTGGAAATATTGTATCTGAGAGACTTTATTCGTAATAATATTTGATTGATGGAGTAATATTTGAAGATTGGACAGTAAACGTGACAATTGAAGAAATATATAAGTGATGAAAATTTGAGCTGGAGAAGATGGACTGTAATTTAAGAAATGGACTTAGGAAATTTGAAGGAATATACAAGTGGAGAAAATTTGAATCTGAGAAGATGGACTAATTTTAAAAATGGACTGTAAGAAGAAGTAATATGTGAAGGGAAGATTGCATTTGTATTGTTCAATTTTTTTTGTTATTCTTTCTTATCTTTTCATTTTTATTGTAAGGGGATTTAAAGAGAGGTGGGAGTTTATGTATATTTAGTATATTTTAGCTTGTGATTGTTGGTTATAATATCTGGTATTTTCTCTAGGAAGTCCGGGGAGGTGGGGGGAAGAGGGGGAGGGAGGGGGAGAGGGGTGGAAATGATACATGGAATGGTTATCAATGTACAGTAACGATTGAAGATATGAAATTAAAATTTGAAATGAGATTGGGGCTGCTCGACTGCCATTTTAGAAGGGGGAGAGAGGAGTAGAAGAGGGAAGAAAGTAGGTAGGAAAGAGGTGAGAAGGAGGTGGGGAATAAGAAGGTTAGAAATGGTGGAAGAAGGGAGGAGTGGAGAAGGAGGAGAGGAAGTAGTAAAGTGAAGGAGATGAAGGAAGGGGAAAGTAGTAAAAGGTAGAGGGAGGTTGTGAAGAAAGGAAGTGGCACTCGGGCAGGCCCGACTTAGTAATAAATAAAAATTAATGATCAATGATGGATAACAGATTGTACATTAATATGATGTTGGAAAATGGAAATAAATTTTTTTTTTATTAAAAAAAATTGACAACGACTGCACTTGGCAAAGATAAACCAGAACTGACAATGAACCCACAAAACATGCAAATAATGTTACAAATGATACAGGAAACAATGAATAAGACTCAAGAAGCAATAACAAATAATCACGAAGATACAAAAATGCTACATAGTGAAATAAAGACTGAAATTGGTGAAATGAAGGTGTAAATTAAGAACATGGAGGACAAAATTGGTGATATTCAACAAGTAATGCTAGAAAACAAAGAATTCGAAAAGTGGAATCTAAAATAGATCAAGCTGATAACAAAATAGAAAAGATGGAGCCCTACAATTAAATAAAGAATTAAGTCTGGAAATGGAAAAAGCTTCGTTCTTTTTAAGATTTTAAAACATCCCAGAAGAAAAAGATAAAGACTTGGGAAAGAAAATGGTGGGGATATTAGCAGAAGCATTAGAAAAAGATAAACTAGAAATAAGAAGGGAAATGGACAAAGTTTACTGAGTTTACACAAACTACGCAAGAAGAAACAGAAAGGTGAGAGAGGTACACATAAGGTTTACTAAAAGAGCAACAAGGGATGAAATATACAAACAAACAAGAGAGGAACTGATAATACACAAAGGTAGAGAAATAATAGTATTAAAAAAAATACCACACAGAATAAGAGACCAGACACAACAATACCAATTTCTCACAACACAACTAACGAGATATAAGGTCGGGTTTAGATGGTTAGTACTGGAAGGCATACTCATAACATGGCAGGCAAAAAAATATAAGGTAGGCACAATTGAAAAAGTGCAGGATTTCTATGAACACCACTTTGCACAGGAAGAAGAATAGAAAAGTAAGGAGGAACTTGAGAGCAGAAGTCAAGAGGAAGAGATACTTGTGGAAATAGAACAAGAAAGAGAAACACAAAAGAGACAAGGAGAAGGAGAAGGAGGAAGGGTAGTAAGAGAGACAAAAAGCACAAAAAAGGCAGAACAGATAAAAAATGGGAGAGGCACTTAAGGTGTTTTCAGTATATATCAATGCTTTAAACATACCAAGAAAGAGCACTCAAGCCTTCAACAAATTAAAAAAAACCAGACGCAGATGTGATATGTTTATAGGAGGTCCACATCTAAAAGGATTACAGAAAACTGTTAGAAAATGTAAAATTAGGGACATTGTTCACAACATTAGCAAAGAAAAAGAAAGGCGGAATCACAATATATGTCAAACACAGAATAAAATCAAAGTTAGTATATTCAGATGAGGAGGGTAGAATATTAATGATAGAATTAGAATTGGAACATAAACAAATTTTACTCACAGCAATATATGCCCCAAATAGAAACCAGCACGAATATTTTCAAAAGGTACCCAACAAAATAGTAGATTTGGGTTATGAAAACATCTGTTTGATTGGAGATTTTAATGCAATTGTTGAAGTCGAGAAAGACTACAAAAGTAACAAAAAGAATAAAAAGAAGAATATATTACCAAAATCATTTTTTAGTATGACGTCAGAATTAAGTCTCCAAGACGTTTGGAGACAGACTCACAAGCTAGACAAACAGTATACATTTTACTCATATCCATATCAATCCTGGTCAAGGATCGATATGGCCTGGATGATACCGGAGCTACAAAATGGCATAGAAGAAATTGAAATTGGAATTAGTGATTGGGCAGAACATAATCCAATAATAGTAAAATGGAAAGGCCAAAAACAGAAAAAAAGATGGACGGTGAACCAAAATTTATGTAACCACATAGAATATAGAACGATGTTGGAGAAGAAATTGACAGTATTTTTTCACATAAACAAAAAAGAAGACACCTCGACTGTCAGATTGCCTCGGATCAATACTCAAGAAAGAATGACCCTGACTCCATTTGATTATAGGGGACAGTAACTTTTACTGAGCATGTCAGATAGCAATAGAAGCAAAGCTAAAACTGAAAATAGATATGGCTTACAGATACATTTCCCCTTACTCAGCCCTCCTCCCTCCAAAGGTCAAGCAGTTCTAGTCCATTTTCCTTCTCCTCTTTGGCCACATGGTACTTTACTTCCGATGTTATTCCTCTGTTTGTCTTCTGGTTGGTATGCCTGGCATGCAGTGGTCGTTAAAGCTGCGCACGTCTGTTTGAATCCTTCTTCCCTCCTTCTCTCATATGTCAACCAGAACGCTTAAAGGGGCCATCATCCCATTAATCACACATAACAACAAGCAGCAATAAAACATTTAATGAAGTGATAAAACAGTTAAACACTCTACTAAATAAATAAACACTTAAAGTAATAAGCGGAGGCTGACATCGACAGAATTTATGGGATACAACAAAAGCCTATATCTGGGGATTAACGATCGCATATAACTCTAGAAAAAACAAAGAAAGGAAAATACAACACCAAAGACTACAAGAAGAATAGCAGAAAACAGAATATTATTTACAGAAAGATCCACAAAATAAAAGAATAAAAGAAAAATGGATCATTCTAAAACATAAGAGCAATTTGATAATACAAAAAGAATTGGCACAGAAGATTAGGATGGCAAAACAAAATTATTTTGACAATGCAAATAAAACTGGCTGATGATTAGTGTACAAATTAAAAAATGAAAAAGCAAAAAGAACAATACATCAACTCCAGGATGAAAATAGAACAATACAGTATAGACGGGAACAAAAAAAGAAAATACTTTTTTTTCAAAATTATATAATCAGGAATATATAGCAGAAGATAAAGTCAAACAATACATAGAGGCAACAAAAATGAATAAAATCACAAAAGAACAAAAAGAAATGTTAAATAGCCCGATAACTGCAATAGAATTGGAAGCAGGATTGAAAAAGCAGAAAAATAATAAGTCACCAGGATTGCCGATTGAATTATACAAAAATATGAGTCTTTACAATCAATATTATTGGAAATTTTCAATGAGGCGTTGGAGGAGGCCAAGATACCAACAACATGGATGGAAGCAATCATTACCCTCATTCCCAAGGAAGACACTGATTTACAACAAATTCAAAATTACAGACCGATATCTTTATTAAATATGGACTATAAAATATTCGCATCGATAATAGCAGAGAGGATTAAAAAAAATTGAATAAATATATACACTCAGAACAGAATGGTTTTCTCACAGGAAGACAGATAAAAAATAATATGAGGATCATAATGAACATTCTGGAATACTACAAAGCCCACCCAGAAAAACAAGCGTCACTGGTTTTCCTTGATGCCCAGAAGGCGTTTGATAATTTGAACTGGAAATTTATCAAAACACAAATGAAATATATGGATTTCGGGACTAAATTTGAAAAAATGATAAATATAATATACACAAAACAAACAGCTAGAGTAATTATAAACGATGAAATGACAGAAAATATTGAGATAACTAGGAGTTAGACAAGGGTGTCCACTTTCTCCACTTCAATTTATTTTATCATTAGAAATACTATTGACAAAAATCAGAGAAGATCAGAAAATAAAAGGCTTAAAATCCAAAAAGGAAGAATACAAGGTTCAAGCCTTCGCTGATGATACGATATTTATTTTGGAAGATCCATTAGAAACCGGCCCCAAACTGATTCCAAAAATTGAGGAATTTGGTGAAGTAGCAGGACTCAAGATAAAATAAATCTAAATTAATTACAAAAAATCTCACCCAAAGTCAAAAAAAGGAATTGGAAGACAAATTAAAATAAATGTAACCAAGAAAGTAAAATATTTCGGGATTTGCCTTACAGTGAAGTGTTCATCAATTAAGGAGGACAATTGCGATAAAATACTAAATAACATAAAAAAAGATTTGGATAATTGGAAAAACCTACAAATTTCATTATTGGGCAGAACTGCTACGATTAAAATGAATATTTTGCTGAAAAATTTATTTCTGTTCCAAGTCATTCCAACAAAACTAGGGAAAACGTTATTTCAAGAGTTGAACAAATTAATTAGTAAATTCATATGGCAAGGGAAAAAATCTAGGATTAAATTAAAATTATTGCAAGATACGAAAGATAAAGGGGGCTTGGCTTTACCAGATTGGGAATTATACTACCAAGCATCAATTATCACGGCTAAAAGATTGGATGGAATTGAAAATAAAAGAATAAAAGAAAATGGATCATTCTAAAACATAAGAGCAATTTGATAATACAAAAAGAATTGGCACAGAAGATTAGGATGGCAAAACAAAATTATTTTGACAATGCAAATAAAACTGGCTGATGATTAGTGTACAAATTAAAAAATGAAAAAGCAAAAAGAACAATACATCAACTCCAGGATGAAAATAGAACAATACAGTATAGACGGGAACAAAAAAAGAAAATACTTTTTTTTCAAAATTATATAATCAGGAATATATAGCAGAAGATAAAGTCAAACAATACATAGAGGCAACAAAAATGAATAAAATCACAAAAGAACAAAAAGAAATGTTAAATAGCCCGATAACTGCAATAGAATTGGAAGCAGGATTGAAAAAGCAGAAAAATAATAAGTCACCAGGATTGCCGATTGAATTATACAAAAATATGAGTCTTTACAATCAATATTATTGGAAATTTTCAATGAGGCGTTGGAGGAGGCCAAGATACCAACAACATGGATGGAAGCAATCATTACCCTCATTCCCAAGGAAGACACTGATTTACAACAAATTCAAAATTACAGACCGATATCTTTATTAAATATGGACTATAAAATATTCGCATCGATAATAGCAGAGAGGATTAAAAAAAATTGAATAAATATATACACTCAGAACAGAATGGTTTTCTCACAGGAAGACAGATAAAAAATAATATGAGGATCATAATGAACATTCTGGAATACTACAAAGCCCACCCAGAAAAACAAGCGTCACTGGTTTTCCTTGATGCCCAGAAGGCGTTTGATAATTTGAACTGGAAATTTATCAAAACACAAATGAAATATATGGATTTCGGGACTAAATTTGAAAAAATGATAAATATAATATACACAAAACAAACAGCTAGAGTAATTATAAACGATGAAATGACAGAAAATATTGAGATAACTAGGAGTTAGACAAGGGTGTCCACTTTCTCCACTTCAATTTATTTTATCATTAGAAATACTATTGACAAAAATCAGAGAAGATCAGAAAATAAAAGGCTTAAAATCCAAAAAGGAAGAATACAAGGTTCAAGCCTTCGCTGATGATACGATATTTATTTTGGAAGATCCATTAGAAACCGGCCCCAAACTGATTCCAAAAATTGAGGAATTTGGTGAAGTAGCAGGACTCAAGATAAAATAAATCTAAATTAATTACAAAAAATCTCACCCAAAGTCAAAAAAAGGAATTGGAAGACAAATTAAAATAAATGTAACCAAGAAAGTAAAATATTTCGGGATTTGCCTTACAGTGAAGTGTTCATCAATTAAGGAGGACAATTGCGATAAAATACTAAATAACATAAAAAAAGATTTGGATAATTGGAAAAACCTACAAATTTCATTATTGGGCAGAACTGCTACGATTAAAATGAATATTTTGCTGAAAAATTTATTTCTGTTCCAAGTCATTCCAACAAAACTAGGGAAAACGTTATTTCAAGAGTTGAACAAATTAATTAGTAAATTCATATGGCAAGGGAAAAAATCTAGGATTAAATTAAAATTATTGCAAGATACGAAAGATAAAGGGGGCTTGGCTTTACCAGATTGGGAATTATACTACCAAGCATCAATTATCACGGCTAAAAGATTGGATGGAATTGAAAAATAAAGAATTCTAGCAATAGAAGGTCACGATTTGCAAATGGGGTGGCTTGCATTCTTTTGAGACGACAAATACAAAACACATAAATATTTTCAAACACACATAATTAGGAATGCTCTGCTACAGTTTTGGGGGAAAAATAAAACAAAAACACTATACAAGAATCCCAATGTGGCTATCCCCAACAGAAATAATGAAACACCCAAATTTATTAGATGTAGATAAGATAATTAGATACCTAGTGGCAATGAGGGTTGCGAAGCGTTCCTACGTTTCCTCCCTCATTGCGTCGGCAGATAACCGCCCGGCCGCCCTGTTTCGGGTGACCCGCTCGCTCCTTCAACAGGAGGGGCGGGAGGACCCCCTACAAGGGCGTGCCGAGGAGTTTAACGGTTATCTATACGACAAAATCGTTCAGCTTCGGGACGGATTGGATCAAAATTGGGTAGATCCAGGCGAGGGTTCCGAGGCCCGTCTTGTTGAGGTGGTTTGGGATGATTTTGATCCTGTGACTCCCGAGGACATGGACAGGTTGCTGGGTAGGCTGAACGCCACCACATGTTTACTGGATCCGTGCCCCTCCTGGTTAGTACTGGCTACTCAGGAGGTGACACAAGGCTGGCTCCAGGGGATTACAAATGCTTCTTTGCGGGAGGGGTCTTTCCGCGGCCTTGAAAGAGGCTGTGGTGAGACCCTCCTCAAGAAGCCTTCCTGGACCCAGCTGTTTTAGGAACTATCGCCAGTCTCCAATCTTCGCACGGCGAAGGTTGTAGAGAGTGTGGTGGCATGTCAGCTACCCCAGTACCTGGATGAAGCTGTCTATCTAGACCTGCTCCAGTCCGCTTCCGCCCGGATACAGTACGGAGACAGCTTTGGTCGCACTGGTGGATGATCTCTGGAGGGCCAGGGATAGGGGTTACTCCTCTGCCCTGGTCCTATTAGACCTCTCAGCGGCTTTTGATACCATCGACCATGGTATCCTGCTGCGCCGGTTGGAGGGGTTGGGAGTGGGAGGCACCGTTTATCGGTGGTTCTCCTCCTACCTCTCTGATCGGACCAGACGGTGTTGACAGGGGGGCAGAGATCGACTCCAAGGTGCCTCATGTGTGGGGTGCCGCAGGGGTCGATTCTCTCACCCCTCCTGTTCAACATCTATATGAAGCCGCTGGGTGAGATCATCAGTGGCTTTGGGGTGAGATACCAACTGTACGCTGATGACACCCAGCTGTACTTTTCCACCCCGGGCCACCCCAGTGAAGCTGTCGAAGTGCTGTCCCAGTGTCTGGAAGCCGTACGGGTCTGGATGGGGAGGAACAGGCTCAAACTTAATCCCTCCAAGACGGAGTGGCTGTGGATGCCGGCACCTCGGTACAGTCAGCTGCAGATGCGGCTGTCTGTCGGGGGTGAATCATTGGCCCCGATGGAGAAGGTACGCAACTTGGGCATGCTCCTGGATGGTCGGTTGTCCTTTGAAGACCATTTGGCGACCGTCTCCAGGAGAGCATTCTATCAGGTTCGCCTGATCCGCCAGTTGCGTCCCTTCCTGGACCGGGATGCCTTATGCACAATCACTCATGCTCTCGTTACCTCTCGCCTGGACTACTGCAATGCTCTCTACATGGGGCTCCCCTTGAAGAGCACCCGGAGACTTCAGCTAGTTCAGAATGCGGCTGCGCGGGTTATTGAGGGAGCGTCTTGGAGCTCCCACATAACACCTATCCTGCGCAGACTGCACTGGCTACCTGTTGTTTTCCGGGTGCGCTTCAAGGTATTGGTTACCACCTTTAAAGCGCTCCATGGCTTAGGACCGGGCTATCTACGGGACCGCCTACTGCCGGCTTCTATCTCCCATCGTCCGGTACGTTCCCACAGAGAGGGACTCCTCAGGGTGCCGTCAGCCAAACAGTGTCGACTGGCGGCCCCCAGGGGGGGGGCCTTCTCTGTGGGGGCTCCGACCCTGTGGGACGAACTTCCCCTCGGACTTCGACAATTACCTGACCTTAGGACCTTTCGCCGCGAACTTAAAACTTATTTATTTCGTATGGCTGGACTAGCCTGATTTTTATTTTTATTGGATGGGTTTTTAAAACTGTGTTATTTTAAGGGGGAGTACGTTTTTTAACATTTTGGGCATTTAAATTAGTTTTTTAAGGGATGTTTTTAATTATTGTGTGTATTTATATTTTATCTGCCTGTTCACCGCCCTGAGTCCTTCGGGAGAAGGGCGGTATACAAATTAAAATATTATTATTATTTATTATTATTATTATACAAGAAATTAGTTAATGTACAGGAAAATTTGAGAACAAAACATGAACTGAAAAAGTGATAGGGAGGTAGATAGGTGGACATACACACAAATAACAGAGGATAAAAAAACCATATGAAATACAAAGAGAGCAGTAAGAATTGGATAAAATTGTACATGGAAGAGAGTTAAAACTAATCAGTAAAATATATGAATACCTATTGCGATATAAAATGGAAGACGAGGTGGTTAAAGAAACAATGATCAAATGGGCAAAAAACTTTGGATACAATATAGAATTGGAGAAATGGGAAAAAATGTGGAAAACAAATATAAAAATAACAGTGTCAGCGACATTCAAGGAAAACCAGTTGAAAATGTTTTATAGATGGCATCTTCCACCAGCAAGGCTTGCTAAGATGTACCCGAATAGCTCCATATTATGTTGGAAGTGTAAAAGGATATATGGAACGTATTACCATTTATTGTGGACATGTCCAACAGCAAAAAAATTCTGGGTTAAAATTAAAAGGTCGCTGGAAGAAATAACTGATCAACATATAGACTGGAGACCAGAGACCTTCCTGCTGGGAATACTCAACACGAAATACAGTAAAGAAATCAGATACCTAATTTTACGTATAATAACAGCTGCCAGAATAGCATACGTACAGAAATGGAGAAACGAGAATATACCAACCAGAAGAGGAAGTGATAAAGAAAATCATGGATTGTGCGGAGATGGACAAATTAATGAAGGAGTTAAAAGAAAAAGAAGATTTGGAATATTATATAGTATGGAACAAATTGTATAATTGGCTAGAGACTAGAAATAGTAAATGATGAGAAAGGTGAAAAGCTTATATACATGTATATAAAATGGCAATGTATGACAGAAAATGAATAGTTAGAAGGATAGATAGGATAGAAGATATGTAGAAACAAAGGAGAATGGGACAAAAAAGAAAAGTATAATTCAATGAAACGAGAGGGAAAAATAAGGATGTAAATATGAGAAGAATAAGGAAATGAAGCTGATGTAAAGAAGGAACATACGTTTTATGTCAATGTGTATTATGTATTGTTTTTTGTTCGTTCTTTTTTGTTAAAAAATAAAAAAATAGAATGTGCAGAAATGAATAGATTTAACATTAGCAATTAAAGGGAAGGAAGAATCGGAATATTACAACATATGGGGGCAGTTTTATTATTGAATAGAAAATGAATATAGACAAAAAGTGGTGTAAAATTAAATAAATCTGGAAGAAAAATGTTCTAACAGGAGATATATTAAATTGAAATGTAAAAGCAGAGAAATATATATATTATGATGACACAAAAATTTGTACCCAGATGACACACTGAATAATAAATGATGTAATGCTTGTTTTAAAAAATAAAAAAACTTTTTATAAAAAAACTCCACTGTAACCAGTTGATGATGCACACAACCAGGAAAAGACCTATATATTTAGGACCCAGTTTTTTACAGAGTTGCCTCAATTTCAAGTACTTCATGGATAAATATACTTTATCCCCGATCTTAAACTCCTTCTGGGTCCCCTCTTCTGATCTGTTTCTTTCTTTTGCAACTCTCCCACCTTCATTAAAGCTTTCTGCACATTTCTACAAGCGGAACTGATAGCATCCAAGAGGGCAATTGAAAGCTGTCTTCCACTCCTGCACATTCTAATATTTTTTAAATCACATTTTCATCTGTAGGATTTCTTCACTTTTCCATTGTTGTGCAAATGCAGTTCTGGCTGCAGTTAATACATGTAGGATCAAATATGTATTCCCCTTATTATAATTATCCAGGATAATACTCAACAAAAATACTTCTGGTTTTAAATCAATATGTTGCTTTATCATTTTTTCCAACCATGTATGTATTTTTGTCCACTATTTTTTTGCTTTTGAGCATGCACCACATATGATAGTACGAACCAGGTATCTGCTGGCATTTCCAGCATTTAACCGACTTATCCTTAAACATCTTTGCCAACCTTGAGGGCAAGAAGTGCCATCTATAAAACATAAGTTTATGTAAGTTTTCTTTATATGTAGTTGACATTGTTAATTTATAATGTCTATCCCATAATTTCTGCCACTTATCTAACTCTATTGTATATTGTCTCCTTTACTTGTTCATCTTCCATTTTAATACTTAATAGATAACTATACATTTTCTTTATTAGTTTTTCATCTGTCCCTGTTAGTATCTGATCTAGTTCTGATAATTCTTTATAAAAACCATACATTTTAACATCTTTCTCATATCTAGATTGTATCTGCACTTGTGGCCACCAAGCTATATCAATCCCTTGACCACTCAGTTCCTGTTTAGTTTTGAGCTCCCCCTTTTCATTCAAAATATCTTTGTATCTAATAATATTTCCCAGATTAATAATGTTTGGATGGATCAGTGTCTCCATTGTGGAGAGCCAGACTGGTATTTTCAAATAATGTTGTTCTTTGATTTCCTCCCATACTAATAATAATGCATTCCTAATATAATGTCTTTGAAAATAACCATGTATTTTGTTTTTCCCATACCATAAAAAAGCATGCCAACCCAGTTGAAGATCATGTCCCTCCAAACTCAATAACCTTTTATGCCTCAAATCAATCCATTCTTTCACCCAAGTAAGTACTGAGACCTGATAATACATCTCCCAATTTGGTAGCCCAAAACCACCTCTATTTTTTGAGTCTTACAACATTTCCAAGCTTATTCTTGCTTTTTTCTCTTGCCAAATATATCTTATTATTATTTTATTTAGTTCTTCAAAATATCTTTTTCCAGCTTTATTGGAATTGTTTGAAATAGATATAGTAGTCTCGGCAGGATATTCATTTTTATAGTAGCTATTTTTCCTGTCAGCAACAATTGCAGGTTTTTCCAGTTCTCCCAAGTCTATTTTATTTTTATTTTTTTTATAAAAAGTTTTTATTGATTTTATTACAACAACACAACACAAACGCACATAACATAGACACATAATATGTGTTTTCTTTTTACATGACGGTTTCGTCCCATCTACTTTCTGCTTCCCCTTTTCCCTTCTTTTTTATTATCTTTGACTTTATCGTCTCTTTATATCTAGTTTTATTTACTTACAATATTTTACACATTTGTTATCGTCCCTTCTCCATCCTTTATTTCTATTTAGTTTTCCTATTCTCCAACCACTCGTACCATTTGGTCCGTACTTGATAGTATTCTGTCTCTTCCTTTTCCTTTATTTATTTTGTTAATTTATCCATCTCTGCACAAGTCCAGAATTTTCTTGATGATTTCTTCCTGTGTTGGTACCTTTTCATTTTACCAAAACTCTGTGCAGGCAATCCTTGCTACTGTAATTATGTGTAATATCAAATACTGAATATCTTTATTGTATGTTCTGGTTAATATCCCAAGTAAGAACATCTCTGGTTTCAAATCCACCTTATGTCCACTTATCTCTTCTGTCCAGTTTCTGATTCTGGACCAAAAATTTTTTGCCTTGGGACATGTCCACCATAAGTGATAGTATGTTCCAGAAGCTTTTTTGCATTTCCAGCAGTTTGACAGATTATTAGGAAACATTTTAGCTAGCCATATTGGTGTAAAATGCCATCTGTAAAACATTTTTAGCTGGTTTTCCTTGAATGCCGTTGATAGTGTCAATTTAATATTTATTTCCCATAATTTTTCCCATTTCTCCAATTTTATGTTATAGCCAAAAATTTTTGTGCGCTTATGCACGCCCCTTATGGTCCTCTTAGGAATGGGGTGAGGTCCATAGTTGAAAGTTTTTGGTTAAAGCTTTTAGGATTATGGGAAGAGACCACAGAGTCAGGTAAAGTATTCCAAGCACTGATGATTCTGTTACAGAAGTCATATTTTCTGCAATCTAGATTAAAGCGGTTAACATTAAGTTTAAATCTATTGGTTGCCCTTGTATTATTGCAATTAAAGCTGAAGTAGTCTTTGACAGGAAGGACATTACAATAGATGATTCTGTGAGTTAGGTCTTGTCCAAGGCGACGGAGTTCCAAGTTTTCTAAGCCTAGGATTTCAAGTCTGGTGGGATAAGGTATTTTGTTGTTTTCAGAGGAATGGAGAACTCTTCTTGTAAAATATTTCTGGACACGTTCAATTGTATTGATGTCAGAGATGTGGTGAGGGTTCCAAACAGGCGAGCTGTATTCTAGAATTGGTCTAGCAAATGTTTTATATGCTCTGGTTAGTAGTGTGGTGTTTTTGGAAAAGAAGCGACGCAAAATTAGGTTTACAACTCTTAGAGCTTTTTTTGCTATGTAGTTGCAGTGGGCTATGGTACTTAGATCATTTGACATGAAAACTCCAAGGTCTTTAACGGGATGGGGGTCGTCTGTAAGGTAATGTCCATCTAGTATGTACTTAGTTTTTGGGTTCTTTTTTCCTATATGTAAGACTGAGTATTTGCTGGTTGAAATTTGGAGCTGCCAATTTTTAGACCAAGCGGATAGATGATCAAGGTCGTTTTGAATGATAGACGTATTGTCTGTGGTGTTAAATAGTTTGATATCATCAGCAAAGAGAACACAATTACTTGAGATGTGGTCACAAAGATCATTAATGTATAGTATAAAGAGTGTTGGTCCAAGGACGCTGCCTTGAGGAACACCACTCTTGACAGGAACAGGATTTGATAAAGCATTGCCAATTTTGACCACTTGTTGTCTGTTAGACAGAAAAGCAGATATCCATTTGTGGAGGGGCCCTGGGATGCCATAGGATGTTAGTTTTAGGAGAAGTTTATCGTGTACTACTGAGTCAAAAGCTTTGCAGAAGTCTATGTAGATTGCATCTATTGATTTGCCTTGATCGAGATTTGAAGTTCATATGTTTTTGCAGTGGAGAAGTTGTAAGTTACATGATAATTTTTTCCTGAAACCAAATTGTTTGTTGGAGAGTAGGCTGTTAGTTTCTAAGTGTGAGGTAATGGATTGGTTGATGATAGATTCCATGACTTTGCAGGTGACGCAGCAAAGGGAGATCGGTCTGTAGTTCTCGACTAAATTGGGGTCTCCTTTTTTGAAGATAGGGATGACTAGTGACCAAAGTTTGGGAAGAGAACTGGTAGTGAAAGCTTTATCAAAGATAATACTTAGGGGTTCTGCTATATTAATGGAAAGTTTTTTTAAGAAATATGCACATAGTCCATCGGGTCCAATAGAAACACTGTTTCCTAACAAACAGGAAGCAGCAGGTGAAGCTAAGCAAGATCACATCAATACCTGTACAATTAGCACAGGGGCCCCCCAAGGCTGTGTGCTCTCCCCACTTCTCTCTGTATACCAATGACTGCATCTCCAATGATCCATCTGTTAAGCTACTGAAGTTCGCAGATGACACAACAGTGATTGGTCTCATTCGAGACAATGACGAATCCGCATATAGACAAGAGGTCGAACGACTAGCCTTGTGGTGCAACCAAAACAATCTGGAACTGAACACACTCAAAACCGTAGAAATGGTGGTAGACTTTAGGAGAAACCCTTCCATACTTCCACCTCTCACAATACTTGACAACGCAGTATCAACAGTAGAAACCTTCAAATTTCTGGGTTCTATCATATCGCAAGATCTCAAATGGACAGCTAACATCAAAAACATCATTAAAAAAGGACAACAAAGAATGTTCTTTCTGCGCCAACTCAGTAAGCTCAAACTGCCCAAGGAGCTGCTGATCCAATTCTACAGAGGAATTATTGAGTCTGTCATTTGCACCTCTATAACTGTCTGGTTCGGTTCTGCAACCCAATAAGAAAAACACAGACTTCAGAGGATAATTAGAACTGCAGAAAAAATAATTGCTACCAACCTGCCTTCCATTGAGGACCTGTATACTGCACGAATCAAGAAGAGGGCCGTGAAAATATTTGCAGATCCCTCACATCCTGGACATAAACTGTTTCAACTCCTACCCTCAAAACGATGCTATAGAGCACTGCACACCAGAACAACTAGACACAAGAACAGTTTTTTCCTGAAGGCCCTCACTCTGCTAAACAAATAATTCCCTCAACACTGTCAAACTATTTACTGAATCTGCACTACTATTAATCGTTTCATAGTTCCCATCACCAATCTCTTTCCACTTATTTATTTATTTTATTCAATTTTTATACCGCCCTTCTCCCGAAGGACTCAGGGCGGTGTACAGCCAAGTAAAATCACAGTATCAATATTAAAAGAAATTAAAACAAACATATTATAAAGTGGCCAAATTTAAAACGAATTAAAATATTAAAATATAAATAACCCAATAAAATTTTAACCCAATAAAATTTTAGGCCAGTCCCGCTTGAATAAATAGGTGCGTTTTCAGCTCACGGCGAAAGGTCCGAAGATCAGGCACTTGACGTAAACCAGGGGGAAGCTCATTCCAGAGCGTGGGAGCTCCCACAGAGAAGGCCCTGCCCCTGGGGGCCGCCAGCCGACATTGTTTGGCGGACGGCACCCTGAGAAGGCCCTCTCTGTGAGAGCGTACAGGTCGGTGGGAGGCAAACCGTAACAGCAGGCGGTCTCGTAAGTACCCGGGTCCTAAGCCATGGAGCGCTTTAAAGGTGGTGACCAAAATCTTAAAGCGCACCCGGAAGACCACAGGAAGCCAGTGCAGACTACGCAGGAGTGGTGTTACATGGGAGCAACGAGTCGCTCCCACTATTACCCGCGCAGCTGCATTCTGGACTAACTGCAGCCTCCGGGTGCACTTCAAGGGCAGCCCCATGTAGAGAGCATTGCAATAATCCAGGCGGGAAGTTACGAGGGCATCAGTGACCGTGCATAAGGCATCCCGGTCAAGGAAGGGGCGCAACTGGCGCACCTAGCGTACTTGGTGGAAGGCCCTCTTGGAGACGGCCGCCAAATGATCGTCAAACGACAGCTGCCCATCCAAGAGGACACCCAAGTTGCGCACCCTCTCCATTGGGGCCAATAACTCGCCCCCCACAGCCAGCTGCGGCTGCAGTTGACTGAACCGGGGTGCCGGCATCCACAGCCACTCCGTCTTGGAGGGATTGAGCTTGAGTCTGTTTCTCCCCATCCAGACCCGTACGGCTTCCAGACACCGGGACAGCACTTTGACAGCTTCGTTGGGGTGGTCCGGGGTGGAAAAGTACAGCTGCGTATCGTCAGCGTACAGATGAAAACTCACCCCAAAACCACTGATGACCTCGCCCAGCGGCTTCATGTAGATGTTGAACAGGAGGGGCGATAGAATCGACCCCTGAGGCAACCCACAAGTGAGGCGCCTCGCGGTCGACCTCTGCCCCCCTGTCAACACCGTCTGCGACCGGTCGGGGAGATAGGAGGAGAACCACCGATAAACGGTGCCTCCCACTCCCAATCCCTCCAACCGGTGCAGCAGGATACCATGATCGATGGTATTGAAAGCCGCTGAGAGATCTAATAGGACCAGGGCAGAGGAACACCCCCTGTCCCTGGCCCTCCAGAGGTCATCCACCAATGCGACCAAAGCCGTCTCCGTACTGTGACCAGACCGGAAGCCGGACTGGAACGGGTCTAGATAGACTGCTTCATCCAGGTACTGGGGAAGCTGCCATGCAACCACACTCTCTACAACCTTCGCCACAAAGCGAAGGTTGGAGACTGGACGATAATTACCCAAAATAGCTGGGTCCAGGGAAGGCTTCTTGAGGAGGGGTCTCACCACCGCCTCTTTCAAGGCGGAGGGGAAAACCCCTTCCAACAATGAAGCATTTATAATTCCCTGGAGCCAGCCTCGTGTCACTTCCTGAGCAGCCAGCACCAGCCAGGAAGGACACGGGTCCAGTAAACATGTGGTTGCATGTAACCTTCCCAGCAACCTGTCCACGTCCTCGAGAGCCACAGACTCAAACTCATCCCAAACAACCTCAACAAGACGTGCCTCCGCCATCCCCTCTGGATCATCGCAATTTTGGTCTAAACTATCCCGAAGCTGAACGATTTTATCGTATAGATAACCGTTAAACTCCTCAGCCCGTCCCTGTAGGGGGTCATCCCGCCCCTCCTGACGAAGGAGGGAGCGGGTCACCCGGAACAGGGCGGCTGGGCGGTTATCTGCCGATGCAATGAGGGAGGAAACGTAGGAGCGTTTCGTCTCCCTCATTGCCACTAGATAGGTCTTAGTAAAAGACCTCACTAGTGTCCGATCAGCCTCGGAACGGCTAGACCTCCAGGTGCTCTCTAGGGGTCTTCTCTGGCGTTTCATCTCCCTCAGCTCCTCAGAAAACCAAGGAGCCAAGTGAGATCTACACCGGGTCAGAGGCCGCAAAGGCACGACACGGTCCAAAGCCCCAGCCGCGGCCCGTTCCCAGGCCGCAACTAGTTCTTCAGTCGTGCTGTGGGCAAGATCCTCAGGAAACGGCCCAAGCTCCGTTTGGAACCTTTCCGGGTCCATCAGGCGCCTGGGACGGAACCAACGCATTGGCTCCGTCTCCCTGCGGTGGTGAGCGGCGGTCCAAAAGTCTAGGCGAAGGAGAAAATGATCTGACCATGACACCGGTTCCGTCACTAAATCTCCTAATTCCAGATAATTAATCCACTGTCCAGAGATAAAAATCAAGTCTAGTGTGCCTCCCCCCGTGTGTGTAGGGCCATCAGTTACTTGAATCAGGTCCATGGCCGTCGTGGAAGCCAGGAACTCCTGCACCGCCGTCGACGACAAGCTGGCCGATGGCAAGTTGAAATCCCCCATGACCAAGAGTCTGGGAATCTCAACTGCCACCTCGGCAAGCATCTGCAGCAGCTCAGGTAGGGCTGTAGTCACGCAGCAAGGAGCCAGGTACGTGATCAACAGACCCTTCTGATTTCTGTGGCCCCACTTCACAAGGAGGGATTCACAACCAGCTATCTGAGACACAGTGGACTCCCTCGGCTCTAGGCTTTCCTTAATCACAACCGCCACCCCCCCACCCCTACCTTGGGCCCTCGGCTGATGAAATGCACGGAAACCTGGTGGGCACAACTCAACCAGGGGAACACCCCCCTCTGTGCCCAACCAGGTCTCCGTAATGCCCGTAAAGTCCGCGGACTCCCTCTGGATAAGATCATGAATCAAGGGAGCCTTGTTAACCACGGAGCGGGCATTGCACAGCATCAGCCTAAGACCCAAGCTCTGAGGATCCTGACCATCCGGGGAATGAGTAAGGACTGAGGGGCCGGAGCACGTGATCGTTTTAAAACATCGAGCATGTGCTCCCAGAGAACGATACGACCCCTTGCCTCCGCCATATCTGCCTCTCCCACTCACCGTACAGATGGAATAACACACTCCACTCTGATCATCCCCCTCCCCCCCTGTCTTCGGACCCGATAAAATAGTGCCGTGAGCATGCACTGGGACTGGCAATACCCTCCCCCTCTTTAAACCCCCCCCCCCGACGGGCTACCCCCATTACCCGACCTTACCCTCCCAACCCTTAAAAATTCCCTATTTAAAAAACCCCACAGGTTTTTTTTTTTCGCATGCCACCTCTGTGGGTCCCAAAACCCGTCATAGAGGCCGGCCCTCGGTAGTGTGGAGGGCCATATCTGCGAGGCGGGGGCACCTCGCAGTTGCAAGAGTTCATAAGAAGAGTAGCGCATCGTAATAGAAGATAGGACCGGCGAAAGGGGTCCAACTCCGAAAGGCAAGAATGATGGTAAAGTTAATGATGGTATCTGATAGTATTAGTCCTAGATAAAAACAGGCCTAAAATGATGGCACAAATAAATAGACCAGAATGCTGATAATCCTAATAAGGGTAGACAAGAATAGAAACCACAAAACAGTCCAGATGGTAATCTGTCGGAAGTCTGAAATCAAACATCCTGGTGTAAGAAGAGGGGGAGGGGGATGTTCCGTCATAAGCAATGTCGGCCTCTGTTGCATCTCCTGCGTCTTCCAAGGCCCCAAAAGGGCCAACACCAGCCAAGAATACCAACAAGGCCAAAAGAGGCGTAACAGATGTTAAACCGTCCAAAGAGGGTCTCCAAGCTAATAAGTCCACAACACCTCCATCGCCTTCCCGCTGTCCTCCAACCACCACCTCCAAGCCAGGATAGAACACACAGTCCAGGGGTCCATTCAACTCCAGCACCCCCTAGTGCATCCTCCCCAGGTTCGGAGGCCCGGACTCTCCAAACCTCTCCTTCCGAGGGGCCAAGCCTATCCCACAGGTTGAACCTCTCCGAGAGGCTGGAGGACAGAAAGGACGCCAAGGTCATCAACTGGCAGCAAGGGAAAGCCATAGGCACCTTGGCCGGAGACAGATGGAACGTCTCAAACCTGTTGCCATTGTCCAGTTCGGGTTAAAAAATCCAAAACCCAAGCGGCCCAGCGCAGCCAGGACGACACGATGTAACACGATGGTAATCAGGAGGGAGGTCGACTATACCAAGCCAAGACCCAACGCCAATTGCAGGAGCCAACTAAAGAATTAGCTGAAAAATCGGCCAGAAAAACGGCCGAGAAAACGCCGAGTCATCGCCCCACTCGCCCCGCTCCCAGGCCCGAAAACAAACATGGCCGCCGGAACTTCACTGACTGCTTACCCGGCCCCATTCTCAGCAGCCGTGGGCTCAAAAAAGTCCGAAAACCCTTCCCATGGCTGCCGATCAGATAACAGTCCAGGCCGGGGGCAGCAGGCAGCTGGGCGGCAGTTTAATCATTTGCCAAGCCTCGGAGGCCCCTCAAACGCCGGAGCCGACTCTTCACCGCTGCGCCATCTTGCGCATGCGCATAACCTTACTTATGACTGTATGACTATAACTTGTTGCTGGCAATCCTTATGATTTATATTGATATATTGACCATCAATTGTGTTGTAAATGTTGTACCTTGATGAACGTATCTTTTCTTTTATGTACACTGAGAGCATATGCACCAAGACAAATTCCTTGTGTGTCCAATCACACTTGGCCAATAAAAATTCTATTCTATTCTATTCTATTCTATTCTATTCTATTCTATTCTATTCTATTCTATTCTATTCTATTCTATTCCAATAGAAAGCGATGGTTTTAAGTTGTGAAGAGCTTTTCCAACGTTGTCTTCTGTGAAATCTATATGAGTTAAATCATCATAGTCATTGCTGGTTCGTTTGTGGAATGTCGGATATGTGTTATCGGAGTTAACAAAAACTGAGCCAAAGAAAATGTTGAAGAGGTTTGCTTTGACTGTTTCGTCATTGCATTCTTTGTTGTTAGAATCTTTTAGTGGTGGGATGGATCTTGAGTCTTTAAGTTTATTGTTGACAAAATTATAAAAGGCACGATTGGAATTTGTGCGCAGAAGGTTCTCTTCTTGCTTGGTGTGGTAATTTGTGCATTCAGTTTTTATTTCGTTGCATATATTTCTGTAGCGGTTTTTGACATTTGTAACATAGCCTTTTTTGTTTCTTTTCCAGAGGGATTTTTTTTTTGATTGAAGCTTTTTTATTGATATGGGTAGTCATGGTCATGGTAGTCATTTGTGGTACATATAGTTTAATGACTCTATTGATTTCAAGTAGGAAGACTCTATAGTGGTCATCAGAGGTTATGCAGGTTGCAAACAGATTTTGCCAGTCCAGAAATGAAAGATCATTGTTTACAAGGTCGTAGTTTGCTTTTTTGAAGTTGTAGATGGGGATACTATTGTTATGACGATTTAAGTATGGAAGTATATTGAGACAAAAATCAATCATGCAGTGGTCACTGTTGGAAAAAGGTTCTTTAATTTGTAGTCCGTAAATTGAGTTTGAATTGTTGCAGAAGATGAGGTCAAGGCAGTTGTTGAGTCTTGTATTGTTAGTTACAAGTTGTTCAAGACCTAGGTTTGTAACAGCGTTGTATAGTGTAGTATGGATTGGGTCAGTTGAACATTCATTAGTTGTCCAGTTAATGAGAGGTAGATTTAGGTCACCCAGGAAGATGAGAGGATATGGGCAAGAGGTAGCTCATGTTAGCATTGAGGTTAGCATATTTGCATGGGTAATGTCATAGTCAGGGGCTCTGTAGCATAGTAAGAATCGAAGAGTAGTGTCAAGGGATAGGTTGCATACTATAGTTTCAGGAAGAGAGAGTTTATGTGCTACTTGGATATTTTTTAGATTCAGTGTCTTTTTGTAAAAGATAGCCACTCCACCACCTCTTCGGTTTTCCCGATCTGATCGATAGACTTGATATTCTTTGTTTGAGATAATGGAGTCAGGAAGGGATGAGTTCAGCCATGTTTCACAAACAAAAGTGATATCAAATGTGCCACTGTTTAATAAGAGGATAAATTCAGGTAATTTGTTGACTATGCTTCTTGCATTTATCAATTTGCATTTGAGATCTGAAGTGATTGGTGTTGAAGAGGTAAGGGGCGTGCATACCTAGTTTTGGATGTTCCATTTTATATCTAAGTAAATATTTATATATATTGCTAATTAATTTTATTTCTGTTCCATTAATGATTTTATCCAGTTATTTTTGTATCTCATACCTTTTTTTATCTCTTACGACTTTAGAATGAATTTGTATAAATGTCCACCAATCTGTCACCCTACCAATATCTTGTTTTAGTTCTTGTTTCTTTTTCAACTCTCCCTGGTCATTTATCAATTCCTTATATCTAATTATCTTATTTTTTCTCCAGTAAATTTGGATATATCAATGCTTCAGTTAGCGATAACCACATTGGTATTCTTGTATAATGTTTTTGTTTTATCTTTTTCCAAATCTGTAGCAGTGCATTCCTGATCCAGTGTGTTTGAAAATATTTATGTGTTTTATACTTCTCGTCCCACAGGAATGCATGCCACCCTACTTGTAAATCGTGTCCTTCTATTGTTAACACTCTATTATTTTTCAGCTCCATCCAGTCTTTTTTTTTTATTCAAAAAGTTTTACAAAAAAAAAAAAATTTCCCCCCCTTTCCCCCCAACCCCCCTCTCTTCACTAATACCCTCCCCCCTGACTTCCCGGAACAAGCACAAGATATAGTTAAAAATAAAACAAACATATGCTAAGAAAATTTTCCCCCAAAACTATTATACCAATTTTCCCCCTCTAGCTCTGACTTCCTCCTAACATAACAAAATCCTTCAGAAAATAAAAAAAAAATTAAAAAAAATTAACAATTAACAGTAATAGAATATATAAATCAATAGAACAAATTAATCCTAAAGTATTTAAAACCAACTAAAGCATAAAAATCCAATCCAATTCAAAAAATATCTCCCTTATAGCTTCTATAACCATATAATTCCCCCCCCCCGGGTCTTTCTTACATAAGATCTTTTGAGAATATTCTATTTAAAATTCAGTGCAACACAGTATAAAATTTCAATACAGAAAATTACAATATCTATTCAACTTTAGTCCTTCCTCGTCAAAATCCAGTATAAATCCAAATATCTAGTCTTTTATGATAGATATAAAACATATAATCAACCCATTTCTTCCAGATCTTCCTCACAAATTGTCTTTCCGGGACACTAATATTTTTGTCTATTAATATTTCAAAAAAAACCTTGTTTCAAGGATAATACTTTTGTCTCGCCATTTTTTTTGATGCATTAATCTCTGTCTTTCCTTCATTACTCCTTTTGAAAAGTCAGTCACCATATTTCCTAGTAGTTTCTTATGTCCAGGAATCCACAAATTACTGCCGTATATTCCATCAGTCCAAAAAGAGAACTCTTGGAAAACATTAACCCTATGAGTTTTTTCGGTTCAGGAGACAGCCTCCTGTAGCACAAATTCAGGCATTTCATCCAAACTATTTAAAGAAAACTTCTTTACATCAACTTGTTTATTCACGATCATATCTTCATATTTATCCACTTTTGTTTGTATCTCCTCCATTCCATTTTCCAAGTGATTGCACTGGTTAATTTCCTCCAAGCTCTCATCCAAAACGTCCCCATTTTTTATCAATTTGTATTTTTGAATAATTAAATACATACTTTCTGTGTAATCCTGTATAAAGTCACGAATACATTCTTCTGAAAGAACCTTCATGACAAAGTTCCTGCTGAGAATCACCTTGTAAAATACTTAAACAACGTAATATAATCCAACAATCCACAGTCCAACACAATAAGATAAAATCTCCATTCAGTTTCGATTCCACAGCAAGGCTCCCTTTGATGTATCGCTCTGCTTTCAGTTGCTCTCAGACGCCATTTTAAACAATTGAAAGAAGGGGGGTAAAATTTCTCTTTTTAGGTGGAAGTCAGGAAATCAAAAATACTTGCAAACCAATAATTGTTCACTCATGCATCTTCCGTCTGCTTTTAGAAATCCACAAAAAGAAATCAGTTGTTAGCAGAAGTGGACACCTTCCTCTTTTCCTGCTTTTGCAGGAGCGCAGTGAATACTGGAGATTGAGAGAGGATTAAAAGGGATTCGACCTTTCGGGACTTTGCATAACAAAAACAAAGCCCCTAGGGGAATCTACCACTATCCCCCCCCTTACTCTTTCTCTCTCTTTCGACCAGAGAGGGAAATTGAAGCCGGGAACAGCTGTTCGTTGCTGTTTTCACCGGCTTTTACCATATTCAGTGCGGAGTGCCATAAATTAGCACCCAGCGAGAAAGGTGGCTCCATCCAGTCTTTTAACCAGACTAGACTCGCTGCTTGATGATAAACTTTCCATTCTGGTAACGCCAATCCCCCTCTATCCTTTGTATCTTGGAGTAATTTCAATTTAATCCTGGGCTTTTTCCTCTGCCATATAAATTTAGAAATTAATTTGTTTAATTCTTGAAAAAATATTCCTAATTTCAATGGTATCACTTGGAACAAAAATAATATTCTCAGCAATATGTTAATCTTCACTGTTGCTATTCTCCCTAAAAATGAGATTTGCAACTTTTCCCAATTTCCTAAGGCTTTTTTTATTTGGTGTATCAGTTTGTCATAGTTGTCCTCCTTAATTGAGGAACATTTTGCAGTAAGCCAAATTCCAAGATATATTTTTTTAATAAAGTTTTTTATTTTATAGACAAACATACATTTAAAGCATCAACAATTCCTTCCGTGTGATGTCTCAGTGTTTTCTTCCTGGCTCCATTATTTTGCTGTTTCTTCTTTCTTCACTTCAATTTGAATTATTACCATTTTTCCACAAATACATTATTATCATTTTCTTACATAATTATCCATTACTTATCTATACCTTTTTTCTAATCAATAGTAAAATTTATCCCATATCTTAAAATATTCTGAATCCTCTCTTTCTTTAATCATCAAAGTTAATCTATTCATTTCTGCGCAATTTAAAATTTGATATTTTATTTTCTTAGTTGTCTTCATTTTTATTTTATCCTCTAATTCAGTTTCCTGTTCCTTTGTTAGATTTTTTGTAATCAATTTAGATTTATCCTTATTAATTAAATGTTGAATCCCGCTACCTCTCCAAATTCTTCTATCCTTTGTATCAATTTAGAACCCATTTCTAGCGGGTCTTTCCAAATAAATACCATATAATTGGTGAATGCTTGAGTCTTGTATTCTTCCTTTCTGATTTTTAAGCCCCCTATTTCCTGATCTTCTCTAACTTTTGTTAGAAGGGTTTCAAGTGATAAAATAAATAGAAGAGGAGAAAGAGGGCAACCTTGGCTTACCCCTTTTGTTATATCGATTTTTCCTGTTAATCCTTCATTCATAACTACCCTGGCTGTTTGTTTAGAATATATTTTTCCCACCATTCTTTCAAATCAATTCCATATAATTTAATTGTGTTGTAATAAACTTCCAATTCAGATTATCAAATGCGTTTTGGGCATCAAGGAAAACCAGCGCTGCTTGCTTTTTCGGGTGACTCTCATAATATTCAAGCACATTCATCACTATCCTCATATTAGTCTTAATTTGCCACCCTGTCAGAAAACCATTTTGATCTGAGTGTATATAGTTGTTCAACAGTTCTTTTAATCTTTCCGCTATTATTGTTGCAAATGTTTTATAATCTGTATTAAGCAGGGAAATTGGCCTATAATTTGGGATTTGTTGTGTATCAGTGTCCTCCTTGGGAATAAGGGTAATAATTGCCTCAGTCCAGGTTACCGGGATTTTTGCTGCTTCTATTGCTTCATTGTACGTATCTAACATTATCCACTGTAATACCTCTTGTGTTTTTTTTATATATTTATATATATTCTAACAAGCAGGAAGCAGCAGGTAAAGCTAAACGGGATCACATCAGATACCTGTACAATTAGCACAGCCCCCCCCCCCCAAGGCTGTGTGCTCTCCCCACTTCTCTCTGTATACCAATGACTGCATCTCCAACGATCCATCTGTTAAACTACTGAAGTTCGCAGATGACACAACAGTGATTGGTCTCATTCAAGACAATGACGAATCCGCATATAGACGTGAGGTCGAATGACTAGCCTTGTGGTGTGACCATAGCAATCTGGAACTGAACTCACTCAAAATTGTAGAAATGGTGGTAGACTTTAGGAGAAACCCTTCCATACTTCCACCTCTCACAATACTTGACAACACAGTATCAACAGTAGAAACCTTCAAATTTCTAGGTTCTATCATATCACGAGATCTAAAATGGACAGTTAACATCAAAAACATCATCAAAAAAGGACAACAAAGACTGTTCTTTCTGCACCAACTCAGTAAGCTCAAACTGCCCAAGGAGCTGCTGATTCAGTTCTACAGAGGAATTACTGAGTCTGTCATTTGCACCTCTATAACTGTCTGGTTCGGTTCTGCAACCCAACAAGAAAGACACAGACTTCAGAGGATAATTAGAACTGCAGAATAAATAAGTGCTACCAACCTGCCTTCCATTGAAGACCTGTATACTGCACGAATCAAGAAGAGGGCTGTGAAAATATTTGCAGATCCCTCACATCCTGGACATAAACTGTTTCAACTCCTACCATCAAAACAACACTATAGAGCATTGCACACCAGAACAACTAGACACAAGAACAGTTTTTTCCTGAAGGCCATCACTGCTAAACAAATAATTCCTTCAACAATGTCAAACTATTTACTAAATCTACACTACTATTAATTTTCTCGTTGTTTTCATCACCAATCTCTTTCCACTTATGACTGTATGACTGTAACTTTTTGTTGCTATCATTAAGGGTTAAATTGCAACCTATGACCATCATTTTTGTTGTAAATGTTGTACCTTTGATGAAGGTTTTTTTTTTCTTTTCTTTTATGTACACTGAGAGCATATGCACCATAACAAATGCCTTGTGTGTCCAATCACACTTGGCCAATAAATTCTGTTCTGTTCTGTTCTATTCTATTCTAGTTCAATCAGTATCCCATCTGGGCCTGGTGACTTATTGTTCTTTTGTTTGCTCAGGGCTTTTTCAAATTCATTTATTGTTATTCGCCTATTTAACATTTCTTTTTGTTCTTCAGAGATTTTATTCATTTTATTGCCTCTATATATTTTTAATTTTCTCCTCTGCTATATCTTCCTGCTTGTATAGCTTTCCAAAGAAGTTTTGTATTATTTTCTTTTTTTCTTCTCGTCCAGATACCATTTTCGTCTTGTAGTTGTTGTATTATTCTCCTTCCTTTTTCTTTTCTTAATTTATTAAGAAATTTATAAGCTAACCATTGTCCTATTTTATTTACATTTTTGAAATGATTTTGTTTCACTATCCTAATTTTCTGTGTTTTCTTTTTGTGTTATCACATTAATCTTATGTATGGTGATGTTTCATTTCTCTTTTCTCTTTTTATTTTGTGGGTCTTTTTGTACTTCATATTCTATATTTTTTAATTCTTCCCGCAAGCTTTCTGATTGCTCTCTCTTTTCTTTATTTTTCTTAAAATTATATGCAATAGTCAATCCCCTTATATATGCTTTTATGGCATCCCACAGGTTCTGTATCAAGGTATCTTCCTTTTTATTTATTTGAAAAAAATATTTTCAATTCCCTCTCTAACATCTGTATAAATTTTTTGTCTTTGCATAAATTTTGATTCATTGTCCATCTTTTGTTATGTTTTTGGCCTCCATTTTAATATAATCAGGTTATGGTCTGCCCAATCATTTACTCCTATTTCAACTTCTTCTATTTCATTTTGGATTTCTGCTGTTGTCCAGGCCATATTGATCCTGGACCACGATTGATATGGGTATGAGTAGAATGTATATTGTTTATGTGTTCTATGTGTCTCTGTCCATATATCTCATAAGTTAAACTCAGATACTATATGAAAGAAAGCTGTCAGTAATACACTTTTCTTCTTTTGGTTTTTTTTTACTACTTTTATAGTCTTTCTGAGCATCTGCTACAGAATTAAAATCTCCAATCATACAAATTCTTTGATACTTCATATCCAATATCCTCTTATTTACCTCTTTAAAAAATTGCTGTTGGTTTGTATTGGAGACATATATTACTATGAGTAACATTTGTTTTTGTTTTATCTCCAGTTCCAACCTTCTACCACAATTCTACCTTCATTGTCTACATATCTTAAGTTTGCTTTTATTTTATCCTTAACATATATGGCAATACCTCCTGTCTTTTTGTCTGCTAAAGTTGTGTATAATGTTTCTAATTTCCTATTCACTAATAATCTTCTATATCCTTTTTGTATATGAACCTCTTGGAGGCATATCACTTCAGCTTCCAGTTTCCTTAATTTATTAAATATTTGTGTCCTTTTCTTTGGAATATTTAATCCATTGATGTTTACCGAGAAAAGCTTAATTGTTTCTCCCATTCTCTACTTGATCTGCCTTTTTGTGCTTCTAGTCTCTCTTACTACTATTTCTTTTTGTCCCTCTCTTTCTATCCTTCCTTTTCCTTGTTTTTGTGTGTGTGTGTGTGTGTGTGTGTGTGTGTGTGTCTTTCACTCTTTCTCCTTCTTCCAAATTCTCTTCCTCCTGATTTCTAGTCTCTAATTCTTCCCTACTCTCTTGATCTTCCCCCTGTACAAAGTGATTTTCATAAAATTCCCTTGCTTTCTCCAATGTGTCGATCCTATATTTTTTTCTCTTGCCATGTCACGAGTAGGGCCTCAAGTATCAGCCATCAAAACATTACTTTATATTTAATTAATTGGGTTGACAGAAATTGATATTGACATCTTTGGTCTCTTATTCTTCATGGAACCTGTTTCAGTACTATAATTTCTTTACTTCTATAGGTTAGCGTTTCCTCTCTTGACCTCTTATACACTTCATCCGTTATTATTCGTTTCATAAATTTAATGTGTACCTCCCTCACCAACCTATGCCTTCATGAGTAGTTTGTATATACTCGATGTGTTTCATCAATGTCTCATCTTATTTCCTGTTTATCTTTTCCTAATATCTCCGCCACAATTTCTACCATTTTCTCTCCTAATTCTTCCTCTTTCACTTTGACAATATTTTGAAATCTAAGGAAATAAGAAGCTTTCTCCATTTCCAAAAATACGATCCATTCTGCCAGCTCTCTATTTATTTGCATGGTTTTCTGTTCTCACATTTCCCTTTGATTATCCATCTGCTCTATTTTTGTTTCCACTTTTTGGATTCTCTGCTCATTTTCTGTCATTGTTTGCTGTATCTTCCCTATCTTATCATTCATATTTTTTATCTCACTTCTCATTTCCCCAATATCCTCTTTAATTTCTTTATGATGTCCCCTTGTCTCCTCATGATTCTCCGCTATTGCCTCCTGGATTTTCAATATTGTTTCCTGTATCAATTTTAATGCTATCTGCATATTTTGTGAACTCGTTGCCTGTTCTGTTTTTTCTTTCCCTATCATGGTAAATATCGATCTTTGGGTTGTGGGAGATTCTGTTGGTGTAATATTTGTGGCTGCTTTTTTGCCTGTTTTGTTTATTGTCACTGAGCTAGACATCTTTATTACCTGTACAATATTTTTCCACGTTAACATATATCAATATTCCTATATTAAGGTTTTCTTTAACTCTGAGGTTTACTTTTACTACACTTTAACAATTCTATTTTCCTATTTTTATCCCACATATATTATCTTTTTTTTAAATTTGCATTTATATCTCGCCCTTCTCCGAAGACTCAGGGCGGCTTACACTATGTTAAGCAATAGTCTTCATCCATTTGTATATTATACAAAGTCAACTTATTGCCCCCAACAATCTGGGTCCTCATTTTACCCACCTTATAAAGGATGGAAGGCTGAATCAACCTTGGGCCTGGTGGGACTTGAACCTGCAGTAATTGCAAGCAGCTGTGTTAATAACAAACTGTCTTAGCAGTCTGAGCCACCAAAGGCCCATGTTAATCTTATCACTTTTATGTCTCTATTCACAGAACTTATGGATATACAGTTTTCTAAATATCTATTTTCCCTTATTTAAATACGTATCTTTCTTTAAAAAACAATACTTATTCTTCTCTCCGCTCGCTTATACAGTTATCAGTTATGCATCTATACCTTAATTCAATTCATTCATACCATTTCATTTAAATCAGTGCCAATAATGACTTTTCTTCTTGTAACTTATTGTCCATTCATGCTTATCTGTTGCAACATATCATCAGTCTTCTCTCCAGATTTTCCTTGCCTTTAATCTGTCCACCAGTCCATCAGATGGCGCCTCCACCAGTCTTCTTTCCACTTTCCAGTTTATTTAATCCTTCCAAAATATTTACTAAACACTGTCCCCTTCTTTATGTCAGTAAATTATTAATTGGGGTTTTCTTTTCTTTCTTCCAAATTTACTTCACTTTTTTAAAGTTAAATTCTCTACTGTCCAATTTATCCTTTCACGTTTTTGCAATCCTCTACACCAGATTTTCAAAATTGTCCAATCACCCTTTTTCATTTAGTCATTCCGTCTCAAATACCATCTTCCATCTTCTCTCCAATTCACACTTTCTGTCCTTAATCTTTTTGATCCTCTATTTGTTTTATTTAATGTCTATTTTAATCACTGCTTTATTTGGCTTCTCCCCTTCTTTGTGCTTTTCTTAAACCAATCTGTTTCTTCCTTCCCAGCTTTGCTACCTTCTAGTTGCCACCTTCTTGACACTCTGTGTCTTTTCTCATTTCACCTTGCTAATTTCGTGCCGTCTCACCAAGACCTCCTCACCTCTTTCTAGGATCTCTCGTCTCTGGAACGAAGCTGTCACTTTTCGCTTTCCATTCTTGCAGCCGCCAGTGCTCCAGGCTGATCTTAGAGACAGGCTTTTTCTTCCTTAGAATTTAAAAGTGCTGCTCCTGTCTAGTCAGGGGTTTGCCTTCCACCCAACTCTCTGGGGCTTCCTCTTTAATTTGCCGTTCTCTACACATTCGGCAATGCCCTAAAGGGCTCCTAACGAAGATATTTCAAGCTTCAGCAACAGATAATCGTCCCCTCACCTGCTCCACGCTGACATCGCCGCCAGAAGCCTCCCAAGTCTATTTTAATTTGTTGCATCACTTTATAGTAATTATCTTGGCTCCAGGCAATTACGAGCGCTTCCTTGGTGGAGGGAGTCTTCCCGGCCGCCTTGAAAGAGGCGGTGGTGAGACCCCTCCTCAAGAAGCCTTCCCTGGACCCGGCTGTTTTAGGTAATTATCGTCCGGTCTCCAACCTTCGCTTTGCGGCGAAGGTTGTAGAGAGTATGGTGGCATATCAGCTTCCCTTACACCTGGATGAAACTGTCTATCTAGACCAGTTCCAGTCCGGCTTCCGGCCCGGTTACAGCACTGAGACGGCTTTGGTCGCGTTGGTGGATGATCTCTGGAGGGCCAGGGATAGGGGATGTTCCTCTGCCCTGGTCCTATTAGACCTCTCAGTGGCTTTCGATACCATCGACCATGGTATCCTGCTGCGCTGGTTGGGGGGATTGGGAGTGGGAGGCACCGTTTATCGGTGGTTCTCCTCCTATCTCTCCGATCGGTCGCAGACGGTGTTGACAGGGGGGCAGAGGTCGGCTCCGAGGCGCCTCACTTGTGGGGTGCCACAGGGGTCGATCCTCTCGCCCCTTCTGTTCAACATCTATATGAAGCCGCTGGGTGAGATCATCAGTGGCTTCGGTGTGAGGTACCAGCTGTACGCTGATGACACCCAGCTGTACTTTTCCACACCGGGCCACCCCAACGAAGCTATCGAAGTGTTGTCCCGGTGCTTGGAGGCCGTACGGGTCTGGATGGGGAGAAATAGGCTCAAGCTCAATCCCTCCAAGACTGAGTGGCAGTGGATGCCGGCATCCCGGTACAGTCAGCTGAGTCCTCAGCTGACTGTTGGGGGCGAGTCATTGGCCCCGATGGAAGGGGTGCGCAACTTGGGCGTCCTCCTGGATGAACAGCTGTCTTTTGAAGACCATTTGACGGCCGTCTCCAGGAGAGCTTTTTACCAGGTCCGCCTGGTGCGCCAGTTGCGCCCCTTTCTAGACCGGGATGCCCTATGCACGGTCACTCACGCCCTCGTGACGTCTCGCCTGGATTACTGCAATGCTCTCTACATGGGGCTCCCCTTGAAGGGCATCCGGAGGCTGCAGTTAGTTCAGAATGCAGCTGCGTGGGTTATAGAGGGAGCCCCTCGTGGCTCCCGTATGACACCAATCCTGCGCAGATTGCACTGGCTACCTGTGGCCTTCCGGGTGTGCTTCAAGGTTTTGGTAACCACCTTTAAAGCGCTCCATGGCATAGGGCCGGGTTATCTACGGGACGGCCTACTGCTACCTAATACCTCTCACCGACCCGTGCGCTCTCACAGAGAGGGACTCCTCAGGGTGCCGTCAGCTAGGCAGTGCCGTCTGGCGATGCCCAGGGGAAGGGCCTTCTCTGTGGGGGCTCCCACCCTCTGGAACGAACTCCCCCCAGGACTCCATCAACTTCCGGACCTCCGAACCTTCCGTCGCGAGCTCAAGACACATTTATTCATCTGTGCAGGACTGGCCTAGATTTTAAATTTATAGGGGTTTTAAATTGGTTTTAATATTTATATTTATATTTTAAAATTTGGCATTAGAATAAGTTTTTTAATGGTTATTTTAATGTGTATATAAATGTTTTATTTGCCTGTGAACCGCCCTGAGTCCTTCGGGAGATAGGGCGGTATACAAATATGAATAATAAATAAATAAATAAATCTTCTTTAATAGTTACACATTTTGTCGTTAATTGAATTCCTAAATATTTTACTTTCTTAGCTATCTGAATATCTATTCTCTTCATTAACTCTTTTTTTTTTGTATATCTGTAAGGTTTTTGACCAAAATCTGTTTTTTCTTGTTTATTTTTAGTCCTGCAACTTCACCATGTTCTTCTATTTTTTTAATTAATTTGGGTCCTGTTTCTTGTGGATCTTCCAAAATAAAAACCAAATCATCTGCAAATGCCTGTAGCTTATATTTTTCTTTTTTCCCCCATGCCTTTTATTTCTATATCTTGTCTAATATTGCTGTTTAACACTTCCAATGTCAATATAAATATTAGAGGGGATAGTGGACAGCCTTCTCTTGTGCCTTTTTTAATTCACGTTCTCTGTCATATCTCCATTTACCGTTGCCGTTTGCTTGTAATATATTGTCTTAATCATATTGCTAAATCTCTCCCCAAAATCCATAATTTTTAATTGTAATAACATAAATTGTCAGTTTATGTTATCAAAAGCTTTCTGTGCATCTAGGAAAATTAACACCATTTGTTTTCCAGGGTGTGCTTCATAATACTCCAGTGTATTTTTTTTATTATTTACATTTATATCCCGCCCTTCTCCGAAGACTCAGGGCGGCTTACAGTGTGTAAGGCAATAGTCTCATTCTATTTGTATATTTACAAAGTCAACTTATTGCCCCCCCCAACAATCAATTTAAGATCATTCTCCATTTTCTCCCCTCATCCCCCCCTCCCGCTCCCTCCCCCCTTCCCCCGGGACTTCCCAGAACCGAATACAGGGTAACAGTCAAAATTTAACAGTCAAAAATTAAAATATAACACAAATCATAATCCATAGTCACTCCTTAAAACCTCAACTCCCCTTCCAGAAACAAAGAAAATTCATTTCTTCCAATCCATTATATATCAGACCATTCCACTCCTAGAGTTCTCAGAAATTTCCGATTGAGTTGGTGTTTGTTCTTCAATAAAGTACATAGTTTTTAATATCCAGCCTTCATCAATCAATACCAAAACAACGTTCCATCTTCCAATATTCACCAAGGATTCTTCTGTAATGTCTTTCTTCCTTAAGCAGTCTCTCAAGAATAGTTCATATTTCCAACTTAATTTCTTAAATTTTACTGTCCAACCTCCAAAGGTAAACAATAATTCATCTTTTCATATCTTTGATATCATTTACATACATCAAATAATATTACAAATATTGTTAATCCTATATTATCTCCACAATATATCAATTGTAATAATTAAAATCTTTTATTTATTTATTTATTTATTTATTTAATTTGATTTTTAAACCGCCCTTCTCCCGAAGGACTCAGGGCGGTGTACAGGCAAAATAAAACAGGTAATACAATGTACAATTTAAATTACGGTTAAGAAACTTATTTTATAGTTAGCCTAAGAAGTTAAAATATATAATAGACTAAAACCCCATTTAAAAATATTAAGAAAAAAATTTAAAATTGATAAAATTCAAGCCAGCCCCGCACGAATGAACAGATGTGTCTTCAGTTCGCGACGAAAGGTCCGAAGGTCAGGAATTTGGCATAAACCCGGGGGAAGCTCGTTCCAGAGTGTGGGAGCCCCCACCGAGAAGGACCTTCCCCTGGGGGCCGCCAGCCGACATTGTTTGGCGGACGGCACCCTGAGAAGTCCCTCTCTGTGAGAGCGTACGGGTCGGTGGGAGGCATGTGGTAACAGCAGGCGGTCCCGTAAGTACCCAGGCCCTAAGCCATGGAGCGCTTTAAAGGTCGTAACCAAAACCTTAAAGTGCACTCGAAAGGCCACAGGTAGCCAGTGCAGCCTGCGCAGGAGCGGTGTTACATGGGAGCTACGCCTAGCTCCCTCAATCACCCGCGCAGCTGCATTCTGGACTAACTGAAGCCTCCGAGTGCACCTCAAGGGGAGCCCCATGTAGAGAGCATTACAATAATCCAAGCGAGAGGTAACGAGCGCATGAGTGACTGTGCACAAGGCATCCCGATCAAGGAAGGGGCGCAACTGCCGAACCAGGCGAACCTGGTGGAAGGCCCTCCTGGAGACCGCCGTCAAATGATCTTCAAACGACAGCCGTTCATCCAGGAGGACACCTAAGTTGCGCACCCTATCCTTTGGGGCCAGTAACTCGCCTCCAACAGTCAGCTGCGGCTGCAGCTGACTGAATCGGGGTGCCGGCATCCACAGCCACTCCGTCTTGGAGGGATTAAGCTTGAGCCTGTTTCTCCCCATCCAGACCCGTACAGCTTCCAAACACCGGGACAGCACTTCGACAGCTTCGTTGGGGTGGCCCGGGGTGGAAAAGTACAGCTGAGTATCATCAGCGTACAGTTGATATCTCACCCCAAAGCCACTGATGATCTCACCCAACGGCTTCATATAGATGTTGAACAGGAGGGGTGAGAGAATCGACCCCTGCGGCACCCCACAAGTGAGGTGTCTCGCGGTCGACCTCTGCCCCCCTGTCAACACCGTCTGCGACCGGTCGGAGAGATAGGAGGAGAACCACCGATAAACGGTGTCTCCCACTCCCAATCCCTCCAACCGGTGCAGCAAGATACCATGGTCGATGGTATCGAAAGCCGCTGAGAGGTCTAATAGGACCAGAGCAGAGGAATAACCCCTGTCTCTGGCCCTCCAGAGATCATCCACCAGCGACCAAAGCTGTCTCGTGCTGTATCCGGGTGGAAACCAGACTGGAGCGGGTCTAGATGACGGCTTCATCCAGGTACTGGGATAGCTGCCGTTCCACAGCACTCTCTACAACCTTCGCGGTGAGCGAAGGTTGGAGACCGACAGTAATTACCTAAAATAGCTGGGTCCAGGAAGGCTTCTTGAGGAGGGTCTCACCACTGCCTCCTTCAAGGCAGCAGGAAAACTCCCTCCAACAAAGCGTTGGTAATCCCTGGAGCCAGCCTCGTGTCACTTCCCGGGAGGCCAGCACCAGCCAGGAAGGGCACGGGTCCAGTAAACATGTCGTAGTATGCAGCCTCCCCAGCAACCTGTCCACGTCCTCGAGAGTCACAGGGTCAAACTCATCCCAAATAACCCCCACAAGTGAGGTGTCTCGCGGTCGACCTCTGTCCCCCTGTCAACACCGTCTGCGACCGGTCGGAGAGTTAGGAGGAGAACCACCGGTACAGTGCCTCCCACTCCCAATCCCTCCAACCGGTGCAGCAAGATACCATGGTCGATGGTATCGAAAGCCGCTGAGAGGTCTAATAGGACCAGAGCAGAGGAATAACCCCTGTCTCTGGCCCTCCAGAGATCATCCACCAACGCGACCAAAGCTGTCTACGTGCTGTATCCGGGTCGGAAACCAGACTGGAACGGGTCTAGATAGACGGCTTCATCCAGGTACTGGGATAGCTGCCGTTCCACAGCACTCTCTACAACCTTCGCAGTGAAGCGAAGGTTGGAGACCGGACAGTAATTACCTAAAATAGCTGGGTCCAGGGAAGGCTTCTTGAGGAGGGGTCTCACCACTGCCTCCTTCAAGGCAGCAGGGAAAACTCCCTCCAACAAAGAAGCGTTGGTAATCCCCTGGAGCCAGCCTCGTGTCACTTCCCGGGAGGCCAGCACCAGCCAGGAAGGGCACGGGTCCAGTAAACATGTCGTAGTATGCAGCCTCCCCAGCAACCTGTCCACGTCCTCGAGAGTCACAGGGTCAAACTCATCCCAAATAACCCCCACAAGTGAGGTGTCTCGCGGTCGACCTCTGTCCCCCTGTCAACACCGTCTGCGACCGGTCGGAGAGTTAGGAGGAGAACCACCGGTACAGTGCCTCCACTCCCAATCCCTCCAACCGGTGCAGCAAGATACCATGGTCGATGGTATCGAAAGCCGCTGAGAGGTCTAGTAGGACCAGAGCAGAGGAATAACCCCTGTCTCTGGCCCTCCAGAGATCATCCACCAACGCGACCAAAGCTGTCTACGTGCTGTATCCGGTCGGAAACCAGACTGAACGGGTCTAGATAGACCGCTTCATCCACGTTCTGGGATAGCTGCCGTTCCACAGCACTCTCTACAACCTTCGCAGTGAAGCGAAGGTTGGAGACCGGACAGTAATTACCTAAAATAGCTGGGTCCAGGGAAGGCTTCTTGAGGAGGGGTCTCACCACTGCCTCCTTCAAGGCAGCAGGGAAAACTCCCTCCAACAAAGAAGCGTTGGTAATCCCCTGGAGCCAGCCTCGTGTCACTTCCCGGGAGGCCAGCACCAGCCAGGAAGGGCACGGGTCCAGTAAACATGTCGTAGTATGCAGCCTCCCCAGCAACCTGTCCACGTCCTCGAGAGTCACAGGGTCAAACTCATCCCAAATAACCCCCACAAGTGAGGTGTCTCGCGGTCGACCTCTGTCCCCCTGTCAACACCGTCTGCGACCGGTCGGAGAGTTAGGAGGAGAACCACCGGTACACGGTGCCTCCCACTCCCAATCCCCCCAACCGGCGCAGCAAGATACCATGGTCGATGGTATCAAAAGCCGCTGAGAGGTCTAATAGGACCAGGGCTGAGGAATAACCCCTATCCCTGGCCCTCCAGAGATCATCCACCAATGCAACCAAAGCTGTCTCCGTGCTGTATCCGGGTCGGAAGCCGGACTGGAACGGTCTAGATAGACAGCTTCATCCAGGTATTGGGGTAGCTGTCGCGCCACGGCACTTTCTACAACCTTCGCAACAAAGCGAAGGTTGGAGACTGGACGATAATTGCCCAAAATAGCTGGGTCCAGGGAGGGCTTCTTGAGGAGGGGTCTCACCACCGCCTCTTTCAAGGCGGCAGGGAAAACCCCTTCCAACAACGAAGCGTTGATAATACTCTGGAGCCAGCCTCGTGTCACCTCCTGAGTGGCCAGTACCAGCCAGGAAGGACACGGGTCCAGTAAACATGTCGTGGCGTGAAGCCTCCCCAACAACCTGTCCACGTCCTCGGGAGCCACAGGGTCAAACTCATCCCAAATAGACTCGACAAGACGTGCCTCCTCTCCCTCGCTTGGATCATCCCAATTTCGGTCCAGACCGTCCCGGAGCTGAGCGATTTTATCGTATAGATAACTACTAAACTCCTCGGCTCGTCCCTGCAAAGGGTCATCCCGCACCTCCTGATGAAGGAGGGAGCGGGCCACCCGAAACAGGGCGGCCGGGCGGCAATGAGGGTGGAGGTGTAAGAACGCCTCGCCTCCCTCATTGCCACTAGGTAGGTCCTAGAATAGGACCTAACTAGTGTCCGATCAGCTTCGGAGTGACTGGACCTCCAGGTGCTCTCTAGGCGTCTTCTCCGGCGTTTCATCTCTCTCAGCCCCTCAGAGAACCAAGGGGCCGGACGAGATCTGCGCCGGGTCAGAGGCCGCAAAGGCACGACTAGTTCCTCAGTTGTGCCATGGTCCAGATATTCAGGAAATGGCCCAAGCTCCGTCAGGAACCTCTCGGGGTCCATCAGGCGCCTGGGACGGAACCAACGTGTAGGTTCCGCCTCCCTGCGATGGTGAGTGGCGGTTCGGAAGTCTAGGCGAAGGAGAAAATGATCAGACCATGACATTGGTTCTGTTACTAAATCATCTAATTCCAGATCATTTAACCACTGTCCAGAGATATAAATCAGATCAAGCGTGCCTCCCCCCATGTGCGTAGGGCCATCATTTACTCGAATCAAGTCCAAGGCCGTCATGGAAGCCTGGAACTCCCGAGCTGCCGTCGATAACAAGCCGGCTGATGGCAGGTTGAAATCCCCCATGACTATAAGTCTGGGGGTCTCAACCGCCACAGCAGCAATTACCTCCAACAGCTCAGGCAGGGCTGTGGTCATGCAGCAAGGAGCCAGGTACGTGATCAACAAGCCCAACTGATTCCTATGGCCCCACCGCACATAGAGGGATTCACAGCCGGCAATCTGAGGAACAGTGGCCTCCCTCGGCACCAGATCTTCCTTAATAACAACCGCCACCCCCCCACTCCTACCTTGGACCCTCGGCTGATGAAATGCTCGGAAACCTGGAGGGCACATCTCAACAAGGGGAACCCCCCCCCCTCTAGGCCCAACCAGGTCTCCGTAATGCCCATAAGGTCCGCGGACTCCCCCTGAATAAGATCGCAAATCAGGGGAGCTTTATTAGCCACGGACCGGGCATTACATAACATCAGCCGAAGGTCCAAGCTCTGAGGATCATAGCCACCCGAGGAACGGGTAGGGAATGGGGGGCCGGAGCACGTGATCGCTTTCAAACATCGAACACGTGCTCCCAACTCTCGATACAGCCCCCCCTCCGCCATATCTGCCTCTCCCACTTACCGTACAGATCGAACCACCCTCTAATCCTGGAACAGAGCCCTCCCCCCCTGCCTTCAGACCAGATGGAATAATGTCGCGAACCAGCACGGGCTGGATCCCTCCCCGACGGGTTTTCACCCCCACCCGTCAAATCCCTCCCCCCCTTAAAAAACCCTTATTTAAAAAACTATTTAAAAAACCCCACAGATTCTTCTTTGCCGCATACCACCTCTCTGGGTCCCAAGACCCTTCATTAAGGTAGGCCCTCGATAAAGCAGAGGGCCACTCCTGCGAGGCGGGGGAACCTCGCAGTCGTAAGAGGTCAAGCGCCGAGTAACTCATAAAAAATCAGATCACAGCAGAAAAAGGGTATCCCAGGCCGGCAAAATCTCTACAGATGTAATAAAACCAACCCCACTGTAATAAGATGTATTCAAACTGGGGTCGAACTGTCCGAAGTCCGCTGATGAAATTAGCGGACCGGTACACCGCTGACCAGGCAGTCACCGTAAGGAACGGCCATATTCGGAGTTAACTACATCAGACAGTTAACAATTATGTCTGCAATGCCGCTGATGACGAATATAGTGGCAGATATCGTTAACTTAACATCAGCCATAATCTAGGCCATTAAAGCCTAGCGTGGTAAAAGGCCATCGATGCCGTTCCCATTAGGATGATAATCCCGCTGATGTCCTTCGCGGTAAGGTGAGTACCGTAAGCCAAAAAACCGTCCAAGCCACCAATGTCCAACCGATGTCAGGGCCAATGTCCAAGCCGATGTCCAGGCTCATGACGAAGCCGATGTCCAGGCTCATGACCAGGCCGATGGTATTAAGTCCAGCGGAGAGATTCCAGCCGCCGATGGTACTTGCGGCAAAACGGCAATCCGGGAGGCCAGAAGGCCGGGAACCAACAGGCCGGCAGGCCCGCAGGCCAGCAGGGCCGGCAAGGCCGACCGTCCATCTCCGGGGGGCGCCGAAACCGCATCCCCCCCAAAATGAGCGCCGCCTCCATCTCCTGCAAGCCGGCAAGCCCAGAGGCCCGCAAGTCAACAATCCAGCCATCCTTGAGACGACTTCCGGTATCCAGTGGCAACGGACGTCTGGAAGGCTTCTCCTGCCTCCAGCGCCCGAATCCGGCCGCCGCCGAGGCCCTCAGGGGCCAGGTGTTCCGAAAAGGACACCTGCCGCACGGACGGCTCGCCAGGGGTCTCCCAGCCGACATACAGGACTGTGGGGACCGATGCTGGCGCGTCCTAGGCTCGGCGGGGTTCGGAGGCCACAGGCCGCGGCCATTATTTTGGTCGTCGCCTGGGCCGCTGTGCCCGGTGACACCGGGCATTGGATTTATAACTGCAGCAGCCTGGTGGTGAACAGGGCACGGAGAAGAATTGAGGAGGAGAAGGAAGGAATATCGGTGGCGTGGTGGACTGCTCCGGAGTGCGGGGGTTTTCTCCCCTGCGGTTGGAAGGAGCACGAGTTATTCTGGAGAGAGGAGAACTTAAAATAAGAAGATTACCGGTTTTGTGGAGCTCTGGAGAGAAGAGGTGATGGAGAAATTTAGGAGGGAAGGTTTGAGGCCCCTCCTTCTGGGGAACAGTGGTGGCGCCCAGCTTCCGCCTTCACTATGAGAATTTTGATGACATCACTTCCTTCGGCTTCCTGGTTGACTAACTGTACTCTGGACTCGTTGCTCCTGTGAGTGCCCCTGGTGGATCCGGAGGAAATTACAAGGATACTGTGCCTGCCTGAGGATTTTGTATTTTTTTCCTTAATGGCAAAAGGTCAGAGACCAACTGCTGGAGAGATGGAGAATTTTGGAAAAGTTATCTAATATGGACAAGAAATTGATGAAATAAGAGCAGAAATTGTGACTATCCAAAAGGATTTAAAGGATACTCAACAAGTTTCAGCAGAAAACAAGCAGAAAGTGGAAGGTTTGGAGGGTGAGATGGGCAGTGCAGAAAGAGAGGAGACGACAGGCAATGCTGTGCTTGGACTACAGATGGATAAAATGTCTTATTTCCTTAGGTTTCAAAATTTGGAAGAAGTGGACCAAGAAGACTTGAGAGATGTTGTGACTAAATTGTTGGGAGAATTTCTTGGGAGAGGTGTTGATTTCATGAATTGGGATGTGGATCGAGTTTATAGAGTTAATTCGCAATATGCACGCACGCATGCAGTTCCCAGAGAGGTTCATGTCAAATTTGTGAGAAGAGAGACGAGAGATGAAATTCTTAGAAAACATAGGAGTGGGGCACTGATTTACAGGGGCAGGGAGATAGCCATTCTGAGGCAGATTCCCAGACAGGTACGTGAAAAAAGAAAGAAATATTATTTTTTGTCAAGCAAATTGTACCAGAAGGAGTGGGCTTCAGATGGCTGATGCCAGAGGGATTGATGATTTTCCGGGAGGGCATTACGAAAAAAATCAGTACAATTGCGGAGGCTACGGCCTATGTGGAGGAACACAAAGCCTTCCTGGAATCAGATGACCCAGGAATTGAAGAAGGGGAGGTTATAGATCATGGGGCTGAAGCGGCTGCCGCTGTTGCGACCCTGAGTTGGGTCAGGCTGAACCCAGAGTTCTGAGATCCAAAACTAGGAAGTGATAAAGATATTTGGGATTGTGTTGGTTTTCCTTATTCTCTTTTGTACGATATTCTGTTTATTCTTGACTCTTCTTTATTACGTATTTAAAATTTGCAAACTTAGCTACTTCGTGTCACCTGCTTGCCTTATGGCTGTTGTATGTGTTAAAAAATTTGAGTAAAATTCTTATTTTAGATAAGAAAAATGAAAATTTACCATACCTGATATGTATTTGTATAAACCTTTTTTGACTAATAAAAACTTTTTGAATAACAATCCAGCCATCCGGCAGTCCCGAGGCCAGCTGGCCGCCGAATCTTCAGGGAGCGCCGTTCCGCACCCCCCAAAATGGCCGCCGCCGCCCGCCGCCCGCCGCCACCCGCTGCCTAGTCATACCTCCAGCCTCGTTCTTGGCGGCCGAGAATCTAATGAGGTTAAAAACCTCTCCATCGGCCGCTGGAGAGCTTAAGTAAGAGGCGGAGGGCTTTCGGCAGCTCGGTGGTCGGCTCCACGCGGTTTCCCGGCCCTGGAAACCCGACCCGCTATCACTGAGGAGCTCAAGACGCTGCCATATCGGGCATGCGCAGAAGAATCAATAAATCTTCACTTTACCTTGCTTATATCAAATAACATTATTAAAATTACACCTAAAACTTAACCAAAATATATCAGTTATAACAATTAAATTCTAGTTAACCATATAACAACATTACATCCATCTCTCAAATATAATATTTAATCCAAATTCCTAAATTTTACTATCTATCCTCCAAAATTAAACAATATTTCATCTTCCTATTCCTTTATACCTCAAATATATCAAATAGTACCCCTAAAATTACACATTTATATCCAAAATAAATCATTTACAAAAATTAACCATAATCATATATAATAGAATTAAACATTCTCCCTCCCCCTATCTTCTATCTTACACGTTTTCCACAATCTGTTTACCAATCAACTTAACATCTATCGATAAAGGATTCCCAATCTTTAATACATTAGTGTAGAAATCTTGTGCTTTGAAAACTTTATTGAGAAAATACTTTCTTCCTTTATAATTCACTGTTAAGCCAGCTGGAACCTCCCATCTAAAATATATCTGATGTTTCTTTAGCTCATCCACTAAAAAGGCAAATTCTTTTCTCTTTCTTAACATTTTAGGAGGAATTTCCTTCATCATTATTATATCTTGTCCTAATATTTGAAATTTATTTTTATAAAATGCTTGCAAAATTCCATACCTAATCTTCTCATTTGTAAAATAAATAACCACATCTCTCGGTAAACACTTCTGCCTTGCCAACCAAGAATTAACACGATAAATTTTTTCAATATTAACTTCAAAATCTTCTGGTTCCACTCCATCTATCTGAGCAAAGGCCTGAGTAAAAATCTCTTTCAAATTTTCCTGCCTACATTCTTTTAATCCCCTCACCCTTATAGCATATGCCATTAATTTATATTGTAATATAACCCTTTCTCCATCTACCTTAACCTGAATATCATCTATTTTATTTTCAAAATTCAAATTAATTTGAACTTCATCTATTTTCCTTTGCAAATCTAAATTAATTTGGTTAAGTTCTTCCAGTCTTTCCTCTGTCAGAATACTAGATAGCAATAATGGGGTAATTGATTCCTTTAATTTTTTCATCTCCCTTTGCTCTTCCACCATATCTTTAAAATCCAGTATTTCTTTCTCCATTTCATTAAATTTTTGATCTATTTCTGAAAGATGAGCCTCCATAAGCTCCTGTAAAAAAAAATTCCTTAAACCTTCTTTGATATCTTCTTTTAATTTCCGTATCTGAACTGAAGAAATTTCCAATATTTTAGAAGTGGTTAATTCTCTTTGCTTAAAAGCCATTTTTAAACTAAATAATTACCAAGTAGAAAGAAAAAAGAAAAAGAAAGAAAAAGAAAAAAGAAAAATTCAGTAAACTTTTCTTCTTAAACACTGTAATAAAAAGATTAAAAAAAAGAGACCAAAAAAATCCGTTTAAAAAATATCTTGTTATATTCTTCTTAAAGGTTCCACGCCAGCAATTGTAATAAGCATTTCCTTAGCTTTCACTTCCAGTACACAAAACACCATTTACTTTCAATACACAAAACACCATTTACTTTCATCATCTCCAATCTTGACTACGAATACATTCTCTGTCAGGGAGTTAAAATCTTCTTGCAATTAAATGCCAACGGTCCTGTTTCAGCTCTGTTCGTGTTAGCAGTCCTTCACTAATCCATTTCAGTCGCGGAGATGGGCGCTGCGTTTTGTTCCGCCATTTGGCAGAAGCGTTCCGGATTCCGGAGCTTTATTCGGGCTATAGAAGGAGCGTTCCAATCAAGCTACCAGAAATCTTTCTGGGGCTTTCCTGGGGGCTCTACTTCAGCCCGAATGCTCACCTCTCCCTCTTTGCCTGAGGGAGAGATTTTCAAGCCATTTGACAGCAGATTAACACTGTCTGAGTGGCTCTACAGAATCACACAGAACTGGCGGTCTGAAATAGACCGCCATTAACGAAGCGGAGCCACCAGAAGTCAAATGGATTGATGGTTAATGTACAGAGATGATTGAAGATGTATAATTAATGTAAGATCAGAGCTGCCTGGCTACCATTTCAGAATGATGGGAAGGAAGGAAGGAGAAGAGAGAAGGAGGTAGGAAAGAGAAGAGGAGGAAGAGGAAAGGAAGGAAGAGGGATAGAAGAGGGAGAAGAAAGGAGTAGGGAGGAAGGAGGAGAGGATGTAGATAAGAGAAGGGGAGGATGGTCGTGGAAAGTAGAAGAAGGTAGAGAAGGGAAGAGAGTTAAAGGAAGGGGGTGGTGACTGGGCAGGTCCGCTTAATTGTATATGATGGTACACTAAATATGTTATTGGATATAAATGTTAAAATAAAACTTTTTTAATAAAAAAAAATCATTCTCATTCTTCAGTAACAGAGTTGTTAATGCCTGGAATGCACTACCTGACTCTGTGGTCTCTTCCCAAAATCCCCAAAGCTTTAACCAAAGATACTATTGACCTCACCCCATTCATAAGAGGTCTGTAAGGGGCATGCATAAGAGCACCGGCATGCCTACTGTTCCTGTCCTAATGTTCCCTTTGATTGTATCCAATTCATATGGTTATTTCATGCTTACACTTATATATGCTGTTGTTTTTGACAAATAAATAAAATAAATAAATATTGTTTTTAATCTGTCTCTTAGGCAGAAATCCATTCTGATCTGAATGTACAGTATAAATCCATTCAAAAAACTTTTTAATCTTTCTGCTATTATTAGAACTATTTGAGGCTTATGAAAAGTGTCTGGCTTAAAAATTAACAAGGAAAAACGAAAATATTGGTGAAAAACATGACAGAAAAACAAAAAAGAGAGATAAAAGAGAGACTGGATATTCAAGTGGTGAAAAAAGTGAGATACTTAGGAATATATTTAACATCAAGATGTGTAACGATAAAAGAAGACAATTATTATAAACTAAAAGATCAAATTGAGAAAGATTTGGAGAAATAGAAAAACTTACAACTGTCACCCATGGAGAGAATAGCAATTATAAAGATGAACATACTACCAGGCCTATAGTTTTGTTTTGTTTTTTGAATTTTTTTTTTAGTTTTTCCACATGAACAACAACACACAATATATCTTTTTTGAACAAAATATCAGCCAGGTACATAGTCACATCCAATTCAGTTTTCCCCACCATCTCTTATATGTTTATATCAATATATTTTCCTTCCCCTTTTTTAATTTCCCTTTTTGCAATTCTCTTCAAAAATTCTAATCTGACCCTCCATCCCCAATTTAAATCTTTAATCAAATCTATCCCTTCCCCCCACTTTGTCTTTTCCAGTTTATGTTAAACCCCTGTATTTCCATTTAAAATTTCCTTCTTTCAATCTTGATTACCTCAGCATTACTTTTCAATAAAAATTTGAAGTCATTATTTTTAATTTTATAGAAAAAAATAAAGAAAATAGAACAAGCAATCATTTCCATTATTTCCAACAAGGAAAAAAAAGAAAAAAAGAAAACCTAGTATTTCTATCTCATTAATATTTCAGTCTTAATCTTAAAGTTCCTTGTTTTCTACTAGTTTCTTTCCTTCCATTTTCCATATTTTATTTATTTATTTATTTATTTATTTATTTATTTATTTGCATTTATATCCCGCCCTTCTCCGAAGACTCAGGGCGGCTTACACTATGTCAAGCAATAGTCTTCATCCATTTGTATATTATATACAAAGTCAACTTATTGCCCCCAACAATCTGGGTCCTCATTTTACCTACCTTATAAAGGATGGAAGGCTGAGTCAACATCAGCATCGCTCATCTCTTTAGATTTCAATAAAGCATATTCTTAATCTTATAAAGAATGTAAAGAAACAAGCAAACGTTTTCATTATTTCAAAAAATCAGTTACGTATATATTCCCATCTCATTAATATTTCAGTTTTAATCTTAAAATTCCTTATTTTCTTTGCTTGTCTTATATTTCTATCTATTCTCCTTTTTCCCTTTTCCCCCATTTTTATTTCTCTCTTTTAATCCTTGTATAATCCTTTAGCTTTGTGATTTTACATCATAGATTCTTTATTTGCTCTCAGTTCTGGAGTAGCTCCTGTTTTTCCTAAATCTAATTTTCAATCCAGTCTTGTGGTTATTTCTTTAATTCTTATTTAAAAATCATATGCGTATTTGCCATCGTTTCAGTTATTCTCTGTATCCTTTTTAAAGTTGCAATTCTTGTTCTTATCACAGTCAAACAGTCTGTTGACAAAATCCTCTCTTTCAGTTCTCACCAGTCTTTCTATTGTCGAGAGATTTTTAACAATGGCCATTGATCCTTGTAATTTTCTGTTTCGCCTTTAGATGTCACTAAATCAGTTCTAATCCACAATTTACAAAGTATCCATTTTGTTTCCTTTGTTAGAGCCACACCTTGTTTTGTTTAACTTTTTATTTTTTCCAATTAGTCCTGTTTAAAATCCTGTTTAAAATTCCAGTCTATAGAGGAAAAAGAAAATCCAAGATATTCCACCACTTTGCAGTTTTGAATCCTTCACTTTTCCTTTTTTCCTTTTTGTAGTCTATAGCCGGGTTTAAAAGTTCCCAAGTTGTTCAAATTTCCAATTTGAATTTAGAGGCTCTGTTTTTCTCTCTAGTTCAATTTTAAGAATCAAATTTCTTTCAAGTCTTTGAGTCTTTGGGTGTTGCTTCCAGTCCTTTTATTTTATTGTGATTACAATCCTTTTCAATTTAGCCGCTTTCCAATCGCCAATTTTTTATTTTTTTTGCAGAGATCCAATTCAAAGTGCTTTTTTTGTGTGTGTGAATTGGTGGTCACTCACCCGGTTCCAATATTTCATCCAATTCACACTCCTTCTTCACTCCTGCTCAAACTTGTGTGGCTGTCCCGACTTTTTGGCAGCTTGTAATGGCTGCCTCTCCTCATCGCTGGGTCGAAGGCGAAATGTCAGTGCTACAGTGTACAGTGCTACAATTTGCAACTTCCCTGTTCGCTCCAGCTGGTGCCTTCTTTCTTCGCTGTCCCTGCAGGACAGCTATGGTCTGTTGCAGACCCCCATTTTGATGGGAATTTCGGTACTCACCCCAGAGGTCCCGGGGTTTGCGCTGTCTCATCGCAATGTTGGTCATGCCTTCCCAGCCTATAGACTAAAACTGAGTCCTCTTTCGGAATAATAGTAATATTATCCATGAATTTGGTACCTTCGCATCTAACAGTACTTCATTATAAATTTCCAACATTGATGGGCCTAAAATGTCTTGTAGATCTTTATAAAGTTCTGCCAGTAGCCCATCTGGTCCTGGTTTTTTATTACTCTTTTGATTCTTGATCGCTTCTGTTAATTCCATCATTGTTATATGTTCATTTAACATGGATTTCACTGTCTCAGGTATTTTAGGTAATTCAGCTTTTTCCAAATATTGTTTTAAAAAATATTTTTAAAACAAACAAATATAAAAGCATCTTCCATCCAAATACAATGTATATCGGGAGTTGGTTACAAATTTTTGTGCAATTTCAACATATATACATATCATTAATTTATCTAATCTTACATTTTATCATCCAGTATATATCCAAATGTTTTAATCATTTGATCCTTAGATTTAACTATATTTTATTCTCTCATTTGATATAAATTATTCTAAATCAATATTTTATCTTATTACGCCATTTATTCCATCATCTTAAATCATTTGTATCATTCAGTAATTCTTCCTTTGTAAGAAACTCCAATCTTTTTTAACATATTTTCCCTTCTAACCATTGATAAAATAAATCCCATATCTTAATATTGCTTATCTTCCTGTTCTCTAATTTCAAATGTCAGTTTACTCATTTCTGCACATTCCATTATTTTCTTAATAATTTCATCTTGCAATGGTAGTTTCTCATTTTTCCAATTCTTAGCAAATACAATCCTAGGTGCTGTTTACAATCACGTATCTCATTTATCTATTATAAGTTTCAGGTATAATTCCCAATAAAAAAACTTCTGGTTTAAAATCTATATGCTTTTTTTATCATTTTCTCCAACCATGTGTGGATTTTAGTCCAATATCTTTTAGCTTCTGCACATGTCCACCACATATGATAATAAGAACCAGGTATCTGATGACATTTCCAGCATTTTTCTGATTTATTCTTGAACATTCTGGCTATTCTTGTCAGGGGTAAGTGCCACCTGTAAAACATCTTATACAAATTCTCTTTATACGCAGTAGACATTGTCATCTTATAGTTTTGCATCCACAATTTTTGCCATGTCTCTAAATCAATCCCATGCCCAAAATTTTCCCCCCAAGCAATCATAGTCTCTTTAACTTGTTCTTCTAATTGAACCTCTAATAAGTGTCCATATAGTTTTCTAATTAAATTATCATCTGTGCCTGTTAAAATTTTATCTAGATTAGTCAAGTTATTGTAAAAACCTGTTTTGGAGTCTTTATCATATCTGGAGTGTATTTGCGAATATGAAAACCAGTTCATTTTTATACCTTGTGTTTCTAATCTTGGATCGTTTTAAGTTCACCCTTTTCATTCAACAATTCATTGTATCTAACAATTTGTTCCTTTCTAAATATTATTGAGTATGAGAATCCTCAATTGTTGATACCCAGACTGGAATTTTTAAATAATAATTTTTCTTAATCTTTTCCCAACTTAGCAACAAAGCCTCTCTTATTTATTTATTTATTTATTTATTTTATTTAATTTTTATACCGCCCTTCTCCCGAAGGACTCAGGGCGGTGTACAGGCATAATAAAAACCAGCAATACAATATACAAATTTAAAATCCAATTTAAAAAACTTATTTAAATTAGCCCAATGATTAAAATTTACTCTACTAAAACCCCATTTAAAATTAATAAATTTAAAATTTAAAATCCCAATTTAAGCCAGCCCCGCGCGGATAAAAAGGTGAGTCTTGAGTTCGCGACGAAATGTCCGAAGGTCAGGAATTTGGCGTAAGTCCAGGGGAAGCTCGTTCCAGAGTGTGGGAGCCCCCACAGAGAAGGCCCTTCCTGGGGCCCGCCAGCCGACATTGTTTGGCGGACGGCACCCTGAGAAGTCCCTCTCTGTGGGAGCGTACGGGTCGGTGGGAGGCGTATGGTAACAGCAGGCGGTCCCGTAAGTACCCAGGTCCTAAGCCATGGAGCGCTTTAAAGGTCATAACCAACACCTTAAAGTGCACCCGGGAGGCCACAGGCAGCCAGTGCAGTCTGCGCAGGAGCGGTGTTACATGGGAGCTACGTGTAGCTCCCTCTATCACCCGCGCAGCTGCATTCTGACTAACTGAAGCCTCCGAGCGCACTTCAGGGGAGCCCCATGTAGAGAGCATTACAGTAATCCAAGCGAGAGGTAACGAGCGCATGAGTGACCGTGCATAAGGCATCCCGATCAAGGAAGGGGCGCAACTGCCGGACCAGGCGAACCTGGTGGAAGGCCCTCCTGAGACGGCCGTCAAATGATCTTCAAACGACAGCCGATCATCCAGAAGGACACCCAAGTTGCGCACCCTATCCTTTGGGGCCAGTAACTGCTACCAACAGCCAGCCGCGGCTGCAGCTGACTGAATCGGGTGCCGGCATCCACAGCCACTCCGTCTTGGAGGATTAAGCTTGAGCCTGTTTCTCCCCATCCAGACCCGCATAGCCTCCAAACACCGGGACAGCACTTCAACAGCTTCATTGGGGTGGTCCGGGTGGAAAAGTACAGCTGAGTGTCGCCAGCGTACTGCTGGTATCTCACCCGAAACCACTGATGATCTCACCCAGCGGCTTCATGTAGATGTTGAACAGCAGGCGAGAATCGACCCTGAGGGACCCCACAAGTGAGGCCCCTCGCGCCCACCTCTGCCCCCTGTCAACACCGTCTGCGACCGGTCGGGAGATAGGAGGAGAACCACCGATATCGGTGCCTCCCACTCCCAATCCTCCAACCGCGCAGCAGGATACCATGATCGATGGTATCGAACGCCGCTGAGAGGTCTAATAGGACCAGGGCAGAGGAATATCCCTTGTCCCTGGCCTCCAGAGATCATCCACCAATGCGACCAAAGCTGTCTCCGTGCTGTATCCGGGTCGGAAGCCGGACTGGAGCAGGTCTAGATAGACATCTTCATCCAGGTGTTGGGGCAGCTGTCGCGCCACGGCACTCTCTACAACCTTCGCAACAAAGCGAAGGTTGGAGACTGGACGATAATTAGCCAAAATAGCTGGGTCCAAAGAGGGCTTTAAGGAGGGTCTCACCACCGCCTCTTTCAAGGCGGCAGGAAAACCCCATCCAACAAAGAAGCGTTGATAATCCTCTGAGCCAGCCTCGTGTCACCGCCTGAGTGGCCAGTACCAGCCAGGAAGGGCACGGGTCCAGTAAACATGTCGTGCCGTGAAGCCTCCCCAACAACCTGTCCACGCCCTCGGAGCCACAGGGTCAAACTCATCCCAAATGTGCTCAACAAGACGTGCCTCCTCTCCTCGCTTGATCATCCCAAATTCGGTCCAGACCGTCCCTCAGCTGAACGATTTTATCGTATAGATAACCACTAAACTCCTCGGCTCGTCCCTGCAAAGGGTCATCCGCACCTCCTGATGTAGGAGAGAGCGGGTCACCCGAAACAGGGCGGCCGGGCGGTTATCTGCCGACGCAATGAGGGTAGAGGCGTAGGAGCGCCTCGCTTCCCTCATTGCCACTAGGTAGGTCCTAGTATAGGTCCTAACTAGTGTCCGATCAGCTTCGGAGCGACTGGACCTCCAGGTGCTCTCTAGGCGTCTTCTCCGGCGTTTCATCTCCCTCAGCCCCTCGGAGAACCAAGGGGCCGGACGAGATCTACGCCGGGTCAGAGGCCGCAAAGGCGCGACACGATCCAGGGCCCCGGCCGCGGCCTGCTCCCAGGCCACGACCAGTTCCTCAGTCGTGCCGTGGGCCAGATCCTCAGGGAATGGCCCAAGCTCCGCCTGGAACCTCTCAGGGTCCATCAGGCGCCTGGGACGGAACCACCGTATAGGTTCCGTCTCCCTGCGGTGGTGAATAGCGGTTCGGAAGTCTAGGCGAAGGAGAAAATGATCCGACCATGACATTGGTTCTGTTACTAAATCATCTAATACCAGATCATTTAACCACTGTCCAGAGATAAAAATCATATCTAGCATGCCTCCCCCCGTGTGCGTAGGGCCATCATTTACTCGAATCAGGTCCAAGCCCGCCGTGGAGGCTTGACCCCCCCGCGCTGCCGTTGATGACAGACCAGCCGATGGCAAGTTGAAATCCCCCATAACTATAAGTTTGGGGGTCTCAACCGCCACAGCAGCCAGTACCTCCAACAGCTCGGGCAGGGCTGTGGTCACGCAGCAAGGAGCCAGGTACGCGATCACCAAGCCCAACTGATTCCTATAGCCCCAGCGCACACAGAGGGATTCGCAGCCAGCAATCTGAGGAACAGTGGTCTCCCTCGGCTCTAGATCTTCCTTAATAACAACCGCCACCCCCCCACCCCTACCTTGGACTCTCGGCTGATGAAATGCTCGGAAGCCTGGGGGGCACATCTCAACAAGGGGGGCCCCCCCCTCAGGGCCCAACCAGGTCTCCGTAATGCCCCTGAGGGCCGCGGACTCCTGAATAAGGTCACAAATCAGGGGAGCCTTATTAACCACGGACCGGGCATTACATAACATCAGCCGAAGGTCCAAGCTCTGAGGATCATGGCCACCCGGGGAACGGGTAGGGACTGAGGGGCCGGAGCACGTGATCGCTCTCAAACTTCGAGCACGTGCCCCCATAACTCGATACGGCCCCCATAAAATGTCTTCTGAAATACCCCTATGTTTTAGCTTCCCCATACCATAAAAATACCATACTGGCATACCATCCCAATAGTAAGTTGTGTCCTTCCAAAGTCAATATTCTAGTGTTTCTTAAAGTTATCCATTCTTTAATCCACATTAAATTTGCGGCTTGGTAATATAATTCCCAGTTTGGCAGACCAAAGCCACCTCTTTTCCTTACATCTTGCAGTAATTTTAATTTTATCATTGCTTTTTTACCCTGCCAAATATATTTCAGCATTATCTTATTCAATTCTTCAAAAGATCCTTTCCCCAATTTAATTGGGATAGTCTGGAATAAGTACAAAATTCTAGGCAATATATTCATCTTGATATTCTTCCAATCAGGGATATTTGTAGCTTCTCCAATTTTGCCAAATCTGACACAATCTGTTTTTTAAGTTTGCTATAATTATTCTCTTTAAGTGTACTGCAACTTGCTGTCAGATATATTCCCAAATATTTAACCTTATTCGTGACCTGCATCTCCGATCATTCTGCCAGTTCAGCTTCATTTTGTCTTTGTTAATTTTCAATCCTGCCACTGTTCCATATTCTCCTATCTTGTCTATCAATTTAGTTATAGATTCTAACAAATCTTCGATGATAAAAACCAGGTCATCCGCAAATGCTTCTAATTTGTATTCTTCCTTTTGGATTTTCATGCCTTTTATTTCTTCTTCTTCTCTTATATTACTATTTAATACTTCCAATGTTAAAACAAACAATAGAGATGACAACAGGCAACCTTGTCTTGTTCCTTTTTTTATTTGAATCGATTGTCAGTTCTCCATTTATCATTACTTCGGCTGTTTGTTTATGATATATGGCTTCTATAGCCTTAATGAACTTTCTACCAAAGCGCATCTGTTCCAATTGTAAAAGCATAAAATGCCAGTTCACATTATCAAAAGCTTTCTGTGCATCGAGAAAGATCAAGGCCATCTGTCTTTCAGAATGGGCCTCATAATATTCCAGGGTATTCAGAACTATCCTCATATCGTCTTTAATATGTCTTTTAGGCAGAAATCCATTTTGATCAGAATGTATAAAATTATTTAAGTATCTTTTAAGTCTTTTTGCCAATATTAGAGGAAAAATTTTATAATCTGAATTTAGCAAAGATATAGGTCTATAATTCTTAATTTGCTGCAAATCAATATCCTCTTTTGGAATAAGTGTAATATAGGCCTCTGTCTATATCTCAGGTAGTTTCTTCTTTAACATCACTTCATTCATGACTTCCAATAATGGGAGACCCAACCACTCCTGAAATGTCTTATAATATTCTGCTGGCAACCCATCTGGACCCGGTGACTTCCCATTTTTTTGTTTTTTAAGTGCTTCAGTTAATTCCATCATTGTTATATTTCCTTCCATCATCATTTTGATATCTTTAGAAATCTGTGGTAGGTTTGCTTTCTGTAAATACTGCTTGACTTTTTCCTCTTCTATACTTTCTTGCTCGTATAGGTTCCTGTAGTATTCTTGTACAATTTTTTTTCTTATCTTCATTCCCGTATCTGGCCTGACCTTGATTGTCCACTAGCCGTGTTATTTTCTGAGATTCTTTCTCTTTTTTCAATTTATATGCTAACCATCTGCCTGGTTTATTAACATTTTCAAAGTAATTCTGCTTCGCACCTCTAATTTTTTGTGCTAGTTCTTCTTTTTCAATTAAGCCCATTTTGTGTTTAATTCCATTTTCATTTTAATATCTTTTTTATCTGGAAATTTCTGTAGGTCTTCCTCAAGTTTCTTGTGGCTAATTTCTAGCGTTTTGTGAGCTTGCCTTTTTTTTAATTGCATTTCTTTTCCTTATGTAATCTATCATCAGGCCTCTTATATAGGTCTTCATTATATCCCAACAGTTTTGTATTGTTGTATCTTCTTTTTTATTTTCCTTAAAGAAAAAAGCCAGTTCCTTCTCCATTTTCTGTACAAATTCCTTACCTTTTAATACTGTGGTATGTAGACTCCATCTAGTTCTTTTCCTTTGTCCTTTTCATTTCATTGTCATGGGATTATGATCTGCCCAGGTATTGGTTTCTATGTCAATTTCTTCTATATTAAGAGTCAATTCCATTGTCATCCATATCATAACTATTCTAGACCATGATAGGTGTCTATTTGAATAAAAAGTATATTGTCTATTTGCTGAATTTCTTTTTCTCCATGCATCTTTTAGGTTTATTTCCTCTATCATCCTAAAAATGGATTTTGGAAGGATCTTCCTACTTCGTTTCGTTGCCTTTTGCGTTTTATAATCAACTTTCTCATTAACTATGCCATTAAAGTCTCCCATCATGCAAATATTTTCATAATACAGCTCAATAATTTTCATATGTAATTTTCTATAGAAGTCTTCTTGGTTATATAGTGCTATTATAAGTATTTTCATATTGTTGTTATTATTTCCACCATCAAAATTCTACCATTTTCATCTGTATACATTAACTTCGCCTCAATTGTATCTCTTATATATAAAGCTATTCCCCTTTTCTTACATTGTGGCAGTGAAATAAATATTTTCCCCAGTTTTGGGTGTATCAATAAATGTTCATATTGTTTTTTGATATGTACTTCTTGTAAGCAAATTATGTCTAATTTTAATTTCTCTAATTTGTGGGGGGGGGAATTCTTTTGGTGGCTGAATTAAGTCCATTTATATTTATCGTTTTCCATTTTCTCTCTTCCATATTCACTTTATAGTTAGGATTTATGGCTCTGGTTGATCTTGGTTCACGTTGTGGTCTAGCTTCCACCTTGCCACCCACCACGTCTTTTTCTTTTTCAATCATCGCTAACAATTCTGTCTCCTGGAATTCAATCAGTATGATTTCTCCACTTGTGTCCATTTCTTTCTCTTTAAGATGTTCTGCATAGAATTCTCTAGCTTTATCTATTGAATCAATCCTGTATTTTTGTTGCTGCCATGTAAAAACCAGTCCTTCTGGTGCCAGCCATCTATAATTCACGCCTTTCTGCAGTAGAATTTTGGTCAAAAATGGTATTCTCTTCTCATCTCTCTCACTCTTCTCGGAACTTGTTTCAACACCACAATTTCCTTGTCTTTATATTTCAATGTTTTGTCTCTTGCAACCTGCAATATTTGCGCTTTGACAGACTTTTTGGTGATATGAACTTCCTTTATGTCTTGTTGCCTATCTTGTGTGTACTCTAAAAATTTTGTCAATACTATCCATCATCTTTTCTTTTATTAATTTCTAGGTCTTCAGCCAAGATTTCTACCATTTTCTCTGCCAAGTTTTCTCCCTTCTCCTCTTCTATATTTTGGAATCTTGAGATAAAATTCTGCTCTATCTCCCATTCCAGTATTCCACTTTTATCTCTTTCAACCTCTTCCAATTTACTGTCGATATTTCTAATTTTTTTATCTCTTTGCTTTTCTCTTTCCTCAATCTTTTGGACTCTATCTTCATATTTTTTCATCATTTGATGTATATTCTCTACCTTTTCATCTGTATTTTCCGTTCTTTGTTCAATTTTTTCTGTTCTTTGTTCAATTTTTTCTGATTGCAATTCAATGTTTTCCACCTCTGTTTGCAGCTTCTGAATTCCTTGCCAAATCATCTGTAAGGTAATTTCCTCGTCTTTTTCCTTGTCCTTTTCCTGTTGAAGCATTGTTTGTATCCACCTTTGACACCCTGATGGTGAGGAGGTGGGAGTTGAAGTGGCTTATCAAAATGTTGTTCCTTTTAAGTCAGGAGAGAGAAGAATAAGAAACAAAAAAATAATATTTCCAATCCAGTAGGTGGCAGTGTTGCTTAGTCTTTCCCTATTCCCCTCCCTTAAAAAGAATGTTTAATTCAATAAAAAGCCCAAAAAAAAATTTAAAAAAAAAGAATAAAATTTTTCCCAAAAAGAGCATTAAAAATTTTTAGTTCCAAAAAAGGTAACTCACAAGTTTCAATTCAGTCTAATGTGAATGTCCAAATCAGCTGTGGGCATCCTCCCCAACCCAAAAAAAAAAACTTTAAAAAGACAGGGGAAGTTTCTTCTAAAATAATCTTAATTCCACCGCTCAATTTCTTCTATTCTCTACTTTATCCTTCTTTAAATTTCAGGGTGGTTTCTAAGAAAATTTTTAACAAAAGAGTCTCTCACCACACCGGCACATTTCCTTTCAAGTCTTTCCGTTCCAGAGTTGTCCCAACTTCAGCAGCTTCTATAGCCGAATCTTCCTCATCGGAAAAAAGGGCTTCTCCTGGATCAACCAGGGACTTTGCGATATCTCTGGAATCGACAGGAGATGCGCTTATCGATCAATGGGAGAGTGAGGTCCAAAATGGACCATCCAGATGTGGAGATTATCAACAGTGATCCTGGAGCTTCCAGGTCGCCCATCGTGTCATTGCGACATCAGCTCTGCCCCCTCTCAAATATTGTTTTATTTTGTCTTCTGAAATTTTCTCCTGATCATACAGCTTTTCATAGTAACCTTGAATTATTTTTTATCATCATTTGATAATGGAGAGTTCTTTTCTCATCTACTAATCGATGTATCGGTTTCTTTTCTTTCTCCTATTTCAATATATATGCCAACCATCTTCCTGGTTTATTTGTATTTTCAAAAAAATTCTGTTTAGCACTTTTAATTTTTTGTGCCATCTTTTTCTTTAGACCTTCAGGGGTGCCACACTTAGTGCTGTGGGAAAGTGGGGGGGTGGATTGCATGGAGTTGTAGAGATTATCTAGCCATAATAACATTATTTTCTCTCAGAGTCAAAGGCATTCGGCCTGCACCTGGAGTGGCTTGACTGGGAGGCATCTCCAGTTGGGATAGTTCATTGATTGGACCATGTGATGGACATGTGGGTGCAGGGGAAGGGACTTGAACTTTCTTTTGTGTGGGAAAAACCTGGAAGCTTTCGGATTTGGGTTTTCCCAGATGTGCCAATATGACATCTCTAATAAAATGGAACTTTGAGGAACTGCTAGCCTCGGAGTCTTCTTTTGTTGGGGGTGTTACTTGGAATCCTGACATTTAACTCAGGTGACATCCATATCATGTCTATTCTTAACAAGACGTATGTCTATTTGAATAAAATGAATATTGGTTTTTCTTAGGTATATCTCTCGCCATACATCTTGAATGCCTAATACTTCTGTCATTTTGAAAAAGATATTTGGAAGTGTTTTCGTAGCTTTTTTGCTTACTTTACTACTTTTATAATCCAGTTCTGCATCTTTCTTCTATTTCCTCTCTTGCTTTTTTTTTCGTATGGCCCAAAATGTTCTGCTTTTTCTATAGAGTCCAGAATTTTTCATCTAAATATTTCATCTATCCCACCAAGCATCTCCTTTAGTCATCTCTAAAGCCTCCACCAACAATTCTGCCATTATCTCTGCAAAGTTTTCCCCTTTTTCTTCCTCAATATTCTGGAACCTCAAGAAATATTCAGTCTTATCGATCTCCAATGTGATTATTGTTCTCTCTTGATTTTTATCTGTCTGTGAGTCTATAGTCCATCTCCATTTTTTCTCTCTGTTTGTTCTGCTTTCTCTTCTACTTTCTGAATCCGTTGTTCATTTTTAGTTATTATTTGTTTCATTTTATCATCCCATTCTTTCCTTCATGTCTTCATGCAGTAATTGAACCATTGATTTCATTTCTGCCTGAATCGTATTTATTTTTTCTTGCTACAACATAATGTCCAAAGTTCTTTGATCTACTGGACTAGATGTTGATGACACTGGTGCTGATGATGACGCAGATGCATTTTCCCCCCTAATTTACTTAGGCTTGATGTGCTTGTCATTTTTGACAGCCTTAGAGGATTTAAGTTAAAGGAGGTAATTAATACTAACCCAGGTGTTATACCACAAATTCCACAATCCCCTACCAACTTCCCTCTTTTAAAAAGTCTTTTCAACAATCAAAATACCATTAAAAAACTTTTCTTTTTCCCCTCTTCTTCTTGTTCTTGTTCTTGTTCTTCTTGTTCTTGTTCTTCTTGTTCTTGTTCTTTTAGCCATCACTCTGCTAAACAATTAATTCCCTCAACACTGTCAAACTATTTACTAAATCTGCACTACTATTAATCTTCTCATCGTTCCCATCACCAATCTCTTTCCACTTATGACTGTATGACTGTAACTTTGTTGCTGGCAATCCTTATGATTTATATTGATATGTTGACCATCATTTGTGTTGTAAATGTTGTACCTTGATGAACGTATCTTTTCTGTATGACTGTAGCTTTGTTGCTGGCAATCCTTATGATTTATATTGATATATTGACCATCATTTGTGTTGTAAATGTTGTACCTTGATGAACGTATCTTTTCTTTTATGTACACTGAGAGCATATGCACCAAGACAAATTCCTTGTTTGTCCAATCACACTTGGCCAATAAAAATTCTATTCTATTCTATTCTATTTCACACTTTGTTATTGTAATCCAAAAAATGTTGTTTGTTAGTCCCAGAGTTCTTCACAAAATATTATCTTCTCTTGATAAATTTGTAATCCACGTAGGCTCATCAAGCCCCAAAGCTTAGTCACCAAGGCTCATAAATCACCAAAAGGAGAGTTCAAAAATGAGAAGTTCCCTGCTATTCCCAGCTTCTGCTCACATAAGTTCAAAGAGCTCCACTGTTTAAAAAGTCACAATGTTTCACTTTCTGTCTCAGATATCCAGTATAAACAATTTTCCGGTGCTGGTGTTGTTTATAACAGCCAAGCTTATCTTCAGCAGACCTTCAAGGTCCTATTTTTTTCTCACTTTCACTTCTCCCTTTCACTTCTCGTGTTTTTCTCCACCAGTAGATGCCACTGCTGCTCTATTTCTCTCCCTTTTCTCTCTTTTTAATTTATTTTATACTATTCAGTCCAAGCTTTTTTTCCTAAAAAAGTTCTCTGCATCAGAATTCCATAATCCAAAAAGTTTTCAGCTTAGTCAATGTTATAGGTAAGCTCCCCAGTCCAGCTTCCTAGCTTCAAATTTCTTTCTCTCTTCTAAAAAGTTCTCTTTTCTCTGTTTCCAGATCTATAGATAGCTCTCTGGTTTGCCGCTTTTTTTGAGGGGTGGAAAACAAACAATTCTGCCTCCTCCTTTTTTCACCCAGGCTAGCTTTAAGAGGGCTCTTTCCTCAGCAGAAGTTTAAAAATCTCACCCAGATCAACCACACTGTTCCTCAGTCTTTTATGCTTTCTATATTGGTCAGCTGTCACAGCTTCGGTCAGGCATGCAATGGCTGTCTTTTTCTTCCCGACGGATTGAGAGCTTACTCCGGATCAATCAAGGAAGTTACGGTCTCCTTGTGATCTACGATAGAAGATAGAAGATAGTGTCCTCTCTATCTTCATCAACCCTCCAAAGTGATTTGGGTCCCTTGGAGCCTCCTGGCAAGTCGAATTCAGCGCAATTCTATGGAGCCCCTTGGAGATGCGCCGTTTTCGCTGTGATGTCAGCCCTGCCTCCCTTAGATGAATATATTAACACTTGCAATTAACGAAAAGGAACAAACTGAATATTTTATGATATGGGATTTATTTTATCAATGATTCGATAACAAAAACAGAAGTTAGAAATATGGAAATATAAAAAAAAGATGAATGAAATAAGGGAGATTTGTTAAAATAGAGAAGTAAATATGATTATTTTTATTATTACAGAATTAATATCAATGTAATGAATATTGTTGTAAACATTATGATTACTATCTTTCAAACTATTTATACCCAGACAACTAGTAGTATCCTAGCATGTCCTTCATGAGGGGGAGGGAATACATGTTCTCAACGTACGCTGCGTTAATTCCACGGAAATCCACGCACAGTCTCATGGATCCATCCTTCTTCTTGTTGAAAAGTACAGGGGCTGCTACCTGGGATTTTTCTGGCTGAATGAATCCTTTCACCTGGTTCTTGTCCACAAAGTTCCTCAACTCCTCCATCTCCCTGGGGGTCACTGTGTACAACTTGGGCTTAGGCAGTTTCATTTCAATTGCACAGTCTGTAGGACAATGGGGAGAGAGCATGTCAGACTTCTCACTGAACATTTCCGCCAGGTCCCTGTCCTCTCTTGGGATGTGTGGCTTCCCTGATCCAGGGTCTGCCAGATCATTCACTGGCTCACCCCTCTTTTCTGTCATCCTTTTTTGACCCGTCTTTTCTACTAGCTCTAATTTTGTCATCCCCACCTTTTAAGTGCCACTGGTTGCTTCATCAATTCACCATGGGGTTCCATTTTTTCAACCACGATAGTCCCAGTGTCACTGCCTCTACCATTTTTGGGGCCACTATGAATCAGAGAGTCTTTTTGTGGTTCCCTGCTCTCATGCTCACATTGGTTCCATCTGGCATGTGGTGGGCACCTCCCCCCCTCATTATTGAGTCATCAGCTTGCTCGAACTTCATAGTATTCTGGTATTAGATAACTTAGAAACAGAACCGGTGTCATTGTCAGATCATTTTCTCCTTCGCTTAGATTTTCGGACCGCTATCCACCACTGCAGGGAGACGGAGCCAACGCGCTGGTTCCGTCCCAGGCGCCTGATGGACCCGGAGAGGTTCCTGACGGAGCTTGGGCCGTTTCCTGAAGACCTGGCACGGCTGGAGAGCTAGTTGCGGCCTGGGAACGGGCCGCGGCTGGAGCTTTGGACCGTGTCGTGCCCTTGCGGCCTCTGACCCGGCGTAGGCCTCGCCCGGCCCCTTGGTTCTCCGAGGGGCTGAGAGAGATGAAACGCCGGAGAAGATGCCTAGAGAGGGTCTGGAGGTCCAGCCGCTCAGAAGCTGACCGAACACTAGTTAGATCCTATTCTAGGACCTACCTAGTGGCAATGAGGGAGGCGAGGCGTTCCTATGCTTCCAACCTCATTGCGTCGGCAGATAACCGCCCGGCCGCCCTGTTTCGGGTGACCCGCTCCCTCCTTCATCAGGAGGTGCGGGATGACCGTGCCGCGCCGAGGAGTTTAGTGGTATCTATCTATACGACAAAATCGTTCAGCTCTGGGACGGCTTGGACCGAAATTGGGATGATCCAGGTGGGAGGGCGGAGTCGCGTCTTGTGGAGGTTATTTGGGATGAGTTTGACCCTGTGACTCTCGAGGACGTGGACAGGTTGCTGGGGAGGCTGCATACTACGACATGTTTACTGGACCCGTGCCCTTCCTGGCTGGTGCTGGCCTCCCGGGAAGTGACACGAGGCTGGCTCCAGGGGATTACCAACGCTTCTTTGTTGGAGGGAGTTTTCCCTGCTGCCTTGAAGGAGGCAGTGGTGAGACCCCTCCTCAAGAAGCCTTCCCTGGACCCAGCTATTTTAGGTAATTACCGTCCGGTCTCCAACCTTCGCTTCACTGCGAAGGTTGTAGAGAGTGCTGTGGAACGGCAGCTACCCCAGTACCTGGATGAAGCCGTCTATCTAGACCCGTTCCAGTCCGGTTTCCGACCCGGATACAGCACGGAGACAGCTTTGGTGGATGATCTCTGGAGGGCCAGAGACAGGGGTTATTCCTCTGCTCTGGTCCTATTAGACCTCTCAGCGGCTTTCGATACCATCGACCATGGTATCTTGCTGCACCGGTTGGAGGGATTGGGAGTGGGAGGCACTGTTCCTCGGTGGTTCTCCTCCTATCTCTCCGACCGGTCGCAGACGGTGTTGACAGGGGGGCAGAGGTCGACCGCGAGACACCTCACTTGTGGGGTGCCGCAGGGGTCGATTCTCTCACCCCTCCTGTTCAACATCTATATGAAGCCGTTGGGTGAGATCATCAGTGGCTTTGGGGTGAGATATCAACTGTACGCTGATGATACTCAGCTGTACTTTTCCACCCCGGGCCACCCCAACGAAGCTGTCGAAGTGCTGTCCCGGTGTTTGGAAGTCAGACGGGTCTGGATGGGGAGGAACAGGCTCAAGCTCAATCCTCCAAGACGGAGTGGCTGTGGATGCCGGCACCCGATAAAGTCAGCTGCAGCCGCAGCTGACTGTTGGGGCGAGTTATTGGCCCCAAAGGAGGGAGTGCGCAGCTTGGGTGTTCTCCTGGATGCACGGCTGTCGCTTGAAGATCATTTGGCGGCCGCTCCAGGAGAGCTTTCACCAGGTTCGCCTGGTGCGCCAGTTGCGCCTTCCTTGATCGGGATGCCCTATGCACAGTCACTCACGCCTGGTTACCTCCCGCCTGGATTATTGCAATGCTCTCTACATGGGGCTCCTTGAGATGCACTCGGAGGCTTCAGTTGGTCCAGAATGCAGCTGCGGGTGATAGAGGGAGTCACACGTAGCTCCCATGTGACACCTCTCCTGCGCAGACTGCACTGGCTTCCTGTTGCCTTCGGGTGCATTTCAAGGTCTTGGTAACCACCTTTAAAGCGCCCATGGCTTGGGACCTGGGTACTTACGGGACCGCCTTCTGTTACTTCATGCCTCCCACCGACCAGACGCCGCACAGAGAGGGCCTTCTCAGGGTGCCGTCCGCCAGACAATGTCGGCTGGCGGCCCACAGAGGAAGATCCTTCTCTGTGGGGGCCCCCACTCTTTGGAACGAACTCCCCCCTGGTTTACGTCAAATTCCTGACCTTCGGACTTTTCGCCGCGAACTGAAAACATATTTGTTTGTTCGTGCGGGGTTTTCTTAAATTGTTTAATTTTAAATTTTAAATTTTTTCTCTGGTTTTAATTGGGGTTTTTAGATTCTTAATTCTTAATTATTTCGGCCATACTGTATAATAAGTTTTTTAATTGTATTTTAACTGTATATTGTTCTTTTTTATCCTGGCTGTACACCGCCCTGAGTCCTTCGGGAGAAGGGCGGTTTATAAATCCAATAAATAATAAATAATAATAATAGGCTGTCTCAGGTTCCTTACTCTTAGTTCTCTACCCATCTGCAGGCTGATGAAAGCAGAGGGTGCAACCCGAGTGTATCAGGGCAGTGAAAACTCCCCAGGCTCCTGAGTGAAGCACCATGATTTCCACTTGGGTAGTGAAAGGGGCGACGGCTCCACTTACCATCGAGTCATCCTCCCCCTTGCTGTCACTTTCATAGAAGACCAGGCTGGGCTTGACAGAGGTCAGAGCTTCTCCCCTTCGCTGGAGTGGGGAGAGACTCCATGACCTGATGCGCCACTCGCATTTTCTCCTTTGCCTTTTTCGGCATCTTCTTGGTCTTTGGTTCACTCGGGACTCTGGGCTGCCACTGGTTGTGGCACTCGGCAAGTTATAGACTGATGCCCTTTCTTCGTGCACCAGAAACAGGCTTTTGCTGGGCACTGTGTGTTCTCCCTCAGGGTCAATGAGGGGATTTCCAGGGTCTTCCATCCCAGTAAGCATCTCTCTTGCTCCTCCTGGGTCAGTTCTCTAATCCGACATGCTGCTTGAAGTCCACTAGATCCAGTCTGCTTTAGTTGCCAGTTGTACCATGCATTATCCCAGCTCGTCTGGGATTCCTCAGCGCAGGCAGTTTTAGTACAGCTCCCAATTCAGCCCATCTCGGAACTGGTAGACAGCAATTGTTCTGGCCACCCTCTCATCTTCCCCACCAGATCTCGGAATTCTTGGATGTATTTGGCCACTGGTCTGGCTCCCTGCCTGATGATCCAGATCTCTGCTTCACCCCAATGGGTGTTGTGCCTCGCCCGCCCTCCTCTCCTCAGCCGGGCCCCTCCCATCTCCTGCTATCTGAACCAGAGACTGATAGTGAAGAAGAATGGCCTGGCATGCCTCCAGCCCCCAGCCCTGGCACCATGCCCGGACAGACTGAGCAAACAAACCTTCCTACAGCGTGTGAGCACGAAGCCAGCCACGAGCTAGAATTGCTGGCAGCTGAGCAGAAGGACGAAAAGTGGACAGATCCCCGCTTCCGGAGAATGGAGAGGCGATGTCAGCAAAAGGAAGGGAGGGGCAGGCCTGGATAAGTTCTGCGTTATGGAGCCACACCCCATGGCCTATATAAAGGATTTTTTGGCATTCCTTGAGTCAGGCAAAATCTCATCTGGTTGCTGAAGTCACACCTTGGATTCTTGCCTGCCCTGAGAACTCTGACAGGAATTTGGCAAAGCTGCAGAGGCTTCGTGGCCACACTTGATACAGACTTCCCAGACCCGGCCGTCAGAGGAGGAGTGGGACACGACATCGGGTCTGCAAGGAGTCCCTGAATCTGACCCAAAGGTCCTCTGTGAAGGCATCAACATTCTTCAATTTGGGAGCTCCCTCGTCATGGAGGAACTGCACTCAGTCCACAGTCTCCACTTCCAGGCTCACAGTGATGGCGTTTGTGCGTGTGACGTCATCCGGATAGTCAGCCCTGTACCGGTCCATGTGGATCCACACTTGGTTTAGGAAGTAGCCTAATTTATCTGACCTCTCGTTGAATGTCACTGTCAAGGGAGGGTGTTCTCAGTTGTCCTGGACTGGCATGTAACCCAGTGGCACCCCACTGCCTGTGGGATTGTTTGTGCCTGCAGTCCCCTGGCACCCTGAGGCACTTGTGGTTGTCCCTTGGGGACTCGTAGTTCTCTGAGTTGTTGGTCCCATCATCACGGGTTAGGTCTGGGATGGCGAAGGGCCCATATAGTTTTGGGCTTGGCTGGTTCCAGCTCCTGAAGCTGGTGTTGCTTGGTACATTGACGTTGTTCTGCACACTTCCATTCCAACAAACCTCTCTCTCAGTTCTTCCACCAAAGGGCTGCGGCATGCCGTCAGGTACTTCCAGGCCGTCAGTTCCTCCAATCCACGGCTCTCTTGGCTTTCCATTTCAATCCCCTGCAGGTCCTGGCCCTGCAGTGCTTCCTCGCTCAGTTGAAGGCTTCGTTTAGCTTCGTTTAGCCTTCAAGCTTGGCACACACAAGCAAGCAGCATACCATGGCCACTGACGGTGTTGGTTCCTGCACCCGGTTGATTTCTATTCCAAGGCCAGCCTCATTGTTTGAGGGCTGAATGAAACCTTCAACTGAGCAAGGAAGCATTGCAGGGCCAGGCCCTTCACACCCTCTTCCAGCCTGCTGGTGTTAGCTGTGCCAGGGCAGGAATGAGACCCTGTCCCACAGAGCCTGCTGCCTCTTGGGCAAGGACAACAAGGAGAAGAACAGCGAGGCTTTGGCTGGTTGGGGTGGGGGCAATCATGGCTGCTTAGGTGGCTGCCACTGAAGTTGGAATTCGCCATGCAGGGGGAGAAATGAGAGGACCTGCTGTTTCACAGAGCCTGTTCTGCTTGAGTGAGGAGGAAGAGGAGAAAAACAGATGCTCAGTTGGCTCTTCCCTCCCCCCCAGCCACTGCCAGCAGCTTGAATGCCTCAACTAAAGCAGGGATCACACGTTCGCTCGCTCTCATACGCACACACACAGAGAGAGAGAGAGAGTTTGGAGAGCCGCCTCTCTGTCTCACTGCGGCGGCAGTTGCAGCACTCCAATGCCTGGCTGGTGGGGTGCTCAGGTAAGCCAGAGCAGGGTGTAGGGGGATGACTCCGCCATCTCTTCGCCTTCCTTCGTACTCTACCACCACCCCACCTTGCTGCTCAGGTGGCTCCTGTTGCCCGCGCCATTGCCAGCAGCTTGGGTGCCCTGTATGGATCGCTCTTTCTCCCATACAGACACACACAATTGGATTGCTCTCTCATTCTCTCTGTCTAATCCCATTTGCATGCAAGCGTGCTCCGTGGGACAACAAGGTATCATTAAGTAGTTAAGTGGAAAGTAGTTGCCGGGGAAGGGGAGGAAGGCGAATCACGCGCAAAGCACGTGCATGAAGCAAACCAGTATTAACACCAGTTGAAAACCACCATCGGAGCAAGTATAAACTAAAGTATTTGAGAGAAAATGGCTAGTATATTAGGCATTATCTTCAGTGTACATTTTTTTGTTTTTTAATTTTAGCTTTTGTTTGTTTCTGTGTCATTCCAGGAAACAAAAATGTTGGCTGTGCAGTCACATCATTACTTGCTTCAGAGTTGATCAAGGAAGATGCTCTTGGTGCAAAAAAACCACGCAGAGGACTTAAAAAGGATGATGATGTAGAGGTCACTGAAGAAACTCTTGATGAAACCACTATGGGGGCAACCAGTCGTCAAAACTAAAGCTGGGTGACACCTAGGACCAGTGCTTTTGGCATGAAACCTCTTTTACACAGGAGTTGAAACTACACTAAGTCACTTTGCAGTTTTCCCTTTCACACTTATATACATGGGATGAAGAGGCAAATAATTTAATCACGTCAGCCTGTGTAATTCTAGGGCTGTTTTTCAAGATCTTTAAATTTGTGATCATATTCTTTGAATCTTAAATTTGGTTTCTCCCTTCTTGTCTCAGTATCAGAAATGCAAAGGTTTTTGCTGACTTAGTAACATGCTTGGAACAAAGTTGAGAGTTTGTGCTGTAATTACCTACTTCCCTGCAGGCAGGATTGGAAACACATTCCCAAGAAGAAAAATATGGCACAGAAGAGAGGCTAAAGATCAGAACCTAATCTGTCCATATATCTCACTGTATTGATTTTGCCAAAGCGGGAATGTAACAAACTGCCTTAATTATGACTTTTTAAATGTTTTGATTGAGCATCTGAATCCCAAGATAATTTTTTTCTCAAAAGCCTTCTCTTCATTAGTGTTAATAGAATGAACTGATCCCTTCAGATATAGGAGGGAGGATTGTTGGATATCTTAGCTAGATTTGTTTTTTTCCCTTGCACTGTGCATCTTCTTTTCTCACTTGCCTATTATGCTGGGAAAGAAAATGACTCAGAGATCATTTTATCACTGTGGCGACAGGGTTCTGTGCAAGCATTGTGGAGAATTTTTTCTTTGAATTGAAATACTTTTACTGTTCTCCTCAGCTGCTCTTCCCCTTTTTAACACAAACTCTTACTAGTGAAATGGTAATATCAATGACCTATTGAGAAAGAAAGTATAGATAGTTTGCTGTTGCTGCAGCTATCCCTGCATGCTTTTGAAGTAAGATTAATAAAGTGATTTACTCAGTCTCAGAAAGGGATTTAAGCCCTCTTTAGTTTGAGTGAAAATGCTCACTGCAACTGCAAAGGAATGAAGCTGAGATTATGTTTCTTCACTGAGTACTCTTCATGGAAGACTGATTAGTAAAATTATGCATACATTTAATCTTTTGCAGCAAAATCCTTTGTATAGTATAGCACATGGTTCCAAATATGCCATGTAAGTTTCACATAAATTAAAGCTTGCTTACTTGCTTGCTTTAATGGGGAAAATAAATGTACGTTAATTGCTATACAGTGGTGGAGGTGGAGTGGAGCCCCCACCCACCCACCCGCCCGCCTGCCACCAATCCCATAAGGCCACTTTGACATTAGAACTAATTTTTTATGACATTTGTTTAACAAGGAACTTTAGTGAAGATAAAAGAAAAATAACAAATATATACATACTGTTAAAATTGTTCATGTATTCTCTGGTATTTCAGGGCAACCAACCACTATCTGCCAATAGACTTTCTCCCATAGCATGTAGCCAGCATATATCTGTGGCAGAAAGAGAAATTTATAACATTGGCTAATTATCAGCATTCATGTTGGAATGAATATGATGGGTCTCAAGATATATGTTATGAACATCTGAAAACTTCCAGGACAAATCATTGGATATGGGCAATGTACGATTTTTAATTTAATTGATGCCATTCACTAAATTAAAAAAAATTAAGAAATATATTTTCATATTGGGATTGCCAATATTCATGTTGTGACTCCAGCCCCCGAGCCTGTCCTCATGGAGGAGGATGACTCTGAGATGATGGGGAGGAGCTGACAAGGCCTCCCTCTCCAGGACCCTCCTCTCTGGCACCGCCCCAAGTTCCAGCTGCAGGCCAGGAGGAGGAGCTGGCAAGGCCTCCCTCTCCCAGACCCTCCTCCTCCTTGGCAACGCCCCAAGTTCCAGCTGCTGAGGATCAATCTTGGATTGACCCAAGGCAGCAATGAAAAGATAAGCACGCGCAGCAAAGGAAAAGGTGTGGCAGGCTCAGAGATTGCTGACTCACTGAGCCACGCCCCACAGGTGATAAAAGTGGGTGGAGTTACCATCTGGCCCTTGTGATGGACAAAAGCTACCAAGTGCGGACTGCAGATCGGTCGTTTGGGAGTTAAAGGCCTGGACTGTGCAAAGGCTTTTTTTCTGTGAGCTCTTGGCAACGAATCTGGGACACGTGGGTTTCTGTCTCCGTAAGAAATAAAGGACTTGGAACTTGGCAGGCCTTTGCACTGTAGCTGTCAAGGTTTTCATTCACTACCGAAAATTAGGTCTGTTGCAAATATAAAGGACTGTGGGACAAGCATCTCTGCGTCTTTGTGAAGTGGGGAGGGTGATAGAACAATTCACATGAATTCTTTCTCTACTCATTTTTACTCCCCCCCCCTCATCTTTTTTTTTATAAATTTTTTTTATAAATTTGAAATGCGCATTGAATGTATTTTTTAAAAACTATTCCTTAATATTTTTACATTCCATTTAAGACTAATTTGCATGGAAAGTTCGATATAGAGGAATGTGCCATATGGGTATTAAATAGCATACAGTATCTGAAAAATTCTGCAACAAGAAAAAGCAAATGTACACATAGCAATGTACACATAGAGTCATAGTGTCAGCTTGCCTCAGATCAATGTTTAAGAAAATAAAAACCCAACTCCATCATTTTGAAGAGATTGGTAATTTTTACTAAACATGTCAGATTGCAAACAAAGCTAAGCCAGAACGGAAAGTATACTAAAAACACAGACGTTATATCCTCTCCCGAACCCTTCTCCTCCCAGAGTTCAAACAGTCATAATCCAATGTCGTCTTCCTCCTTGGCCATGTGTAGTTTCACTTCCGATATTCTCCCTCTGTCAATCTTCTGGATGGAATGCGAAGCAGGCAACTCCTGTTACATTCACACGCCAAATCAATTCAAACATCTGTTTGAAAGACTATCTCCCCCCCCCCCACATGCAATGTCAGCCGAACACTGGCAACAGTATAAACCTTCCCCCTCCTCCATAAATCATGTAAGATATTCAGTAAGAAGCAAACCTTTAACGAAGCAATAAAACAGTAAAACAGTCTAGTAGGAGAAATACACTTTCTCCTGATATTTCATTTCATTTCGGAGGCTGACATTCGGCCCTCCTTCGAAAAAGGACGTTAGTCCTGGAAAAGAAAAGAGAAATGTTAGGGTTTATCAGGATATTTGTTATAAAATTGTGCTAGCTTTTTGGAGGCACTAACATCTTCTTTGTTAACCCATTCTGCTTGTGATAAAGTGTTTCCAAGCTACCAAATATTGGATTTTATTTCTATATTTTCTACAGTCTAGGATTTCCTTAACTTCAAAATGTTTTTCCCCTTCTATGAGGATTGGTACAGGGGACTTAGTAGAATTAGTCCTAAGGGGGGATGTGTGTTCAGGTTTGGCCAAGCTAACGTGGAAAACTGGGTGAATTCTTCCGAGAGATTTTGGTAGTTCTAGTTGGACAGTCACTGGATTGATGATTTTCACGATGGGGAATGGCCCAACATATTTGGGTCCAAGTTTTTTCGATTTCTGTGTAGTTTGCAAATATTTAGTGGACAAGAAAACTTTATCTCCTAATTGGAATTTTTTCTCAGGAGCTCTCTTTTTATCTGCTTGTTTCTTGTGTGCGCGATGTGCATTGTCTATTGCTTTGCATGTAATTTTCCATGTACTTTGCAATTGCTCTATCCATTCAGCCAGTGATGGAATCGATGGTTTTTGTTCAGGGAGTTCAGGCATGGGGACAAATACTTGACCTGAAGTCACTTTTAACGGGGTGAACCCAGTGCTGCTATGAACAGAATTATTGTAGGCTACTTCCGCAAAAGGTAGTAGGTCCGCCTAATTATCTTGTTGATAATTAATGTAACATCTTAGATATTGTTCCAGTACCGAGTTTGAGCATTCACAACCCCCATTAGTTTGAGGATGGTGGGCGGAGTTTAATCCTTGGGCAGAGCCTATCAGCCGCAAAAACTCTTTCCAAAATTGAGAATTGCACCCCCCGGTCTGAGATTATCCATTCTGGAACTTCATGGAGTCTGTAGATGTGTTGCACAAACAGCTTTGCCAAAGTTTTTGAAGAAGGTATTTTGGAACATGGGATGAAGTGCACTTGTTTGGAGAACAGGTCCGTAACTACCCAGATCACTGTATTGCCTCCATTTTCAGGTAACTCCACTATGAAATCCATGGATTTATCTTTCCATGGGGCTTCTGGCCGGGCTACTGTTTGAAGCAAACCAGGAGGCTTCCCTTGTGGTCTTTTAACAGTTGCACAAACAGGGCAACTCACTATATAAGATTCAATGTCCTTTTTAAGCCCTGGCCACCAAAATTGTCTTTTCAGGAGGTGTAAGGTTTTCACAAACCCAAAATGTCCAGCCATTTTAGCATCATGGCAGCGTAGAAGTATAACCTCCCTCAGAGATGCAGGGACGTACAACTTTGCCCCTAGCCAAGCCAGTCCATTGCGAAGAGTGCACTCATGCAAATGGGCTAAGTACCAGTCGTCCTTGTTTAAGGCTTCCTTCAGCAACTTGATGAGGTCGTCCGGTAATGATGCATCGGTTTGTGCTTGGTTACGGGTAATTGCCAGGGCAGCTAGTTGTTGAACTGGGAGTATAGGGCGCGCCACTTCCTTGCGCATACTATTGTACTGAGGTAAACGGGAAAGGGCATCAGCCAGGAAGTTCTTTCCCCCAGGAATGTATCGCAAGGAAAAGTTAAAATGGTTAAAGTATTGGGCCCATCGAGCTTGCTTTGGTGATAGTTTTCTGGGAGTTTTCAGGGCCTCTAAGTTTTTATGATCAGTCCACACTTTGAAAGGGTGTTTGGCTCCCTCCAAGAATTGTCTCCATGTTTTGAGAGCCCAATGCACTGCAAAAGCTTCTTTCTCCCAGATGGCCCATCTTTGCTCTGTTTCAGTGAGCTTACGAGATTTGTACGCGCATGGTTGAAGCTCACTGTTTGCATTGTTTTGGAGTAAAATAGCTCCGACTGCCACATCACTACATCTGCTTGAACCACGAATGGGGATTCCATGTCAGGGTGCTTGAGGACCTGCTCGGCGGCAAACAATCGCTTCAACTTTTCAAAAGCGGCCTGACACTCCATTGACCACACCAGTGGTAAGGAAGGTTTGGGCTTAGTATTTCCTTTTGTTTTGAGGAGATTGGTGATTGGCAGGGCAATGTCAGCAAACGAGGGAATGAACTGGCGATAGAAGTTAGCAAATCCCAGGAAACTTTGTAACTGTTTGTGGGTGCGAGGAGGTGCCCAGTCTAATACTGCCTGGACTTTTGCGGGATCCATCTCCAAGCCCTCAGAGGAAATACAGTATCCCAGGTAATCGATTTTCGTTTGATGAAATTCACATTTAGACAATTTTGCATAAAGCTCAGTGGCCAGTAATTTTTTGAGTACTGCTCTTACTACCTTCACATGCTCCTCCATGGTCTCCGTGTAGATAAGTATGTCTTTAAGATAAACAAGAACCCCTTTAAACAAATGTTCATGGAGCATTTCATTTATTAGTTGCATGAAAACTCCAGGGGCCCTTTGCAATCCAAAAGGAAGAACTCGAAATTGGAAGCAACCAAGGGGACAATTGAATGCCATTTTCCATTCATCCCCTTCTTTTACGCGCACTCTGTAATACGCTTCACGTAAGTCCAGTTTGGTGAAGAATTTTCCTTTGGCTAAGTGGGCAATCATATCCTTCATGAGAGGCATGGGGTACACAGTCTTCATGCACACACAATTTAAATTACTATAGTCGACTATTAAGCGAAAAGTGCCATCTTTCTTTTCCCGGAATATGACTGGCACTGCAACCCGAGGCCTGGCCAGTTGAATGAATCTTCGCTTCAAATTTTTATCTATAAAGTTTTGCAATTCTCCCAATTCTTTCTGGGTCATGGGGTATGATTTCGGTTTCGGGAGTTTCACCCCGGAAGGATGTCTATAGCACAGTCTAGGCCTATGGGGAGGTAGCACATCAGAGGCCTTTTCACTAAACACCTCTTGTAGGTCCCAGTACTCTTTAGGAATTTTTTCCTCCCCCTCCAGCCATTCAAACATCGACCCCGGTATCTCAGCGGGATCGGGGTCAGGGGTTTTTTAAGTTATCTTCTTCTTTTGCACCCTTGTGCGGAGTCGCAACACCCCCGTTCTCCAGTTTATTTTCAGGTTCCATTTCCGGAGCCACGAGAGACCCAGTACGAGTGGCTGGTCCACCCTGGGGCCACAATAAAGTTTATGATTTCTCGGTCTCCTATGGTCATCTCTATGGGTACTGTCACAACGTGGACTGGGCCTCCCCCCGCCACCGACTCATCTGGCTGGCAAAAAGCTATGGGCCTGCTCCACGTTTTTAGCTTTAGTTCCATTTTCTCCACCACCTCGGGGCTGATGATACATCGGTATACCCAGAGTCTAAGAGGGCTAGCATTTCCCCCTGCATTCCCGAGAATGGGACGCAGTTTTACTGGAACGGTAAGGGGGGGGGCCTTTTTAACTCACCAGGAGATCCTCGTCTGATTCCGAAGATGGCTCGCTGTCATCTGACCCGGAAGGAGTCCCAAGTTTCTCCTCGATGGGAGGAGCGTTCTTGGCAACATCCACTGCCCTCTTTGTGACTTCTTGCGTTTTAGTTTCCACCTGCTTTCTGCCACTAGGGGTCGTCTTTGGTGCCAGCTTTGCATGACAATCAGCCGCTCGGTGGCCTTCCTTTCCACATCTGAAACAGCCCATGATTTTCTTCTTTCCACCTTCTGCTGCAGCAGAATCCTTGGGCGGTTCTCTTTGGAACTGAGTTGGGGTCTGCTTCCAAGCGCGATCACTTTGCAGGCGGTCCTTGGCTAGGTCGATCTCCATTTCTGCTGCCAGGGTGTACCAGCCATGCAGGGTAGTCGGGGACGCTTGGGCTCTGCACAACTTATATAAGTCCCCGTTTAAGCCGTCTTTATATATGTCCAAAAGAGCCACTTCTGACCACCCTCTCATGAGAGGCACCAGATCTCTGAACTCTTGGTTGTCATCAGCCACTGGTCTCCTCCCTTGTCTAATGGACCTCATTAGAATCTTGGCCTTCTGCTCTGCCAAGGGGTCCTCAAATCTCATTCTCAGGGCTGCCATAAAGTGGTGGTAGTTCCTCAGGAGAGGAGAATTCTCTTGGTACAAGGACACGTACCAGGAAGCCGCCCTTCCACTCAAGACTTGGGTCACGCTTCTCACTTTAGAGGCTTCTGACAGATAATCTTCACCCCATTCCTGCATGTGGCTGTCCACCATAGCCTGGAATAACCCTAATTCCTTAGGGTCCCCATCAAACTTCTCGGGAATTGAGGGAATTTTAGGTTTTTTCCTTCTGTGAGGCAACATTTGTTCAGCAGGGGTCCCACGGCCTCTATCAAAATCTGCAGCCCCTGGAGAACGCAGCTCAGGCTCTTGTTCCTCCAGAATTTCTCTGCTGTATGCTGCTCCCCCGGTGGCTGTCAAAAATTCTGTTTCCACTTCTTCCCCCTCCCTCCAGGGATTCTGGGTGGGGACCTCATACCTTTTACGGTCTGCCTGTCGCTCTATCACCTCACGATACAGTCTGACGGCTTCTGCAATTTGTAACTCATCTTTAAGTAACTGTTCACGTTGCCAATCTGAGAGTTTCTTTTTCTGCTTACGTCTTGTAACTCCGGATTGTAGCTCCCCCAGGTCTGGAAGTTTTCCAAAATCCAGTTTGGCCTTCTCCCGTCTCTCCTCTATTTGTAGTTTCTCCAGCTACTCTGCAGAAATTCCTGAATACTTGGGAGGGCACAATGTGGCTGCCAAGCCTGCTCCCATCTCTCCGGCTCATCTTCTGGGGTTGGTTTTCTCCCCAGAAAAGATTCCTTATCAGCTCCTCTGGAATAGTCCTGGGATGAGATGTCTGCCAGCTGTTCATTATCAGCTCCGCATTCATGCTCCGACATCGTTAAGAAAAAGTTTTCAGTCCCCTAGGTTGTGATCCTGGATGATTTATTTTTGTGAGTTCTGTCTTAATGTCAGCTTGCCTCAGATCAATGTTTAAGAAAGTAAAGACCCAACTCCATCATTTTGAAGAGATTGGTAATTTTTACTAAACATGTCAGATTGCAAACAAAGCTAAGCCAGAACTGAAAGTATACTAAAAACACAGACGTCATATCCACTCCTGAACCCTCCTCCCACTAGAGTTCAGTCATAATCCAATGTCGTCTTCCTCCTTGGCCATGTGTAGTTTCACTTCCGATATTCTCCCTCTGTCAATCTTCTGGATGGAATGCGAAGCAGGCAACTCCCGTTACATTCACGTGCCAAATCAATTCAAACGTCTGTTTGAAAGACTTCTCTCCCCCCCAACACACACACACACATGCAATGTCAGCCAAACGCTAGCAACAGTACAAAACTCCCCCCTCCTCCATAAATCATGTAAGACATTCAGTAAGAAGCAAACCTTTAACGAAGTAATAAAACAGTAAAACAGTCTAGTAGGAGAAATACACTTAAATAAAGCAGAGGCTGACACACAGAATCATAGTGCTGGAAGGTACCTTGGAGGTCTTCTACTGTAGTCCAATCTCCTGCCCAAGGCAGAAGAGAACTCCAGAAGGCAAGCTGTACCATTGGCTAATTGTTCTCACTATCAAGAAATTTCTCTGATTCCTGGTCAGATCTTTCTATAACAAGTTTCCCCCTAATGCTTTTTGTCCTTACTTATTGGAGAATAAGTCAACCCCCTCATCTCTGTGATTGCCCCTCAAATCCGGGAAGACAATGTTGTTGGCCCTAATCCTTCTCTTTATTATTTAGACATTCCTACTTTCCTTAATTGTTCATCATATGGTTTAGTCTCCAGACTTATTGACATTGTTGTTTTTCTCTACATACTTCCTAGGATCTCAACATCTTTTTTGTATCATGACGTAGTACTGGACATAGTATTCCAAGTGTGGTCATAGAGTGCTGTATAACATACTACTATCAGTTCCCATGATTTTGATGCTATCCCTCTGTTTTTGTTTTTAATATATATTTTTATTCAACATTTTTGATCTTTAAAATCTCAATTATATTATTACTGCTTTCCATTATCGGAATTTTTTCTTAATTTCAACTTATTTATAGGCCTATTGTTTTATACATATATATTCTTATTTCATAGTTACTTATTTGTATAATATATATAATATTTACATGTCTACTACACTCTAAATTTATTTATTTCTGTTTTATTATCTTTCCTATACATTCACTATACATTGATCTAAGACTTCTTTTCAAGCCAATTATACCACCTGTTCCACATTTCGTAGTATACAGTTTCCTCTCTGTCCCTTAATTCCATCATTAATTTGTCCATTTCTGTGCATTCTAGCACCTTTTTTAACGATCATTGCGTTTGATGGAGTGTTTTCTTGCTTCCAATTTTAGATGAATGTAATTCTGGCTGGAGTGATTATATGGAGTGATTATATGTATTGAATTTCTTTACTTATATTTCCTTTTATTATACACAAAAGGAATAACTCTGGCTTCATATCAATTTTTTGTTTAATAATTTCCTCCAACCATTTTTTAATTTTTGTCTAATAATTCCCTAGTTTTGGGACATGTCCACCATATGTCGTAGTAGGTCCCTTGTGGGTGGTTACATTTTTAGCAGTCCTCCCAAGCTCCATTTTCACTGGCAGAGGGTTGCAGGAGACCATCCCAGCAAAAACGGAGCTGAGGAGCCTGTTTTCACGAGCAGAGCGCTCGGGCCACCCACAGGTGACCTCTGACATGAGTGTCATCAAGCTGGCATGCCCCCCCACACCCCCAAAGGTCAAACAACCCTGATGCAGCCCTCAATGAAATCGAGTTTGACACTCCTGTTCTAGATCATCTATGAAGATGTTGAAAAGTACTGGACCCAAGACAACCTTGAGGTACCTGTCCTCATGCCTTCTTCCTTGTAGATGTAGCACCATTGAGGATTATATACTTGGTGTATGTGATCAGCCAATTGTAAATTCATCTGGTGATGGTACTGTCTAGCCCACATTTTTCTGCATTACCAAGGAATAGGCTGTGGTCCACTTTGTCAAATGCCTTACTGAAGTCCAGTCATACTATATCCACATCATTTCCCTAATCCACTAATTTACAATTTTATTAAAGAAGGCAATAAGGTTTGTTTGTCATAATCTGTTTTTAACAAATTCATGCTGGCTTCTATTAATCCTCTTTTTCATTTCTAGGTGCTCACAAACACACTGCTTAATGATCTTTTCTAGGATTTTCCTGGGTGTGAGAAATACAATAACGGTAAATCCCATAAAAAGGTAACAGCAACCACGAACAAGTGTAAAGCAGGTTTATTACAAAAAATATATATCAAAAAGCTTTTGCAAAAGGGTTCTCCGCAATGGAGAGAATGTCCGACAGCTCCGAATACTTGGTTTACATACATTTTTCATTAATCAACAGGGCAATAACAACACCCTCACCCACCATTGTTTTTCTCACATTACATAACATTTTTGCTTATTCAGCTGTGTCTTCTTCCTCTGGAAAGTCCCCCAAATTCCAAACTTCCTCTTATCTCATTAATAAGAGCAATGCTTTTGCGTAAATCAGTGTGTCCTGATTAAAGGGTACAAAACTATTTGTCCAGTATATTTTCACAGAACAGATATTACATAACCTGCCACTCATAAATGTCTTACACTGCTAAAATAGTACAGGTTATTCAAGTTTATAGGAGTACAATATGGCGTTACTTCAGCTATGTTCTTTACAGGAATAATTTCACTTCTCACAATGGGTATTGATAATAAAGTAATTGGTCTGTAGTTTCCACTTTCTTTCCTTTTTTGAAAATTGTAATAGTAATAGAGTTGGAAGGGATCTTGAAGGTCATCTAGTCCAACCCTCTACTCTCACACAAGATCTATAATATTTCTGATAGATGGCTGTCCAATCTCTTCCTAAAAGCATCCAGTGTTGGAGTACCCACAATTTCTGGAAGACTGCTATCATGCCACCCCTGATCCATCTTTTTACTAGAATAGGTATATTCAATTCCTACAATCATTCTTCATGTTTTAGCTTCTAGGCCCCTAATTTTTATTGTTCTTCTCTGAACTCTTTTCAAAGTCTCAACATCTTTTTTTAAATTTTTTTTGTATTGGGGTGACTAAAACTGGATGCGTATTCTAAGTGTGGTCTTTCCAAGGCTTTGTAAAGCAGTACTAGTAGTTCACGTGATCTTAATTCTATTCCTCTATTAAAGCAACCTAAGATCAGACCCACATCAGCTCTTTTCCAGTCCTCTGGTAAGTCCCCTGTGCTCCAGGACCTTTGAAGATTTTGTTCAGTAGTTCTGCGATCCTGTCTGCCAGTTCCTTCAGAATCCTGGCATGTAATCCATCTGGTCTGCGTGATCTCATCTAGAGTTGATAGGACTTCTCTTACCAATTCCTTGCTACTTGACCTATGTTCCTGTTCTGTCTCCTATGGTGCTTCTTTTGATAGGTTGGATTATTTTTGATAGGTTGGAGTATTTATTATTTACCATCTCCCATCAGTGGACCTATCATTTCCTTGACTTTCTTCTTATTACTTACATATTGAAAGAAACTTTTTTTTGTTATTTTTGGCATTTTTTGCATGTCTTAGTTCCTTGGTTCATCTTCCTATCATTTCATCAAGAAATATCACTCAAGTATTACCTTTTCTGCCTCACATTTTCAAGAATTTTAGAATGGCCATGAATCGCATAAACATATTTCTTTTTTATAAATACCCAGCTCCCTGTTCAACCACAGCAGTTTAATAGCATTTTCAAGTTACTTTTGGTTAGGAGAGTAAGGATGGTAGTAATGTCATTCCCCCCACCCCGGTTAATATGCTGTCTCATGAAAGAAAATAAATGACTGCATTTAGGGAAATGACTATGGAACAACATACTGCTGCTGAACTCCCTTTGGCAAACTTGTTCTCTATTTCTCAAATGCAGTCTTCATGTTCTTCCCTAGATAATTGTTAGGGAATTATCAGGCCTATAAAATGGATAAGAAGCAATGGGTGGAAGCTTATCAAAGGGAGATCCAACCTGGAAATAAGGAGGAATTTCCTGATTGTAAAAACAATGAATTAGACAGCTTCTCTCCCAGAGGTGGGGGTGCTCCATCCCCAGAGGTTTCCAAGAAAAGATCTGTCCAGGATAGACTCATGGGGTGGAAGGGAAGGCATAAAGACTCTTGCCTTGGGTAGGGGATTGGATGAGAAAATCCTTTCCAGTCCTATAATTTTATGCTTTGTAAAATTGGACTACTGCATATAAAATGTGGCAGAAAATCATAAGAGCTTTTTCTACAATAGCAATAGCACTTAGACTTATATACCACTTCACAGTGCTTTACATCCCTCTCTAAGCGGTTTACAGAGTCAGCATATTGTCCCCAACAATCTGGGTTCTCATTTTACCCACCTCTGAAGAGTGGAAGGCTGAGTCAACCTTGAGCCAGTGCGTATGTAACTGCCAAACTGCAGGCAGCCAGCAGGCAGCATAAGTAGCCTGCAGTACTGCATTCTAACCACTGTGCCACCATGGCTCATGGAAATAAATAGCTTTAAATGTTACCCAGACACACATAATAGCTGATTTAAAAGCCATATATGTAGGAGGACTACAGCATCAATGACTGAATCAGGCTACAGATTGCTTCCATTCCCATTACTAATGAACTTGTTATTTATATGTTACGATCGACAAGCTCAGCATCTTAGCTCCTGTTCCACCGCGTCCCCTTCAGAAGGTGGTTAAAAAACAACCCTCCCCCATCCCAATCCTCATGCTGAAATGCAAGCATTTGACCATGGCATTTCACCCTGAGTTGGTATAGCAAGGGCCTTTCATCCACAATAAGATGATACTAAATGGGTGGGATTCAAGCAGTTTGGTCGCACCAAAAGCTTTATCATGTTCTGCTCCCTGGAGTTAATCTTCTAAATAATGAATATCAGTGATGTGGGGGGGATTTGTCTGTTAACCACTTTGTTACATTTTCCCATGTATTTAATTCCCCACCCTCTTCATGGGTCAAGATTTTAAGCTATGCTTTCTGATAGTTCTTACTTTGTACTTTGCTTTTTATTTGTTCTTAATCAATTGGCAAAAATACTGATTTATTCTTCAAATGATTGCATTAAAAACTGTAAAATAAAGAATCTCCTCTACCTCTCCATATCCCTTTGAAAACATTCTTATTTTTAATGGAAAACAATATTTTCTTACTTGGAAGGACATAATGGCTACTCTTTCAATTATTTCAGTTCAGTAATAGAAGTCATTACATCTCAGTTGCCTTTCTGCACTGAGACTTTGAAATCAACTTGTTTATTGTCAGCTCCACTGGTAGACCAGGCCAGGAAATCAATTTCTCAAGAAAAGTAAAACTACTTTTATTGAGATAATGAAGCATGATATCATGCTTAATGACTGTGTTGCTTAATAATGAAGTTGCTAGTCCCAATTGTGATAATTAAATAAAGATTTCCTCTATCTTATTTCTCTGTACTTAAATGTTTCAGCTCCATTTACCTAGATTACAGTTCCTGCAAGGTCAGGTGCATTTATTTCTTCCTGAGCTGGGAGAGTGGCTCCAGCAGGAAAGACATGAGAGCCAGAGGTGTCCAGAAGAGTGCAGTGCTAGGAACAGCTAATATACTACATAGAACCCTCAAACTTCCAGACCTCTGATAGATGACACATGATTGAGGAAGATACATATATGGGTGTGTGTGTCAGAAAAAGTGTTGTGACTCCAGCCTCCGAACCTGGTCCCATGCCCAAAAGTGACTCAGAAAGTGAGGGGGAAGGGCCAGTAAGGCTTAACTCGGGAGCACCGATTCCTTTGGCTCGGCTCCAGGAGCCAGAACCAGACCAGTCGGAGGACGTAATGAGGTTCTCATCCCCTGATTCCTCCCTTCCCGAGGCTACGCCTTCAGACCCAGCTGATAATAATAATCAAGCTTGCCTTGACCCGCGCTTCAGAAGATTAGAGAGGCGATGTCATCAACAGGATATATAAGGAGCTCTGTGACTGCTCTCACTCCACGGGAAGCAAAAGTTTAGCTGAACCGTTTCAAAAAGAGCTGAAAGTCTTGCTACGTGAGTCATTTGTTTGAACTTTGGCAGGCAGCTGCGATTTCTCTGCCAGGACTGATAAGAGCTGTGAATCCACTGGCTGAAGGCCAGCTCGTGGGTCTGAAGTGGGGAAGGAGACAGAACACAAGGGTTTATTTTTATACGCAATCTGCTGGGTCATTTCACTTTAAATCCTGTTAAAACACTGTTTATTTATTTATTTATTTATTTATTTATTTAGATTTTTATACCGCCCTTCTCCCAAAGGACTCAGAATCTCCATGCAAAGCTCATAGAGAGGAAAGGGTCTGATTGAAACCCTTAAAAAATAATTGCTGCATCCCTGATGTGTCAATCAGGTGTTTGGCAGATAGAGATGCAGCAACAGCATTGGAGCTGTCATTTCTCTGAGGCCTTCAATAACGATTTCACTTTTCAAAGCTTTTCTCTCTTATCACATGGCAAAACCAGAACTTTCTGCACAAATGCTGTCTCTGAGTAAACGCCTTTGTGACATGAATGAAGTATTTGCTATTAAAAAAAGTAATAATGTGTCCTACTTTGGCAAGTTGAGCCAAGAGGCTGAGTGGCATTTCTCCTGCAGCACTTGCCAAAATTTGTTAAATGCTGCTACAGAAGCTGTGCTGAGGAAGAGCTTGAAGCAAAGCAGAGCAAAGCATTGTATTACATACTTTAAAGAGAATGTTCATTCAAATTAGCATCACAAAGAAGATTTATTTCTTGTTCCTTTCACATCCTAGCTAAGTTAGCAATGCCCACTTTGAGGAAATTACAGAGTTTGGCCGGTGGATTCCTGCCTGGTCTTCACAAACATCTGCTGAAAGGGAGTCTACCACCTTGCTGGGCAGCTTTTATGTAAGAGGCTGTTGCAGAAATCAAACATCCAGAAAGCACACGAAGATTCATCATGATTCATTAACTTCTCTTTATATACAATGTAACACATGAAGATAAATATACAATCTGAATATAGAATTCATCCTGTATCTAGTTTTTCCATTAACTCCCTTTTCTGCTTCTCTGTGATGTTTTTGACCAATATTTTCATTTTATCTTTATTGATTTTCAACCCTGCCACTTCTCCATATTCTTCTATTTGTACTATTAATTTTGGCCCAACTACTTGTGGCTCTAAAATAAACACTAGATCTTTTACAAATGCCTGTAATTTATCTTCTTTCTTAATTCTGATACCTCTTATCTCTTCATTTTGTCTTATATTTCTATTTAATACCTCTAATTTCAACACAAATAATAACGGGGATAAAGGACAACCCTGCCTTGTGCCTTTCATGATATTAACCTTCTCTGTCATACCTCCATTTAACAACACCTTAGCTGATTGCTTATAATAAATTGTTTTAATCATGTTTATAAATCTCCCCCAAAAATCTGCCAGTTCATGAATATCCTGACATTTTCCCTTTGCACTACTCTTACTGTTAAAAAAAAATTAATATTAAATCATATTTTGACTTCAGAGTCTTGATCTTTTTCTGTGGGACAACCTTTCCAATATTTGAAGCAAGTAATCACATGGCTGTTTAGTTGGGGTTTTTTCAGGTTTATTTTACCACCCATCTCATTCAGGAGATTTTGTTTCTGGTCCCCTGATCATCCTTGCTCCTTTCTTCTGAACCTGTTTCAATTTCTCCACATTCTTCTTAAAAATTGGTATCCAGAATTAAATGCAATGCTCAGTGGTATATGGCCAATCCAGAAAAGTAGAATTATTACTTCCAGTGATTTGTCAAGTTGGCCATGCCCTTCAGTCACATGACCACCACCACTAAGCCACACCCACAGAACCGGAAGGGAAAAAAACTGAATACCACCACTGGTCAGCATGCATTTTGAATGCTTCTGAGTCAAGATGCTCCAAGGTGCTTGTTTGTTTATTAGCAGCACAAGTTGTGGTCCTTATAGGAATTGTTACAGAGATGAGTTAGAAATTACAATATGTAGAAAGAGAGATAAAATACTCAGGACATTTGATTAATGAAAGAAGTAACAAAAATAACACCTGAAAGAGTTGAGGAAATTTCTAGGATTGACTGGATATTGTAGGCTGTGAATAGATAATTATGCTATTTTGAAAAAGGCCTGGTATGCAAAGAACCTAGTGTTAAGGGAATGGCTTTGAGGGTTTTAACCTAGAAGTGGGGAGGAAAGAGAGAGTCAATGGCATTTTTGTCTAAAATGTTAGATTCTGTCTGTTAAGGTTTGCCAGATTGTGTTCAAGCAGTGGTGGCTATGGCAGTGTTAGTGAGGGAAAGCAGAAAATTGATTTTGGAGGAGCCCTAGTGCCCCTCCTCAAGTGAGGGGGATCTTGAACCAAAAATACAGTTGATGGCTGACAGATTCAAGGATTTTAAAATATGAGAGTGATGTTCGCTTGAATCCAGCTAGGATGATCGGATATTGGTGCTGAGAAGGGGTTAATTTGTTTATAAATGGGAAGAGAAAGCAGTAGAAGATAAGAGAAGGGCTTTTGGTATTAACTAGAAACTTCATTTGGGCTGCACAGAGTTGTGAATTGTATGCCTTAAATCAAGCTTTGAATTCTTTTGAAGCTTGAGGCACTAATTTAAATGACTTGGAACCCAGGATGGCACTGAATGTTTAATGAAAGTGAGGAGAAGATGTTAGAGAAAGTGGAAGCAAATGGAAATGGGTATTGCCTGATGGCAGGTAAATGTTGATTTTGAAAGTACTACATCAGGATAGTCATTGGGGGGGGCTAAGGTATGATGTGATTTGTTTTTTGGAAGTGTCTGGATTCTGTGGATTGTGACTTAATATGTGAAAAATGTATAGTATGTAAAACAGTAAACAAGTTCTACACATAAAGAAAAGGGAGGGCAAATTTAGCATGAGACCATTTCAATGCATTTGACTTGATTTTATTAAACTACCTCAAGTGGGGAGACACAAATATTTATAATGGGTCACTTGACCGGATGGATTATCCAGCCATGAGAGCCACTGCAGCAGTAATCACCAACATTATATTGGAATAGATTATACCTAGATATGGAGTAGTAGAAGCTATAGGCAACAACCAAGGGACTCATTTTACTGCAAAAAGTGCTTCAATCAATCATGGAGGCAGTGGGAATTCAGTGGGAATGTCATGTTCCATGGAATGCAAAATTGTCTATGCTGTGAGCCAAATCTTTACCTTTGGCCTTGCTTTCTTAAATGAAGTTTGGATTACCACACTTGGACAGAATGGGGGAAATTCCATACTAAGAAGCTAAAGAACTGTATACTTGGCCTCTCCTCTTCTTTATCTTACCTCAGAAACAAAGGACTACTAGCTCAAACACTACCTCCCAATTTTGCTGTTCATAAATTCCAGCCTGGTGATTGGGTCCTAATAAAACCTGATGTGAGGAAATACTTAGCCAAGCCTGAGACTGGTCCTACCAAGTCCTAATGACCACTGAAACAGCAGTCCAAACTAAAGACAAAGGGTGGACCACTATACATGTGTAAAAGGACCAGTGGAAGAACTTAAAGAGTGGAAAGTGATTCCTGGAGAAGACCTGCTGGGAATAAACATTTCCAAAAAAACCCTGATCTGGTCATTGTGGTATGAATGGATTTTGTTTGTGATTTTTCTCGTTGCAGGAGTAGCAACTTTTTGGTCTTTCCGGTCTGAGTGGTGGCCTCTCTTATTCCATCTGAAGATCCCAAAAGCAGCTGTGCAACTTCACAGTCTACAGATTGTGTTGGTTCTGTGATTGTAACTGTATCATTGAATGTTGTTATTATTGTTGTGATTGTGAACTGATACACACCTTTGGGGATTAGTGGGGCATTGTGATTGTGGAAATGTGCATAGGATTGCTCCCCATATAAACTCTATATATTGGGGCATTGAATCAGATCAACCTGATTTGAACACAGTAGTCCCAGGAGATAGTGATATCATAATCCCTGAAGATATAGAATGGATTGATTTAATGCAATGGTTCCATATTTGGGAATAATTTTCTTATGCATAGGACTAATAGGAGGAGAATATAATGCAATGATAACTGTAAAAATCATATATTACAAGCAAGGGTGTTTTCTTTGCTTACTGTCACCTTTCAGTCTGGAATTAACCTGATACAACCTAGTAATTCATTTGAAAATATAACTAGACTGCGTGGGTTATGGACAGATGTAGTAACTCTTAATTGGCATGCTCTAGATGGCTTTTATTGGAAAGTTTGCCTATGTGCAGTTGCCTAGCCAATGGTATGAAGCATGTGTATTAGGAACTGTGAAACCTATTTTTCTTCCTCTTTTTTCTACTGCCCATACAAGATGAAAAATTGGGTGTACATTTTTATGAGGACATAGGCCACAGAAAGATGACTGGCCTCTAGACAGAATAATTCCGGTATACAGACCAGCCACCTGGGCAGAAGCTGGGATGTACGGTTATAGAACTTCCATTTATTTGCTGATTAGAATTATAACGCTATAGGCAGTGCTTAAAATAATAATTAATGAAACCGCTATTGTTTTAAATTTAATACCTAAATAGCATACTCTGTTTAAAACAGCAATATCCCAGAATAGATTTGCTTTACACTATTTGTTAGCAAAAGTAGGTGTGTGGAAAATTTAATCTTACAAATTTTGTTTACAAAATTGATGACCAGGGAAAAGTTATACAGGGGAAAACTGCCAAAGTAGGGATGGTTGCACACGTCCCAGTGCAGTTTTGGACTGGGGCAGTTGACTTCATCTGGTCTCTTCTCTAATTGGAAAAGGATTGGGTTTCTAGTGTTGTTAACCTTTGGAGATCTCCTTCTCCTCCCGTTTCATCCCTTTAATTCAACATAGTTCATTAAACTGGTAAATATCATGGTCCTCCAGACCATCCCCATTAGTCTACCATTGACAGGATGCATCCTGTCCTAAAAGAAAAGGGAGGAATGTAGGGACATAATAATAGTAGAATAGGTAGAATTACTGGGACATAATAACTTGCTGTTTTGCTTCTGTAAGAATTGCTTTGCTAAGAATTGGAATTGCCTCTGCCATTTGCTTCTACCAGTGATCTAATTTCTGTTATCTATTATCTTGTTTTTTTGTATAACTCCGTGCCTGGTGGATATCTCAAGAAGCGGGGTTGCTAAGCACCCAGCCCCTTTGTTGCTAAGCACTCAACACCCCCCCCCGTTCCTTGCTGCACTGCCAAAGGAAGGCATGGGCCAGGGGACCAGAACTGGGTACTAAGCTGATGCCTCTGAAAGTATAAAAGGACACTATACTTTCCCCAAGGTGTGGCTATTCCTTACCTGCATTGTATCTGTATGTTCTGGATATAGTTTCATCCAGTATTTTGTTCTGGCCAAAAATAAAATCATCTTCTTTTTTCTTTTCATAACAGAGTTGGAAGGGACCTTGGAAGTCTTTTAGTCCAACCCCCTGCCCAGGCAGGAAACCCTACACCATTTCAGACAAATGGCTATCTAACATCTTCTTCAAAATTTCCAGTGTTGGAGCATTCACAACTTCTGCAGGAAAGTTGTTCCACTTATCGATTGTTCTTACTGTCAGGAAATTCCTCCTTAGTTCTAAGTTGCTTCTCTTCTTGATTAGTTTCCACCCATTGCTTCTTGTTCTGCTTTCAGGTGCTTTGGAGAATAGTTTGACTCCTCTTCTTTGTGGCAACCCCTGAGATATTGGAACACAGCTATCATGTCTCCCCTAGTCCTTCTTTTCATTAAACTAGACATACCGAGTTCCTGCAACCGTTCGTCATATGTTTTAGCCTCTAGTCCCCTAACCATCTTTGTTGCTCTTCTCTGCACTCTTTCTAGAGTCTCTATGTTGCATGGGCCCAGAGGCTGAAGATGATTGATAAGACTTTACAGCAAACAATGTCCAGAATCAACAGCATAGAAAGTCTAGAATCAACAGCACTTTATTGAGCATCAGACAAAGTTTATATAGTTTCTCGTTTCTCACCTAACATACATGTTACTTCATTATTGGTTAATTGGTCTCCAAGGCACAATAATTGGTTAGTAATTACATCATTGGCTTTTCGTGAGAATACCTGTTCATGCTAGAAAGCAAATGCAACAGTGTTTCAGGGCTACAACTTTGTTTCATCCTGTATTCTTGTATATGCTGGGAACGCTGCTTAAATGAGGTTTGCCATCCAAGATAAGAGCGCTACCCGCATTCCAAAATGCATACATGATGAACAACAAAATGTTAGCCCTTCACAAACCCTTCATTTCCTCGCTTTTTGTTTTTGTTTTTAATGAAGAAAAGAGAGATTTTTCAATAGCACGCAATTGAATTGGATGCAAAGCAATTGGAGAAGGCTTACGGAAAAGAGCACAAAATGAAAGAATGCATTGCATAAAACAACCACAACTTATAAGAAAAACAAATGTAATCAAACCATAGAAAAACAATAGTTTTAGCCAAGAAAAATCAAGTAACCAATTAGTTAACCAATCAAAAGGAGAAAAATTTTCATGAACATTATCTTTTATGGAAGCCTGTAAATTAGCTAGTTCATCCTCAATAGTTTTATTAAGTGAATGAAAATGCACAGCACAGGCACGCTGACCAACCAAGGTAATGACTCCAGTTATTACTCCAGCAATTGCACGTCCATAGGTAGACAATGCAGAAAGTTGAGTGTCCATGATGACTTCATCAGAACATGCCGGTCCCAAGGCTGCACGCTTCCTGCGAGATGATAATCGACCAGGAATAACTATTTTTTCTGGTAATGATAAATATCCAATTGCAGCACATTGATAATTCTGAGGGTATACATTTGTTGCATATTTGTCAAAGAAGAACCACATAGTAGGATCTTTTAACTGCCAGCCAGCACAAATTGATTCAACATTAAAAGAATCTTTGGCTTCAAAAAGAGGAAAATTATCAGGATACATATCAGGTACAATATTATGACCCTGTGATGTTTTATTAATATTACTCCATAACCAATATTTTTGAGTACTATAATTAATATAATATAATTAATTAATATAATTAATTACTATAATTAATGACTATAATTTCCCAAGTTATTTAAAATACATTTTGCTTTTGGGTAATCAGACCAATTATTAAGCCAAGTTTGTTTAGCATAACAACAAAAACATAAACCTCGAGTAAACTGATTCATACGAAGATATTTAACAAAATTCAATTGACTTGGAGGTTTAGAAAATAACCAAGAAGAAGAAATATGTTGAAGTTGTGAAACAATAAAAGTAGAAGAGGTAATTAGATTAGGAATAAAAGCAACTTGACCAAGAGCCATAGGAGGTTCATAATATAAAGTTATGTTGCAGCCATGAATTAAAAACATATATTGAGCATGACAAATCCAAAGGTTAGGACTGAGGGAAAAAGCAGGAGGTGTTTCAGAAATAGTAGAAACAGTAGGAGGAAAACGAAGAAAACAACACAAAAGAATAGTAACAGAATTAGCAGTTATAACAGCAAAAACTGCAGCTACAAGATTCTCTGGAGTTTGTGGTAAAGAAGCTTTCTTTAGTTGTTGTTGAGCTTCATAGGTAATAGCTTTAATTTGACCCCAAGTCATGGCAGGAGGATGTGGCGACCTGGGAAGACGAGTCTCCGTTTTGAGATTCGGATTGAAGTTTGGAATGGGATTGTGAAGACTCTGATGCCATGCCATGATAAGGACGAACACACCGGCCTGGAATCTACACAGCTTGATTTGTCTGCAGATCCTCAATTGCAGCATAACCACGACCCCAGGTTATAAGTTTAGCAGGTCCACGCCAAGCGGGATCAGGAGGTTGACGATAGGACACCAGAGGTCGAGAGACAGGATTCTGAATATGAAAATGTAAATTGACTGGAATTTCTGAAAAGGAATCTAAAAAGGTTAAATAATTCCAAGCATAAAGAGCAATAGAGATCAAATTTTGAATCTTTCACAGATTGTATGGACCAGATTCAGTTTTCAGTAATTTAGTTAATGTAGCTTTAAATGTTCGATGAGCTCGCTCAATTATAGCTTGCCCTTGAGAGTTGTAAGGAATTCCATGAGTCAACTTAATATTCCATTGTTGACAAAAGGAAACAAAGTCCTTACTAGTGTATGCTGGACCATTGTCTGTTTTTAGTTGAGACTGTCAGCCCATTGCAGAAAAAGCAGAAAGACAATGAGATACTGCATCAGAAGTGCGCTCATGTCTAGAAGCAGTAACCCACAAAAAGTGAGAATATGTGTCAATGGATGCATGGAAATAAGTGTATGGCTTAAAATTAGGAAATTGTGTGACATCCATTTGCCAAATTTGATTAGCTTTTGTTCCACAAGGATTTACTCCCATAGCAAATTGTTGACAAGAAGTACATCCTCGAACAATATCACGAGCCTGAGAAAAAGGAATATGAAATTGTTTAGCCAAAGACTTAGCATTTTGATGAAAATATGAATGACTAGCAACAGGATCAGAAAATAGTATTGCAATATCTTTCAGAGCTTCATCAGCTCGTTGATTTCCTTCTGTCAAAGAATTCTGAAAAGGAGTATGGCTTCTAATATGTTCAACATATAAAAGAAAATCACGTTGTTCCAAAATATGTTTTAGAGCTAAAAATAAAGATAAGAGATTGACATCAAGAGAAGCTGAACAATAAGCATAAGGAAGAGACTGCATTGTAAGAAATACATATTGTGAATCAACAATTAAGTTAAGAGATTGGTCAGAAAATAATCTTAAAGCCAAAATGACAGCAGCCAACTCAGAATGTTGAGCAGATATCTGAATTGAAGTGTATTTAGAAAACCATTGTTGACCATCTGTCCAAACCACAACACCTCGGGTAGGTGATCCATCTGTGAAAACTGTTAAAGTTTCAGGAAGAAGAGAACAAACAAAAATAGAAGAAAAAGAAAGATTTAATGTATTTGTAATGACTATGCGAGGATTTTTAGGCAAAGAATAGCTAATATCACCAAGATATTGAGAAAAGGCTATCTGATATGAATCAGAGACAGTCATTAAATGTTCAGGTTCAAGTTTAGTACGAGTGAAAGCAATACCTTCTAAGTCTTGACCTGTTAGTTGTAAAGCACATCGCCTTGCCTTCATGATTAATTCTTCTAAAGCTGACTGATAAAGAAAAATGTTTCTTGGAGGAGAAACAGATAAATTTAACAATTCATGAATGTGAATTGCCTTTTCAGTAAAGAGAGAATAAAGACAAGCAGTAGATAAAGGTAAAGTTGAAATTACTGCTAACCATAATCCCTTAGCTGTAGAAGCTATTCTATCAACATATCGCAGTTTAAGTTTAGTTAGAATCTTTTGTAAACAATTCTTCTGCAAAGTGGTGAGAAACACCAAGTCTCCAGGATGCTTGGAACCTTTTAACAAAGAGAAGAGAGGTAACATTTCTCCTGTAGAGATTTGAAAATATGGACGGGCCCAATTAATGACACCTAACAATTTTTGCCACTGAATTAAAGTATATGAAATTTGTACTTTCAGTTCAGGTAAGATAGGAATGGAAGAAGATTGTAAAACTTTATGACCTAAATATGTATAAGGTGCAGTGCGTTGTATTTTTTCAGGAGCTATATAGAGACCCCTGCTGGCCACAATGGCAGTCAATTTTTTCTAGCGAAGATCATGTAAAAATCTCCATTTTCCACTTTTCTTTTTTATAACAAAAACAGGAGTATTCCACGGACTAGTGGAAGGCTCAATATGGCCAGCATCCAATTGCTCCTGTACTAAGGAGTGAAGAGCAATCAATTTTTCAAAAGATAAAGGCCATTGCTCAATCCAAATAGGTGTAGAACAAATCCATTTAAGAGGAAAAGTCATCATCTAAAACCAGATGAGCGTTGAGAAGAGAAAGAAGGTCCCTATCACCATATATTAGTATGAATATCCCTATAGAGAGAGAGGTAGAGCCAAAACCAGAATCACCACGGTGCCCTGTGCCAGAAGCAGGAACCACATATGGAAGAAAAAGAAGTTGTGCCACCGAAGAACCTTTAGAGAGAAGTTGTGGAATATTAGCCCAAATTTGCATCAGAATAACTCCAGTATAATCAGAATCAATAACTCCTGGAACTACAAAATATCCCAATTTATGAGCAGAAGAACGTGGTAAAATAAGACCAACTAGTCCAGAGGGAATAGGACCAGAAAACTGTGAAGGAACAAGTTTAATTTCTAAGGGAAATTTAAAATCCAAATCTTCCTGAGTAACTAAATCAACCCCAGCACTAGTGGCTGTGGCTAGGGCTGCACAAGAGAGGGAGGAGGAGGGGGAGAAAGTAGGGTTATGGGAAAGGCACGCTTTGTTTTCTCCATTGGCAAGTTTCCCGAGCGAAAACTTAATGCTTTCTAACAAACCCTTTGTAAAATTTCCACTAACTCCATAATCTGTAACCGTTTTTTTCAACTCCGGTAAAATTTGATATGGCAAACCTTTCCATTCTGCTATCTGTTGTCCAGCTTGCGATCCTGGATGATATTGCACTGGGCACACAGATAACAATTCAGCTAACTCTTCCCCAAAAATAGCAGCATTTTTCTTACAATTTTCCACCATCTTTTGAAAAGAAGATTGTGGAACGATGTCAGGGGGAGGTTTTTGTCCAGTATCAGGAGGTGCAGAAGGCAGCAAAAGTTTAGTTTCAGATACTGGAGGAAGCACTACAGCAGTAGAATGCTGAGGCAAAGGATGTGATAAAAGAGAAACTTCCTCATGGCCAAATGTTTCCACAGCATGCCTACACAAATGCCAAACATGCAAAATTTCTATCTCTGCTCTTGGCTCAGAATGCAAAGCTTTACCAATTCTTTCCCACTCTGACAATTTTAAAGTACCATTTTCAGGATACCATGAACTATCTTAAAGCAATTTCTCGTACCAGCCGAAAAAGAGCTTTCTGTGAAACAGCTAAACCAGATTTTTTAAGAAGATAAGACAATTCATCTGCATGCTTTCTCTGTCCATGTGAAAGCGAAGACCCCATACTTACAGAAACCTTGAAAGGTTGAGAAGGCTGAAGGTGCACCTGTCCTCGCCGGCCGAAGTAAGGGTCCCTGTTCTGGGCGCCAAATGTTGCATGGGCCCAGAGGCTGAAGATGATTGATAAAACTTTACAGCAAACAATGTCCAGAATCAACAGCATAGTAAGCCTAGAATCAACAGCACTTTATTGAGCATCAGACAAAGTTTATATAGTTTCTCAGTTTCTCATTTCTTACCTAACATACGTGTTACTTCATTATTGGTTAATTGGTCTCCAAGGCACAATAATTGGTTAGTAATTACATCATTGGCTTTTTGTGAGAATACGTGTTCATGCTAGAAAGCAAATGCAACAGTGTTTCAGGGCTACAACTTGTTTCATCCTGTATTCTTTTTTGTTTTTATTCAAAAAGTTTTACAGAAAATTCCCCCCTTTTCCCCCCTCCCCTCCCCCCTCCCTTCACAACCCCCCTCCCCCCCCGACTTCCCGGAACGAGCACAAGGTATAGTTAAAAATAAAACAAACATATGCTAAAAAATTTTCGTCCCAACTTAATTATACCCCTACAATCATCAATTCCTAACTTCCCCAGAAACAATCAAAATAATACATCATAATCATTCAAAACAGTCTGATAACTCTTAGTCTGATATCTACGTTGAATATAGTCAATCCATTTTTTCCATTCCTTTAAGTATCTTTCTTGCGTATTGTCTTTCAAAAAGGCATCTTCGCCATCTCAGCCAAATTGGCAACTTTCAATATCCATTCTTCTATTGTAGGTACTTCTTTTTTCTTCCAGTACTGTCCTATTAGTAATCTTGCTGCTGTTATTAGATTTAAAATCAATTTAGTCTCAATTACTGTACAGTCCATAATAATTCCCAACAGAAAACATTGCGGCAGGAACTTTATCTTCTTTTTCAAAACATTTTGTAAAATCCACCAAATTTTTATCCAAAAGGCCTTTATATCCTTACAAGTCCACCAAATATGAAAATATGTAGCATCATCACAATTACATCTCCAACATTTTTCTTGCATATCTGGATACATACACGATAATTTCTTAGGATCTAAATGACATCTATAAAAATTTTATAAAAAATTTCCCTCAAATTCTGTGCCTGCGTAAATTTAACATTTCTAACCCAAATTTTTTCCCAAGTTTCCAATAATATTGGCTCCTGAAAATTTTGTGCCCACTTTATCATACAGACCTTTACCAAGTCCCTTTCAGAGTCTATTTCGAGTAACACATTATACAATCTCTTTATATGCTCCTGAGACTGATTTCTAATTTGCTTTACCAAATTTCCCTCATTCTACTCTATACCAATTTTCTGATCTTCCTTCCATCTAGCACGTATTGAAACCAAGTATAATTTTTCCCTTCTTCTTTTAGTACGTGCAAAGATTTTAACTGCAAATTACCTCTTTCAGTATACAAAAGATCTTTATATATCATTTCCTGATTCTGTTCTATATTTATATTCTCTATTGTATGTCTAGGACTTGCCCACATAGGAACCTTATAATTTAGTTTATAAGAGTATTTTTTCCAAACACGCAGAAGAGCAGTTCTTAACACATGATTGAATTGGGCATTTTTAAACCTCCCCTTTCCCGAGAATCTTGAATTATTTTCATTTTAACCCTAGCTTTTTTACCTTCCCATATAAATTTGTTAATTCCCATCTGCCATTCCTCAAGATTCTTATCTTTCTTAATTATTGGTATCATCTGAAAGAGGAATAAAAATCTAGGTAAAACATTCATTTTAATAGCAGCTATTCTCCCCAGCAAAGATAATTGCAATTTTTTCCAAACAATCAACTCCTTCTGAACTTTTTGCCATAAAACCTCATAGTTATTCTTATACAATTTCACATTTGACGATGTAATATAGACCCCTAAATATTTAACCTTCTTTACAATTTCAAATCCTGTTATTTCCTCTAGTTTTTCTTTCTGTTGTCTGGCCATATTTTTTATTATCACTTTTGTCTTTTTCTGATTTACCTTAAACCCTGAAACCTTCCCATATTGATCAATTATTTCCAACAAAGATTTACTAGAATTTATAGGGTTTGTTAAAGTAATCACCAGGTCATCTGCAAAAGCTCTCAGCTTATATTCATGTTGTCTAACTTTAATTCCCTCTATCTCCTTTACTTCTCGTATTTTATCCAATAATGGTTCTAGAGTTAAAATAAACAATAATGGTGATAAAGGACATCCCTGTCTTGTTCCTTTCGCAATCTTAAAAGGTTCTGTTAAGCTACCATTAATTATAATCTGTGCTGTTTGCTCTCCATAAATTGCCCTAATTATTCTTGTAAAACCATCTCCAAATTGCATCTTTTCTATTAATTTAAATAAAAAATCCCAATGCAATCGATCAAAAGCTTTCTCTGCATCGAGAAAGATAAATGCTGCTGGAATAAAAATTTTCTTTTCTAAATACTCCAGTAAATTAACAATCTGCCTAACATTATTCCTCATCTGTCTCCCTTTTATAAATCCAGATTGATCATTATGAATTCTTCGCTGCAAAATCAACATTAATCTATTAGCTATTATTTTAACAAAAATCTTATAATCATTATTTAAAAGTGAGATTGGCCTATAATTCCCAGGTTTAGAACAATCCTGTTCCTCTTTTGGTATCAATGAAATAAAAGAGGTTCTCCATGAGGGGGGAATTCCCCCTCCTAATTGTATCTGATTAAATAATTCCTTAAGTGGACCTAACATCTCATCCTGTAAATTCCTATAATAACTAACTGTAAGCCCATCCGTACCAGGAGTTTTCCCCATTTTTAATTGTTTAATTACCAAAATAATTTCTTCAGAGGTTATAGGCCGATTCAGTTCATCCTTTTGTTCTAAAGTTAAATTTTTAACCTTATATTCCTTCAAATAATTATCAATATCCCTGTTCAATATATTATCTTTAAGATATAAATTTGTATAATATTCTAAAAAAGCTTTTTTAATTTTATCCTGTTGATATCTCTCTTTACCTTTATATTCTATTTTTTCTATAGTACGTTGTTTTTGTCTTTTCCTTAAGGTGTATGCTAACCACCTACCAGGTCTATTTGCATTACAAAAAGTATTATGTTTGGCATATTGTATATTTGTTGCCACCTGATCAGCCATTATCATATTAAATTGATTCTGTAATAACTTTATTGCATTTTTAAGTTTTTGATCATGCGGGTTATGTATTAATAATTGTTGTTTCTTATAAATTTCCTCTTCTAGATACCTACGCTGTCTTTGTTGCTTATTTCTCTGTCTATTATTAATATATATTAATACACCTCTCATAAAAGCTTTACTGGTGTCCCAAACCATTTTTATCGATGTTTCATTATTCAAATTATAATCAAAAATTCTTTCATCTGCTTTTTACATTGATTTACATTAACAAATTTTCATTTAATCTCCAAGTTCTTCTACCTTCTTTTCCATATTGCAATTCCATCCAAACAGGACTATGATCAGACAAACATCTTGGAAATATCTTAGTTTTCTTCACCCTAAAAAGCAAATCATTAGAAATTAAAATAAAATCAATACGTGAGAAGGATTGATGCCTCTCAGAGAAAAAAGTATAGTCTCTTTCCTCTAAATTCCGCAGTCTCCATACATCTCTCAACTCAAAATCTTCTATCATGTCAAAAATGGATTTAGGCAGCTTTGCATGTGCAGGTATCTTCTTAGAAAGAATTCTCTTGTCCTTTCGTGTATCTATTACTCCATTCCAATCTCCCAATATAATACACGATTTATAATCCCATAGAATCAACTTATCATACAACATTCTATAAATTTTTTGTTGTTGCTGATTGGGTGCATATATACCAAACAAAAGGGTCTTTTTTGTTTCTATTGTAAGTTCAATAGCAATATATCTTCCGTGAATATCTGCCTCTATTAACTTGGCTGGTATATCTTTTCTCAAATAAACCACTATGCCATGTTTTTTGTCCAAAGCTGAGGCAACAAAATGTTTACCTAACTTTGATTTTATTAAGTACTTTTGATCTGATAGTTTAATATGCGTTTCTTGTAAGCAAATCACATCATTTCTAAATTGTTTCAAATAATGAAATATTTTTCTTCTCTTCTGGGCTGAATTCAAACCATTGACATTCCAGGTCAAGATTTTATTTGCCATTACTGGCCTGCTGAAGCTTTTGAGCGATCAGCTGAAAATCGTCCTCCCGTATCTTCGGCCGTGCTCCTCCCACCGCTTCTGTAGCAGAATCCTGAACTTTACTTTGAGTTTGTTGCTCCTTTTCTTTACGCTTAAGGGCTCCCCTCGTCAGTCTTTGTTCTTGTGGTTGTTCCTCAAATGATAACATCACTGGGATCACCTCACCTTCCACACCCATTTGAGTCTCTTGAATTCTTTTTTCTATTATTTCTATTTCAAGTTTCAGCACGGTAGAAAGAAAATCTTTGGCCTTAAGCACTGTATCAATACGATATCTCCTTCCTTGATAATACACTGTCAAACCAACTGGAACCTCCCATCTAAATTGAATCTGGTATTTCTTAAGCTCTTGTGTAAAAAATGTAAAGTCCTTTCTATCCCTTAACATCTTGGGAGGAATCTCTTTCAAAACCTTCAGCTCCTGTTCTCCTATTTTCAATTTTTTCTGAAATGCAACTTGCAAAATTTGATTTCTCACTGTTCTTTTCAAAAAATAAACCACAATGTCTCTAGGAAGTTTCTTCTGCCTGGCAATCCAGGAATTAACTCTATAAATTTTGTCAATTTGATAAGCAACCTCTTGTGGATCAAGTTCAATAAGTTCAGCCAGAGCTTCTGATAAAAAATTTTTTAGATCTTCCCCTTTCTCCTCATGCAAGCCCCTAATTCTCAGAGCTCCTTCCATCATTCTATACTGCATCACCACCACTTGATCTTCATTTTTATCCAGTTTGATTTGCATTCCCCCCATTCTATTTTCAATTTGCTGATTTGACTGAGCAATTTCTTGCACCTCCTCCTCCACCACCTCCAGTCTTTTTGCCAAAACTTGGAAAGACATCAAAATATCTTCTCTTATTTTTTTATTATTCTCTTTTATTTTTTCTCTTATTTTCTCATTATTGTCCATCATCTCCTTAAACCTTTCTTCCAACACTTTCCCTTGTTCTTTAATCAAATCTTCCAAAGCTGGTTCAGAATCCCTTCTACCCCAGTCTTTGGTGGTTTAGTAGCCATTTCAGTTTTTAAAATTCACAAAATATAAGTCTAGAAACTTCTCTTTTCCCCTTTAAGTATAGGAGAGCTCACTTCATTACAATCCACACATAACGTTTCTTAGCTTCTTAGTTACACAGCCTGTTTACAATTCCATTCTTCACTTTCACTTCCTTTCAGGCACCATCTTAAACAGTCAGTTAAAACAAAGGAAAAAAAGTTTCTCTTTTTAAAAGGGTAGAAGTCAGGAAATCAAAGATACTTGCAATCCAGTAGTTGTTCACTCGTGCTTATTCCGTCTGCTTATAGAAATCCACAAAGAAAAGACAATTAGCAGAGATGGACACTTTCTTCTTTTCCTGCTTTTGCAGGAGCGCACTGAAGATCGGAGCTTGGCAGGATTATTTATGGGACTCGACCCTCAGGGCTCTGCTTAAGAAAAAACAAAGCCCCTGGGGAGGTCTACCACTCCCCCGCTGCTCTTATCTCTCCCTTTCATCCAGGGAGGGAAATTAAAGCCGGCTTTTTCCTGGCTTTTACGATGTTCAGTATGGAGCGCCTTAATTAGATACTCAGTGAAGAAGGTGGCGCCAACGGAAGCCTTTCATCCTGTATTCTTGTATATGCTGGGAACGCTGCTTAAATGAGGTTTGCCATCCAAAATAAGAGCACTACCCGCATTCCAAAATGCATACATGATGAACAACAAAATGTTAGCCCTTCACAAACCCTTCATCTCTACATCTTTTTTACATCGTGGCAACCAAAACTGAATGCAATATTCTAAGTGTGGCCTTACCAAGGCATTATAAAGTGGTATTAACACTTCACGTGATTTTAATTCTATCCCTCTGTTTATGCAGCCCAGAACAGTGTTGGCTTTTTTGGCAGCTGCTGCACACTGCCGGCTCATATCTAAATGGTTGTCCACTAGGACTCCAAGATCCCTCTCACAGTTACTACTATTGAGCAAGGTACCACATATATGGTACCTGTGCATTTTGGTTTTTTTGCCTAAATGTAGAACCTTACTTTTTTCACTGTTGAATTTCATTTTGTTAGATAGCACCCAATGTTCAAGTCTATCAAGACTTTGCAAGCCTCATCTCTAACCGCTTGCCTATGGCACTTGAGAGCAGGCCAGGGATGTTTTGCGAGTTGACATTTGGCTCCCCTCAGTTCTTGAAGGTGACCTGTACAAAGCAAGAACAATTTGAGCATAGGTATAGATTTTAGGGTTGCGATTTCCCCCCCCCCCCCCCGCTTGTTTGGGTTGTCTGCATGTAATTTAGCTATTAGGCTGTCATCTTGAATGTTCCTACTCTTTACCCAAGATGCCTCTGATAAAGGGTAGCCCTTCCATTTGATTAGGTATTGGAGCTGTCTCCTGTGCCATCTCAAGGATTTTTTTAAATAATACTGTATTTTTCAGAATATAAGATGCACCGGAGTATAAGACGCACCTTAATTTTTGGACAGGAAAATTAAAAAAAAGCTGATTGGCAGGTGGATTGGCCTCCCAGAATACCCCCAATCAGCTGTTTCCAGAAGTGAATTTTAGCAACAGGTTCCTTGGTTGTGAGCTCTGCACCTTGCTTTTTTTTTGCTTTTTTTTCTGCCTCTGAAACTTTGTTTCAGAAAAAACTTTTTTCTGCCTCTGAAACTGTTTCAGAAAAAAAAATTTCTGCCTCTGAGAGCCTCCAAAACAGAACTTCAGAAAAAAAGCCTCTGAAGCTCCGTTTGGGGCTTTTTTTCTGAAGCTCCATTTGGGGCTTTTTTCTGAAGCTCTCTTTCTGATGCTTTTTTCAGCCTCTGAAATTTCCATTTGAGAAGCTGGGCGCGACTACATTCAAAGTATAAGACGCACCCAGATTTTCACCCTCTTCTTTTTGGGAAAAAGGTGAGTCTTGTACTCCGAAAATACAGTAGTTTTTATTAAACATTTTTCACCTTTAAAAACAAAAAACAACAACAAACAGAAAACAAGAAAAAACAAGACAAACATAACAATGTAGAATAGTTTTACAGCCTTCCGTATCAGCATATATGTTCTGTTTTTATAATTCGCTCTTCTACATTGCCTTCCTATTGGTTATAACAACTATGATATAATAACAATGATAACAATACTAGTTACTGATATCTACATTATACTTACATTATAATCAGTAATTTAAATTTAATAATAATTGGTAACTTTGGTTAATATTTAATCAATACTAATTTAAAACTCCTATTTCTTGTTTTGGCTTCTGTTCTCTAGCCACTTATATATTCTATTCCAAACTTTATAATAATCCGATTCTTCTCTTTCTTTTAACTCCATGGTCATTTTGTCCATTTCTGCACACTCAAGTATCTTTCTGATTACTATTTCATCTGAGGGTGTATTAGTCTGTTTCCACTTTTTTTTTTTTTTTGCATTTATATCCCACCCTTCTCCGAAGACTCAGGGCGGCTTACACTATGTCAAGCAATAGTCTTCATCCATTTGTATACTATATACAAAGTCAACTTATTGCCCCCAACAATCTGGGTCCTCATTTTACCTACCTTATAAAGGATGGAAGGCTGAGTCAACCTTGGGCCTGGTGGGACTTGAACCTGCAATATTGCAAGCAGTTGCTGTTAGTATGTGTAGTGTTATATATTGAGAACTTTTATCCATTTTCAGATCTAATATTCCTAGTAAAAACAATTCCAGTTTCAGTTCTACCTTTTGTTCCATAATTTCTTCCAGCCATTTCTTGATTTTGCACCAGTATTTCCTTGTATTGTGGCATGTCCACCACATATGGTAAAACGTTCCTGACTTGTGACCATATCTCCAACATTCAGGGGATAGATTTGGGAACATTTTGGCCAATCTCACTGAGGGAAAATGCCATTGATAAAACATTTTGTAGAGATTTTCTATGTAGGCTACTGCCATCATAAATTTATAGTTTCTTTCCCATAATTTATCCCATTGTTCTAGCTCTATATTATGATTTCTGGCCCAACTAATTATTGTCTCCTGTACTGTCTCTTCCTCCATTTTGTATCTTAAAAGGAAATAGCATATTTTAGTGATCATTCCCCCCCCACTTCCTTGTAGTAATTTATCCACTTCCAATTGTTTCTCATAAACCATATTGTTCCCGATCTTTTTAGAATCTTGTCTTAATTTGTAAATAAGGCCACCATTCCATATCTATTCCTTGTGTTTTCAAATCCTGGGCTGATTTTAATTCTCCTTTTTCATCTAAAAGTTCTACGTAACTCACCATTTTACTAAGATCTGTGGTATTTGGATATATCATTGCTTCCATCGTTGATAACCAAATTGGGATTTTCATATAATGGTTCTTTTTAATTTTTTCCCAAATCTTTAACAGGGCATCTCTTACTGTGTGCCTCTGGAAGTATGAATGGAATTTATTCTTCCCCTCCCAAAAGAAACCATGCCAGCTGAGTTGAAGATTGTCGCCTTCTATCGTTAGTATCCTTTTATTTTTCAATTGGATCCAGTCCTTGAGCCATGTAAAGGCTGCCGCCTGATAGTAAACCACCCTTATTTCTGCTATCTTGTAGAAATTTAAGTTTAATACGTGTTTTTTTCCCTGACCAGATAAATTGGGATACCATTTTGTTTAGTGGTTGAAATTTTTTTTCCTAATTTTATCGGTATTATTTGAAAAAGACAAAGTAATTTGGGCAGTATATTCATTTTAATTGTTGAGATTCTGCCAGTTAGTGGTATCTGTAATTTAGTCCAATTGTCCAAATCTTTTTGTATTTGTTGTAGCAGTTTATTGTAGTTGTCTTCTTTTATCATAATTCATTTTGCTGATAACCATATTTCCAAGTATCTAATTTCCTTGACTCTCGAGATTCCCAGTTTCTCCTCCAGTTCTTCATTTTGTCTATTGGTTAGTTTCTTGGTTAATATTTTATTTTTCTCTTTATTTATTTTAAGCCCTGCCACTTTGCCAAATTGGTTTATATTTTGTAATAGTATTTGCCCAGTTTCTAAAGGTTCTTCTATGATAAATGCCAGATCATCCACGAAGGCCTGCACTTTATATTTCTATGTTTTGATTTTTAGTCCCTTTATTTCCTGATTTTGTCTAATTTGTAACATTAACATCTCTGTTGAAAGGATGAATAACAAGAGGAGATAGAGGGCATCCCTGTCTTACCTCTTTAGTAAGACTTCTATTTGTTCTCCATTTATTATTATTTTTGCCATCTGGTTAGAATATATTGCTCTGATCATTCCAATAAATTTCTCTCCGAAATTCATTACTGCTAATTGATTTATAAGAAAATCGATTTAGATTATCGAACGCTTTTTGTGCAACTATGGATATCAATGCTGATTGTTTTTCTGGATGTGCCTCATAATATTCTAATACATTCATTATAATTTGTATATTGTTTTTAATGTGCCTATTGGGTAGAAATCAATTTTGGTCCAGATGTATGATTGTGTTTAATATATTTTTAATTCTTTCCGCCATTATCACCATAAATATTTTATAATCAGCATTTAACAGCGAGATTGGCTAAAATTTTGGATTTTTTTCCCCTCAGTGTTATCTTTGGGAATAAGTGTTACTAGTGCCTCTGTCCAAGATTTTGGTATCTTAGCTTGTTCTAATGCTAATGTTTCTAATAATAGGTTCTCTAATGATTTTTGAATTTCTTTATAAAATTCTGCTGGAATTCCCACCGGGCCTCGGGTTTTGTTGGTTTTTTTGCTTTTGGATTGCCCTCTTCAACTCTAGCATTGTTATTCTCTCATTTAGTATTTCCTTTGTTGAGTCCACTAGAGTTGGGAGATTCCTCTCTTGTAAGTATCCTTTTATTTTTCAATTGGATCCAGTCCTTGAGCCATGTAAAGGCTGCCGCCTGATAGTAAACCACCCTTATTTCTGCTATCTTGTAGAAATTTAAGTTTAATACGTGTTTTTTTCCCTGACCAGATAAATTGGGATACCATTTTGTTTAGTGGTTGAAATTTTTTTTCCTAATTTTATCGGTATTATTTGAAAAAGACAAAGTAATTTGGGCAGTATATTCATTTTAATTGTTGAGATTCTGCCAGTTAGTGGTATCTGTAATTTAGTCCAATTGTCCAAATCTTTTTGTATTTGTTGTAGCAGTTTATTGTAGTTGTCTTCTTTTATCATAATTCATTTTGCTGATAACCATATTTCCAAGTATCTAATTTCCTTGACTCTAGATTCCCAGTTTCTCCTCCAGTTCTTCATTTTGTCTATTGGTTAGTTTCTTGGTTAATATTTTATTTTTCTCTTTATTTATTTTAAGCCCTGCCACTTTGCCAAATTGGTTTATATTTTGTAATAGTATTTGCCCAGTTTCTAAAGGTTCTTCTATGATAAATGCCAGATCATCCACGAAGGCCTGCACTTTATATTTCTATGTTTTGATTTTTAGTCCCTTTATTTCCTGATTTTGTCTAATTTGTAACATTAACATCTCTGTTGAAAGGATGAATAACAAGAGGAGATAGAGGGCATCCCTGTCTTACCTCTTTAGTAAGACTTCTATTTGTTCTCCATTTATTATTATTTTTGCCATCTGGTTAGAATATATTGCTCTGATCATTCCAATAAATTTCTCTCCGAAATTCATTACTGCTAATTGATTTATAAGAAAATCGATTTAGATTATCGAACGCTTTTTGTGCAACTATGGATATCAATGCTGATTGTTTTTCTGGATGTGCCTCATAATATTCTAATACATTCATTATAATTTGTATATTGTTTTTAATGTGCCTATTGGGTAGAAATCAATTTTGGTCCAGATGTATGATTGTGTTTAATATATTTTTAATTCTTTCCGCCATTATCACCATAAATATTTTATAATCAGCATTTAACAGCGAGATTGGCTAAAATTTTGGATTTTTTTCCCCTCAGTGTTATCTTTGGGAATAAGTGTTACTAGTGCCTCTGTCCAAGATTTTGGTATCTTAGCTTGTTCTAATGCTAATGTTTCTAATAATAGGTTCTCTAATGATTTTTGAATTTCTTTATAAAATTCTGCTGGAATTCCCACCGGGCCTCGGGTTTTGTTGGTTTTTTTGCTTTTGGATTGCCCTCTTCAACTCTAGCATTGTTATTCTCTCATTTAGTATTTCCTTTGTTGAGTCCACTAGAGTTGGGAGATTCCTCTCTTGTAAGTATCGTTTGATGTCCTCCTCTTCTATTTCCTCTCGGCTATACAGGGTTTGAAAATATCTTTCTGCTATACTTTCCCCCCCCCTTCTGGTAGTGTGTCATCCTTTCTTCATCCTCTAATTACTGTATTAATTTATTTTCTTTTTCTTTTTTTAATTTGTAGGCCAGCCATCTCCCCGGTTTATTGGCATTTTCGAAATAGTTTTGTCTAATTGATCTAATTGTTTTATTGATACTTCAATTAATAATGATCTTCCCTCTTCATCTGCATATAATTGTTTAGGTTTTAGCCATTCCTTTATATATACTGCAATTCCCCTTTTCTTTGTTTTGGCCTAGGCTAGATATAATTTTTCTAGCTTGGGAGATTTCAGGATACCACCTTTTCCTTTTTTGATGTGAACCTCCTGTAAGTATGTGATGTCCATATTTTGTTTTTGGAGTTTAGACATTGTTTATTTTCTTTTTATAGGTGAGTGTAGTCCATTTATATTAACCAATATTCATTTTACTTCTTCCTCCATTCTATTACTTATTTGTCACCCTTGTTCCTCTCCTTGGTTTTATTTCCCTTTGGTTTCTTGTCCTCACTCCTTCTCTTTCCTGGTCTTCTGTATCCGTCCTCTCTCTCACTTCTTGGTCTGGTTTTTTTCCCTCCATCTGATGCTCCACTTGGCTTTTAGTTTCTAACTCCTCTCTGCTGTCCTATTCTTCCCCTATGTAATGTTCATAAAATTCCTGGACTTTGTCTATGGTGTCAACTCTTATTTTTTTTATCTTGCCAGGATATTAACATGCCTTCAGGTATCAACCAAGGGAACATTATTTTATTTTTTATCAATTGTGAGGAGAGAAATTGGTAGTTCCTTCTTTGCTCTCAAATTCTCTTCGGTAACTGTTTGAGGGTTATGACTTCTTTTCCTTTAAAGATCAGCTGGTCGTCTCTTGTTCTTTTGTAGATTTCATCTCTAACAGCTTTTTTTTCAAAACGTGAGGTAATCTATGTCATCGTGAGTAATTGCTTTTTGCTTCGGTCACTGGGGCAAGTGTCTTAGCTTTGATGGTTAGGGAAGGCTGCACTCTAGTTTCGATTGGGCTGCTGGGTCCTGTAAATCCTATATAACATGAATGAAAAATATGTATGTACTGCTTGTAGAGTGTTTAATATAGTTTACAACCTGGCACAAAGATACAAACCATTTTCAGACATAAAAGATGAGATAGATTTGCAAATTAAAAATTGATTAGATATGTGAATAGGATTACATTCATATAAAACTGCAGTGAAAATAGTTGATTTCATTGCAAAAGAAATTAAAAAAGAAATATTTACTAAAATTATTGAAAAGAATCTGAAAATATATTTGATTGATGAAGCCTCAACAATATTTTGCAAACCAGTTGTTATACTTTTCTTAAAAATGGAGGATTCAGTTACATCGCCAACAATTTTCGTTGAGCTAGTTGAATTGGAAAAACAAGATGCAGAGACAATACGTTCCTCAGTTATGGAAAGTTTAATTAATGTTGGGCTTACTAAAAACTACCTAGAAAAAAAATTAGTAGGATTTTGCTCCAGTGGTGCCAGCATTATGCTTGGGAGAAAATCTGGACTGAGCACTAGGATAGCAAAAGAATTTCCAAACAAAATAATATGGCACTGTTTAAACCCATGTTGGCGAACCTATGGCACATGTGCCGGAAGTGGCATGCGGAGCCATTTCTCTGGGCATGCGGAGCCCTCACCAATTGCTCTTCCGGGTTCCGGCAAGCCGGAAACCAGAAGAGCAGCCACCCATTGCGCATTCGCCCTCCAGGAAGATGATCTTCCTGTTTCCAGAGTGTGCATGCACACCTGCCAGCTGGCCTGGTTTCTGGCAGCCATGCAGGTGCAAAAACCAGCAATAGGCGCACGTGCCAAAAGCGGAGAGGAGATCCTGGCAGTCACTCCCAAGGGAGCAGAACAAGGTAAGCCAGGGCTTCCCTCCCTCCCTGCCCGCCCATGCAGGGTTCTTGCGGTCTGGACCACCAGCCAATAAAGGTGGGGGTGGGGGTGGGGGTCTGCCTGAGCAGAGTACCCCGTAACCTGGTCTCCTCCCTGCTGGGAGACGCCCTTCCCTGGCTGATGGCTGCTCTCTCGGCCGGCCGGGGAAGCTGTAAATGCATGCCTTGCCTGGGCTCCTCCCTGCTGGGAGCTGCAGGCTGAGCAGGTGCAGCTGGCGGGGCTTTGGCGGACCAGCAGCTGGTGAACTCCGAACGCACGGCTTGCCTGGGCTCCTTCTCCGCTGGAAACCGTCGTTCCCTGGCTCGGCATGGCACCCCCACCAGACAGCCACGACTACAGTGCCTGCAGTTGCGCTTGTCACCCGACCCCCGCCACACTCGCTGTTGCTCTTGCCCTCCCCCCTGCAGCATGCGGCTCCCAGCAGAGTGGAGTCCAAGCAAGCCGCGCGTTGGGAGCTTTCCTGTGGGGGCCAAGAGCACTTCCGCTGTATGCCACCGCCCCTTCTCTGGGGAAGAAGCGAACTGCCGGAGGAACAGGGAGCTGGTCGGGCAATCTCGTCCGACCCAGCTGGCCTGCTCTCCACGATGCTGGTGACAGCGGCGGCTTGCTTTCCTGCCCCGAGTGCGGCACACAAAGGGGGGAGTGGCACCAGATACCTCTCTTTTTCCTCTGGCTGATTCTGATACCAGCCCTACCACTCCTCAGCCTCTTTCAGCTCCGGAGTTTGCTGCTCTGTGCAGCTCAGCGCTGTTTTCAATTGGCAGCTGAAGCGAAGCTTCTAGTTTCTCCGCATGCAGCGCAAGTGAGCGAATGAGGCGAGAGCGCACGCAGCATCCATTTGCCTGTTTCGGCAAGGAAGCTTCCCCGAGAGGTGGCCGAAAGCTCCATGCAGAGGCTACCAATCATGAGCCCCAGGGGTGCCTGCATCCAAGGGAACGTCTCAGCTACTTTGAAGCGAGCGGCCGGGGAGCTTCTTCGCCGAGACAGGCAGATGGACGCTGCATGTGCTCTTGCCTCATTTGCTCACTTGCGGCAAACTCCAGCGCTGAAAGAGGCTGAGGAGTGGCAGGGCTGGTATCGGAGTCAGCCAAAGGAAAAAAGGGGGTATCTGGTGCCACTCCCCACTACAAGCGCAGCGTCCATTTGCCTGTCTCGGCAAGGAAGCTCCTCTTCGGGGCTTCCCTTTTCTCTGTTGGGTTTTCTTTTGCCCCGCGGGCTCCCTTTGCCGCCGATCGTGGGAGCTTCCAGATCCACCAGGAAACCACCCCCCCCAAAGAACCCGCAAGGTTCTTTTTTTTTTAATTCAAAAAGTTTTACAAAAAATTCCCTTTCTCCCAGCCCCTCCTTCTCCTTCACAAACCCCTCCCCACTCCCCTGACTTCAGGGAACAAACACAAGGTATGGTTAAAAATAAAACAAACATATGCTAAAAAAAATTCCCCCCCCCAAAACTATTATACCAATTTTCCCTCTCTAGCTCTGACTTCCTCCTTACATAACCAAAATCCTTCAAAAAAAAAATTAACAATTAACAGTAATAAAATATATAAATCAATAAAAGAAATTAATCCTAAAGTATTTAAAACCAGCTAGTGCATAAAAATCCAATCCAATTCAGAGAATATCTCCCTTATAGTTTCTATAACCATATAGTTTCCCCCCCCAAATCTTTCTTACGTAAGATCTTTCGAGAATATTCTATTTGCAATTCAGTACAATACCTTATATAATTTCAATAAAAGAAATTATCTATTCAACTTTAGTCCTAGTCTTTTATGATAGATGTGAAACATATAATCAACCCATTTCTTCCAGATCTTTCTCACCTAAAGTCTTTCAGGAACGCTAATATTTTTATCTGTTAATATTTCAAAAGAAAACTTCTTTCCAGGATAATACTTTTATCTCTTGCCATTTTTTTTTTTGAGACATTAGTCTCTGTCTTTCCTTCATTACTCCTTTTAAAAAGTCAATCACAATATTTCCTAATAGTTCCTTATGTCCAACAATCCACAAATTACTGCCATATATTCCATCAGTCCGGAAAGAAAACGCTTGGAAAGCATTAATCCTGTGAATTTTTCCGGTTTGGGAGGCAGCCACTTGTAACACAGATTCAGGCATTTCATCTAAACTTTTTAGAAAAAGACTCTTTACATCGTTTTGTTTATTCATGATCATATCTTCATTTTTATCCGTTTTTGTTTGCACCTCCATTCCATATTCCAAGTACCGATTACACTGGTTAATTTCCTCCAAGCTCTCATCCAAAACGTCCCCATTTTTTGTCAATTCGTATTTTTGAATAATTAAATACATTCTTTCTGTATAATCCTGTATAAAGTCACGAATCCATTCTTCTGAAAGAACCTTCATGGCAAAGTTCTTGCTGAGAATCCCCTTATGAAATACTTAAACTAATATAATCCAACAGTCCACAGTCCAACACAATAAGATAAAGTCTCCATTCACTTTCAGTTTCTCAGCAAGACTCCTTTCCACTTTACTTCGCTCTACTTTCAGTTGCTCTCAAACGCCATTTTAAACAGTCAGTTAAAACAAGGGGGGGGGAATTCTCTTTTTAAAAGGTGGAAGTCAGGAAATCAAAAATACTTGCAATCCAATAATTGTTCACTTGTGCTTCTTCCGTCTGCATATAGAAATCCACAAAAAGAAATCAATTGAGCAGAGGTGGACACCTTTCTCTTTTCCTGCTTTTGCAGGAGCGCGCTGAATACTGGAGATTAAAGCAGGATTAAATGGGATTCCACCCTTCGGGACTTTGCATAACAAAAACAAAGCCCCTAGGGGAATCTACTACTCCCCCCGCCTGCTCTATTCTCTCTCTTTCAACCAGAGAGAGAAATCGAAGCTGGGAATAGCTGTTCTTCGCTGTTTTCACCTGCTTTTACCATATCCAGTGCGGAGTGCCTTAAATTAGCACCCAGCGAGAAAGGTGGCACCAACCGGAAGTCTTGCAAGGTTCTTTTTCTCTCCCCAAACATCTCTCCCCTCCCCCGTGGCAGAAAGTCAGATTGAGCAGTGGTGCAAAGACAGTTTTGTTCCGGATCCAATTCCTTCCAGGATCCAGCGGCTGCCTCCTTTATTTATTTATTTATTTATTTTTCAAATTTATACACCGCCCTATCTCCCTAAGGACTCAGGGCGGTTCACAGGCAGTTAAAATACATATAAATACAGATTAAAAACGACAATTAAAAAACTTATTCTATTGCCAAATTTAAAAATAGTATAAATAATAAAAACCCCTTAAAACGCATAACTTTAAAATCTAATCCAGTCCCGCGCAGATGAATAAGTGTGTTTTAAGCTCGCGACGAAAGGTTCGGAGGTCCGGAAGTTGACGAAGTCCTGGAGGGAGTTCGTTCCAGAGGTGGGAGCCCCACAGAGAAGACCCTTACCCTGGGTGTCGCCAGACGGCACTGCCTAGCTGACGGCACCCTGAGGAGTCCCTCTCTGTGAGAGCGCACGGGTCGGTGAGAGGTATTTGGTAGCAGTAGGCGGTCCCGTAAATAGCCCGGCCCTATGCCATGGAGCGCTTTAAAGATTGTCACCAACACCTTGAAGCGCACCCGGAAGGCCACAGGTAGCCAGTGCAGTCTGCGCAGGATAGGTGTAACACGGGAGCCACGAGGGGCTCCCTCTATCACCCGCGCAGCTGCATTCTGGACTAACTGAAGCCTCCGGATGCCCCTCAAGGGGAGCCCCTTTATATACAGTAGTTGATTCCCTCACCCACCCACCCTCTTAATGCACAAAAAGGTCCAAGCAGCAATCCCAGATATGAGGTGCTCTCTCTGCCTTCCAGGAGATCGGAGCTGGGAGAGGAGAGCGAGTGGAGTGGGGGGAAGGAAGGGAAGCAGGGAAATGAGGTAGATCCAGGAGATCGGAGCTGGGAGAGGAGAGCGAGTGGGCCTCTGCATGGAGCTTTTGGCCACCTCTCCTCAGAGCCCTAATTTATAGCAGCTGCCTGTTCCTCCCTCTGTGCCTCCTGCCCACCCTCATCCCTGCACCAAAGTTTGGGAAGCGTCAGGGAAAGTTTGTGTGCCACACTCGGGGCAGGAAAGCAAGCTGCCACTGTCACCAGCATCGTGGAGAACAGGCCAGCTGGGTCGGAGGAGACTGCCTGACCAGCTCCCTGCTCCTCCGGCAGCTCGCTTCTTCCCTGGAGAAGGGATGGCGGCATACAGCGGAAGTGCTCTTGGCCCCAACAGGGAAGCTCCAAACGTGTGGCTTGCTTGGGCTCCTCTCTGCTGGGAGCCGCATGCTGCAGGGGGAAGGGCAAGTGCAATTGGCCAGCTCAGGTGCAAGGGCAGCATTTGCTGGCTGGGTGGCTGGTTGCCCTGCCTGCTGCTGCTTCCCCGGCGTTGGCTCAGCCAATGGCGCAGCAGCAGGTATGGTGGGGGTCGGGTGACGGGCCCAACCGCAGGCACTGTAGTGGTGGCTGTCGGATGGGGGTGCCGTGCCGAGCCAAGGAATGACTGTTCCAAGTGGAGAAGGAGCCCAGGCAAGTCATGCATTTGGAGCTCACTGGCTGCTGGTCCGCCAAAGCCCCGCCAGCTGCACTTGCTCAGCCTGCGGCTCCCAGCAGGGAGGAGCCCAGGCAAGTTGCATGTTTATAGCTTCCCCAGCAGCACTCTTGGCCCTGACATCTCGGCAGCGCCATGCGCTGGCCGGGGAATGACTGTCTTGCCAGGGAATGGGCCGGTGCCTAGTTGTTCTCCGCTAAGAGGTACGCCAGCCCTCTTGGAAAAAGGAGCATTTTTGGGGGGATGCATGTGCAATGCGGGGCGCATGCGCAGGGGAAGCATAAGGGGTCATTTGTGCATGCGCAAATGGGGGCACGCATTGCATTATGGGGTGCTGGCATGTGGGAGCGCGACAGTGCTCGCACGCACAGACTTGGCATGCGATGCCAAAAAGGTTCGCCATCACTGGTTTAAACCATCGCCTCCAACTTGTTTTAGGTGATTCAATAAAGAAAATAAAGCAAATAAATCATTTAAAAATATTTATTGATAAGATATATACTATTTTTCATCAATCCAATAAGAACCAAATTGAACTTACCAAAATATCTGAACAACTTGGAATTGAAATTATAAAGATTGGTAGAGTTTTGGGACCAAGATGGGCTGCCTGTAGTTTAAGGTTAACTGTTGTGGCTCCAGCCCCCGGGCCGGGCCTCCTGAAGCCGGATGACTTGGCGAGTGAGGAGGAGGAGCTGGCAAGGCCTCCTTCCCCCCCCCCGGATCTTTCTCCTCCCTGGCACCGTCTCAGATTCCAGCTGCAGACCAGGAGGAGGAGGAGGAGCTGACAAGGCCTCTTTTCCCCGACCCCTCCTCCTACCTGGCAATGCCCCAAGAACCAGCTGCTGAGGATCAATCTTGGCTAGATGCGAAACAGCGACGCCAAGAGAAGTGTGCGCAGCAGAGGAAAGGGTGGGGCAGGCTCAGGGAGTGCTGAGTCATGGAGCCACACCCCACAGGGGATAAAAGCAGGGAGAGTGCTCCGTAGGCCCTTGTGTCGGACAAAGTTACGGACTACTGGCTTTTTTACTGCTTTGGACTGAAGGCTGGGATTACTTGTGAGTGCTTTAAGATCATCCTGCAGACTCCTGGTTGCCCTGGCAACGATCTGTTGGCACACTGCTAAGTGATAAGGACTTGGCTGGCACGTGAAGGAACGTTGCCAGAACTTTCGTTGCCAGAAGGAACCCAGCCAAGTGTAAATAAATTGCTGGCAGACCGTCTCGGCTGGTGTATTGTTTTGGGAAGGAAGGGAGGGGACAGAACATTAACCCTAGCTGTGTGGTGTGCTTATTCAGTGCTACATCACTACTTTCATTCAAATGAAAAATTAGGTATGGCTGCCCATATTGAAAATAAATATTTTATGACTGATTTGACATTGATGATTCATATTCTAAACAAAATTTCTCTTCTTTCAAATGCACCACAAGCGGGAAAAGTAGACATAATAAAGGCTGAAAAACTTGAGATAAGATTTATTAAAGCATTTCAAATGCTTGGAAAGGAAAAGGGTCATCACTCATCACAAAAAACAAGTTGATAAATTAATTACTTCAGAAACATTCAAAAATATAAAATTTGTAGAAAATAATTGATTTGTTGAGCTTCCTTGGTAAAGACTTTTAGAAAACATTGTAACGAATTTAAATAAAAGACTAATGGATTGTGAACATTTAAAAACAGGTTGTAGCCAATTTCAAGACAGGAATAAATTACTATTTCTCAATTTTTTGGAGCCAGATTTCTGGAATATTGAAGTAGTAGCTCCATGGAAAGCAGCTGAACAATTGCTCATATTTAGTGACATTTTTAATTACCAAATTGATATTAATGATTGAGATTTTGTAGAAAATGTTCTTAAAAATTCCTAGAAATATGCAATTCCTGAAAGTATTCAAAAAGCTAAAAATATTGTCAGAACAATTGCTGTAAATTCAGCAGAAGCGGAAAGGGGCTTTTCAAAGATGAACATAATATGTTCAGAGAAGGGAATTCACCTAACTCTAATATAACAAACATAATGATTATTAGTCTAATTTGCCTACCTCTAAAGGAATGGGAGTGAACCATGTGACTGCAGGGAGGAAGGTGCTTCAGCTCTCATGGGTAAACCTGCTTGTTTTAGGGGGAAGGGGAGTGTCTATCTGAGTGAGTGAATCATGTGAGTGCAGAGAGGAAGGTGCTCCAGTTCATCTCATGAATGAATCTGCTTGTTTCTAGGGGGAGGGGAGAGTGGCTGTTTGAGTGTAAGTGGGAAGTCTTGTTAGCTGTGTGCATGGGAAAAAATGGTTAGATGATGTCCGTCAACCTTGGAAGGCAACTCCGATCTCAAACCTCTACTGCCTTGTGGCTATACCCATCTATGGGAAAGTCTTCAGGAGTCAACCTCGAGGCAAAATCCAGAGCTGGAGTCCCAGAAGCAGTTTATGACTATGTACAATCATGTTCTGGTAACTCCTGTGATGCAGCTGGAACTAATCGTATCGGCTTTGCCATTCCATTGGACTATTTCAGCAATGTGGAGAAGGGGGATTTGCTTGGGTAACAGACTATCCTCCATATTAATCTACCCAGGCCTCATGCTCTGGAGATGATACTCCAGCTTTGCATACAGCATTGAAACAACACAGGATGTGGCAGTTACAGGTTATAAGTCTTTGCTTGATTGGCATAGAGAGTGATGCCAGGGGCCACTTTTGTCGGTGGGAGAGGTCATTATACCTCATTGGGCAGCTACTGCCCGCCTTAAGCTGGGCAGCCCCCAGCCAGTAAGATGCTGCCCCGCCATGGTCTGTTAACCTCACAGGGTGCATGGGGTTTAGGGTCAAAGCCAACAAGCAGATCGATAACTTTGCAATAAACATAAGAAAACTTTAGCCCTTAAGTTGGGCACCTGGAATGTTCAGATAATGACCCCCAGCCTTTCTGATGATTTACAAGAGCTAGATGATGTACGTAAGACAGCTGCCATTGACATGGATTTGAGCAGACTGTAGATGGACAATATTGCCCTTCAAGAGACAAGACTGTTAGACTCGGGATCTGTTAAGGAGAGAAAGTTCTCATTCTTCTGGCAGGGAAAACCATCAAATGAGTCTAGGGAATATGGGGTTGGCTTCGCGGTCAGAAACACCCTACATGCCTCCATGTCTTGGAGGAGCTTGACAGTGAAACAACTTTAGAAGAACTAAATGCGGCCCTGGACTCCCTTGCCTCTGGGAAAGATAACATCCCTGCTGAAGTTCTGAAGTGCTGCAAACAGAACATCTCCACTGAACCGCATGAAATTTTCTGTCTTTGTTGGAAGGAAGGTAGAATACCACAGGACATGAAGGATGCAAATATCGTCACACTGTACAAGAACAAAGGTGACAGGGGTGACTGTAACAACTACTGTGGCATCTCTCTTAGTGTTGTAGGGAAGCTGCTTGCCTGTGTCGTACTGAAGAGGCTCAAGTGCTTGCAGAGAGAGTCTATCCAGAATCACAGTGTGGATTTCGAGCCAACGGGTTCACTACTCACATGGTATTTTTCTTTAGACAATTGCAGGAGAAATGCAGGGAACAAAGATAGCCACTTTTCGTAGCCTTCATAGATCTTACAAAGGGTTTTGACTTAGTTAGCAGGGACGGCCTTTATAAAATTCTCCCCAAGATTGGATGTCCACCTCAGCTCCTCAACATCATCAAGTCCTTTCATGAGGAAATGAAGGGCACTGTAATTTTTGATGGCGTAACAACAGATTCCTTTGATATTCAAAGTGGAGTGAAGCAGGGCTGTGTCCTAGCACCAACTTTATTTGGGATCTTTTTTGCTGTCATGCTGAAACATGCTATTGGAACTGCAACAGAGGGTATTTACTTCCAGACCAGATCAGATGGAAAACTCTTTAATCTCTCTAGATTGAGAGCAAAGTCTAAAGTCCAGCTGAAATGCTTCTGGGATTTCCTCTTCACTGATGATGCTGCCATCACTGCTCACTCTGCTGAAGACCTTCAACAACTTATGGATAATTTTAGCAAGGCCTGCCAAGATTTTGGATTAACAATCAGCCTGAAAAAAACACAAGTCATGGGTCAGGACGTGGATTCACCTCCCTGTATTACAATTTCAGCACAAAAACTGGAGGTCGTCCATGACTTTGTGTACCTCGGCTCAACTATCTCTGACACTCTCTCTTTAGATACTGAGCTGATTAAACGTATTGGTAAAGCGGCCACCACATTTTCCAGACTTACAAAGAGAGTATGGCTTAATAAGAAGCTGATGGAATATACAAAGATCCAGGTCTATAAAGTCTGCGTCCTGAGCACACTCTTGTACTGCAGTGAGTCTTGGACCCTTTATACATGGCAGGAGAGAAAGTTGAACACTTTTCATATGCACTGTCTCCGACGTATTTTTGGCATCACCTGGCAGGACAATGTTCCAAATAGCGCAGTCTTGCAACATGCTGGAATTTCTAGCATGTATACACTACTGAAACAGCGATGTCTACACTGGCTTGGGCATGTCGTGAGAATGGCTGATGGTCGGATTCCGAAAAATCTCCTGTATGGAGAATTAATGCAGGGAAAGCACCTCAGAGGGAGACCACAGCTGCAATATAAGGATATCTGCAAGAGGGACCTAAAGGCCCTGGGAATGGACATTAACAACTGGGAAAACTTGACCTCCGATTGTTCAGCCTGGAGGCTAAAGACGCAGCATGGCCTTCTCCAATTCGAAGAGACATTTGTTCGGCAGGCTGAGGAAAAGAAGCAGTCCCGGAACTAGCAAAATCTGGGGGCTGGGCAGGGGACAGAATGTATCTGCCTTCAGTGTGGAAGGGATTGCCACTTTCGAATTGGCCTTTTTAGTCACACTAGATGCTGTTTTAGGAACCCTTTTTAGAGCACAATACCATAGTCTTTTGAGACTGAAGGATGCCAATGATGATGAAAGGAATGGGATCCTAATCCTATGGTGAAAAAATAGTTAAGAGTAAATCACATAGCTGATGATGCTTAAGTAAAAATGAAGAAAATTGCAAGTGAAGACACCAATCAAAAGTAATTTGAAAATACCTTACATAACAGTTTTATTGTTTTTTGTCAAGTATTATCTAATAGTTTTTCATTAATATTTTAAAACTCTTATAACAAAATATAGTTTTGTGTACTTCTTTTTTTTTTATAAATAATTTTTATTTCCATTTTCCAACATCATATTTATATGCAAACTATTATCTATCATTAATCATTAATCATACTGATTCAGGCCTGCCCGATTGCCACTTCCTTTCTTCACAACCTCCCTCTCTACCCTCTACTACTTTCACATCCTTCATCTCCTTCACTTTACTACTTCCTCTCCTCCTTCTCCACTCCTCCCTTCTTACCCTATCTAACCTTCTTATTCCCCTCCTCCTTCTCTACTCTTTCCTACCTACTTTCTTCCCTCCTTTTACTTCTCTCTCCTTTTCTTTCTGATATGGCAATCGAGCATCCCCAATATCATTTTAAATTTTATTTTCATATCTTCAAAAATTACTATGCATTAATAATCAATCCATGTATCATTTTCCCCCCCTTCCCCTTCACCCCTCCCCCCCGACTTCCCAGAGCAAATACCGGGTATTATGACCAACAATCACAAGCTAAAGTATACAAAATAAACATAACCTCCCACCTTTAAAAATTTAAAACTTTAGATCCCCTCACAATAAAAATAAAGAGATAGGAAAGAATAATAAAAAGAAAAAAAAGAAAAGAAGCAATACCAACTTCACATATTACATCTTCTTACAATCCATTTTTAAAATTAATCCATCTTCTCAAATTCAATTTTTTTTTCTTTTTTCCACTTGTATATTCCTTCAAATTTCGTAAGTCCATTTCTCAAATTACAGTCCATCTTCTCGAACTCAAATTTTCATCACTTATATATTTCTTCAATTACCATAACATTTAATGTCCGTTCTTCTTACAGTCCATTTTAAAAATTAGTCCATCTAAGATTCAAATTTTTTTCTCACCCACTTGTATATTCCTTCAAATTTCATGTCCATTTCTTAAATTACAATCCAGCTTCTCAAATTCAAATTTTTATCACTTATATATTTCTTCAATTGTCATAACATTTAATATCCAATCTTCCAATACTACTCCCAATCAAATATCATTTCAAATAAAATCTCTCAAATATAATATTTCCAGCTTAACTTCATAACTTTTACTATCTATAAACATGTCAGTTAAAACAAATAATCATTTAAACTACATCCACAATATAACAGTAAACAATTAAAATCATTACATCCACATTATCTAAATTCATAAATTTCACTTTCCATCCTTCACAATTAAATAATATCATCCCATAGATTTATACCATACAAATAGCAAATAACAAAAATCCTATAATTTATATCCTAAAGAAATCAATTCCAAAAATTAACCATAATCATCATATTCACATCTTAAACATTCCTCCCCTCTCCCATTCTATTTTCCATCATTTCCAAACCAATTAACTTAGCATCTAACAACAAAGGATTCCCACTCTTTAAAACATTAATATAAAAATGTCTCGCTTTCATAACTGAATTAAGAAAATACTTTCTGCCTCTAAAATTCACTGACAAGCCCATTGGAACTTCCCATCTAAAATATATCTGATGTTTCTTAAACTCATCCACTAAAAAAGCAAATTCTCTTCTCTTTCTTAACATTTTAGGAGGAATTTCCTTCATCATTTTTATATCTTGTCCCAATATTTGAAATTTATTTTTATAAAAGGCTTGCAAAATTTCATACCTAACCTTTTTAGATGTAAAATAAATAACCACATCCCTCGGTACTCTATTTTGTCTTGCCCACCAAGAATTAACACGATAAATTCTTTCAATATTAATCTCAAAATCTTCTGGCTCCACACCCTTTATCTGAGCAAAGGCTTGCGTAAAAATCTCTTTTAAATTTTCCTTCCTATTTTGCTTCAAACCTCTCACCCTTATAGCATATTCCATTAATCTATATTGTAATATTACTCTTTCTTCATCTGCCCTATCTACCTTTGCCTGTATATCTTCCATCTTATTATCTAAATTCCAATTGTTTTGATTTTTTTGTATTTCCTCTATTTTCCTTTGCAACTCTAAATTAGCTTTATTAATTTCTGCAAGATCATCCTCCATCTGAATACAAGAGCTTAATATTTGCGCAATTGCATCCTTTACCATTTTCATTTCCCTCTTCTGCTCTTCCACCACTTCCTTAAAATCCAACATCTCTTTCTCTATTTCATCAAATTTTTGATCTATTTCTAGAAAATGACTCTCCAAAAACTCCTGTAAAGAATTTCTTAATTCCTTTTTGATTTCTTCTTTTAATTTTTGAATCTGAACTGAAGAAATTTCAAAATTTTTAATGACATTTGGCACTATTTGCTTAAAAGCCATTTTTTAAAAAAAATATATAACTTAATAACAGACCAAGAGAAAAAAAAATATTTAGAAAAGAAAAATTCAAAAAACTTTTCTTCTAAATCACTATAATCCCAAAGAAAAAGAAAAAATATAAATCATAAAATTCTCGTTTCTTCCATTTAGTCAGTATCTTCCTGTATATCTTCTATCTTCTATTTCAACACTAGCCATTAGTAAGCATTTCTACTTTCATTTACAGTACACACATTCCACAAAACCGCCATTTGCTTTCTTCTCTCCTATCTTCGCAGCAAATATATCCTCAGGGGCTTACAGTCTTCTTACAAACAAGTACTAAAACTCCAGTTTCTGCTCCGTCCACGTTACAATCCATCATAAATCAATTCCTGTTGTGGAAATTGGACGCTTCGTTTGTTTGCCATAAAGGCAAATGCCTCCCCCAGCCAGGAGCTTATCAGGCTATGGAAGGAGAACTCCCCGTAAGCCTCAGAAGCTTATTAGGGTTTCTCAACTTCAGTCTGAATGCTCATCTTTCCCTCTTTGCCCGAGGGAAAGAATTCCAAGCTGTCGGACCAAGATTTACGATGTCCTGACAGCTCTACAGACTAGGGAGTTAGCAGCTAAATCATAGCTGCTTCTGCACGAAGCAGAGCCAAACCGGAAGTCCTTTGTGTACTTCTTTTATTGTTCTCATTTAAATATTTAATGCATGAAATAATAAACTAATTTTTGGTATATCTTTTTTTTATACTTAAAATGGTCATTAGGGCAAAGAACCAGTTGTTAAATTATTTGAATTTTGATTTTGTTCCAGTGAACCGGCTGAATAGCGTGTCTCACCATGCCTGGCCCCACCTTGCCAGGTGGGGATGAGGAGCCCTTCGATGTGAGTGATGTCAAGTTGGCCATGCCAACCCAGCCACACACCCACTCAGCTGGTCATTAGGGTAGAGAACCGATTGTTAAATTATTTGAATCCCACCACTGCTATAATCCATCAGGTCCTGGTGATTTATATTCATCAAGATCAGGCAGGTATTCTCTTACTATTTTTTTGCTTATTTTAATTTTTATTTCTAGTCTGTCGTTTACAGTTACGTTTTTGGTTGGGCTATAGTTTCTTTTTGCATAAAGACCAATGCAAAGAATGAGTTCAGCAGCTCTGCTTTCTCTCTACTGCTTGTTACTTCCTTGCTGTCTTCTCTCTTTAGTGGGCCATCTGTTTATTTTTTTCTTGTTATCTATATGTTGGAAGAAACTTTTTAAATTATCTTTGACTTTTGTTGCAAGTCTTTGTTCATTCTGAGCCTTTGCTTTCCTGACTTCGTCTTTGTAGATTTTGGCTATCTGCTGATATCCTGCCTTAGTTATGTGTCCCTCTTTCCATTTTTTGTACTTGTCCTTTTTGTCTTTCAATTTATCAGAGAGATCATTGTGCAGCCATGCTGGTTTCTTCTTGGAGTTCTTGTTTTTCTTTTTCAGTGGTACTGTGTTGGACTGGGCATTTATGATCATATTTTTCAGTTTCCCATGCTTCTTAAGTTGTTTTCCCCTTTAGAATTTTCATCCAAGGAATCTTTCCCAAGTTCTCTCTGAGTTTGTTAAAATCAGCTGTTTTAAAATCTAAGACTCTGGTATCATCAGTCAGCCTTCACTCGTACAGCACACATGCTGTGGGCCAAAGTGCACCATGGTATGCAAACACCCATGCTAGGCTGTCTGCAGTATAGCTCAACAGGGAAAAGGTATCTTTCAATCTAAAGGGTGTTTAAACAGGCATTATCCAGGTATTTTTAATATTTCTGATATCAACAGGCAGCCTGCATTACCATCAAGCTATAAGCAGAACAAAATACCTGAATAAGATTGAAGCGCTGCTGCTAGGGGACCAACAGCAAGGTGGTCTAACAGTGATAAGGGATATGAGTGACCAGCCATTTAGCATGATGGAGAATGGTGCATCCTGGTGATTCCTTCATTTGATTGTCCATGGATATCAGCTCCTCTCTGAAACCCTCAACTAGCACTGGGTGTCCATTATGTAACATTAATCCAGGAGGAGAAATACTAATACTACTATCCACTTCAGTGCAGACATTTGATCCAGGGGTGAAATCCAGCAGGTTCTGGCAGGTTCTGGAGAACTGATAGCAGAAGTTTTGAGCAATTCAGAGAACCAGTAGCAGAAATTTTGAGCAGTTCAGAGAACCAGCAAATACTACATCTGGCTGGCCCCAGAGTGGGGTGGGAATGGCAATTTTGCAATATCCTTCCCGCAGGAGTGGGGAGGGAATGGGGATTTTGCAGTATTCTTCCCCTGCAGTGGAGTCGGAATGGAGATTTTGCAGTATCCTTCCCCTGCCACTCCTACCAAACCACACCAAGCCCACCAAGCCATGCCCACAGAACCGGTAGTAAAAAAATTTGGATTTTTCCATTGAGTTGATCTAGTAAAACTTGAATGTGCATTTTAACTATATCTTGTGATATTAACTTCCAAAGGCAGAGAGTTTATTTCCCTGGTCATGCACCTAATGCTAGAAGGGTCAAGAGGTACAGTAGTGCAATTCCATTTTTTATTCTATTTTTCATTTCTTGTTGCCTGAAGGTTGCCTGTGGGATTCCCCACTCCCTCTCTCTCACACACATACATGCTGGGCTTAGTGGGGAAGATGCCAAATAAAGCTTCCTTCTGGAAGAGACATGGTGGCAGTAAGAACTACTAAGCAACTTCAGCAAGGAAGGCACAAATGAAATAATTTATATCTTTATGTAAAATATAAATGCATATTTTAAAGAAGAAAATGCCATGTTCCATCAGAGAAAAATATTTTAAAAAATTTGGCTGACATACTATGATCAGCTTTGCCAGTGTAGGACATTTATCGATCTTCACCAAAGTATTGTTAGACTTGTCTGTCTTTGATTTCTGGATGTTATCCTGAATGATATCCTATACAGCCTCATACAGCAACAATGTCTCCTCAGCACGCAGACTATGATGAACACCTGCCATAATGGCTTTCTTGACTACAAATAAAAGAATATTCTCTGGCCCACCTAGATCATCTGGCATAGATCACCTGATAGTGATTTTCAATGTTGTAATTCAAAAAATTAGAAATACCCAATAAAATTAGCATCATTCAAGAAAAGTTATTTCAGCGTTATCTTATTCAGTTCTTCAAAACATCCTTTCCCCAATTTAATTGGGATGGTCTGAAACAAGTATAAAATTCTAGGAAATATGTTCATCTTAATCGTTGATATTCTTCCAATCAATTATAGTTGTAGATTCTCCCATTTTGCCAAATCTGATGCGATCTGTTTAAGTTTACTATAATTATTCACTTTAAGTGTACTGCATCTTGCTGTCAAATATATTTCAAGATATTTAACCTTGTTTGTGATCTGCATCTCTGAACGTTCTGCCAATTCAGTTTTTTGTTTTATTAGCATGCGTCAGCCTCCACTCCAATCCTCACATCCTTTTGTACTCTTTATATTCAGTAGTTAGATTGCATGGGGTTTTTATGTGTAATGTAAATAGCTTATGGATTCAGTTTAAGTAGAGAGGGCCCTTTAAGAGTGTCGTCTGACATGAGATCAAGGGGAGGGGAGATTGATAGTTTGAATTCAACAGGAATGTTAGAGCGCGGGCTTTCAACGGACATTGCATTCCTGAGATGATTTACAGCCAGAGACCTGCGGAAGAAGATTACCACGGGGGCCCCCGAGAAGGAGCTGGCATTGGACCAGACCTGCTGACCTCTTGGGGGGAGGAGGGACTAATGATGGCATATGGAATGTTAGCCATATTTTGTCTCAGATCCAACGTTATACTGCTGCAGTCATGATGTATTTAGTAAAAGTATTTTTCTTTATTTGCAAATGAAGTCAAGGTGTATTCTTTCCTAAATATAATCAGAGGCAGCTTGACAGCATGTTTTTTTGTTAAAATCTTTGTTTTGACTTTATTATTTTCAATCCTGCCATTTTTCCATATTCTCCTATCTTATCTATCAATTTAATTATAGATTCTAATGGATCTTCAATAATAAAGACTAAGTCATCTGCAAAAATTTGTAATTTGTATTCTTCCTTTTGAATTTTCATGCCTTTTATTTCTTCTTCTTCTCTTATATTTCTATTTAAAACTTCCAGTGTTAAAACAAACAATAAAGGTGACAGCGGGGAACCTTGTCTTGTTCCTTTGGGGGTTTTTTTTAATTGATTCTGTCAATTCCCCATTTATCATTACTTTGACTGTTTGTTTATGGTATATGGCTTCTATGGTCTTGATGAACTTTCTACCAAAGATCATCTGTTCCATTTGTAAAAGCATAAATGCCAGTTCACATTATCAAAGGCTTTCTGTGCATCAAGAAAAATCAGGGCCATCTGTTTGTCAGGATGGGCCTCATAGTACTCCAGGGTATTAAAGACTGTCCTCATATTGTTTTTAATGTGTCTCTTAGGCAGAAACCCATTTTGATCAGAATGTATAAAGTTATTTAAGTATCTTTTAAGTCTTTCTGCCAATATTAAAGCAAAAAATTTATAATCTGAGTTTAACAAAGATATAGGTCTGTAATTCTTGATTTGCTGCAAATCTGTATCCTCTTTTGGAACAAGTGTAATATAAGCCTCAGTCCATGTCTCAGGTAGCTTCTTCTTTAACATCACTTCATTCATGACTTCCAATAATGGGAGACCCAACGACTCCTGAAATGTCTTATAATATTCTGCTGGCAACTCATCTGGCCACGGTGCCTTCCCTTTTTTTGATTTTTTAAGTGCTTCAATTAGTTCCATCATTGTTATATTTCCTTCCAACATCATTTCAGTGTCTTTAGGAATCCTTGGTAAATTTGCTTTCTGTAGCTATTGCTTAACTTTTTCCTCTTCTATGCTTTCTTGTTCATATAATTTCCTGTAGAATTCTTGTACAATTTTTTTCTTCTCATCATTCCCATAACTAACCTGACCTTGATTATCCACTAATCGTAGTATTTTCCAAGATTCTTTCTCTTCTTTGAAATTATAAGCTAACCACCTACCCGGTTTATTAGCATTTTCAAAGTAATTGAACTATTTGGCAAGGTAGAAAAGTGAGGATAAAACTAAAATTATTGCAAGATGCAAGGTGAAGAGGTGGCTTTGGTCTGCCAAATTGAGAACTATACTACCAAGCTGTAAGTTTAATGTGGATTAAAGAATGGATAACCTTAAGAAACACTAGAATATTGACTTTAGAAGGACATGATCTGTTATTGGGATGGCATGCCTTTTTATGGTATAGAGAAGCTAAAACACAGGGGTATTTTAGAAGACATTTTATAAGAGAGGCTTTGTTATTAAATTGGGAAAGGATTAAGAAAAACCATTATTTAAAAATTCCAGTCTGGGTATCAACTATTGAGGCATTCTCATATTCAGTAATATTTAGAAAGGAACAAATTGTTAGATATAATGAATTGTTGAATGAAAAGGGTGGACAGGATTCCAGAAACATCTGGTAAAAAGAAAGGAGGAGGCTTATGCCTATATATTAATAGAACCTGGTGTCAAGATTTTAATATAATTTACAAATTCTGTGACAACAATTTAGAGACTCTAATTATCAACTGCAAACCTTACTATTCGCCTCGTGAATTTTCCTCATTTCTTCTAATTGCTGTTTATGTCCCACCACAAGCCTGTGTAAACAAGGCATTACGAACTCTAGCTGACCAAATCATGGAGGCTGAAGCCAAACACCCTGATTCACTGGCCATTGTTTTGGGAGATCTAAACAAGGCAAACTTAAGGAAAGAGCTACCAAAATACTTTCAGCATGTCAATTGTCCCACCAGAGGCAAGAATACTCTAGACCATTGCTACACAACACTAAAAGATGCCTATCGGTCTTTACCACGTGCAGCTGTAGGACACTCTTATCATTGCATGATTCACCTTGTACCTGCTTACAGGCAAAGACTTAAAGCCACAAAACCAATAATTAAATCAGTGAAAACCTGGACGGAGGAATCAGAATTAAAGCTACAGGCATGTTTTGACTGCACTGATTGGAATATTTTTAAAGATACCTCTGCAGACCTGGATGAACTCACAGATACTGTAACATCATATGTCAGCTTCTGTGAAGACCTATGTGTACTTACAAGGAACTTGCGAATACACAGTAACAACAAACCTTGGTTTACACTTAAACTTAAGCAGCTACGACATTCCAAAGAGGAAGCCTACAGAAAAGGTGATAAAATGCTGTACAATCAGGCCAGAAATGCACTAACAAGGGAGATAAGAGCAGCAAAAAAACAGCTACTCTGAAAAGCTAAAGGATCAGTTTTCAGCAAATGAACCAGCAAACATGTGGAAAACTCTTAAAAATATCACCGGCTATGGCAAACCTCCTTCCCAGGCTGAAGGTAATCAACAACTGGCAGATGACCTGAATGAGTTTTACTGCAGGTTTGAAAGGAAACTACAGCCACCTATCTCCACAACCCCCATCTCAGACACACCAACAACAGCCAAGCCTCCTACAACTGACCCCATTTCATTGGGTTCACAACCCCTAGTGATCACAGAAAAGGAAGTGCAGGACCTATTTCACAGACAAAAGCCAGGAAAAGCTCCAGGCCCAGACAAGATAACTCCTTCTTGCTTAAAAGTCTGTGCTGACCAATTGGCCCCCATCTTCACCCATATTTTCAATAAATCACTAGAGATGTGTTATGTTCCTTCTTCCTTCAAACGCTCTACCATCATCCCAGTGCCGAAGAAGCCCACCATCAAGGAACTGAATGACTAAAGACCAGTTGCTTTAACATCTGTAGTCATGAAAACCTTTGAAAGGCTAGTGCTTTCCTACTTGAAAACCATCACGGATCCGCTGTTAGACCCCTTGCAATTTGCAAATAGATCAACAGATGATGCTGTTAATATGGCTCTGCACTACATCCTACAACATCTTGAGTCTCCAAAGACCTATGCAAGGGTCCTTTTTGTAGACTTTAGTTCAGCATTCAATACCATCATTCCAGACATTCTTCTAACTAAGCTAAACCAGCTACAGGTACCGGAACAGACTTGTAAGTGGATCACAAGCTTCCTAACAAACAGGAAGCAGCAGGTGAAGCTAAGCAAGATCACATCAAATACCTGTACAATTAGCACAGGGGCCCCCCAAGGCTGTGTGGTCTCCCCACTTCTCTTCTCTCTGTATACCAATGACTGCATCTCCAATGATCCATCTGTTAAGCTACTGAAGTTCGCAGATGACACAACAGTGATTGGTCTCATTTGAGACAATGACGAATCCGAATATAGACGAGAGGTGCAACCAAAACAATCTGGAACTGAACACACTCAAAACCGTAGAAATGGTGGTAGACTTTAGGAAAAACCCTTCCATATTTCCACCTCTCACAATACTTGACAACACAGTATCAACAGTAGAAACCTTCAAATTTCTGGGTTCTATCATATTGCAAGATCTCAAATGGACAGCTAACATCAAAAACATCATTAAAAAAGGACAACAAAGAATGTTCTTTCTGTGCCAACTCAGTAAGCTCAAACTGCCCAAGGAGCTGCTGATCCAATTCTACAGAGGAATTATTGAGTCTGTCATTTGCACCTCTATAACTGTCTGGTTCGGTTCTGCAATCCAACAAGAAAAACACAGACTTCAGAGGATAATTAGAACTGCAGAAAAAATAATTGCTACCAACCTGCCATCCATTGAGGACCTGTATACTGCACGAATCAAGAAGAGGGCCGTGAGACTTCTGGTGGCTCCGCTCTCTCCGAAGGACGCCCTAAGGGCGCCCGCGCTGGGATTCTGTAAAAAGCCAGCGAAAACAGCGGCTGAAAGTACCTTCCCCGGTAAAGGGGAAGGGAAAGAGCAAGAAGAAGGAAAGGTAGAGCTCTCTCTAGAGGCCCCGTTTGGGGAACTCGAAAGGGAAAGTTCCCTGGAAATCCTTCTGCAGCAGCTCCAGCCCCAGCGTGTCTCTGCTTCATGCAGACAGAGAAGAGAGTGACCATTTCTGCTTCAAGTGATTGTTATGGATATTTATAAGCAGACGGAATAAACACAGGAGATCAGTCATTTAAATTGCAAGTATTAAATCTGACTTCTATTTTTTTTTTTTTTAATTTTCTCTCATCACACAATGAAATCAACACAATGAAATAAAATGGCATTTACTTGCTGAGAAAGTGAAAGTGAATGGAGACTTTATCTTATTGTACTGGACTGTGGATTGTTGGATTAGTTTGTTTAAGTATTTTATAAGGGGATTTTCAGCAAGAACTTTGCCATGAAGGTTTTTTCAGAAGAATGGATTCGTGACTTTATACAGGATTATACAGAAAGAATGTATTTAATTACTCAAAAATACGAATTGGAAAAAAATGGAGGCGTTTTGGATGAGAGTTTGGAGGAAATTAACCAATGTAATCAGGACTTGGAATATGGAATGGAGGAGATACAAACAAAAGTGGATAAATATGAAGATAGGATCCTGAATAAACAAGTTGATGTAAAGAAGCCTTTTTTAAAAAGTTTGGATGAAATGCCTGAATTTGTGCTCAAGAGGCTGTCTCCCGAAATGGAAAACTTCACAGGGTTAATGCTTTCCAAGAGTTCTCTTTTCGGATTGAGGGAATATATGGCAGTAACTCGTGGATTCTTGGACATAAGGAACTATTAGGAAATATTGCGACTGATTTTTCAAAAGGAGTAATGAAGGAAAGACAGAGACTAATGCATCAAAAAAAATGGCAAGAGATAAAAGTATCATCCTTGAAAGAATTTTTTTTTTTGAAATATTAACAGAAAAAGATATTAGCGTCCCTGAAAGACAATACGTGAGGAAGATCTGGAAGAAATGGGTTGATTATTTGTTTTATAACTATCATAAAAGACTATATTTGGATTTATACTGGATTTTGACGAGGAAGGACTAAAGTTGAATAGATATTGTAATTTCCCTGTATTGAAATTTTATAATCTGTTGTATTGAATTTTAAATAGAATATTCTCGAAAGATCTTATGTAAGAAAGACTTGGGGGGAAAATTATATGGTTATAGAAGCTATAAGGGAGATATTCTCTGAATTGGATTGGATTTTTATGCTTTAGCTGGTTTTAAATACTTTAGGATTAATTTGTTCTATTGATTTATATATTTTATTACTGTTTATTGTTAATTTTTTGAATGATTTTGGTTATGTAAGGAGGAAGTCAGAGCTAGAGAGGGAAAATTGGTATAATAGTTTTGGGGAAATTTTTTTTTTTAGCATATGTTTGTTTTATTTTTAACTATACCTTGTGCTTGTTCCGGGAAGTGAGGGGGGAAGGGGGGAGGGGGTTTGTGAAGGGAAAGGGGTTGGGGGGAAAGGGGGAAAAAAATTTTTGTAAAACTTTTTGAATAAAAAAAAAGAAAAGAAAAGAAGAGGGCCGTGAAAATATTTGCAGATCTCTCGCATCCAGGACATAAACTGTTTCAACTCCTACCCTCAAAACGACGCTATAGAGCACTGCACACCAGAACAACTAGACACAAGAACAGCTTTTTCCCGAAGGCCATCACTCTGCTAAACAAATAATTCCCTCAACACTGTCAGACTATTTACTGAATCTGCATTACTATTAATCTTCTCATAGTTCCCATCACCAATTTCTTTCCACTTATGACTGTATGACTATAACTTGTTGATGGCAATCCTTATGATTTATATTGATATATTGATCATCAATTGTGTTGTAAATGTTGTACCTTGATGAACATATCTTTTCTTTTATGTACACTGAGAGCATATGCACCAAGACAAATTCCTTGTGTGTCCAATCACACTTGGCCAATAAAATTCTAATTCTAATTCTAATTCTAAACTAAAAACAATCCAAGAATTAGAAACACAAGGTGTAAAAATGAATTGGTTTTCATATTTGCAAATATGCTCCAGATATGATAAAGACTTTAAAATAGAAGGCTTTTATTTTATTTATTTTATTTATTTATTTTTGTCACAACAATATACATAAGCATCACACAAAATGGTTATATAGTATATTTATTTATTTATTTATTTATTTATTTATTTATTTATTTATTTATTTATTTATTTATTAGATTTTTATACCGCCCTTTTCCCGAAGGACTCAGGGCGGTTTACAGCCAGATAAAAACATAAGAACAATATAAATACAAGATAAAATACTATTTAAAAAACTTATTCAATTTGGCCCAAATTAAGATAAATTTAAAACAATAAAACCCATTAAAATTAAAACTATATAAAAATCTAAAATCCTATGCCAGTCCTGCATGAATGAACAAATACGTTTTCAACTCGCGGCGAAAGGTTCGAAGGTCAGGAAGTTGGCGAAGTCCTGTGGGAAGTTCATTCCAGAGGGTAGGGGCCCCCACAGAGAAGGCCCTTCCCCTGGGGGCCGCCAGCCGACATTGCTTGGCGGATGGCACCCTGAGGAGTCCCTCTCTGTGAGAGCGCACGGGTCGGTGAGAGGCAATCAGTAGCAGTAGGCGGTCCCGCAGATAACCCGGCCGTAAGCCATGGAGCGATTTAAAGGTAGTAACCAGCACCTTGAAGTGCACCCGAAAGACTACAGGTAGCAAGTGCAGCCTGCGCAGGATTGGTGTCACATGGGAGCCACGAGCGGCTCCCACTATCACCCACGCAGCTGCATTCTGCACCAACTGGAGCCTCTGGGTGCTCTTCAAGGGGAGCCCCATGTAGAGAGCATTGCAGTAGTCCAAGCGAGAGGTAACAAGAGCATGAGTGACCGTGCATAGGGCATCCTGGTCCAGGAAGGGGCGCAATTGGCGAATCAGGCGAACCTGATGAAAAGCTCTCCTGGAGACGGTCATCAAGTGATCTTCGAAAGACAACCGACCATCCAGGAGAACGCCCAAGTTGCGCATCCTTTCCATCGGGGCCAATGACTCGCCCCCAACAGTCAGCCGCGGCTGCAGCTGACTGTACCGGGGTGCCGGCATCCACAGCCACTCCGTCTTGGAGGGATTGAGCTTGAGCCTGTTTCTCCCCATCCAGACCCATCCAGCTTCCAGACACCGGGACAGGACTTCAACGGCTTCGTTGGGGTGGCCTGGGGTGGAAAAGTACAGCTGCGTATCATCAGCGTACAGTTGGTACCTCACCCCAAAACCACTGATGATTTCACCCAGCGGCTTCATATAGATGTTGAACAGGAGAGGCGAGAGAATCGACCCCTGCGGCACGCCACAAGTGAGGCGCTTCGGGGTCGATCTCTGCCCCACTGCCAACACTGTCTGTGACCAGTCAGAGAGATAGGAGGAGAACCACCGATAAATGGTGCCTCCCACTCCCAAACTCCCCAGCCGGTGCAGCAGGATACCATGGTCGATGGTATCAAAAGCCGCTGAGAGGTCTAATAGGACCAGGGCAGAAGAATAACCCCTATCCCTGGCCCTCCAGAGATCATCAACCAACGCGAGCAAAGCCGTCTCTGTACTGTATCCGGGCCGAAAGCCGGACTGGAACGGGTCTAGATAGACAGTTTCATCCAGGTATTGGGGTAATTGGGGTAAACATATATATGAGGAAATATGAGGAAGTATAAGCATATATGTATAAGAATAAAAAATACAATAGGACAGGAATGGTAGGCACGTTTGTGCTCTTATGCACGCCCCTTATAGTCCTCTTAGGAATGGGGTGAGGTCAATAGTTGAAAGTTTTTGGTTGAAGCTTTTGGGATTATGAGAAGAGACCACAGAGTCAGGTAATGTGTTCCAAGCACTGATAACTCTGTTACAGAAGTCATATTTTCTGCAATCTAGATTGAAGCGGTTAACATTAAGTTTAAATCTGTTGGTTGCTCTTGTATTATTGTAATTGAAGCTGAAGTAGTCTTTAACAGGAAGGACATTACAATAGATGATTCTATGAGTTAAACTTAGGTGTTGTGGAAGGTGACAGAGTTCTAAGTTTTCTAAACCTAGGATTTCAAATCTGGTGGGATAAAGTATTTTGTTGTTTTCAGAGGAGTGGAGAACTCTTCTTGTAAAATATTTCTGGACATGTTCAATTTTATTGATGTCAGAAATGTGGTGTGGGTTCCAGACAGGCGAGCTATATTCAAGAATTGGCCTAGCAAATGTTTTATATTCTCTGGTTAGTAGTGTAGTGTTTTTGGAAAAGAAGCTACGCAAGATTAGGTTTACAACTCTTAGAGCTTTTTTTGCTATGTAGTTGCAGTGGGCTTTGGCACTTAGATCATTTGATATGAAAACTCCAAGGTCTTTAACAGGGTGGGGGTCATCTGTAAGGTAATGTCCATCAAGCATGTACTTAGTGTTTGGATTCTTTTTTCCAATATGTAAGACTGAGTCTTTGCTGGTTGAGATTTGGAGTTGCCAAGTTTTAGACCAAGCGGTTAGAAGATTAAGGTCTTTTTGAATGGTAGATGTATTGTCAGTGGTGTTAAATTCGACATCGTCAGCAAAGAGAACACATTTACTTGAGATATGGTCACAAAGATCATTTATGTATAGTATGAAGAGTGTTGGTCCAAGAACGCTACCTTGAGGAACGCCACTCTTGACAGGAACAGGATTTGATAGAACATTGCCAATTTTAACCACTTGTTGTCTATTAGACAGGAAAGCAGATATCCAATTGTGAAGGGGTCCTGAAATGCCATAGGATTTTAGTTTTAGGAGGAGTTTATCATGTACTACTGAGTCAAAAGCTTTGCAGAAGTCTATGTAGATTGCATCTATTGCTTTGCCTTGATCAAGATTTGTAGTCCATATGTTTTTACAGTGGAGAAGTTGTAAGTTACATGATAATTTTTTTCTGAAACCAAATTGTTTATTAGAGAGTAGGTTGTTTATTTCTAAGTAGAAGTTAATGGATTGGTTGATGATTGTTTCCATTACTTTGCAGGTGATGCAGCATAGAGAGATTGGTCTGTAATTTTCAACTAAGCTGGGGTCACCTTTTTTGAAGATTGGAATGACTGTGGCTAGTGACCAAAGATTGGGAAGGGAACTGGTTGTGAAAGCTTTATCAAAGATTGTGCTTAGGGGTTCTGCTATATTAGTGGAAAGTTTTTTTAAGAAGTATGCACATAGTTCGTCAGGTCCAATAGATAGAGATAGTTTCAAGTTATGAAGAGCTTTTCCAACATTATCTTCTGTGAAATCTATATGTGTTAAGTCGTCATACTCATTGGTGGTACGATTTGGGAATGTCGGGTATGTGTCATCACTGTTAACAAAAACTGAGCCAAAGAATGTGTTAAAGAGGTTTGCTTTAACTGTTTCGTCATTGCATTCTTTGCCATTAGAATCTTTTAGTGGTGGGATGGATCTTGAGTCTTTAAGTTTATTGTTCACAAAAGTATAAAAGGCACGATTGGAATCTGTGCGCAGAAGGTCCTTTTTGTGCTTGGTGTGGTAATTTGTGCATTCAGTTTTTATTTGGTTGCATATATTTCTATAGCGGTTTTTGAAATTTGCTACATAGCCCTTTTTGTTTCTTCTCCAGAGGGATATTTTTTTTGATTGAAGCTTTTTTATTGATATGGGTAATTTGCTTTTCCTGATCTTGATGGTCGTTTGTGGTATGTATAGTTTAATGACTCTATTGATTTCAAGTAGAAAAACTCTGTAGTGGTCTTCAGCAGTTATACAGGTTGAGAACAGATTTTGCCAGTCCAGAGATGAGAGATTGTTGTTTATAAGATCATAGTTGGCTTTTTTGAAGTTGTAGTTAGGAATACTATTGTTATGGCGATTTATGTAATGGCGTTGTCGTGTCCCACTCCTCCTCTGACGGCCGGGTCTGGAAAGTCTGTCTCAAACGTGGCCACGAAGCCTCTGCAGCTTTGCCAAAGTCCTGTCAGAGTTCTCAGGGCAGGCAGGAATCCAAGGTGTGACTTCAGCAACCAGATTAGACTTTGCCTGACTCAAAGAATGCCAGAAAGCAGATCCTTTATATAGGCCATGGGGTGTGGCTCCATGACTCAGCACTTATCCAGGCCTGCCCCTCCCTTCCTTTTGCTGACGTCGCCTCTCCATTCTCCGGAAGCGTGGATCTGGCCACCTTCCAGCTGCCGGCAATTCTAGCTCGTGACTGGCTTCATGCTCCTCATGCTCACATGCTGTGTGTGTGTGTGGGTTATTTGCTCAGTCTGTCTGGGCATGGTGCCAGGACTGGGGGCTGGAGGCATGCCAGGCCATTCGTCTGCACTATCAGTCTCTGGCTGAGATAACAGGAGATGAGAGGGGCCCGGCTGCGGAGAGGGGGACGGGTGAGGCACAACAGGCGTATATTGAGACAAAAGTCAATCATGCAGTGGTCGCTGTTGGAAAAGGGTTCTTTTATTTGTAGTCCATAAATTGAGTTTGTGTAGTTGCAGAAGATGAGGTCAAGGCAGTTGTTGAGTCTTGTATTGTTAGTTACAAGTTGTTCAAGACCTAGGTTTGTAACAGCATTGTATAGTGTAGTATGGATTGGATCAGTTGTACATTCATTTGTTAACCAGTTAATAAGAGGTAGATTTAGGTCACCCAGGAAGATGAGAGGATATGGGCAAGAGGTAGCCCATGTTAGCAGTGAGGTTAACATATTTGCATGAGTAATGTCATAGTCAGGGGCTCTGTAGCATAGTAAGAATCGAAGTGTGGTGTCGCATACAATAGTTTCAGGAAGAGAAAGTTTGTGTGCTACTTGGATATTTTTTAGATTCAGTGACTTTTTGTAAAAGATAGCCACTCCACCACCTCTTCGGTTTTCACGATCTGATCGATAAACTTGATATTCTTTGTTTGAAACAATGGAATCAAGAAGGCATGAGTTCAGCCATGTTTCACAAACAAATATAATATCAAATGTACCACTGTTTAATAAGAGGATAAATTCAGGTAATTTGTTAACAATGCTTCTTGCATTTATCAATTTGCATTTAAGATCTGTAGTGATTGCCCTAGACATGCAATAGAGAATATAAATATAGAACAGAAACAGGAAATGATTACATATAAAGAACTTTTGTATGCTGAAGGAGGTAGATTGCAATTAAAATCATTACAGGTATTAAATGAAGAAGGGAGGAATTATACTTGGTTTCAATATGGGCAAATAAGTGCTAGATGGAAAGAAGATCAAAAAATTGGTATAATGCAAAGAGAGGAAAATTTAATAAAGCAAATTAGAAATCAGACCCAGGAGCATATAAAGAGATTGTATAATGTGTTGCTTGAAATAGATTCGGAAAAGGATTTGGTAAAGGATTGTATGATAAAATGGGCACAGAATATTCAGGAACCAATAATGTTGGAAACATGGGAGAAAATCTGGGTTAGAAATGTTAAGTTTACACAAGCACAGAATTTAAGGGAAAATTTTTATAAGATGTTTTATAGATGGCATTTAGATCCCAAAAAATTATCATGTATGTATCCTAATATCCAAGCGAAATGTTGGAGGTGTGATTGTGATGATGCTACATATTTTCATATTTGGTGGACCTGCAAGAAAATTAAGGTCTTTTGGATAAGAATTTGGTGGATTATTCAAAATGTACTGAAGAAGAAGATAAAGTTCCTGCCACAATTTTTCCTTTTGGGAATTATAACGGATTGTACAGGGATTGAGACTAAATTGATTCTGAATTTAATAACAGCAGCAAGACTGTTGATTGGACAATACTGGAAGAAAGAAGAGATACCTACAATAGAAGAATGGATATTGAAAGTTATTAATTTGGCTGAGATGGCTAAAATCTCAGCGTTTTTAAAAGACAATACGCAGGAAAGATATTTAATTGAATGGAAAAAATGGATTGATTATCTACAAAACAGATATCAGATTAAGAAATATCAGATTGCCTTTGAATAATTAGAAAGTTATTTTATGTAATGGGGAGGGGGTTGGGAGACGAAAAGCTTTGGATGTGGTTATTTGGATTGGAAGGGAAAATTTTATTCTATGTTTGGTTTATGTATAACTTTACCTTGTGATTGACCCGGGAAGCGGGGTGGGGAGGGGGGTGTTTTGTTTTTTTTTTGGGAGGGAGGGGGAAAAAAGGGGGGAAAATGTTTTTGTTTTTTTAAAACTCTTTCAATAAAAAAAAAAAAAAGATCTGTAGTGATTGGTTTTGAAGAGGTAAAGGGCGTGCATACCTAGTTTTGGATGTTAGTTGGTTGAGGGTTATGTACAACAGGTGGTTGTATACAGTAGGTGGTTGGATGGGTGGATGGATGTTTTGGGTGGTGAGTATTTGGATGTTGGGTATTTGACTGTTTGTTGAGATGGTTGGTTGGATGGTTGGTTGGATGGCTGTTTGGATGGTTGGTTGAATGGCTGTTTGGATGGTTGGTTGGATGGCTGTTTGGATGGCTGTTTGGATGGATGGTTGGGTGATGGGAACTTGATTGAACATTGGGACGGCTGGTTGGATGTTTTGGGTGATGGGGGTTTTGGTGGTGAGTTTTTGATTGAAGGTTTTATTTTTTATGCAATCAGCACGGTAGTCAACATATAGGTTAGATTCACCATTGTCTTGTCTTCGTTTAAGTTCTGTGCGGAGTTCACGAGAACGTATCCATTGCAGAAAAGATAGATCAGGACGTGATCTAAGTTTACTGTAGGCAGGGTTGGTTTTAGCAATTGAGTTTATATTATAAATGAACTTAGGTTTCCTGTCCTCATTTATGCAGATGACTCTACAGAATCTTGGTACTATTGATCCATCACTGTTTTTATATTCTGGTCCATCTCTGGAGACTGCAATTATTTCATTTGGGGAGATGGTTGATGTATTAAAATTTCCAATTATATTGCGAATCTTAGTGATATTTGGTTCCTTAGTGTTTTCTAATCCAAATAATATTGCATTATTTATTTTTTGTCCTCTCTCCATGGCATCTCTAATTAGTTGGTTAGTAGTTATTTGTTGTCTAGGTTGTGTTGTAGGTTGTGTATTATGTAATGTTAGATGGGTTGGGAAGAGATTTAGATCAGTTAAGTTTTCATTTTTTTGAGTTATAATTTGTTTTACCAGATTTGTGAAACTTTGTTCAATAACCGTTAGTATTTTTTTCTAAGTTTTGTTCAATAGCTAGTATTCTTTCTTCTAAGTTTTGTTCAATAGCTAGTATTCTTTTTTCTAAGTTTTGTTCAATAGCTGCTATCATTCTTGTTTCTAAGTTTTTATTAGCGTCAATGGTTGATCTGTTGGATTTTCTGGCTGGCATAGTGATATTTTTTGAATTTTTATGTAATTAGTATTGAAGCAGTATCTTTCTTATTTCTTTTATTATTATTTTTTTTTCTCTTTTCAATTTCAATATTGAAGAAGTATCTCTCTCTTAATCAATCTTCCTCAATTTCTATCTCTCCCTCTTTCACTTTCTCTGGTAATAAGTTTAGAGTTATGATACTGGAGGTTGCAGAGAAGGAAGTGATGGGAGAATGGAGGTGGGCAAAAGCAGCAGGGACGGCAATTGCAGATGTTGAACTCACCCAGTGTTGTGGCTCCCGCCCCCGAACCTGGCCCCATGCCTGAAAGTGCCTGGGAGCCGGGCCTGCTGCCAGAAAGTGACTCAGAGCCGGACCTGCTGCCAGAAAGTGACTTGGACAGTGAGGGGGAAGGACCGTCAGGACTTACCTTGGAAGCACCGGCCTCCCTGGCTCAGCTCCAGGAGCCAGAAGCAGGCCAGGTGAAAGAGATAACGAGGCCTCCTTCCCCTGACTCTTTCCCCCCCACCCCAGGCCATGCCTGCAGACCCAGCTGACAGCAATCAGGCTTGGCTGAATCCTAGGTTTCGTAGGCAGGAGAGAAGGGAACAACAGAAGCGGGGGAGGGGCAGGCCTAGGAAGTGTTGAGTCATGGAGCCACACCCCACAGGATATAAAAGGCAGTAAGAGCTGGTGTGTCTCTTTGTATCAGGCAAATCCACGGATTGACTAAAGCTGAAGGTTGTGACTCACCAGCATCTTGGCAGCTAATAAGAGCTCTTGGCAGATGCTGGCTCTTTTGCTGTCAGAGTTGATAAGAGCCGGCTAATTAAGCCATCGTTCGGACGGAGGCGAGGAGGACATAACACCCTGGCAATCCACTATGTTAACGGTGAAGATTCGGCGGGAAATTCAAAATTCACAACAATACCCCGTCATTGATTAAACTGGGCAGTCGAAGTCCTTTAAGTATGGAATGATGGAGGTGGGTGGGGTGCGGTGGGGATGGTGCTATACCTCCTTAGCAACTCACCCGGTCCTGGCGATCCACTCAGTCCTGGCGATTACGCTCGGTCCTGGTGATTCCGGTTCTGATTTATATTATATTAGCCCTCAAAGCAGCTTAATGGACTTATAATTGTTTATCTGTAGAGAGCCAGGAGTTCTACAAAGATGTCTGGCTGCCAACTGTCGTTAACTGGCACTTATTATTTTATAATAATTTGACTAATTTAGATAAAATTTTAACAAGTACAGATGATAATTTAATTAGGAAACTATATGGATACTTATTAGAGGTTAAAGTAGAAGAACAACAAGTTAAAGAGACCATGATTGCTTGGGGGAAAAACTTTGGGCATAGGACTGATTTAGAAATATGGCAGAAATTGTGGATGCAAAATTATAAGATGACAATGTCTACTGCGTATAAAGAGAATTTGTATAAGATGTTTTACAGGTGGCACCTACCTCCGACAAGAATAGCCAGAATGTTTAAGAACAAATTAGAAAAATATTGTAAATGTCAACAGATACCTGGTTCTTATTACCATATGTGGTGGACATGCGCAGAAGCTAAAAGATATTGGACTAAAATCCACACATGGTTGGAGAAAATGATAAAAAAGCATACAGACTTTAAACCAGAAGTTTTTCTATTAAAACTTCTATTATACCCGAAACCTATAATAGAGAATTGAGATATTTAATTGTGAATGTAATAACAGCAGCTAGGATTGTATTGGCAAAGAACTGGAAAAATGAGAAATTGCCATTGCAAGATGAAATTATTAAGAAAATAATGGAACGTGCATAAATGAATTGACATTTGAAATTAGAGAAGATAAGCAATATTATAAGATATGGGATTTATTTTATCAACGGTTAGAAGGGAAAATATGATAAAGAGGATTGGAGCTTTTAAGGCAAGAATTACTGAATGATATAACTGTTTTAAGATGATGGAATAAATGGAGTAATAAGATAAAATATTGATCCAGAATAACTTATATTAAATTAGAGAATAAAATACTACAGTTAACCTAAGGATCAATTGATTAAAATATCTGGATATATACTGGAAGATAAAGTAAGATTAAATAAATTAACGATACAGTATGCAATTGTTGAAATTGCACAAAAGAATTGTAACCCACCAACCGACACATTATATCTGAATGGAAGATGCTTTTATGTTTGTATGTTTCAAAAAAGAAAAAAAAAGAAAAAAAAGAAAAAAGTTATTTCCTTTTCCTTGTCAAGTAGCCAAATTACTCAGTTTGATAATATCGTGCCATCATATTTCAAATATAATACATATATTGTCCAATTACCTATTTATCAATACCTTCTGTCTCTATCTATCTATCTATCTATCTATCATCTATCTATCTATCTATCTATCTATCTATCTATCTATCTATCTATCTATCTATCTAATCTCTATCATCATCGTCATCTCTGCTCAGATTGCAAATATGTCTCTTGTTCATTCAGCTACCTCCACAAATCAAGAAGAATCAGTCATTGTGGATACATCTGACTTGACTGCCAAAAGGATTATTGGGATTGTAATTACCAAAATGCCATTTTATTCAGTTGAGAAGCTCATCTCCAGGACCCAAGGTAGAATGTGCCATTCAGAAACAGATGAGAAGTATCAATGATCTAAAAATTCAAGATATTCAGCAAACAAGGGTTTACTTCCAAGAAGATACCAAGGGGCAATAGAAAATTGTATTCTGGAACTTTAACTACCTTGATATTAACTGGGAGACAAACTCATCAAGTGGGAGATTGAACAGGTTCCTGAACAATCTAGGTGACAACTTTGTCATCCAAAAGGTAGAGGAGGAAATTAGATGAAAACCTATACTGGACCTAATTCTTACTAATAGAGAAGAAGTGATAGAGGAGGTTGAGGTTGCTGGAACTTTGGGTGATAGTGACCACTTTATATTGGAATTCATTTAATGCAAACACAAGGAATACAACTCAATCAAACCAAACTCAGAGAGAACTTGAGAAAGATTCCATGGATGAAAATCTTAAAGGGGAAAGCAACCCAAGAAGCTTGGGAAACTCTGAAAAATATGATCATAAAAGCCAAGTGTAGCACTGGAAAAAGGAAAACAAGAAAGCCAAGAAGAAACCAGCATGGTTGCACAAAGATCTCTCTGACAAACTCGAAGACAAAAAGAATAAGTTCAAAAAATGGTAAGAGATACGTAACTAAGGCAGAGTGCCAATAAAAATTAAAATAAAAAAAACGTTAAGAGAACACCTGTCTGATCTAGACAAGTTCAAATCACCGGGACCTGGCGGATTATACGCCAGAGTTCTGAAGGGTTTTGAGATGTTATCTCAGAATCATTGAACCGTATCTTTCAAAGATCCTGAAGTGTTTCCAGGGAACTAGCTGGAACTGGAAAAGAGCTGATGTGATTCCCATCTTCAAAAAAGGGAAAAAACAGGTCCAGGAAACTGTAGACCAGTTAGCCTGACATCAATACCTGGGAAGATCCTGGAAAAGATTAAAAAAAAACAGATCTGCCAAAACTAGAAGAAAGTAGAATAGAATAGAATAGAATAGAATAGAATAGAATAGAATAGAATAGAATAGAATAGAATAGAATAGAATTTTATTGGCCAAATGTGATTGGACACACAAGGAATTTGTCTTGGTGCATATGCTCTCAGTGTACATAAAAGAAAAGATACCTTCATCAAGGTAAAACACTTAATGATGGTCATTGGGTACAAATTTAACACTTAATGATACAACAATTAATGATAGTCATAGGCTACAAATAAGCAATCAGGAAACAATCAATATCAATATAAATCATAAGGAATACTAGCAACAAAGTTACAGTCATACAGTCATAAGTGTAAGGAGATGGGTGATGGGAAGGATGAGAAATTAATAGTAGTGCAGATTTAGTAAATAGTTTGACAGTGTTGAGGGAATTATTTGTTTAGCAGAGTGATGGCATTCGGGGAAAAACTGTTCTTGTGTCTAGTTGTTCTGGTGTGCAGTGCTCTATAGCGTCGTTTTGAGGGTAGGAGTTGAAACAGTTTATGTCCAGGATGTGAGGGATCTGTAAATATTTTCATGGCCCTCTTCTTGATTCTTGCAGTATACAGGTCCTCAATGGAAGGCAGGTTGGTAGCAATTATTTTTTCTGCAGTTCTAATTATCCTCTGAAGTCTGTGTCTTCTTGGGTTGCAGAACCAAACCAGACGGTTATAGAGGTGCAAATGACAGACTCAATAATTCCTCCGTAGAACTGGATCAGCAGCTCCTTGGGCAGTTTGAGCTTTCTGAATTGGCACAGCAAGAACATTCTTTGCTGTCCTTTTTTGATAACGTTTTTGATGTTAGTTGTCCATTTTAGATCTTGAGATATGGTAGAACCTAGAAATGTAAAGGTTTCTACTGTTGATACTGTGTTGTTAGTATTGTGAGAGGTGGAAGTATGAAAGGGTTTTTCCTAAAGTCTACCACAATTTCTACGGTTTTGAGCATGTTCAGTTCCAGATTGTTTCGGTCGCACCACGAGGCTAGTCGTTCAACCTCCCGTCTGTATGCGGATTCATCATTGTCTCGAATGAGACCGATCACTGTTGTGTCATCTGCAAACTTCAGTAGTTTAACAGATGGATCATTGGAGTTGCAGTCATTGGTATACAGAGAGAAGAGAAGTGGGGAGAGCACACAGCCTTGGGGGGGCCCTGTGCTAATTGTACAGGTATCTGATGTGATCCTGCTTAGCTTCCTGCTGCTTCCTGTTTGTTAGGAAGCTTGTGATCCACTTACAAGTCTTTCCAGGTACCTGTAGCAGGTTTAGCTTAGTTAGAAGAGTGTCTGGGATGATGGTATTGAATGCTGAACTAAATTCTACAAAGAAGACCCTTACATAGGTCTTTGGAGATTCAAGATGCTGTAGGAAGTAGTGCAGAGCCATATTAACAGCATCATCTGTTGATCTATTTGCTCGGTATGCAAATTGCAAGGGGTCTAACAACGGATCTGTAATGGTTTTCAAGTGGGACAGCACTAACCTTTCAAAGGTTTTCATGACTACAGATATTAAAGCAACTGGTCTGTAGTCATTCAGTTCCTTGAGGGTGGGCTTCTTCGGCACTGGGATGATAGTAGAGTGTTTGAAGCAAGAAGGAACATAGCACATCTCTAGTGATTTATTGAAGATATGGGTGAAGATGGGGGGCAATTGGTCAGCCCAGAACTTTAAGCAAGAAGGAGTTTTCATGTCTGGGTCTGGAGCTTTTCCTGGCTTTTGTCTATGAAATAGGTCCTGCACTTCCTTTTCTGTGATCACTAGGGGTTGTAAACCCAATGGGATGGGGTCAATTGTAGGAGGCTTGGCTGTTGTTGGTGTGTCTGAGATGGGGGTTGTGGAGATAGGTGGCTGTAGTTTCCTTTCAAACCTGCAGTAAAACTCATTCAGGTCATCTGCCAGTTGTTGATTTCCTTCAGCCTGGGAAGGAGGTTTGCCATAGCCAGTAATATTTTTAAGAGTTTTCCACATGTTTGCTGGTTCATTTGTTGAGAACTGATTCTTTAGCTTTTCAGAGTAGCTTCTTTTTGCTGCTCTGATCTCCCTTGTTAGTACATTTCTGGCCTGATTGTACAGCATTTTATCAGTAAAGTTATAACCAGAAGCCAAAAGGGTTTGTCAAAAACAAGTTATGCCAAACAAATTTTATTTCATTATTTGACAAAGTGACTGATTCTTTAATTCCCCTGAAGAATTGTTACTGTAACCATATTCAGAATAGTCTGATTGTAATGTTCATGCAACTGTAGAAGGAAAAAATATACTTAGATTTAAAATGGCAAAAAAGCTCAGGCTTAGTGTCCACAAGCCAGTTCTAATGATTATTGTTAAGTGAGTTTGGGTAAATTAAATCAAGGGATTAGAGGTTTTTTTAAAAATAGCTGCTAATTTTGATTTTTAACTAAAGATGCAGTACTATAGCTTTTAGAACAGGATTTCCTGTTAAATGAGTGATATGAGTTTCTTATGATACAATTTATCCCAGCGGTCACCAACTGGTGGTCTGTGGACCACTGGTGGTCCGTGAGAAAATTTTGGTGGTCCACAGAAAAATTATTTGCATTTTTTATATTGCACTAAATCAGGGGTCCTCAAACTTTATCCCCTGGAATGGATACATGCAATGAACGTTTGTGTTGCTGCAGAGAATCTCCCCCTTTGGGTTCTTCTTGTTTGGGGCAGAAGGGGGCAGAAATTCTGACTTGAGGTCTGCTTCAGCCTCCTGGTGCGGGGCTTTGGGCAAAGACTGGAGGGAAGTGCCACTGGTGGCAAAGAGCCGGAGGTTCTTGTTCCAGTGGGACTGCATCATGGCCTGGAACTGGCTGACCATCTCAGCCCACTGAGCCTCCAGGCACATGTACCTGGCTTTGCTCTCCTGCAGGTCTTCCCTCTGCTTGGAAAGCCTGTGCTCGTAGTCCTCAGTGAGGTGCTTCTACTGAGTCTCCTTCTCGGTCAGATCCAATTTGAACTGAGCTGTTTTGCCAACCCTTTCTCGTGGTAGCTGCTTAGCTCCAACAACTGCTTCCTGTTGGGGCCCTAAGGAGCCCGGGAGTGCAGGTAAAGAGTGGCTGGGAAGGGACGGGCGAGTAGAGGCCAATGAGGCACCCCTCAACATGAGTGACATCGACCCACCCAGTCAAATGACCATCTAGCCATGCCCACCCAGCCAGTCATTAGGCAGATCATATTAGTGGTCCACGGGATTTAAAATTATAAATATAGTGGTCCCTGAGGTCCAAAAGTTTGGTGACTCCTGATTTATCGAATACCTTGCTAAGCAATTGCAATTATTATGATGCAAGCAACAATTGCATCTGAATTAATGTTAATTCAGATTAACTGTAATTTTTCTATTGTTTTAAAATTTGACACAAACCAAATGGCATTTCCAGTCCAAGGCCCAATTACTTAAGCCACTTCTTCACATTAAATGCAAGGTCAAGATTTCTGAAACTAGTAACTTGTATCAACACTTTAAAGTGAAATCAGTGTATACACATTTTCAAATATTTTATAGAAGTGAAGTGTTCACAGATGGCTGAAGAAAATCTGTGTGGACTAACAGCAACAGCAGTATGGCACAAAACAAGATCAACCATGCATTTATATATATCTATCAGAGATAAAATTTTGCCTCAACCATCTGGCATTACTATGTTTTCATTATCATCTAGGTGGCTAGGAAAATAGAGTGTTTGACTGAAAAATAATTAAAAATCAATTCTGTCCATTCTACATGGCCAGCTGAATCATGTAAGCATAGCTGTCAGACTGCTTCCGATTAATAGTTAGGAAAGAAACACCTTGACTTCATTTGAAAATAAAGAAAAGTACTTTTACTAAATACATCTGAATGCAATCATAGAAAAGCTGAAACTGAAGCAAAATATGGTAGACAGCACATATCCCTTCATTAGTGATCTCCTCCTGCTTGGACTGCCTGGAATGCAGGGTACGTTGGTAATTCCGCACCTCTGGTCATCATGCTAATTTTGAATCCCTTCCTTCTCCTTTGCAGTAATTGTCAGCCGACGATCTTAAAGGGCCCTCACCCCAATATCATGTAAGGCAATGATACAGCATAAAACATTGAATTACCTAACACTAGACAAGGTAACAATCTAAACAATCTACTAAAATATAAAATACACAATTAGCAGTGAAGATTGGTGAGTGGAGGCTGACATTAGCCTTACTATAAAACAGACATGCTATTGGCAGAAAATTCTGATATTTCCTCACCTGTACTTTTGGGACAGTGAGTTGGCCTTATTCAATTCATCATACCACAATTGAGTCATGCAGATTGTCCAACTGGGAAAAGAGCCATTGTTACTGATGGTTATGTCAAGGAAGCAAGGAAGCAGAAAAATAAAGCAGTAATTCGATTATCTTTTCCTGCTATAAACCTGTTGTGTTCTGACTAAATAGTGACTGTGGATATTGTTTTACTTCATAAAATCAGATGTTGCAAATTTTATCAGTTGGCCAATGTCACGGCAAAATACAGAACACAGGAAAGAATCCTTTGATTCCTGAATCTCAAAACTCTTCTTTCTTTATCAACAGCTGCCTAAGATAGGATATCACTAGGCATTCACTTGTTTCCAAGTGCTCACCTGGGGTCACTTTGTTGTTTAGTTTGAAAGAGAAAATATTAAAAACATCCATTTATTCTCATCAGGTCTTATTCACAGCTGCTCTGCCATGTTTTCTTTTTGTTCAAATCAGAAGGAAATCATGCTGCTTCCCCTATATGTTCTTAACATGCAACTTGAATGTTTTTCCACAGAGCTCTTTCACCCAACCATCCAGGGGTAGTAAATGGAGGCCTTCTCTGGGTAAACTTTAAATATGACCAACTGTGGGAAAAGTCACAACCATTTGCTACATAGGATGGGATCTGTAAAGTCCAAAATTCAGTCTCTAATTTTTTCTCCATCTGAGGCTAAACTTCACAGTACTGAGGCTAGGATTCAGTTGTGTCTTCTGATAGAAAAACAAAGATCAAGAGAGCATTGTGCACCATGTGACTCTGAGCAAGAGAATCCAAAACCTCATTTTCTCTGAGAACTTCTTCATATCAGCTGAGCCCTGCAAGCAGGTGGATAGGTATGCAAAAAGAATTATTAGTCTTAAAAATATTTGTTCAGAATTTGAATCCAGATTGGCTTTTACATTTCTTTTGTGACACAGACTCATAGATTAGATTAGATTAGATTAGATTAGATTAGATTAGATTAACAGAGTTGGGAGGGACCTTATAGGTCATCTAGTCCAACCCCCCCCCAAGCATTTCTGACAAATGGCAGTCCAATCTATTCTTGAAAGCCTCCAGTGATGAAGCTCCCACAGCTTTCGAAGGCAAGCTGTTCTTTTGGTTGATTGTTCTCACTGTCAGAAAATTTCTCCTTATTTCTAGATTGAATCTCTCCTTGATCAGATTCCATCCATTATTCCTTGTCTGGCCTTCAGGTGCCTTGGAAAATAGCTTGACCCTTCCTCTCTGTGGCAGCTCCTCAAATATTGCAACACTGCTAGCATGTCTCCCCTGGACCTTTTCTTCACTAAGGGACCTAGGAGGTCTTCTTGGCCAACTCTTTGCTTGAGCAAGTGACCCTATACCCATGATGGCAAACCTATGGCACATGTGCCACAGGTGGCATGCATAGCCATATGAGTGGGCATACGAGCTCAGCTCCAGTGTGCCAGCTAATTTTCGGGCTTTTTGGGCCCACCAGGCTGTTTCCTGCCTCTGGAGGGCCTCGGGGTGGTGGGGAAGGCCTGTTTTTTGCTATCCCCAGCCTCCAGAGCCTCTCTAGGAGTCTCGGGAGGGCAAAAACGGCCTTCCCCACCCACTCTGAGGCCCTCTGGAGGCCAGAAATGGCTCATTTGCCAACTTCTGGTAGGACCAGAAGGCCCGTTTTTGCTGTCCCCAACCTCCAGAGCCTCTCTAGGAGTCTGGGGAGAGCGAAAATGCCCTCTCCGAGGCTCTCCAGAGGCCAAAAATGGCTCATTTGCCAACTTTCAGTCCCACTGGGGGAGGGGGGAGGCTGTTTTCACCCTCCCCAGGCTCCTAGAAAGGTTCTGGAACCAGGTGAGAAAGAAAAATGGGCCTACAGGGCCATCGCATGCCAGGAGCAGGAGGAGTGGGGGGGTCAGGTGCGCATGTGTGGGGGTGGGGCGCATAGAATTATGTGTGTGGGCACGCATGCACAACCCACACCCACCCCCCTCCTGGCACGCGATGGCAAAAAGGTTAGCCATCACTGCCCTATACCATTTCAGATAAAATACTCACAACCTCTGAAGGCAAGCTGTTCCATTGGTTGATTGCTCTCACTGTTAGGAAATTCCTCCTTAATTTTAGGTTGCTTCTCTCCTTGGTTAGTTTTCATCCATTGTTTCTCATCAAGAAAATATTTTATTTAGTAATCTTCTAGAAAAGCAATACAATGAAATTGTCCACAAAAACTCCCATTTTGCCTCTGTCTGGCAATCCCATTACTGACGTAAATTTCAATAATCATTTTCCAAAAAATAATCTACACTTATAGATTAATTATTATCAATGCAAGTTGTGAGAACATTAAAAAAAAAATTTTTTTTTTAGTAAAAAAGTTTTATTTCCATTTTCCAACAACCTATTCAATATACAGTCTCTTATTCAACATTAGTCATTAACTTTCATTTGTTACTTATTCGGACCTGCCCAGCTACCACTTCCTTCCTTAACAAACCTTTCCTCCTCCCTTCTCTACTTTCTTCTACTTTCTTCATCCTTCCTCTCCTTCGCTTTTCTACATCCTCTCCTCCTTCCCTACTCTTCTCTTCCACCCTTTCTAACCCTCTCTCTTTCCCCTTTCTTCTTCCTCTCCTTTCCCCCTTTTCTACCTCTCTCTTTCCTACCTACTTTCTTCCTTCACTCTCTCCTCTCCCTTTCCATTCCCTTCTGAAATGGCAGCTGAACAGCCCCGATTTCATTTCAAATTATTTCTATTTCTTAATTACATATCTTCAATCATTCCTTTATTTTATTTATTATTTTATTTAATCATATTTATATACCGCCCTATCTCCCAAGGGACTCAGGGCGGTTTACAGGCACTAAAAACAGATAAATAGAATATAAATACAATATAAAACATTTAAAAAACTTATTCTAAAGCCCGTCCAATTAAAAATAGAAATAAAACCCAATTTAAAACCCAAAATTTAAAATCTAGCTCAGTCCTGCACAATTAAATAAGTATGTTTTAAGCCAGCGGAAGGTCCAAGGTCCAAAGCTGACAAAGTCCGGGGGTAGATCGTTCCAGAGGTGGGAGCCCCACAGAAGGCCCTTCCTGGGCGTCGCCAGACGACATTGCCTCGCTGACGGCACCCTGAGGAGACCCTCTCTGTGAGAGCGCACGGACGGTGGGAGGTATTCGGTCGCAGTAGGCGGTCCCGTAAATAACCCGCCCAATGCCATGGGCGCTTTAAAGGTGGTCACCAAAACCTTGAAGCGCACCGGAAGGCCACAGGAAGCCAGTGCAGTCTGCGCAGGATAGGTGTCATATGGGAGCCACGAGGGCTCCATCTATCACCAGCGCAGCTGCATTCTGGACTAATTGTAGCCTCGGATGCCCCTCAAGGGAGCCCCATGTAGAGAGCATTGCAGTAATCCAGGCGAGGCGTCACGAGTGCGTGAGTAACCGTGGATAGGGCATCCCGGTCCAGAAAGGCGCAACTGGCGTACCAGGCGAACCTGGTAGAACGCTCTCCTGGAGACGGCGTCAAATGCTCTTCTAGAGACAGCCGTTCATCCAGGAGGACGCCTAAGTTGCGGACCCTCTCCATCGGGGCCAATGACTCGCCACCGATGTTCAGCCGCGGATTTAGCTGACTGTACCGGGATGCCGGCATCCACAGCCACTCTGTCTTGGCGGGATTGAGCTTGAGCCTGTTTCTCCCCATCCAGACCCGTACGGCCTCCAGACACCGGGACAGCACTTCGATAGTTTCGTTGGGGTGGTTCGGTGTAGAAAAGTACAGCTGAGTATCATCCGCATACAGCTGATACTTCACACCGAAACCACTGATGATCTCACCCAGCGGTTTCATGTAGATGTTAAACAGAAGGGGCGAGAGAATCGACCCCTGCGGCACCCCACAAGTGAGGCTCCTCGGGGACGACCTCTGCTCCCCTGTCAACACCGACTGCGACCGGTCGGAGAGATAGGAGGAGAACCACCGATAAACGGTGTCTCCCACTCCCAATCCCCCCAACCGGTGCAGCAGGATACCATGGTCGATGGTATCGAAAGCCGCTGAGAGGTCTAATAGGACCAGGGCAGAGGAACAACCCCTATCCCTGGCCCTCCAGAGATCATCTACCAATGCGACCAAAGCCGTCTCCGTGCTGTAACCGGGTCGGAAACCGGACTGGAACGGGTCTAGATAGACAGTTTCATCCAGGTGCAAGGGAAGCTGATATGCCACCATACTCTCTACAACCTTCGCCGCAAAGCGAAGGTTGGATACCGGACGATAATTACCTAAAACAGCCGGGTCCAGGGAAGGCTTCTTAAGGAGGGGCCTCACCACCGCCTCTTTCAAGGCGGCCGGGAAGACACCCTCCACCAAAGAAGCGATCGTAATCGCCTGGAGCCAGCCTCATGTCACCTCCCGAGTGGCCAGCACCAGCCAGGAGGGGCACGGGTCCAGTAAACACGTGGTGGCATTCAACCTACCCAGCAACCTGTCCATGTCCTCGGGAGCCACAGGGTCAAACTCATCCCAAATAATGTCGCCAAGACCACCCTCGAGCGTCTCACCCGCATCACCGCAATCTTGGTCCAGACCATCCCGAAGCTGAACGATTTTATCGTATAGATAACCGTTAAACTCCTCAGCCCGTCCCTGCAACGGGTCATCCCGCTCCCCCTGATGAAGGAGGGAGCGAGTCACCCGAAACAGGGCGGCCGGGCGGTTATCTGCCGATGCAATGAGGGAGGAGGCGTAGCTACGCCTCGCTTCCCTCAATGCCACTAGGTAAGTCCTAGTATAGGACTTCACTAGTGTCCGATCAGCTTCCGAACGGCTAGACCTCCAGGAACTCTCTAGGCGTCTTCTCCGGCGCTTTACATTGATCCTTCATCTCCCCCCTCTCCCCCCTTCCCCTCCCTCCCCCCTCCCACCCCCCGAGACTTCCCAAAACAAAGTACAGGGTATAAGATTAACAATCATAAATTAAAATACAACATAAGTCATAATCCATAGTCACTCCTCTCTCTAAGACCTTAACTCCCCTTCCAGAAACAAAAAAGTACATTCTTCTTCCAGTCCATTATATATCCGTCCATTCCACTCCTAAAATCTTCAGAATCTTCCAATTAAATTAGTATTTCCAGTTCATCAATAAAATACATAGTTTTTAATATCCAATCTTCATCAATTAACACCATATATATATCAATCCGTTCCACTCTGAAGTCTTCAGAATCTTATAGTTTTTAATATCCAATCTTCATCGATCAAGACCAAGACGATATTCCATCTTCCAGTATTCATCAGAAATTCTTTTATAATATACCTTTCTTCCTTAAACAGTCTCCCAAATATAATTCATATTTCCAGCTTAAATTCTTAAATTTTTATCCAATCTCCAAAAATAAATATTCTATCTTTTCATATCTTTAATATCACTTACATAAATCAAATAACATTGCTAATATTAATATTTCTTCAATTTACCTTACATCTGTCAAATAACATTATTAAAATTATAACTTATATCCAAAATATATCAGTTATAACAATTAAATTCTATTTAACCAAATACCAACCATCCATAAATTTTTCTATCTGTCCTCCAAAAGTTAAACAATATTCCATCTTCCCATTCCTTTATACCTCACATATATCAAATAGTAACACCTTATACACAAAATAAGTCAGTTGTAAAAATTAAACCATATATATATATATATATATATATATATATATATATATATATATATATATATATATATATATATATATATATATATATATATATATATATATATATATATATATATATATATATATATATATAAAATACCATCAAAATCACATCTTAAGCATTCTCCTTCCCCTTGTCTTCTATCTTACACATTTTCCACCATCTGCTCACCAATCAGCTTAACATCTAACAATAAAGAATTTCCAATCTTTAATATATTGGTGTAAAAATCTCTTGTTTAAAAACTTATTAAGAAAAGATAAGCCTCCAAAAGTTCCTATAAAAAATAATAATTCCATATTTGAAGTGAAGAAGTTTCCAAGATTTTAGTAGTTAGTTCTGTTTGCTTAAGAGCCATTCTTAAACTGTAAAATCTACCAAAAAGAGAAAAAAAAAATTCAATAAACTTTTCTTCTTAAACATTGTGATAAAGAAAAAGGTAAAAAGAAAAAAAAATCATTAACAGTTCTTATTCATTCCATTTAAAAAGTAGCTTATGTTCTTCTCTTCCTTTGTCCTTTTATAGTTTCACTTTCCTTTGTATATTGCAACTATAACGCCATTTTAAATCCACTCAAGTTGAAAGTTAGTTCAAAGGAAAGCTATTTAAGAGCTGAAGTTAAGATTTATTACTTGCAAATTCTTGCTAGTCCTCCTACTTTGTTCTGTCTGTGTTGAGTTCTCTTTAAAAATAAATCTTGGCACAGAGATGGTCGTGGCTTCTCGTTCTGTATAAACAGAAGCACCCTGGGCACGGAGCTTCGTCAGGCTAAAGGGGAGCTCTCACCCTTCGATCCCCTGGTTAAATTCCAGGGGCTTCCAGGGAGCTCTACCCAAACCTGACCACTCTTCCCGCCCCCTTCTCCCGGGGGAGAGAATTCCAAACCGTTTTTTAAAAATTCTTTTTATAATCATGATCTATGCTTTAATTTTTGTACTATAGCAATACAGTGATGCTATGTGCTATAATATAGGGCCGTGATGGTGAACTTATGGCATGCATGGCAGAAGTGGCATGCAGAGCCCTCTCTGTGGGCATGTGCACCGTCACCAGCCAGCACTTCCGGTTCTGTCACGTGCATGTGTGCTGGCCAGCTGGTCCGGTACACATGCACACTGGCCAGTTGCTCTCTTCTGGGTTCTGGCACACACATGCACACCAGAACAGAGCAGCAATCCGGTGCGCATGCATATGACAGAACCATACGCATGCATACTGGCCAGCTGCTCTCTTCCGGGTTATGGTGCTCTGGCTTGCGCATGCACCAGGTTTGACACTTAGTGCCGAAAAGGTTAACCATCACTAATCTAGGATGTATCTGGCTAGGATGTATCTGGCTAGGAATCTAGAACACTGATTTGTGCAAAAGTGTTTTGGGAAACAAAAATGATTTGGGAAAATCATACAACTATTGAAAAAGGAGTTGCAAAAAAATGAATTTGATACTGGACATGAGGGTAGTGGAAAGCATAGATTCATAGATTCATAATAGATTCATAATTGATAACTATTAAATAAATGTCTGTATAAGGTTAAAAAGAAAAATATCTTTTCTTTAAAATGATTTCATTTTTCTATAAAAAATTTCATTTGTAAAATAGTGATTGGCTACCTCTTGTAGTTCAATGAAGCTATGAGCTATGCTGTGCAGGGACACCCAAGATGGACAGGTCATAGCAGAGAGTTCTGACAAAACGTGATCCACTGGAGAAGGAAATGGCAACCACTCCAGTATCTTTGCCATAAAAATCCCATGGACAGTACAAAAAGAAAAAAAAAAGATATGACACCAGAAGATGAGCCCCTCAAGTCAGAAGGTGTCCAATATACTACTGGAGAAGAGCAGAGGGCTAGTACTAGTAGCACCAGAAAGAATGAAGCGACTGGGCCAAAGCTGAAAGGACGCTCAGCTGTGGATGTATCTGGTGGTGAAAGGAAAGTCCGATGCTGTAAAGATTTTTTCTCCATAGGAATCTGGAATGTAAGATCCATGAATCAAGGTAAGCTGGACATGGTCAAACAAGAGATGACAAGATTGAACATCAACATCTTAGGAATCAGCAAACTAAAGTGGACAGGAATGGGCAAATTTAATTCAAATGACCATCAGATATATTACTGTGGGCAAAAATCCCTTAGAAGAAATGGAGTAGCCTTCATAATCAATAAGAGTAGGAAAAGCAATACTGGGATACAATCCCTAAAATGACGGAATGATCTCAGTTCAAATCCAAGGCAAACCATTCAATATCACAGTAGTCCAAGTCTACGCCCCAACCACTGGTGCTGAAGAGGATGAAATTGACCAGTTCTATGAAGACCTACAGCACCTTATAGAAGTAACACCAAAAAATGATGTCCTTATCATCATGGGGGATTGGAATGCCAAAGTAGGAAGCCAAAATATAATCGGAATAACAGGCAAGTTTGGCCTTGGAGTACAAAATGAAGCATGGCACAGGCTGATAAAATTCTGTCAAGATAATATGATGGTCATAGCAAACACTCTTTTCCAACAACCCAAGAGACAACTCTACACATGGATACCACCAGACGGTTAACACCACCAGATTGACTATGTGCTCTGCAGCCAAAGATGGAGAAGCTCTATACAATCAGTAAAAACAAGACCAGGAACTGACTGTGGCTCAGATCATGAGCTTCTCCTTGCAAAATTTAGGCTTAAATTGAAGAAAGTAGGAAAAAGCCCCAGGCCACTCAGGTATGAACTAAATCATATTCCTGATGAATATACAGTAGAGGTGTCAAATAGATTTAAGGAATTAGATCTGATAGAAAGAATGCCTGAAGAACTATGAATGGAGGTTTGCAACATTGTACAAGAGGTAGCAACTAAAACTATCCCAAAGAAAAAGAAAGGCAAGAAAGCAAAATGGCTGTCTGAGGAAGCGTTGCAAATAGCTGAGGAAAGAAGGGAAGTGAAAGGCAAGGGAGAAAGAGAAAGATACACTCAGTTGAATGCAGAATTCCAGAGAATAGCTAGAAAAGATAAGAATGCCTTCTTAAATGAACAATGCAAAGAAATAGAAGAAAACAATAGACTAGGGAGGACCAGAGATATCTTCAAGAAAATTGGAGATATGAAGGGAACATTTCATGCAAAGATGGGCATGATAAAGGACCAAAGTGGCGGGGACCTAACAGAGGCAGAAGAGATTAAGAAGAGGTGGCAAAATTACACAGAAGAACTATACAAGAACGAGCTTATCATCCCTGATAACCACGATGGAGTGGTCACTGACCAAGCCAGACATCCTAGAATATGAAGTCAAATGGGCCTTAGGAAATCTGAGCAACAACAAAGCTAGTGGAGGAGACAGTATTCCAGCTGAGCTATTCAAAATCTTAAAAGACGATGCAGTAAAAGTGCTACATCCAATTTGTCAGTAAATTTGGAAAACTCAGCAGTGGCCACAGGATTGGAAAAGGTCAGTTTACATTCCAATTCCAAAGAAAGACAGTGCCAAAGAATGTTCAAACTATCGCACCATTGCACTAATTTCACATGCTAGTAAGGTTATGCTTAAAATCCTACAAGCTAGGCTCCAGCAATATGTGGATCGAGAATTACCAGAAGTACAGGCAGGATTTCGAAGAGGCAGAGGAACTAGAGATCAGATTGCCAACATACGTTGGATCATGGAGAAAGCTAGGAAGTTCCAGAAAAACATCTACTTCTGCTTCATTGACTATGCTAAAGCCTTTGACTGTGTGGATCACAACAAATTGTGGCAAGTTCTTAAAGAGATGGGTGTACCAGACCATCTTATTTGTCTCCTGAGAAACCTGTATGTGGGTCAAGAAGCAACAGTGAGAACTGGACACGGAACTACTGATTGGTTCAAAATTGGGAAAGGAGTCCGGCAAGGCTTTATACTATCACGCTGCCTATTTAACTTATATGCAGAGCACTTCATGAGAAAGGCGGGGCTGGATGAATCAAAAGTTGGAATTAAGATTGCCAGGAGAAATATCAACAACCTCAGATATGCAGATGATACCACTCTAATGGCAGAAAGCAAAGAGGAACTAAAAAGCCTCTTGATGCAGGTGAAGGGGGAAAGTGCAAAAGTTGGCTTGAAACTCAATATTAAGAAAACTAAGATCATGGCATCCAGCCCTCTCAATTCCTGGCAGATAGATGGGGAAGAAATGGAGGTAGTGACAGATTTTATTTTCCTGGGCTCCAAGATCACTGCAGATGGGGGAGGGGACTGCAGCCAAGAAATTAAAAGACGCTTGCTCCTGGGGAGGAAAGCTATGGCAAATCTAAGCAGTGTATTAAAAAGCAGAGACATCACCCTGCCAACAAAAGTGCGTATAGTCAAGGCAATGGTTTTTCCAGTTGCAATGTATGGCTGTGAAAGTTGGCTGAGCGCCAAAGAATTGAGGCCTTTGAACTCTGGTGCTGGAGAAGACTCCTGTGAGTCCCTTGGACTGCAAGGTTAACAAACAAGTCAGTCCTAGAGGAGATCAACCCTGACTGTTTTTTAGAAGGCCAGATCCTGAAGATGAAACTGAAATACGTTGGCCACCTAATGAGAAGGAAGGATTCATTGGAGAAGAGCCTAATGCTGGGAAAGATTGAGGGCAAAAGAAGAACGGGACGACAGAGAATGAGGTGGCTGGATGGAGTCACTGAAGCAGTAGGTGTGAGCTTAAATGGACTCCAGAGAATGGTAGAAGATAGGAAGGCCTGGAGGAACGTTGTCCATGGGGTCGCGATGGGTCGGACACGACTTTGCAACTAAAAACAACAACGACATCTGGAGGCGTGGCCATCGCGATGGAACGGACGTGAACCCCGAGAGCTCCAGGGTGAGCGCCAAAAATCCCCTCGATATGGGGGTCTGGACCGGACCAAAGCTGCCCTGCAGGGGCAGCAAAGAATGAGGGAGCCACTGGAGCAAACAGGGAAGTTGCAAATTCCCTGCAGCTCCATCTTTTTTCCCTTGACCCAGCGAGGTGGACCACAGCCATCACCAGCTGCCTAAAGTTGGGATGGCCACAAAGAATGGGCAGGAAGATAAAGCAGAAATACTGAACAAAATATTGAAGCCGGGTGAGTCAATACCAGCTCACGAAGAGGCAATTTGAGTAACTTTGGCAACAAGCCTTAAAACAAAAATTGTGAAGTAGTGGCTAAATTAGACAGGAAGTGCAAACGGAAGGAAATAATTGAAACGATACCTAAATCCTGACAAAATTTGGCTTGGAACTGAAGTCTAGAGCCCTAATCTAAACAGAGAAAAATAAGACTTTTAATTTTGGAGAATTATCGACTATTTAAACACTACATGCAAGAGGAAGAAAGAAAGAAGAAAGAAAAGAAAAAAGAAAGGAATTAAAGATTTTAAAATTGGACTTTAATTGAACATCTCCAAGTTCCTCTATTCTCTACAAATTTGGATCTAAATGACTATAATGAAACTATTTAAATGGGACAAATTTGAAAAAAGGGAAACAATTTGAAACAAAAAAGGTGCGGCTCAATGTTACAGAAACAAAATGGATACTTTGTTATTTGTGAATTGCAACTGTAGACTAAAAAGTGACATCTAAAGGCAGAGGAAGAAATACAAGATGGAAATGTCTTTGTGATTGCAGGACAGTTTTAAGAGAGGACTTTAGCAACCAGATGGCTGATCTTTAAGATTTTCAACATCAAAGAACAAAGCAGAGAACAATGGGTAACAAGAGAAACATACAAATGACATCTAAGCAAGAAACATAAGAGATAACTACAGAACTGGAACATTAATAATGTTTTAGGAAAAGACAAGAGCTGCTTGCAGCAATGATAGTGAAAAATACAAAAAGTATGATATTATAAATTAAAGCTAAAATCTGTATTAAAGATTATTAGAGGATTATAAAAATGGCGAGAAAAGAGGGAAAGGAGTGTTAAGAAATTTAATAAGCTAAGATGATATGAAACTTTTTAGCATAAGTAATGAAACTGAAATAGCTTGAGATAAAACTTCCAAGAGAACGTTTGAATATAAGTATGGAACTTTTTGAGAAATGAGAAATGTTTGCTCCTTTTTATTTTGCTCTTTTATTAAGAATAGATAATGTGGAAATGGTTATTGAATAAAAATAGAAAGTGATGGGAGATCTTTCTGAAATTGAAAAGTGAGAATGGAATGTAGGAGAGAACTTTTTAGATCTTATTTTGTTTTTTATTTTTATTTTTTATTTTTGGTATTGGATTATGAAACAATAAGTGATGGCAGACCTTTTTTAAATTAAGAGGTGAGATTTATGTATGAGAAATTTTTATAGATACTACCTTGTTCTTTTTTTTCCTTTTTGTTATTGGTCTGTTTTTGATAAAACTAGGGATAGTTGTATTTTGTGAAATGTAAGAATGATAGATAGTGATTACAAGGAATGGAAAGAAAGGAAATTGTGGCGAGAATAAATATTTTTAATGAAGAAGGGAAGGGCAAGAAAGGGGGTAAAAAGGCGGGGACTAGACTTGATTTAACATTAATCTCAGGATATGGGGATGGAACAGATTTTATGATAGAAATCTGCAAACAATAAAATTTTAAGAGGGAAAGGGAAATATATTGGATAAACAATACAATGGGTGTGTGTGAAATTTGAACTGTGTTTAATTATTATTATTTTTTTTATTGAAAGAGTTTTAAAAAACAAAAACATTTTTCCCCCTTTTTTCCCCCTCCCTCCCAAAAAAAAACCAAAAAAAAACCCCCTTCCCCCCTCCCCCCCCCCCGGCTTCCCGGGTCAATCACAAGGTATTGTTATACATAAACCAAGCATAGAATAAAATTTTCCCTTCCAATCCAAATAACCACATCCAAAGCTTTTCATCTCCCAACCCCCTCCCCATTACATAAAATAACTTTCTAATTATTCAAAGGCAATCTGATATTTCTTAATCTGATATCTGTTTTGTAGATAATTAATCCATTTTTCCATTCAATTAAATATTTTCCTGCGTATTGTCTTTTAAAACGCTGAGATTTTAGCCATCTCAGCCAAATTAATAACTTTCAATATCCATTCTTCTATTGTAGGTATCTCTTCTTCTTCCAGTATTGTCCAATCAACAGTCTTGCTGCTGTTATTAAATTCAGAATCAATTTAGTCTCAATCCCTGTACAATCCGTTATAATTCCCAAAAGGAAAAATTGTGGCAGGAACTTTATCTTCTTCTTCAGTACATTTTGAATAATCCACCAAATTCTTATCCAAAAGACCTTAATTTTCTTGCAAGTCCACCAAATATGAAAATATGTAGCATCATCACAATCACACCTCCAACATTTCGCTTGGATATTAGGATACATACATGATAATTTTTTGGGATCTAAATGCCATCTATAAAACATCTTATAAAAATTTTCCCTTAAATTCTGTGCTTGTGTAAACTTAACATTTCTAACCCAGATTTTCTCCCATGTTTCCAACATTATTGGTTCCTGAATATTCTGTGCCCATTTTATCATACAATCCTTTACCAAATCCTTTTCTGAATCTATTTCAAGCAACACATTATACAATCTCTTTATATGCTCCTGGGTCTGATTTCTAATTTGCTTCATTAAATTTTCCTCCCTTTGCATTATACCAATTTTTTGATCTTCTTTCCATCTAGCACTTATTTGCCCATATTGAAACCAAGTATAATTCCTCCCTTCTTCATTTAATACCTGTAATGATTTTAATTGCAATCTACCTCCTTCAACATACAAAAGTTCTTTATAAGTAATCATTTCCTGTTCCTGTTATCTCTAGGATTTTTCCTGCTAACCAGGTCGGGCCCTCGCTGTAGTTGTGTGCCCACACTAGGTCGCCTACTGCCATCCCTCTTGTTTTACCGTGTGCCCCTTTGTAACCGTCTGGTGTGTAGTTTGGGTTTAAACGGTCTAGTGGGCACCTAAGCTTCCGACCCATTAAAAGCTCTGCCGGGCTGCGGCCAGTTGTTACACAGGGGGTTCTGTGTTGGACTGCTAGGAATGTATCGATTTTTGTTTGCCAATCGCCTGGCCTGATTCTGGACAATGCTTCCTTTGCGCTCGAGCAAGCGTTCTGCAAGGCCGTTTGTCGCAGGGTGGAAAGGCGCCGAGAGGACATGTCGGATGCCCTCCTCTGCCAAGTACCCCTCAAACTGGGTTGCCGTGAATTGCGGGCCGTTATCGGAGACTAAAGTGTCGGGCAACCCGTGGGTTACAAATAGGTGCCGTAGGACTGAAATCACGGCCTCGGCTGTCATGGATCTCATGAGAATGATTTCCAGCCATTTGGAGTAGGCATCGACTACTACCAGAAAGGTTTGGCCGTGGAAGGGGCCGGCAAAATCGATATGGATCCTAGACCAAGGGCCCTGGGGTCTCTCCCATTCCCGAATCGGGGCCGTTGGGGGTAGCGGTCTGGACTCCTGGCAGGCCTGGCATTTCCCTACCCTTTCAGCAATTTCCGTGTCCATTAAGGGCCACCACACATAGCTTCTCGCTAGACCCTTCATTCTCACGATCCCTGGGTGGCCTTCGTGAAGGAGCTCCAATACCTTTTCCCTCAATTTCTCCGGGATCACCACTCGATCCCCCCATAGCAGGCACCCCCCTTGAGCTGAGAGTTCCCCACGTTTTTTTACAAATTCTTTAAAACCCCCGCCCGAGAGCCAACCTCTTTGTACCCAACCAATTACAGTCCTTATTGTAATGTCCTTGTACGAAGCCCGAGCCACCTCTTTGGATGTGACTGGGCCAGAGTCCAAAGAGTCAATTAGCAGAACTGGTGTCCCCGGAGTGGGGTCTTCGATAGTCTCTGGTAACGGGCATCTGCTCAGGGCGTCTGCATGCCCTAATTCCTTCCCTGGCCGGTGTAGTAGTTTGTAAGAATACGCTAGGAAGATAGTCCATCTGGTCAGTCTGCGAAAGTGCCACGGGCGTTGGGCGGTCGCCTGCCAACAGGCCTAGCAAGGGTCTATGGTCCGTGATGATTTCGAAATCACGACCAAATACATATTCATGGAATTTCTTTACTCCGGAGACTATAGCCAAGGCTTCCTTATCAAGCTGGCTATAATTCCTTTCAGCTGATGACATGGTTCGGGAGCAATATGCAATAGGGGCTTCTGTGCCATTTGGCAACCTGTGGCTGAGCACAGCCCCCACCCCATAGGGAGATGCATCGCAGCTTAACACTAATGGCAGCGTGCCATTGTATTGTATAAGGAGGCTATCACTCGATAGGAGATTCTTTACCCCTTCGAATGCCCTAGCTTCCGCCTTTCCCCAAGACCATGCAGCCGTCTTTGCTAGTAATTTATGAAGCGGCTCGGCTACTGTTGCCTTATTTCTTAAGAATACCGCGTAGAAGTTGACCAGACCTAAGAATGCCTGCAACTCCGTTTTGTTCTTTGGAACCGGGGCCTTCCTGATGGCCCGTACCTTGCTTTCAGTGGGGTGAATCCCTTCCCTGTCTATCCGGTAGCCCAGGAATTCCACAGATTCAACCCCGATCTGGCATTTGTTCAGTTTAACTTTGAGACCGGCAGACTGGAAAATGCCCAAAACTTTTCGCAGCCTTACCCCTAATTCCTCTAGATTCTCAGCGGATACCAGTACATCGTCAAAGTATGGTACCACCCCTGGTAGTCCCTGCAATAGACGCTCCATTAGGTTCTGAAATAACCCTGGAGCCACACTAACCCCAAACTGTAACCGGGTACACTTAAAAGCCCCTCTGTGAGTCACAATTGTCTGCGCTTCGGCTGTGCTGTTATCTACAGGCAGCTGTTGATAGGCTTGGGTCAAGTCTAGCTTGGCAAAAACCTGCCCTTGCCCCATTGAATGCAGTAAGTGCTGTACCACCGGGACGGGGTAAGCACTCTTTTGCAACGCTTTGTTAAGCGTTGCCTTATAGTCAGCGCAAATCCGGACCGACCCGTCCGGTTTGACTGGGGTGACTATAGGGGTCTCCCACTTAGCATGGTCAACTGGCACTAGAATTCCCTGGTTTACTAGTTTATCCAGTTCGGTCAATCCTGGGCTTTAGGTGACGGGACCATCCTAGCCTTTAAGCGAATAGGGGCAACTTGTGGGTCTAAGTTAAACGAGATAGGGGTCCCCGTGTACTTGCCCAGGCAGTCTCTGAAAACGTCCCCAAATTCCTTCATGAGTGCGTCTTTGAGGTTGACTTCGTTTCTGAAGATTCCAGTCACTCCCATGCCCAATGCTCGGAACCAGTCCAGTCCCAACAAGCTTGGCAGGGTCCCATCGACTATGGTGATGGGCAGAGTTTTCTTGTATTGTCCATACTCGACGTGGACGGACGTTACCCCTCGAACAGGGATGCGATTCCCTTGGTAGTCTTGTACCTTTAATTTCTGTGGTTGCAGCTTGCGCTTGCGATGGCGGGTAAGGCTTTCACGAGTGTCCCAGGACATGATCGTGATCGCTGAGCCGTGTCCACCTCAATCGGCACGGCACCCCTCAATCTTTGTTTTGTAAAGATTTTTTCTAGGCGTGTTGATGCGTGACCCACTCTCACGGCAGTCTGATTCAACCGCGCCTTTTTGAATTGACCAATCACGGGCCGCCGCGTTCCAGCGCTCTGGTTGGTCAGTTTGAATTTTGGCGGGAAGGTTGGGGTGCTCGACAGACCTGTGCTATGTGCCCTTCCTTTCGCACATGACAAGTCGCATCCTTAAATTTGCATTGTTGTCGTTGGTGTTGCCCTCCACAACTCGCGCAGTCACCGGTCTTCTTTCTCCGGCCTCCCGGTGTGGAAGACTCCTTCCTCCTCCTCACCGTCCGACTCGGCCTGGACCTCTTCATTGTGGACGGGGTTGATTTCGCACCAACCGTTGGTGCGACCTGCTTTTGTAGGGTTTCCGCCGCTTGGGTAGACATCTCATTAGCCCTGGCTTCATCCAAGGCGTTTGCCAGCGTCTGTTGCTTTTGGACAGCAACGCCGTCGATGGATGTCCCTGACCCACGAATGAGTTGCTCCAGCAATGCCTCTTCCAAGTCTCGAACTCGCAATGGTTCGTGGCTTTCCTCAGGGCTGCCATGTATACGCTGATGGACTCGCCTCTTGCTGCCTCGCTCCTGAATTCGCATCCGTTGCACATACTTGGGCGGCGTTGGTGCATAATGGGCTTTCAATCGGTCTGTAGAGTCTGCCACGGCACCGACTGTACGGCGTTGGCTCGGATTCTGCGGTGTCGAAAACCTCTGGACCGCAGTGGCTCAGGAAATACGCTCGCTTCCTATTGTCTGAGACTCCTTGAAGTTCGTTCGCCTCGAGGAAACATTCGAAACGAGCCATGTATGACCCCCATTTTTCCTTAGCTGGGTCGAATGGCGCTGGCGGTGTGTAGCTGGACATCGCTGCTTTCCGCCCCTTGTTTGCTGGGTTCGCGTCTTCCTGGTGACTTCAGCTTTTTTCCTGGCGCTCCTAGCCTCGAAATCCCACCTTCGTCGCCAGTGTTAGATTCGGGCAATAACGAGGCAGGAGACCAGGATAGTGACAACAGCTCTTTACTATGTGGTGAACCCAGCAGCCCGGGCTGGGAAAACCCTCTCTTTATATACAGTTTAGCCAGAGGCTTCGTCCAATCAGCAACGTGCTTTTTCCCGCTCAGTTTTCCCTCCAAACTCTTAAAGATACATTACAGATTCTACTGAGAAATACAAGACTATTGATTTTGGAAGGACATGATTTGCAACTAGGCTGGCACATTTTGTTATGGTATGGAAAAAATAGGATACATGGATACTTCCAGAGACATTGTGTAAGAAACGGCTTGTTAACAGTATGGGAGAGACTGAAAGAAAAACATTATATGGAAATACCAATGTGGCTTTCAACAATAGAATCGTTGATAAATCCGAATATGACTAACATAAACAATATTGTAAGGTATAAGGACATCTTAGCAGAGAAGGGAGAACTAAAACAGAAACAAGACTTAGAAAAACAAAGGATTGAGACTGATTGGTACACAAGATTGCAAATACAATCAAGATATGATAAAGATTTGAAACAATATAATTTTAATTTGGGGGAATCAGAGTTGGATAGATAATGACTGGAAAGGATGAAAAAATGATTAAAAGATTGTATAATTACTTATTGCAAGTTAGACTAGAAGATGAAGAAGTAAAAGAGACTGATAACATGGGCGAAAAATTTTGGTTATGCAATAGAATTAGAGAAATTGCAACAACTATGGGAAAGGAATTATAAATTGACAATGGCAACTGCATATAAATAAAATTTATATAAAATGTTTTATAGATGGCACATGCCACCAGAAAGGTTAGCAAAAATGTTTAAAGATAAATCAGCTAAATGTTGGAAATGTTCGCATTTGCTGGGATGTAGTGGACACATACGGAAACAAAAAACTATTAAGTTTAGAATACAGACATGGTTAGAGGAAATGTTACAAAAACCTATAGAATTAAAGCCAGAGATTTTTTTATTGGGTATTTTGCCAGAGAGACATACCAAAGAAGATATGTATTTAATTACATACCTAACAACAGCAGCAAGAATTGTATTTGCACAAAATTGGAAAAGAGAGAGAATCCCGTCAGAAGGTGAAGTAATAAAAATTTTTTTAGATTGTGCGGAAATGAATAGATTAACTCTAAGAATAAAAGATAAAGAGGAATCGGTGTATTTCAAGACATGGGAAAGATTCTATGTATGATTAGAAAAGAGATATGAATAAAAGATGATAGATAAACAATTTAAATAATGGAAAACTGAATGAGGGAAAAGACAAAAAAGAAATAGAAACCCAGATAATGCCAGAGTAAATGGAAAAGGGGGATGGGGAGGGGAGAAAGAAGATTATAAATATAAATGTACAATTATAAAATGATAGATTGGGTAAAATGGAACAGAAAATGAAAAGAAAGTATATAATATTAGAAAATTGGAGTTGCTCAGTTACCAAATAAGGGAAATATTATACAACGAAGAAAGAAAGAAGAGAGGAAGAGAGGGTAAGATAGAGGAGGTGAAGGAGAGAGAGAATGGAAGAAAGGAGGAGAGGAAGCTAGGATAGGGGACAAGAGTAGGGGAGAAGGTGAGAAAGGAGGAAAAGAGGGGAGGAGTGGGGGAGAGGAAGGAGGAAGGAGAGGAGAAAGAAAGGAGAGGCGAGGAGGGAGGGAGGAAAAAGAAGAGAAGAAGGTTTGTTGTGAAATGAAGGGAAAGGGAAAGAAAGGGTAGAAGAGCAACCCCAAATGTAATTAAAATGTTTTATCTTTGTGCTTTCTTCAGAAAAAATATGTATGATTATTTATGCAAGAGAATGTACATTTACAATATGTGTATAAGAAAATAAAAAATAAGACTTTCAGTGGCTCCGCTCTCTCCAAAGGATGCCTAAGGGCACCCGCCCTGGAATTCTGTAAAAAGCCGGCGAAAACAGCGAATATCAGTTGTTCGCCAGCTGAAAGTACTTTCCCCGGTAAAGGGGAAAGGAAAGAGCAGAGGAGGGATAGGTAGAACTCTCTAGAGGCCCCGCTTTCTCGATTTGAAAGCAGGGAATTCGAAGGGGAAAGTTCCCTGGAAATCCCTTTGCAGCAGCTCCAGACCCAGTGTGTCTCTGCTTCGGCAGAAAGAGAAGAGAGCGACCACTTCTGCTTCAAGTGATTGTTATGGATTTTTATAAGCAAACGGAACAAACACAGGAGATCAGTCATTTAAATTGCAAGTATTAAATCTGACTTCTATTTTTTTAAACTTTTTTCTTCTTCTTTCATCTACAATCAACATAATGAAACAAAATGGCGTTTACTTGCTGAGAGAGTGAAAGTGAATGGAGACTTTATCTTATTGTGCTGAACTGTAAGTAGAACAGAGGCTTTTTTAGGTTGGATTTTTACTTATTTTTCATTTTCAATTTTTTTTTCTCACCTGGATTTAGGTGGACTGTTGGATTATTTTAATTTGTTTAAGTATTTCATGAGGGGACCCTCAGCAAGAACTTTGCCATGAAAGTTCTTTCAGAAGAATGGATTTGTGACTTTATACAGGATTATACAGAAAGAATGTATTTAATTATTCAAAAATACAAATTGATAAAAAATGGGGATGTTTTGGATGAGAGCTTGGAGGAAATTAACCAGTGTAATCAGTACTTGGAAAATGGAATGGAGAAGATGCAAGAAAAAGTGGATAAAAATGAAGATATGATTGTGAATAAACAAGATGATGTAAAGAGGCTCTTTTTAAAAAGTTCGGATGAAATGCCTGAATCTGTGTTACAAGAGGCTGCCTCCTGAACCGAAAAAATTCACAGGGTTAATCCTTTACAGGAGTTCTCTTCCTGGACTGATGGAATATATGGCAGTAACTTGTGGATTGTTGGACATAAGAAACTATTAGGAAATATTGTGATTGACTTTTCAAAAGGAGTAATGAAGGAAAGACAGAGACTAATGCATCAAAAAAAAATGCAAGACACAAAAGTATTATCCTTGAAAGAAGCTTTTTCTGAAATATTAACAGATAAAAATATTAGCATTCCTGAAAGACTATATGTGAAAAAGATCTGGAAGAAATGGGTTGATTATATGTTTCACATCTATCATAAAAGACTAGATATTTGGATTTATATTGGATTTTGACGAGGAAGGACTAAAGTTGAATAGATATTGTAATTTCCTGTATTGAAATTATATAATGTGTTGTACTGAATTGTAAATAGAATATTCTCGAAAGATCTTATGTAAAAAAGACTTGGGGGGAAAATGGGGTGATTATATGGTTTATAGAAGCTATAAGGGAGACATTCTCTGAATTGGATTGGATTTTTATGCATTAGCTGGTTTTAAATACTTTAGGATTAATCTGTTCTATTGATTTATATATTTTATTACTGTTAATTGTTAATTTTTTTGAAGGATTTTGGCTATATAAGGAGGAAGTCAGAGCTAGAGAGGGAAAATTGGTATAGTTTTGGGGGAAATTTTTTTTAGCATATGTTTGTTTTATTTTTAACGATACCTTGTGTTTGTTCCAGGAAGTCAGGGGGGGAGGGGGGAGGGGGGTTTGTGAAGGGAGGGGGAAGGGGGCTGGGGGGAAAGGGGGGGAATTTTTTTTGGTAAAACTTTTTGAATTAAAAATAAAAAAATAAAATAAAAAATAAAAAACTTTCTATAAAAAAAACAATTTAACAGTTTCTCATAGGACTGATACCAGTCTCCTCATCATCTTGGTGGCCCCTTCTGAGCTTCTTCCAGTTTCTCCTTGTTCTGTTTGACAAAATTGGACACAGTATCTATGCTGTTACTAATATGCACCCAGATTTTATTTTTAACAACTGCCTCTTATTTTTAGCTACTCAGGATGCTTCTTACATCCATTATTCCAGGGATGAAATGCTTCCGGTTCAGACCAGATCGGCTGATCCGGTAGTAATGGCGGTGGGTGGTTCAGAGAACCGATAGCAAAAATCCCTGCCCCCCCACCCATGCCCCCCCATACCCGGTCGCCCACTTCCCCGCTTGCCGCTTCTTTTAAAAAATGCTTTTAAAAGGTAAAAAAAGGGCTCTGACAATCCAAGCTGAGTTGCCTGATTGACAGAGCCTTTTTTTTACTTTTAAAAGCATTTTTTAAACTACCTATTTGGCTGAATAGGTTGTAAAAAATGCTTTTAAAAGGTAAAAAAAGAGGCTTTGACGATCACAGCTGAGCCATGTGATTGTCAGAACCTTTTTTTTACTTTTAAAAGCATTTTTACAACCTATTCAGCCGAATAGGTTGTAAAAAAATGGTTTTAAAAGTAAAAAAAAAAGATTGTACACCACAGCTGATCACCTCCCCCGGCACTGTTCTACTTACACAATGCCTCCTTTTGGTATGCACTGCGTGTGTGCGCACCTTGCATTTGGTGCATGCCAGCAAACCGGTAGTAAACCAATTCAGATTTCACTGCATTACTGCCATGTAAGGTTGCCCCCATCCTATATTATTTCATGCAGATACAGGCCTGTTAATTTCTTTCTCTTAAACTTGATTCAGTATATTTTGGTCCTTCAACCATGTGTATGTCAACTTCAAACCAAACTGTTGTGACCCAGGTTCCTGGACTCGGACTCCTGGACTCGGATGATTCAGAAAGTGAGGGAGAAGACCTGGCAAGCCCTGCTTCTCTTGAGCCCTCTCCCTCCCTGGCACCCACTCAAAGGGAGGAGGAGGGGCCGGCAAGGCCTGATTCTCTGGAGCCTTCTTCTGATTTGGCAACGCCCCAAGAACAGTTTTGGAGTGATGCAAGACTGCGCAGACGTGATCGCGCAGCGCGCAGCAGCGTTGGGATAAAGCCAAGTAATAATTGTCATGCAGTGACATCTGCAGAGACTATAAATAGGAGTCGGACTTCCTGGTTTTTGTCTTGGACAAAGCAATGAATTCTTGGCGGGCAAACTGTATCAATGGAGGAAGAATATATTCGTGAGTAATTCTGGCCTTATCTATAATTTCCTCGTTATCTCCAGAAACTTGGCAGGCCCGTGGGTAGACGTGGCCAGGACATCTATCTATGTAAATAAAAGGAGAAAAGGAGGCCTCTGACTGACTCTTTGCTGGGAGTATTGGGGGGAGGGAAACAGAACACAAACCTGGCAGCAGCCATCTTTCTGTTTCTTAGTTGCCACACAGTGGGGAAAGGGGGGGGGAAGGAGGTTGGAATGCCTTACTGGACACAACAGAGAGCTTTCTTGTGAGAACCAAGGTCATCTCTACTAGCAACAGATAAGGTTGGGAAAGGAGTGCCTGGAGAGCCTGCCAATTAACCCAATTGGCCAATGTGACCTGTGAAACTTGGGGATGGAGTTATTTCCTAGTTTAATTATAATGAAACTGCAGGAAAGATTTAGAATTAGTTTACCTTTGAAGCTATGCCAGTATGATGTACTCAATAAAGAAGACCTTTGAGAAGGAGCTCAGTCTCAGTCTTCTCCAAGAAAGCAGCACAAGTCACTACGAGGCAACAGACTTTGAGACAATCGAGCGAGTTAGGGGAAGAGCTAATTTGAAAACTCAAAGCCAAGTGCAAACTGACCCCTGCTTCAGGGACAACTAACTACTTCTGACCTCCCAAAATGGGTTGGCATGGAAAGGCCCAAAGTTGTACATCCCCAGCATTCTCCGAGTCCAAGTTCTGCAAAGAAGGATGCCTAGGGGAATGTAAAACAGGCACTAACCAAAGCCACAGAGATGCAAAAGGAGCAGCCTGAAGCAGTTTCATATAGGCGAGAAAGTTTATCTCTCCACCAAACACTTAAAACTAAACCTGCCATGTAAAAAGCTGGCTCCTAAGTTTATAGGACTTTTTCCTATTGTAAAAATCAACCCAGTCACAGTGGAGCTGAAACTCCCATGCCTGTCAGGGAAAATACATCCAGTTTTCCACAGTAGTTTATTAAAACTGGTAATAGGTTCAGAGCTAAGGCCAGTAGCTTGGGCAGCCCCGGGTCCCACCGTAGAACAAGGAGAAACCCATTACAAAGTGAAAAGAATCCTGGACTCCAGACTTTATAAGGGGACGTTACAGTACTTAGTAGAATGGAAGGGTTACCTCCTTTCGAAGTCACTTGGGTGACGAGTCAAAAAGTAAGAGCAGATAGGCTGATCAGAAATTCCATGAGAGGAATGCCCAAAAGCCAAAAGGACAGCCAGGAGATGGCAGGGGTGGCTAGAAAATATTTAACCTGTCTGCATTTGGTATTTTCCAGATACTTCTCACTCACTGGCGGGAAGAGCCAACTATCAACTTCAAACCAAATCTGGCAGCAGCCATCTTTCTGTTCCCCAGTTGCCACACAGTGGGGGAAGAGGGGAAGGAGGTTGGAATGCTTTACTAGACACAACAGAGAGCTTTCTTGTGAGAACTGTTATGTATTTGAATTCTCGGAGGGAAATTTGGGCGGGAAAAAGCATGTTTCTAATTGGCTGGTGCCTCAGCCCAAATGCTATATAAGGAGGACTGTTCTCCTGTTCCAGTTGCTGGGTGCTCACAATAAACTTAACAGCTGTTATTACAGAAATCCTGTCTTTTGCCTCCTTATTTCGCAATTACTGTTTTTACTATATATATATATATATATATATATTTATTTATTTATTTATTTATTTATTTATTTATTTATTTATTTATTTATTAAACTTTTATACCGCCCTTCTCCCGAAGGACTCAGGGTGGTGTACAGCCAAGATAGAAAGCAATAAATATACAAAGTTAAAAATCAATTTAAAATACTTATTCAATAGTGGCCGAATTAAAACCATCAAATTGACGAACCTAAAATACCCCATATAAAATTACAGAAGATTTAAAAATTTAAAATTAAAATTTAGAAATTTAAAAAATCTAAAAAATCAGTCCAGTCCCGCTTGAATGAATAAGTGAGTTTTTAATTCCCGGCGAAAGGTCCGAAGGTCAGATATTTGGCGCAAACTGGGGGGAAGGTCGTTCCAGAGAGTAGGTGCTCCAACAGAGAAGGCCCTTCCCCTGGGGGCCGCCAGCCGGCATTGCTTGGCGGACGGCACCCTGAGGAGACCCTCTCTGTGGGAGCGTACGGGTCGATGGGAGGCATAGGGTAACAGCAGGCGGTCCCGTAAGTACCCGGGCCCTAAACCTTGAAGCGCACCCAAAAGACCACAGGTAGCCAGTGCAGACTGCGCAGGAGTGGTGTTACCCGGGAGCAACGTGGTCCTCCCTCAATCACCCGCGCAGTTGCATTCTGGACTAGCTGAAGTCTCCGAGTGCACTTCAGGGGTAGCCCCATGTAGAGAGCATTGCAATAATCCAGGCGAGAAGTGACGAGAGCATGAGTGACCGTGCATAAGACATCCCGGTCCAGAAAGGGGCGCAACTGGCGAACCAGGCGGACCTGGTAAAAAGCTCTCCTGGAGACAGCCGCCACGTGGTCTTCAAACGACAGCCGTCCATCCAGGAGAACGCCCAAGTTGCGCACCCCTTCCGTTGGGGCCAATGACTCGCCCCCAACAGTCAGCTGCGGTTGCAGCTGACTGTACCGAGATGCCAGCATCCACAGCCACTCCGTCTTGGATGGATTGAGTCTGAGTCTGTTTCTCCCCATCCAGACCCGTACGGCCTCCAGACAACGGGACAGCACTTCGACAGCTTCGCTGGGGTGGCCTGGGGTGGAAAAGTACAGCTGAGCATCATCAGCGTACAGATGATAGCTCACCCCAAAGCCACTGATGACCTCGCCCAACGGCTTCATATAGATGTTGAACAGGAGAGGCGAGAGAATCGACCCCTGCGGCACCCCACAAGTGAGGTGCCTCGCGGTCGATCTCTGCCCTCCTGTCAACACCGTCTGCGACCGGTCAGAGAGGTAGGAGGAGAACCACCGATAAACGGTGCCTCCCACTCCCAACCCCTCCAACCGGCGCAGCAAGATACCATGGTCGATTATATATATTTATATATTAATATATAAAGTAATACCATATATTACTATGCTACAGAGCCCCTGACTACGACATCGCACATGCGAACATGTTAACCACACTACTAACTTGGGCTACCTCTTGCCCTTATCCTCTCATCTTCCTGGGTGACCTCAATCTACCTCTTATTAACTGGATAACAAATGAATGTACAACTGAACCCATCCATACAAATTTAGGTCTTGAACAACTAGTAACTAACAATACAAGACTCAACAACTGCCTTGTTGTTATCTTCTGCAACAACACAAACTTAATTTATGGAATACAAATAAAAGAGCCCTTTTCCAATAGTGATCACAGCATGATTGACTTTTGTCTCAATATATACCCTTACAAAAATCGTCATAATAATGTTATTTCAAACTACAATTTCAAAAAAGCCAACTATGACCTTATAAACACCGATCTATCATCTCTTGACTGGCAAAATCTATTCTCAACCTGTATCACTGCTGAAGACCACTATAGAGTTTTCCTATTTGAAGTCAATAGGATCATTAAACTGTATGTACCACAAACCACCACTAAAATCAGAAAAAACAAATTACCCATATCAATAAAAAAGCTTCAATCCAAAAAAAAAAAAAAATCCCTCTGGAGAAGAAACAAAAAAGGCTATATAGCTAATTTCAAAAACTACTACAGAAATATATGCAACCAAATAAAAATAAAAACACACCAAGCAAGAAGATCTACTGCGCACAAATTCCAATTGTGCTTTTTATAATTTTGTGAACAACAAACTTAAAGACTCGAGATCCATTCCACCACTAAAAGAATCTAACGGCAAAGAATATAATGATGAAACAATTAAGCAAACCTCTTTAACACATTCTTTGGCTCAGACTTTGTTACAGTAACGGCTCATACCTGACATTCCCCAATCATACCAACAATGAGTACAACGACCTAACACAAATAGATTTCACAGAAGATAATGTTGAAACAGCTCTTCATAAACTGAAGCCATCCCTATCTATTGGACTGATGGACTATGTGCATACTTCTTAAAAAAGCTTTCCAATAATATAGCAGAACCCCTAAGCATAATCTTTGGAAAAGCTTTCACGACCAGTTCCCTTCCCAAACTTTGGTCACTAGCCACGGTCATCCCTGTCTTCAAAAAAGGAGACTCCAGCCTAGTTGAAAATTACAGACCTATCTCTCTATGCTGCATCACCTGTAAAGTAATGGAATCTATCATCAACCAATCCATTACCCTCCACCTAGAAACAAACAACCTACTCTCTAAGAAACAATTTGGTTTCAGAAAAAAATGATTACTGCAAAACCATATGGACTACAAATCTTGATCAAGGCAAAGCAATAGATGCAATTTACATAGACTTCTGCAAAGCTTTTGACTCAGTGGTACATGATAAACTTCTCCTAAAACTAAAATCCTACGGCATCTCAGGACCCCTCCACAATTGGATTACAGCTTTCCTGTCAAACAGACAACCAGTGGTAAAAATTGGCAGTGCTTTATCAAATCCTGTTCCTGTCAATAGCGGCATTCCCCAAGGCAGCGTTCTTGGACCAACACTCTTCATATTATACATTAATGATTTCTGTGACCATATTATAAGTAATTGTGTTCTCTTTGTTGACGATGTCAAAATATTTAACACCACCAACAATACAGCTACCCTTCAAAAAGACCTTGACTTTGTGTCAGAATGGTCAAAAACTTGGCAACTCAAAATCTCAACCAGCAAATGCTCTGTCTTTCACATTGGAAAAAAGAATCTGAACACTAAATACAAACTCGATGGTCATTACCTTGCAGATGACCCCCCACCCCATTAAAGACCTTGGAGTTTTCATATCAAATGATCTAAGTGCCAAAGCCCACTGCAACTACATTGCAAAAAAGGTTTTAAGAGTTGTAAACCTAATCTTGCGTAGCTTCTTCTCCAGAAAGAAGTGTTGCCACTCCATTTGCAGCTATATCACCTAGCCACTTGCCCAGTGTTTTTCAAATGTGGCAACTTTAAGATGTGTGGACTTCAACTCCCAGAATTCAACTCCCAGAGTGCTGAGGAACTCTGGGAATTGAAGCCCACACATCTTAAAGTTGCTAAGTTTGAAAAAATTTCAAATTTAAATTTAAAATAGAGCTGGAAGGGACCTTGGAGGTCTAGTCCAACTACCTGCTCAAGTAGGAGACCCTATACAATTTCAGACAAGTGGCTGTCCACTCTCTTTTTAAAATCCTCCAGTGATGAAGCACCCACAACATCTGAAGGGAAGCTGTTCCACTGGTTAATTGCTCTCACTAGCACAGATGTTGTTATCTAGTTAGGATAATGAAACATCTTCAAGAAAACAAGCAAACTCAGAGAGCCCCAAGGACTCCTCATTTCAACCCTGAGCTACAAATATTCTCCTTTATTGGTATTGTTCTTGTTGGGAAGTTTTTCCTTAATTCCAGGTTACTTTGCTCCTGGATTAGTTTCTATCTATTGTTTCTTATCCTGCCCTCTGGTGCTTTGGAAAATAAATTGACCCCCTGTTTTTTCTCAAATATTGGAACACTGCTATCATGTCACCCCTAGTTCCTTCTATTGTCCAGACTAGCCATACCCAAATCCTGTAGTTGTTCTTCATATCTGTTAGTCTCCAGACCTTTAATCATGTTAGTTGCGCTTTTCTGCACTTTTTCCAAAGTCTCAACATCTTTTTGTAATGTGATGACAAAACTGGATGCAGTATTTATAAAGCAGTATAATACTTCACATGATTTTGATTCTGTGCCTTTGTTTATACAACCAAGGATTGTACTGGCTTTTTTGGCTGCTAACTCATATTTAAGTGATCATCCACTAGGACTCCAAGGTCCCTCTGACAGTTACTGTTTTTGAGCCAGGTTTTGCCTAATCTGTACTTGTACCTTTGGCTTTTTTTCTGCCTAGGTGTAAAACCTTGCTTTTTTCCACATTAAATTTCATTCCGTTAGATAGGGTCCATTGTTCAAGTCTTGAACAACTAGTAACTAACAATACAAGACTCAACAACTGCCTTGACCTCATCTTCTGCAACAACACAAACTCAATTTATGGACTACAAAAAAGAACCCTTTTCCAACAGTGACCACAGCATGATTGACTTTTGTCTCACTATATACCCTTACAAAAATCGTCATAATAATGTTATTTCAAACTACAATTTCAAAAAAGCCAACTATGACCTTATAAACACCGATCTATCATCTCTTGACTGGCAAAATCTATTCTCAACCTGTATCACTGCTGAAGACCACTATAGAGTTTTCCTATTTGAAGTCAATAGGATCATTAAACTGTATGTACCACAAACCACCACTAAAATCAGAAAAAACAAATTACCCATATCAATAAAAAAGCTTCAATCCAAAAAAAAAAAAAAATCCCTCTGGAGAAGAAACAAAAAAGGCTATATAGCTAATTTCAAAAACTACTACAGAAATATATGCAACCAAATAAAAATAAAAACACACCAAGCAAGAAGATCTACTGCGCACAAATTCCAATTGTGCTTTTTATAATTTTGTGAACAACAAACTTAAAGACTCGAGATCCATTCCACCACTAAAAGAATCTAACGGCAAAGAATATAATGATGAAAACAATTAAGCAAACCTCTTTAACACATTCTTTGGCTCAGACTTTGTTACAGTAACGGCTCATACCTGACATTCCCCAATCATACCAACAATGAGTACAACGACCTAACACAAATAGATTTCACAGAAGATAATGTTGAAACAGCTCTTCATAAACTGAAGCCATCCCTATCTATTGGACTGATGGACTATGTGCATACTTCTTAAAAAAGCTTTCCAATAATATAGCAGAACCCCTAAGCATAATCTTTGGAAAAGCTTTCACGACCAGTTCCCTTCCCAAACTTTGGTCACTAGCCACGGTCATCCCTGTCTTCAAAAAGGAGACCCCAGCCTAGTTGAAAATTACAGACCTATCTCTATGCTGCATCACCTGTAAAGTAATGGAATCTATCATCAACCAAGCCATTACCCTCCACCTAGAAACAAACAACCTACTCTAATAAACAATTTGGTTTCAGAAAAATGATTACTGCAAAAATATATGGACTACAAATCTTGATCAAGGCAAAGCAATAGATGCAATTTACATAGACTTCTGTAAAGCTTTTGACTCAGTGGTACATGACAAACTTCTCCTAAAACTAAAATCCTACGGCATCTCAGGACCCCTCCACAATTGGATAACAGCGTTCCTGTCAAACAGAAAACAATTGGTCAAAATAGGCAGTGCCCTATCAAATCCTGTTCCTGTCAAAAGTGGCATTCCCCAAGGCAGCGTTCTTGGACCAACACTCTTCATATTATACATTAATGATCTCTGTGACCATATTATAAGTAATTGTGTTCTCTTTGCTGACGATGTCAAACTATATAACACCACCAACAATACAGCTACCCTTCAAAAGACCTTGACTTTGTGTCAGAATGGTCAAAAACTTGGCAACTCCAAATCTCAACCAGCAAATGCTCTGTCTTACACATTGGAAAAAAGAATCTGAACACTAAATACAAACGCGATGGTCATTACCTTGCAGATGACCCCCCACCCCATTAAAGACCTTGGAGTTTTCATATCAAATGATCTAAGTGCCAAAGCCCACTGCAACTACATTGCAAAAAAGGTTTTAAGAGTTGTAAACCTAATCTTGCGTAGCTTCTTCTCCAGAAAGAAGTGCTAGACACAGCCTGATAAAATTGAAAGTGAATTTCATTAACAGGATCTGAGGCAAACTGTTTGGAATAAGTTTCAGAGGAAAGTTTGCAAAGGGTGATGTTGTATGATCAGAATCAAAAGGACATGCAGAAAAGACTCATATACATGCCTGGATCTGAAACATCTGAATTAAGAGAGAATTAAGCATGCCATACCTGTCCTGGAAAAACCTGGCTGGCAAGTAGGTGGCAGAAATAAACATGGACTACTAAACTTTTAATTGGCATCTCATGACCATTTGGAGTTTTGCAGCCTGGTACAATGTGCACGTCTCACCCTTTAATTTGTGCTAATGAAGCAAGAGAAGAGTCCGTGTCTCCTGCAACTGAGGTGGAATTGGGGTGTTTCTCCCACTGCCAACAAATATCCCATCTGTTTCCAGGGGCTGGCTGTTTAAAACTACAATAAATTCCACTTCCTGAGACTTGAGAATGGGGATAGTGTATCATGCAGCCCTACTGCTAAAGCAGGTGTCAAACTCAATTTATGGACTACAAAAAAGAACCCTTTTCCAACAGTGACCACAGCATGATAGACTTTTGTCTCAATATATACCCTTACAAAATCGTCATAATAATGTTATTTCAAACTACAATTTCAAAAAGCCAACTATGACCTTATAAACACCGATCTATCATCTCTTGACTGGCAAAATCTATTCTCAACCTGTATCACTGCTGAAGACCACTATAGAGTTTTCCTATTTGAAGTCAATAGGATCATTAAACTGTATGTACCACAAACCACCACTAAAATCAGAAAAAACAAATTACCCATATCAATAAAAAAGCTTCAATCCAAAAAAAAAATCCCTCTGGAGAAGAAACAAAAAAGGCTATATAGCTAATTTCAAAAACTACTACAGAAATATATGCAACCAAATAAAAATAAAAACACACCAAGCAAGAAGATCTTCTGCGCACAAATTCCAATCGTACCTTTTATAATTTTGTGAACAATAAACTTAAAGACTCAAGATCCATCCCACCACTAAAAGATTCTAACAACAAAGAATGCAATGATGAAACAGTTAAAGCAAACCTCTTTAACACATTCTTTGGCTCAGTTTTTGTTAACAGTGATGACACATATCCGACATTCCTCTATCACACCAACAATGAGCACAACGACCTAACACAAATAGATTTCACAGAAGAGAATGTTGAAAAAGCTCTTCGTAAACTGAAACCATCCCTATCTATTGGACCTGATGGACTATGTGCATACGTCTTAAAAAAGCTTTCCACTAATATAGCAGAACCCCTAAGCATAATCTTTGAAAAAGCTTTCACGACCAATTCCCTTCCCAGACTTTGGTCACTAGCCATGGTCATCCCTGTCTTCAAAAAAGGAGACCCCAACCTAGTTGAAAATTACAGACCAATCTCTCTATGCTCATCACCTGCGAAGTAATGGAATCTATCATCAACCAATCCATTACCCTCCACCTAGAAACAAACAACCTACTCTCTAATAAATAATTTGGTTTCAGAAAAAAATGATTACTGCAAAACCATATGGACTACAAATCTTGATCAAGGCAAAGCAATAGATGCAATTTACATAGACTTCTGCAAAGCTTTTGACTCAGTGGTACATGATAAACTTCTCCTAAAACTAAAATCCTACGGCATCTCAGGACCCCTCCACAATTGGATTACAGCTTTCCTGTCAAACAGACAACCAGTGGTAAAAATTGGCAGTGCTTTATCAAATCCTGTTCCTGTCAATAGCGGCATTCCCCAAGGCAGCGTTCTTGGACCAACACTCTTCATATTATACATTAATGATTTCTGTGACCATATTATAAGTAATTGTGTTCTCTTTGTTGATGATGTCAAACTATTTAACACCAACAATACAGCTACCCTTCAAAAAGACCTTGACTTTGTGTCAGAATGGTCAAAAACTTGGCAACTCAAAATCTCAACCAGCAAATGCTCTGTCTTTCACATTGGAAAAAAGAATCTGAACACTAAATACAAACTCGATGGTCATTACCTTGCAGATGACCCCCCACCCCATTAAAGACCTTGGAGTTTTCATATCAAATGATCTAAGTGCCAAAGCCCACTGCAACTACATTGCAAAAAAGGTTTTAAGAGTTGTAAACCTAATCTTGCGTAGCTTCTTCTCCAGAAAGAAGTGTTGCCACTCCATTTGCAGCTATATCACCTAGCCACTTGCCCAGTGTTTTTCAAATGTGGCAACTTTAAGATGTGTGGACTTCAACTCCCAGAATTCAACTCCCAGAGTGCTGAGGAACTCTGGGAATTGAAGCCCACACATCTTAAAGTTGCTAAGTTTGAAAAAATTTCAAATTTAAATTTAAAATAGAGCTGGAAGGGACCTTGGAGGCCCGGAGGTGGGTGTGAGGTGGATGTGCCCCAGTTGGGTTTGGCCATGGTGGGTGTGGCCATGGTGGGTGTGACACAGAACCACACCTTTGCAGACATGGTTTTATAAAAATAGGGAGTGTACATTTCTACGATTTTGGTTTTTTACTTGATCTATTTGATCACCTTATGAGAGAGAGACCAGATCAAGAAACTGACTCCATAGGTAGACTAGAACTATAAATTATTGACATAGGCTAGTAGCAGAATCCTGGAAGCCTGAAAGGTCCAGCCCATGGGCCTTGAGTTTGACAAGCCTGTGCTAAAGGAATCAGAGTAAATGCTGCTGTTTCAGATTTGTTATAAACAGGAATTCTGCCCAGATTCAGCCTACCTTTGTACTTCAGGTGAATGGAATATATGACTACGGGAGCTGCTTTTGTTTAAGGGAGGGTGGATATAATTCTTATAAATTGGACTGGTGCTAATCCTGCTATTGGGGAGGGGCAAGGTCATCCACAGAAATAGTTGGAAAGCTCTCATAGACAACATGGTTGATCGCCGTTTGTGTACATGCAGCTCACATATCAGATTTTGTTACCTGCCTGTTGTTGGATTTTGGGGGGGGGGTCCCTTCATTTCAGTATGGCCTCCTGGTGGCTTCATGGGTTGCATAAAAAATTTTTTTTACATGTAGACAACATATATGATTTGTGCCTCAATCAGTGAACACTTGAAGAGCACATGGCAATGTTGGAAGAAATGTCCATCTGGGTTCAATTTCAAGTGGGGAGAAAGATACTGGAAACATGGAGACTGCTTGGAAAGATGGTTTAATGATGGACAGGACCATATGGTTTGAGGTCCTGGGCAAAAAAAAAGAGCATATGGGTGTGTGTGTGAGATTTATACACTCTCTTGGGCCCTGCCTTAGAGCTTCCTGTTTCTGTGTAAGAAATGTACTCTGATTGGTTGACTCCCATGGCCATACAGGGGTAACTTTGTCTTGAGTCCCAGGCCTGGTTGAATCTTGCTAGGTAATGATGTAAGGAAGGGCTTTGGGCAATTCCTATTATGGCTTAATGGCTTTGTCCTGGTTTGGAACTTGAGTGAGGGCTAATCCTGTCATGTCCTAGGGGCCATGTCTTTTGTGTTGTAGATAAGCTGGCCCAGACTTTCTCTTGTAGATAGGTTGGCACCAAAATATATGCTGGTGGCCAGGGAGCTGAGGCTCTGAGTTTGTCTTTAGAAACATGTTTCTCCTTTAGGGAAAATATAATATTCTGCCTTTTAAATATTTCCTAGAATATTTCATTTTCCTAGAGAGGAGTGAGTGCTAGCTTCCTACAATCCCCCCTTTTTGCCAAAATATGTGGGTGGAACACACATGTTATTGGCAAAAGATTTAAAATTGATCAGATCAGGGAAACTTGATGGGTGCTTTTAATTTTTCTGATGCAAAGAGGAGGCATTGATAGAGGCAGCAGAAAAGGATTCCTTCAGCGGCTCCCAAAAGGAGGGCTTTCAACTATGAAGATCTAGCAGCCAGGGCAAAAATTCTGGAAAGAAATTTACAGTATCCAATTTTCTATGACAATTATTTTCAGATGTTAAATATCACTTTCTGTGAGCTTCAGTCAGGTTTCAAGCAAGCAAAAGTACCAGAACTCTTCACAGCCATGGTTTTCCTTTAAATAACTACAGGCTGTCCATTTCAAGGGTTGGTTACTAAATCTGCCTTATTTTTATTTCCTATAAAGGAAAAAAAAATGCTTTATTATTCCTAGAGTGTTGAATGAGAAAACAAGCCAAGATGAAGAAAGAAGTGCTAGACACAGCCTGATAAAATTGAAAGTGAATTTCATTAACAGGATCTGAGGCAAACTGTTTGGAATAAGTTTCAGAGGAAAGTTTGCAAAGGGTGATGTTGTATGATCAGAATCAAAAGGACATGCAGAAAAGACTCATATACATGCCTGGATCTGAAACATCTGAATTAAGAGAGAATTAAGCATGCCATACCTGTCCTGGAAAAACCTGGCTGGCAAGTAGGTGGCAGAAATAAACATGGACTACTAAACTTTTAATTGGCATCTCATGACCATTTGGAGTTTTGCAGCCTGGTACAATGTGCACGTCTCACCCTTTAATTTGTGCTAATGAAGCAAGAGAAGAGTCCGTGTCTCCTGCAACTGAGGTGGAATTGGGGTGTTTCTCCCACTGCCAACAAATATCCCATCTGTTTCCAGGGGCTGGCTGTTTAAAACTACAATAAATTCCACTTCCTGAGACTTGAGAATGGGGGATAGTGTATCATGCAGCCCTACTGCTAAAGCAGGGGTGTCAAACTCAATTTCATTGAGAGCATATGAGGATTGGGTTCGACCTTGGAGGCCCGGAGGTGGGTGTGAGGTGGATGTGCCCCAGTTGGGTTTGGCCATGGTGGGTGTGAGGTGGATGTGCCCCAGTTGGGTTTGGCCATGGTGGGTGTGAGGTGGATGTGCCCCAGTTGGGTTTGGCCATGGTGGGTGTGAGGTGGATGTGCCCCAGTTGGGTTTGGCCATGGTGGGTGTGAGGTGGATGTGCCCCAGTTGGGTTTGGCCATGGTGGGTGTGAGGTGGATGTGCCCCAGTTGGGTGTGGCCATGGTGGGTGTGACACAGAACCACACCTTTGCAGACATGGTTTTATAAAAATAGGGAGTGTACATTTCTACGATTTTGGTTTTTTACTTGATCTATTTGATCACCTTATGAGAGAGAGACCAGATCAAGAAACTGACTCCATAGGTAGACTAGAACTATAAATTATTGACATAGGCTAGTAGCAGAATCCTGGAAGCCTGAAAGGTCCAGCCCATGGGCCTTGAGTTTGACAAGCCTGTGCTAAAGGAATCAGAGTAAATGCTGCTGTTTCAGATTTGTTATAAACAGGAATTCTGCCCAGATTCAGCCTACCTTTGTACTTCAGGTGAATGGAATATATGACTACGGGAGCTGCTTTTGTTTAAGGGAGGGTGGATATAATTCTTATAAATTGGACTGGTGCTAATCCTGCTATTGGGGAGGGGCAAGGTCATCCACAGAAATAGTTGGAAAGCTCTCATAGACAACATGGTTGATCGCCGTTTGTGTACATGCAGCTCACATATCAGATTTTGTTACCTGCCTGTTGTTGGATTTTGGGGGGGGGGTCCCTTCATTTCAGTATGGCCTCCTGGTGGCTTCATGGGTTGCATAAAAAATTTTTTTTACATGTAGACAACATATATGATTTGTGCCTCAATCAGTGAACACTTGAAGAGCACATGGCAATGTTGGAAGAAATGTCCATCTGGGTTCAATTTCAAGTGGGGAGAAAGATACTGGAAACATGGAGACTGCTTGGAAAGATGGTTTAATGATGGACAGGACCATATGGTTTGAGGTCCTGGGCAAAAAAAAAGAGCATATGGGTGTGTGTGTGAGAGATTTATACACTCTCTTGGGCCCTGCCTTAGAGCTTCCTGTTTCTGTGTAAGAAATGTACTCTGATTGGTTGACTCCCATGGCCATACAGGGGTAACTTTGTCTTGAGTCCCAGGCCTGGTTGAATCTTGCTAGGTAATGATGTAAGGAAGGGGCTTTGGGCAATTCCTATTATGGCTTAATGGCTTTGTCCTGGTTTGGAACTTGAGTGAGGGCTAATCCTGTCATGTCCTAGGGGCCATGTCTTTTGTGTTGTAGATAAGCTGGCCCAGACTTTCTCTTGTAGATAGGTTGGCACCAAAATATATGCTGGTGGCCAGGGAGCTGAGGCTCTGAGTTTGTCTTTAGAAACATGTTTCTCCTTTAGGGAAAATATAATATTCTGCCTTTTAAATATTTCCTAGAATATTTCATTTTCCTAGGAGAGGAGTGAGTGCTAGCTTCCTACAATCCCCCCTTTTTGCCAAAATATGTGGGTGGAACACACATGTTATTGGCAAAAGATTTAAAATTGATCAGATCAGGGAAACTTGATGGGTGCTTTTAATTTTTCTGATGCAAAGAGGAGGCATTGATAGAGGCAGCAGAAAAGGATTCCTTCAGCGGCTCCCAAAAGGAGGGCTTTCAACTATGAAGATCTAGCAGCCAGGGCAAAAATTCTGGAAAGAAATTTACAGTATCCAATTTTCTATGACAATTATTTTCAGATGTTAAATATCACTTTCTGTGAGCTTCCAGTCAGGTTTCAAGCAAGCAAAAGTACCAGAACTCTTCACAGCCATGGTTTTCCTTTAAATAACTACAGGCTGTCCATTTCCAAGGGTTGGTTACTAAATCTGCCTTATTTTTATTTTATTTTATTTATTTTATTATTTATTTTATTTTGTCAATCATATATAAGATAACAGGTAAAAATATAAACATAATTTGGATACATGAAAAGAGTAAGTAAAAAAGGAATATTAGGATAGGGACGGTAGGCACATGGGTGCACTTATGCTCTTACTTTAAAGCTCTTACTTTAGTGCATCCAGGATTTGTGAGTCCAAATTGAGTTTAGCCATTGTGCAATCAGTTTGGGATGCGGTGGCTTAGTAGTTAAGACACTAAGCTTGTCGATCGAAAGGTTAGCAGTTCAGGGGTTCGAATCCCTAGTGCTGTGTAACGGAGTGAGTTCCCGTTACTTGTTCCAGCTTCTGCCAACCTAGCAGTTTGAAAGTACGTAAAAAATGCAAGTAGAAAAATAGGGACCACCTTTGGTGGGAAGGTAACAACGTTCCATGCACCTTTGGTGTTTAGTCATGCCGGCCACATGACCACAGTGATGTCTTCGGACAGCGCTGGCTCTTTGTCTTTGAAACGGAGATGAGCACTGCCCCTTAGAGCCAGGAACGACTAGCACATATATGCGAGGGGAACCTTTACCTTTTTATTGTGCAATCAAGATTATTTAGTATTTTTTAATTGCACACAATGAGCCTTGGGACTCCTACTGATGAGACCACCAGTGCAACATATCCTGCTTTACTGGGCAACTATGCAGCATCATGTCAGGGTTCCAAGTAATACCCCCAATGAAATTAAACTCCAATTTCTCAAAGCTAACTTTTATTAGAGATGTCATATTGGCACATCTGGGAAAACCCGAATATGAGAGCGTCTGGGTTTTCCTCATCCAAAAGAAAGTTCAAAACCTTGGCCACTTCTTCCACATGTCCACACTGCTCCAATCAGTTCTTTTACATACAGAAGACAACCTCCACTTTCTTCTCAGCACAACTATCAGACACCAGGCCTTGAACCAGGGGTGAAATGCTCCCAGTTTGAACCAGATTGCGCAATCCAGTAGCAATGGCAGCGGGTGGTTCGGAAAACCGGTAGCAAAAATCCCTGCCCCCCCCATGCCCAGCTGAGTCAAGCAATCATCAGAGGTTGTTTTCTTTTACTTTTAAAAGCATTTTTTCTTTGGTGGCTCAGCTGGGATCGTATGAACCTTTTAAAAGCATTTTTTTTACAACCTCTTCAGCCGAAGAGGCTGTAAAAAAATGTTTTTAAAGCAGGGGTGAAATCTAAATATTTTTGCTACCGGTTCTGTGAGTGTGGCTTGGTGGGCGTGGCTTGGTGGGGGGGGTTATGTACCTGGCTGGGCTATGTGAGGGGAGATCAAAAGACAGAAACTCACTAGCAATCTCCTGCTAGAACAGGGTTGGACTAGATGACCTCCAGGTCCCTTCCAGCCCTGGATTATCCTCTGAAGCTGCCTCTAGTGCCAGGTTTGTACTCCTTCCTTCCTTCCTTCCCTCCCTCCCCCCCTCGCTCCCTCCTTTCTTTCTCTCTCTCTCAAAAATGAAGTCCCACACACCTCGTTTTTCCTTCCAGCAGACTCTGCTAGCCAAACCAAAAAACGGGAGGGAAGGAGTCCATTTTTCCTCCCAGCAGGCTTCCCCCTCCCCCTTTTTTGGCTAGCACCCAGCTGAGCTGCATGATCATCAGAGGCTTTTTTTTACTTTTAAAAGCATATTTTCAGCAGAAGAAAAAATGCTTTTAAAAGTAAAAAAAAAAACCTTTGATGATTATGCGGCTCAGCTGGGCATGGGCAAGGGGAGGCAGGGATTTTTGCTACTGGTTCTCTGAACCACCCGCCATCATTGCTACCGGATCGGGCAATCCTGTCCAAACCAGGAGCATTTCACCCGTTTTAAAGGGTTCTGGCAATCAGGCAACTCAGCTGGGATCGTCAGAACACTTTAAAAACATTTTTTCTACAACCTCTTTGGCCAAAGAGGCTGTAAAAAATGCTTTTAAAAGGTTCTGGCGATCAGGCAACTCAGCTGGGATCATCAGAATACTTTAAAAGTATTTTTTCTACAACCTCTTCAACTGAAGAGGCTGTAAAAAAAATGCTACGCAAGAGGCTGGATGATAGACTATGCATGGAAAAGAAATTCCAAGAAAAGACAAGCCCCTAAAACATTAGAAAATAATTATAAAAAGTTAGAACAAGAATTACAGAAATCCCCAGAGGAAGAAGATACTAAAATGAGAATGGAATTAATTAAACACAAAATGCTACTGATTGAAAAAGAAGAATTAGCCCAAAAAATAAGGGGGTGAAACAGAATTACTATGAAAATGCTAACAAACCAGGTAAGATGGTTAGCTTAGAAACTGAAAAAAGAGAAAGAATCTCGGCAAATATTACAATTAGCAGATAATCAAAGCCAGATTAAATATGGGAATGAAGAAAAGAAAAAAATTGTGCAAGATATCTATAGAGACTTATATAAACAGGAGAGTATTGAAGAGGAGGATATCAAATATTATTTACAGAAAGCTAACTTACCTCAGATCTCTAAAGACACTTAATTGATGCTGGAAGGAAATATAACAATGATGGAATTAGTACAAGCGCTTAAAAAACAAAGAAATGGAAAAGCACCTGGCCCAGACTGATTGCCAGCTGAATACTATATGACATTTCAAGAGCAGCTGAGCCTTCCATTACTGGAAGTTATGAATGAAGTGATGTCAAAGAAAAAAATACCAGAGACTTGGACAGAGGTATATATTGCACTTATCCCGAAAGAAGACACAGATTTACAACAAGTTAAAAATTATAGGCCTATATCTCTATTAAATTCAGATTATAAAATCTTTACTTTAATACTGGCAGAAAGACTGAAAAGATATTTGAATGATTTTATACATTCTGACCAAAATAGATTTCTGCCCAAGATACACATTAAAAACAACATGAGAATAGTACTGGACACGTTTAGAATATTATGAGGCCCATCCGAAAACACAGATGGCGTTGATTTTCCTTGATGTACAAAAAGCCTTTGATAACGTTAATTGGTGTTTTATGCTTTTGCAACTGGAACAGATGGGTTTCGGAGGAAAATTTATTAAGGCAATAGAAGCTATATACCATAAGCGATCAGCCAAAGTAATGATAAACGGCGAACTAACACAATCGATTCAAATTAAAAAAGGAACAAGACAGGGTTGCCCGCTGTCCCCTCTGCTGTTTGTTTTAACATTGGAAGTACTAAATAGAAGCATCAGAGAGGAAAGAGAAATAAAAGGCATGAAAATACAAAAGGAAGAATATAAATTACAAGCATTTGCTGATGATTTGGTCTTTATTATTGAGGATCCATTAGAATCTATAAACGTATTGATAGACAAAATAGGAGAAATTGGAGAAGTTGCAGGTTTGAAAATAAATAAAGATAAAACAAAAATTTTAACAAAAAATAGGTTGCAGAAGCAAAAAGCTGAACTAGCAGAAAGATCAGAGATGCAGATTACGAATAAAGTCAAATACTTGGGGATTTTTTTAACTGCAAGGTATAGCACTTCGAAAGAGAATAATTATAGTAAACTCAAATAGTAGATTGGGTTAGACTTGGCAAAATGGGAAAATTTGCAGTTATCACTGATTGGACAAATAAAATGAATATTTTGCCTAGAATATTATATCTGTTCCAGACAATTCCAATTAGACTGGGGAAAAACTTTTTTGAGGAATTGAATAAAATAATACTGAAATACATTTGGCAAGGTAAAAAAGCGAGGATAAAATTAAAACTATTGCAAGATGTGAGAATAAGAGGGGCTTTTGGTTACCCAACTGGGAATTATATTACCAGGCCGCAAACTTAATGTGGATGAAGGAATGGATAACCTTAAGGAACAACAGAATACTGACTCTGGAAGGCCACGATTTGCTAATGGGATGGCATGCTTTTTTATATTATGGACAAGCTAAAACACAGGGATACTTTAGAAGACATTTTGTAAGAGAGGTTTTGATATTAAATTTGGAAAGGATTAAGAAAAGCCACTTTTTAAAACCTCAGCCGAAGAGGTTGTAGAAAAAATGCTTTTAAAATTAAAGAAAAAAGAAAGTTGGCCATGCCCACCCAGTCACATTATCCCACACCAAACCATGCCCATTACATTTCACCCCTGCCTTGAACTTCTCTGCAAATTTTTATTATGGCTAATTCTACTCCACTCATGCACTCCCTGCTTCCAACTTCCCATGATAGGATTGTGGCAGGCCTGGATCCTGAAGGCACCAAGGTAATATGGCTTCCAGGCCTGACACATCATTTGTGAATCACAGTCAGAGCTTGGGTTTTGGAGATCTCTTTTTTGCTATCTCTTCAAGTGAGGGAATTGCCTGAGGGGGAAGCCCCTCCCCCCATGTAATTAACAGGGAAATATGACTGCTTGGGCCTTGGTGCCACAGAGCAAAAAGAAGAAACTTTGTGTGGAGATAGGTGAATGGGTGTCTCTGTGCATGCGCATGTATATGCAGCTACTTTCACAACACAGGCAATAAAAACATGCTGGACAAATTTCCCTCCCACCAGGCAAAAGTCCAAGGTGTTCAGAACTTGCTTTGGCAACCACTCCCAAATAAATCCATTCATGAATCCATTTAACTGATCAGTTACAACTGTGAATGAAGCAAAGAAAGAAAACCTTACAATAAATTTCCACCCTCCCTCCATAGTCTTTCCAGCTGTCTTCTGCAAAGAGTCTTTTAGTCTTTACTTGTCCATCTCAGGGTCCTTTCTTTCATGTCTGCTGGGTGGCATTAGGGTTGGCTTGGTCAGTCAGGCTTGGGAAGGCCTGCTCCACTCTGGTTGCTGTGATGACTTTCTAGTGGAGGGCTGGACCCAAACCCAAATTTTGGCTCAAATGGATGGAATGCCTCCTCTGGAGGAGCATCTGGATCAGCATGATCTGCTTCTACAGGTTGCAGTCTTATCTGTGCAGGTCCCCTCCCCCCTTTGTGGATGTGGAAAGGCATTGTAGGAGTAGAAGAGATGGAGAGATAGAATGGGGGTGGATAGATAGCTTGCAGGCAGAAAAACACATCAGTACTACAGTTATTAAACAGATAAAGCAATTATAACAAAACTGAGACATTTTGAGGAAGGAAGAAAAACTGCATTCATATGCTTCAGAAAAAGGATGGACAGATGAAACCACAGTAAATGTAAGAATGAAAATTTCCTGTAAATTAACTTAATAACTTTGGGCTGTTCTTAAAAGTACAGAGGAAAGAAAACTTCATCCTGTTCTGCTGGCCAGGCAAGCTCAATGTGAAGGCATTTCCATTGCTTAATTCAATTTTATTTCTAACAATTTATTATTATTATTTTTATCCTAGGGATCAGAAACATTTAAGAGTTACATTTACCTCGAGGGAACACAAAGACTTTGACACACACCCACACACAAGGAAAAAAAGAGGAAACCAGAATTTTACGCACACTGGTCATTCCCACCATAAATCTCAGTTAAATTAGAGAAGACACAAATCTTAACAAACATATCATGTGGTTGCATAGAAAACAGAGAGAAAGAGAGAGAAAGAAACAAAAACCCTAACATTCCTATTTATATATTTGTCTTTTCTTTTAAGTACCTTTATTTAGCCAAATTGGTTTTCCAGCTTCATCCCCGAACAGAATCCATTTCTCACATAGCTTGCACGTGCACGTCTTCCTCATTCCTGCCTGGACAGAAACTTTGTCCTGACCCCAGGCCTCTATCAGTCTCCCTTGGGGAGATTTTAGTGGGCTTCCTATTTCCTGGTCTGCTGTTCCCACTGCAACAAAACTCCAAGTCTCCACTCTCTTTTCTTTTATTTGGGTCCCTCACAACCATGGAATACACCACCCCCAACATGTGACGGAACCTTCTAACCTGTGGTCAACCACTCAGTTTTTCAGGCAAATGGCCTGGGAAGACTCTGTCCACTGAAATTACTCAGAGTATGGGTACCTCCTTTCCAGATTAGGGGTCTGCTTAGTGATGCTCAGCCAGTTGCCCAAGAGTAAGCCTCTCACTTGCCTTTCAACCCCTTCCCACTCACACACTCTCTTTCTTAACAGAAGGTCCTGTACTCTGAATCAATCCCCTTGCTTTCCAGAACTCATCAATCATGGCCTGGGAGGCCAACAGTGAGCCTATTTGCAGTTAGAAAGATTGCAGAGGGAACAGGATCCAGCTGTGGCAGAGAAGAGATTTTTCCTCAAGTGCATTCACATACCCAGACACATAGCGCTCCATGGCTTAGGGCCCGGGTACTTACGGGACCGCCTGCTGTTACCTCATGCCTCCCACCGACCCGTACGCTCACACAGAGAGGGTCTTCTCAGGGTGCCGTCCGCCAAGTAATGTCGGCTGGCGGCTCCCAGGGGAAGGGCCTTCTCTGTCGGAGCTCCTACCCTTTGGAACGAACTTCCCCCTGGTTTGCGCCAATTACCTGACCTTCGGACCTTTCGCCCTGAGCTGAAAACGCATTTATTTATTCAAGCGGGACTGGCTTAAATTCTTAATTTTAAATAATTTTAATTGGGGTCTTTATTTATGAATTTTATGGGTTTTAAATTTGATTGTTTTAAATTTCGGCCATTTATGGAATATGCTTTATTTATTTATTTATTTATTTATTTATTTATTTTTCACATTTATATACCGCCCTATCTCCCTAGGGACTCAGGGCGGTTCACAGGCAAGTAAAAAGTATATATAAATACAGACTAAAATAACAATTAAAAAACTTATTCTACATAGCCGAATTATTAAAAACTATATAAATAATAAAACCCATTTAAAACCAGTAAATTTAAAATCTAATCCAGTCCTGCGCAGATGAATAAGTGTGTTTTAAGCTCGCGACGGAAGGTTCGGAGGTCCGGAAGTTGACGAAGTCCTGGAGGGAGTTCGTTCCAGAGGGTGGGAGCCCCCACAGAGAAGGCCCTTCCCCTGGGTGTCGCCAGACGGCACTGCCTAGCTGACGGCACCCTGAGGAGTCCCTCTCTGTGAGAGCGCACAGGTCAGTGAGAGGTATTCGGTAGCAGTAGGCGGTCCCGTAAATAGCCCGGCCCTATGCCATGGAGCGCTTTAAAGATTGTTACCAAAACCTTGAAGCGCACCCGGAAGGCCACAGGTAGCCAGTGCAGTCTGCGCAGGATAGGTGTCACAATATGCTTGTTTTAAGTCTTTGTATTAATTGTATATTGTATTGTTTTATAATTTGGCTGTACACCGCCCTGAGTCCTTCGGGAGAAGGGTGGTATAAAAATCTAAATAAATAAATAAATTAAATAAATAAATAAATAAATAATACTCTCTTTCACCAACTGGTCTTCTAAAATCAATCATAAAATTTTGTGTGATACTCACCAGGACCTTTGAGCTCAACACTCAAAACCCCTTTAAAACCTTTCTTCCAAATTGCCAATGTCCAGAAAAGCTCACAGATAGACTCATTGGGTCTAGGGAGGATTACCTGAGCCAGGTCCATTGATCAGGTTAGCTTGGAGTCCAATCTGGGGTGCCAAATTTTTGGACAAAATGTCCATCTGGGTTCAGCTCCAAGTGAGGAGAAAGATACTGGAAACATGGAAAGTGCTTGGAAAGATGGTTTAATGGTAGACAGGACTACCTCCTACAGCAGCATGACAGAATGTGATTAATGTTGCTAATTTCTGGGCAAGTTCTATTTAATTTGTACTTGTATTAAATCTTGTATTTAAAATTTTAAATGTTATTTCATGTAGTATGCCTTATTTTAATTGTGATAACTCTGACTATGGGAAGCTTCCCCCCTCAATGAAATATTTTGGGGAACATTAAAAGAACCAGATTATAATATTTCCCCAAAGGAGAAATGGAGAAACATGTTCTTGAAAGAAGAAAGCAGCCCCAGTCTCCCTGCCATAGGAAAACAGCTTCAAGCAGAAGCTTGAAGTGGCTGGTCTTTTGGAACGGAGATTTTGTATCCTCAAAAAGACTGGGCCAATCTATTCATAAGCAAAAAGACTCCAAATAAGTAACATAATTAGGCAAGCTGACAAGATTAGCTCAGACAAACACCTAGGATTTGCATTGCCTCTTTTTTTTTTTTCTTTAAAAGTTTTATTTTTACAATCATATCGAATAATTCATCCAATGTACAGTTATATACAATTAGTCGGGCTTGCCCAGTCACCACCACCCTTTTTAACACTCTTCCCTCTTCTACCTTCTTTTACTTTCCAAACCTTCCTCTCCTTCTCTTATCTACATCCGCTCCTCCCTCCACCCTACACCTTCCTTCTCCCTCTACTATCCCTCTTCCTTCCTCTTCTCCTCTTTCCTACCTCCTACTCTCTCTTTTCTCCCTCCTCACCGTTCTAAAATGGTAACTATGCAGACCCGACCCTACATTAATTATATTTCTTCAATAATCCCTGTACATTAACCATCACTCCATCTCTACCAAACCCCCAATTCCCTCCCCTTACCCCCACCCCCACCCCGACTTCCCAGAACAAAATGCAGGGTATCAAAACTAACAATCATAATCCAAAATAATTCCTAAATTATAATCTCTAGTCACACCACACTTAGTCACACTCTCAATTCCCTCTCCTTCAAAAATATATCTAATACAAAATATTTCCTAAATTTACTCATATGCTATTCAATATTTTTTTATCTGATACTTATTTTAAATATAATCAATCCACATTTTCCATTCTAAAATATATTTTTCTAGTGTATAGTCTTTCAAGTAAGCGGAGATTTTGTCATCTCTGCCAGATTTGATACTTTGAGTGTCCATTCTTGATTGTAGGTAATTCTTCTTTCTTCCAATACTGAGCAATCAAAAGTCTTGCGACTGTTATTAAGTTCAAAATCAATTTAGTCTCTATAGCTGTATAGTCCATAATTATTCCTAGTAGAAAGAACTGCGGAGTAAACTTAATCTTCTTTTTCAAAATATTCTGCATGATCCACCATACTTTAATCCAAAATGCTTTAACTTTTTTACAAGTCCACCATATATGGTAATAAGTAGCATCTTCACAATCGCATCTCCAACATTTAGCAAGATCTAATATGTGTTTCTTGTAAACAGGTAATGTCATTTTTAAATTGTTTCAAATAATGAAATACTTTCCTTCTCTTCTGCGGTGAATTCAGGCCATTAACATTTCAAGATAATAGTTTAATTGCCATTATCGGCCGAAGGAAACTTTTGGAACACCAACCGCAGATCACATTTTACTTTAGGCCTTGCTCCTCCCACTGTTTCCGTTGTAGTAGTTGCCAGTTGTTGTTGTGCCTTCATCTCTTGTTCCTTGCGTTTAGCAGCAGCTCTTGTCAGCCTTTGTTCTTTTGAATCTAATATTTCCAACACTTGTAATAAATCTTCTTCCATCACAATCTGTTCTTGTACCTGCTTCACTTCTCTTTCCTTCACTTCAGCCTCCCTTCTTCTAGCTTCCAATGGGGGAAGACTTCCAACTTTTAATACCTCAACATAAAATTCTCTTGCTTTTCCAACCGTATTGAAACGATGTACTTTCCCTGCATAATATACTATTATACCAGTTGGAATATCCCATCTATATTCAATCTGATGCTTTTTAAGTTCATTCACCAGGAAGGCAAATTCCTTCCTAGCCCTTAACATTTTTGATGGAATTTCCTTTAATATCAAAATATCTTGACCAGCAATCTGAATCTTCTCCCCCTTATATGAAGCTTGCAAAATCTGATTTCTCACTGTTCTGTTTGTAAAATAAATAACAACATCCCTTGGCAACTTTTTTTGCCTTGCTATCCAAGAATTCACACGATATATTTTATCAATTTGATAAGCCTCTCTTGTAACGCCTCTAAATTCAATGTTCTAGTCTCTGCTGTATGAGCTGGAGAGGCACCAGCTGATGAAATTCCAGAGCCCTTTGTTACAGTAGACTTTAATTGTTTGGCTGCCATCTTCTATAAAATTATTTATTTATTTATTTCCAACTTAATATTCACTTTAAATCTTCTTAACCTCTAAGAAACACAGTCTTTTAAAGCAGTATTTAAAAATCTCCCCTATATTCTATCAGCAGGCAGCAAAGAGTTAAAGAGTAAAAGCAGCAAGTAACATGCAAATTACCAACTGCAGACGGCAAACGGTGAAAGTATCACTTTCGCTTTCCACTCGTTAACTTGTTAACAATTTGCCTCCATTTTTTTACTGTTTTCAAGCTTGTTACAAAGTATCGGGGAATCGGCTTGGCTACTTGCATAAAGTTCTCCCACTTTCGTTCTGTCCGGTATAATCCTTTATTGTCCAAAATAAATCTCGGCGTTTGGTCGTGGTGATTGGTTCCGCCAAAGCAGAAGAATCCTCGGATCTGGAGCACTTCGGGTTACTGGAGGGAACTTAACCCTTCAAACCCCTTTTTTCTCAGGGGCTTTAGGGAAATTCAACCTCTGCCCTCAGCTCACCACCTTCTCCTTCTCCCGAAGAGGGGGTTTTCCGAACTGCTGGACAGCAGATTTAAGCTGTCCTAGCGATTCCACATAATCCAGAGGTTGGTGATCGTAAAGATCACCGCCATCACCTACGGTGCCAAACCGGAAGTCAGATTTGCATTGCCTCTTGTTGGAAGAAACATCCATCTGGGTTCAGTTCCAAGTGGGGAAAACGACACTGGAAACATGGAGACTGCTTGGAAAGATGGTTTAATGGTGGTGTCGACGCATCAAGCATTTGGTGGGCTTCTCATGAAGGCTGCTAACGAATGACAGACTCATGGACTTCTCGGGGTGAGAGCCTGGAGAAAGTCTGGGATGAGAAGCCCAGAGCAAATTCCAGAGCCCCCTTTTATTGTGTATAGGTAAAAATGGGTGGTTACAAAAGGTAAGCAGGGGAGGTTACATATTAGCATATATTCAACATGTGAACACGTGACTGCAAGCACATCCACAAGCCTATGATTTTGGGAGAAAGCTCATGATTCTTGGGAGGAGTTTTACCATGAGGTGGCTCTTTGTTCTCTGCTTTTTGCCTACGTGGTACAGCTGCATAGCAATCTTACACAGGCTACAAGGACTCCCACACGTGTCTAAGGCGTTCTACAGTTACACTATTCATGCTACACGTAGCAAACAGAAATACATCTTGAAACATCCTGACTCTACATACTAATAAATCTCATATAATTGTGTGTAGGAGCAATTTCTTTGAAGCTCTGTGAAGTGAGCCTTATCAGAGAAGGAATGTTCTGTGGCTATCTCAAAGGTGTTGATACATTTACAGGCAAACATCTTTGCAACCTTGGCATCAAACAGATTTCTGCTTACATGATAAAAATTAGCCAGACTTACCTATGCTGATATTTTTGCACATAAGCAATTTCTCAAAACTTGCTCATGCTTATATTTGCACATAAGTAATTTCATAAACAATTTCATAAAGGGGTTCATATGGCATAATATTCCAACATGGTGGTCAGGATCACATGGCTTGAGTTCCTGAACAGAAAAAAAAAGCTGAGATGCTGAGCATGCCCTGGCTTTATGCTTTCTCTGAGCTTTGAACTTCGTGGGGCACCGGAAGAGTATCCTGATTGGTTGTCAGACTCTCAGGGGGTAGGGGTCTTAGCTAGCCTTGCTGGCTGATGTAATCTTCCCAGGTGCCATGTGGTGAGTTTCTGTTGCTAGATGGGTCCTATTGTGTTGCAGATGACAAAGGTGGGGAGAATGAGTTTCTGTCTTTGACCCATTGACAAAGGTGTGGGGGAGGCAGGAAGCTGCAGGGAGCTGCTTTGTCCTTAAAACATGTTTCTCCATTTCTCATCCAGGGAAATATATTCTGTCTTTTTAATATTTTCTAAAATATTTAATTCTTCTAGGAGGGAGGTGGGTGTTAACTTCCTACACCCTTTTGCCTGAAGAGCCAGCCATGACCCCTACATGACCTCATAGAAATCTGGCAACAGCCATTAAACTATTAAAGGATACATTCTTACATATGAACAGGCATCTCAATCACAAAGCCCCAAATAATGTATAAAAGCCCACTTATTCCAACCCCATTTTGTCAGCCACCCCAGAAAAATGCTGCTGTCACTGAAGTTTCTGGCATCCAAATAAACGGAGACATTCTCTCTTTGCAGCCAGCCTGTGTTTTATTTCCAGCGTCTTTCTCCCTGCTTGGAGCCAGACCTGATTTTTCTTCGAACATGGCACCAGTAAACAATCACAGATTCTGTGATTCAAATGACCATTCTGTGTGCCTTCTTACTGGTGCCACAAGTATTTTAATCGACATTCCAAATCGTTTCCTTTAAAGGCTCTCCAGTCCACCCACATCTTTACCCATGCCCACTCCCCCACTTCAGCTCCTCGCGGGGAACACAATCATTGTAACACCCAATAGGAAATCTTGTCATGAGCTGAGGAAGTGGTGAGGAGGGGGCTTTTTCCATTGCTTCGTTAATGACAAGTCTCTTTTAGCACACTGTTCTGCACATGTACAAAAGTGTCACAAGAAGGTGACAATGGCTTCCAATTGAGAGAAGGGACCTTCTTCTCATTTCCTCCCTCCCCGCTCCTCCTCCTCAAGCCTGAAAGATTGCAACTTGCTGGCATCTGAGGCAAAACGAAGGGACTGCATTCACAAAGCGTATCCGGTAAAGCAGTTGTAATCTGCATTTCCCACAGCGAGACTGTAGGGAAGCTACACGCACTGGAGGGGCGTGTTCTTCCTTGGATAGAGATCCGCCTCCTCCCTCCTTCTCGGTTATTTCCGAACAATGTTGTAAAACATCGGTATGCGCCAGAGGCTGCTGAAGCTTGAACCTGGGAGACGTGGGCGGGTTGGTGCTTTGTCCTCGCTTCTCTCCAAGTATATTTCATCTGCGGGAACAGAGTAGGGAGAAGGTTCCTAGGTATATCCGCGAACCATTTTAGTGCCCTTTGTGCCTTCTTTTTCCTTTATATGTTTTGTTAGGTCAGTTGGGAAGAACAATGGAGCGATACTGTGTGTTTTGGAAGGCAGAGAGGCTAATATAATACCTGGATTCTTGAGGTATGGAGGGATTTTCCGGGTGCCTTTATTGTGTTTACTGTACTGCAGTGTGTAATTGGGGTCTTTTTTTCATCTATGGGCTGCTGTGGCCCCTCGGAAGAGTTTTCCCTCCTAATTTCTTGGGACCAGAGATTAGTCTCCATTGCAGCCCTAATGCATTATTTGAATGTTTTGCATAAAACACTCTGCAAAGCAATATTTTCATTTTCTGATCATTAAAACAACATATATTTTTTACTTCTATGAACTTTTTGTGATTTAGAGATGAACCCTAATTTGTTTTATTTCACTAGTCCTACCTGCCTTTTAGTACAGTACTCCTGCACTTAGTCCTTTTTCTTTTAAAAAAAATATAGAATTGCAATCAATTTGACTATTAAAAAGGATATTAGGCATATTTTCATAGAATGCATAGGATTTTGCAAACATAAAAGATGTGTGAGAAGCTCCAAGCAGTATAAATCACTCATTCACTCCAAGGTAGAGTGTTTGTGGGGTGGCTTGTTTTTGGTTACTTACATGAGGCAGGGCATACTCCCTCCTTAAAAAGCTACCCCTGGATCCAGCCTAGAGAATTATAATCCAATCTCTAACTTCTTAGAAAAACTATAGGGCTTGAATTACAGAGGACTCTGGATAGTTTAAGGCATGAGCTTGGGATGGAGATCACCAAAGTTGTTTTTTTTCCCCAAAAGGCAATTGGACCTGGATGATTGAGAATCTACACAGATACGGGATGGAGACCCCACTGGTTACAGTATTAGATGACTTGTGAATCTTGACCTGCTAAATCTTTTGGTGCTCGTTTGCTACCATCTACCACAATAAAGGCTTTCAGTCAGGGTCTGGGATTGTGGGCACTGTTATGCAGTGTTTTCATTCCTTCCTGAACTAGCTAGTTATGACTAGTTACTAGTTATGACGTTTGCCAATTCAATGTGCAGTGCCCTAGAGTTTGTCCTCCTTTCCTACTTTATTTAACATCTATATGGAAACATTGGGAGAGGTCCTTGGCCAATACTTTTGGGATTAGATATCATCAATATAATTCCTAGTTTACCATCTCAAGCAGAACATCTCTGGAAATCTCAATCTGGTGCCTGGAATCGGTAAGAGATTTGATGAGTTAACAAAGGGCAATTAAAATCTCAGAAAAATGGTGTTGGTTCAGATATTTTCCTAGATTCAGTAAAAGCCCCCTCTCTGTAACAGTTTGCCCCACTCCTGATGTTAGATGTTTGTCTTGGTATTTTGCAAAATGGGGATTATCGTCCTTCTGAGATCATTCAGATGTGCCTGATAGTAGCAGCAGGTTTTTTTAAAATTAATTTTGCATTAAATATTTTTTAACTGTAATTATTGGTTTTAGGACCAGTTTAATAGTTCATTGTATTTCCTGCAAGCTTCCCAGAATTGTGAGAATGAATAGCAAACAATGGATGTATTAGAGAAACATAATATTTAAGAATATGACCCTTTTAGTATTTAATTTTTACTAACTCTTCGGCATCCAGAACAAATGGGACAGGGTCAAAAATAGCCTGTCATATCACATCCGAGTGCCCCAAACACTGCATTCTTTAGTCATGGAGGTCCACGGAGGACTGGGGCAGTCAGAGCCCAAAATTTCAATGGAAAGTACAAACTGTTGCTAACTAAATATGCATTTTGGAAAATGGGCTGGAATACCAATTTCTCAGCTAGTCACACTGATAAACAGGAAAAAAAGACCTGATTCAGCATATTCCAGCCTTTCAAGATTCACACTTGCCAGAGGACTAGTTACATTATTATCACCAGTAATACAACCTTGGATGAAATGCCATGAATCACAAAGATATTTAGTCCCATTATTGTTCAACTTTATTTTATTTATCTAATTTATTGGCTGCCCATCTTATCACAGGGTAACTGGGTGGCTTTTCACAATGTATTGGTAGAATATTTATATCAGAAACACTTCTACCCCATTCACCCTCACAATGGTAAGTTGACTAATAGCTATACTATTTTATGCCAATGCTGCTGCGAGGCTGCAGGTATTAACAAGGCTTAGAAGAGTTGTGAGATTATTGAACCATTTTTGTAAGGAACACTGATTTCAAAAAAATGAGTTAATTATGAGGCAGGGATGCTAATGTGGTTTCTGAAATTTTTTTTTAAATGACAGCTATTATTGGCACCTTAAATAGAGTATCTGCATCTTGTATCAGAGGATTCCTGGAGACTACAATAGGCTATCGTAATTCTCAAAGGATTCTCAATACAAAATTACAAATGAAATATAGTAAACTCTTACCCAGAACACAGCATGGACATTTATCCATTTTTTCAAATTTTAAACTAGCATTGTATCTTGACCAAAATACAAATTAAAAATTTTGTAGAACTTTCACACAATTTGAACTAAGTATCTTGTTATTAACAATGCTGGAGGGTAAATTCCAAAAAACTTGATGCAGCATAGGATTGTGAAGACACGCTCATGTTTTGCTTTATTTTAATTTACACCAAGAAATTGTTGATGAGGTACTCTTTTTAGCCCATTGCCTGGATAGACAGACTAATCTAATGTTCAGCTTCTTTTGGTGGATACAGATCCTAAAACAACTCTTGCCATTGCTAAATTTGTAACTGTGGGATTTCTGCATTGCCAAATGCAAATTAGACTAGGCACAATTACAGGCCTTTTTATTTTGCGTCATATATTTGTTCTATATTGTCTCGTCTGGGCCCCATAATAAAGATGCCTAATTTGACATTCATATGATAGTTGCCATTGTTTATCTGTCATTGCTTAATTTCTTTATCCATATCCAGGCTGTATGTCCAGAATCTTTTGCCCAAAGAATAGAATGTTAACTTATAGAACACATTTCTTTTTCTATTTCTAAATATAACATTTTTAGAAGAGTGGCATTATAAAAGTCTACACTCTCTTGTTTAAGTGTGCTTGCACCCACATATTTTTCCAGATTTTTAAAACTCAAACCCTGTTCACTAGAAACATGCCATACCAGTAACAGCACATCAGAAGAAAAGATTTTATTTTTCTCAAAGAAAAAAGCAATATAAATATTAGAGTATAAAACTTGCGTGTTAACACATCAATATCAGTTACATGGATATAAGAAGGATATAAGCATATATATAATATATAAGTATAACTCAATATTAGACACATTGGAGGGACAAGTAAGTGTGTTTCAATTCACATACAATTAAAAGCACAATAAACACACATGAAGATCCAAAATAATATAAAATACTGATGTTCACTACTCAATTACTGAGATTAAACAAATAAAAAACTCACATCACTACGCACTACTACACTATTTTCAGTTGTAGATGAAAAAATAAACAAGGTTAACTAAGATTCATCTACAGTACTTTGGGAAAGGTCACATGTTAACTACTCGATTACATAAGAAGCTTTAGGCACAACCCAGCAGAGGTGTACCTGCACAAACTGCATTGAGATAAATGGGAGCTGTGTGACAGGAGGACTATTGAGCTCTCATTTATTTAAATGTGGCTCATGCTACAGAACATCTCACTAGTTTGTTGTCTATTTCACTATGTAAACTGTTTCTAGTGCAGTCACCAAAGAAAAAGTTGATGGAGAAGTGTTTGGGATCACTATAAAACCCATATGTAGACAAAAACGTCTTGAAGACAAGTCCTACTTTCTAGACACAGGGAAAGCATCAAATAGTTCATAAAATGCTCTTAGCGGTGACAACAACATAGCCAATCAGTTTGGGAGGCAACTTCGGAAACTTGTCATAGACTGACCTGTTTTGACTATTTCAAGCAAGCTATTACAATGTAAAAAAGGTTCTTGGACTAGTGGTTCACCTTCCATGTTGGAAATATGCTCCTCTGATTCTTTATGGCTCCTTTGTTCCAATAAAGAAAATCATGAGATAGTACAGGAAACTACAATATATCTAGAAAGACAGCCAATGTTGCCAAGCAACATTACAATTTCGCACCTGACTCAGAATGCCATTACATTATCGAATGGGCCAGAGTTAGGAAACCTCACTTCTTGTCCATACTAGGCTATGAAATGATGCAGTTAAAAGAGTAAATTTAGCAATTTCAAAACATAGTAACGCAAATTGTATTTTTAATATTTTAAAGTCTATTCATATCCAAGAAGAGGTAGTGGTAAGGGCCTCAAATTGCTTGATTGCATCGATACAATGTCATTTATTTAATATTTATAAAAATTCAGGAATCAAGTGATTGGCTTTGCAATTTGTCCAGTTCTAATTCAAGTATACCTTAATTGGACCTGGTCCCTTAGCTGTCCCAAATCAGCCACTTTCTATTTAATATCAAATTGTGAAGACCAACAAACCAACTATTGGTTTTTGGCTATACTGCACAGAGAAATGAAATACACAAACTTCCCAATCTCTCTGAGGAAGGGCAATGCATCTTGTTTGTGAACCTTAACTCACAGACAGTGCTGATGTGGGCACTTGAGAGCATATTAACATGCTGTTCATGTCATGCAATAAATTTCCCAATTCAAACTTGAGTGTGAAGTCAGCTGTCCTGTAAATGTGAAGTGATTTGCATGCAGTTTGATGTGCAGAAAAATGTGAAGCATTCTATTTTTAATGTTCTACTTATAAGATCAGCAGAGCTCATCCAGTTAACAAAGACATCTCCCTCAGGAGTCAAGCAAAGATATGAGCAGTAGTTCACTATGCTCACAAGTGAATGACTTTTTTCTTCAACTTTTTCTACAAAACATTTAGTATATATATACTGTGATGAGATGTGTTGCCTCTTTAGAGATCACTGTATATCAACCATGAGTGGCAGTGTTCTCTGTCTTGCTTATATCTATGACATGTTCTGTGCATGAAAATTTTCCCATTGCAATGCACTCCTTGCTTCTCAGAAATTACAACATCAGTTTAATTTTTTTCTGGCCATCATTGGTTAAACTTGTAAAAAAGATAAATGTAGCTGAATCTCATTCTCTTATAATAATACAGGATACACATTTCTTTTAAAACAAAGCAGGAATTAAAGCACTCCCTATCAATATCATAACAAGGATTCCAGCTGAAATGATGTCTAACCCTCCCCCCAAGAACTTCTATCAAAATTTGGAAAAGTGAGAATTGTAAAAATGGAGGAACTTATATAAATAAAAAAACTCTGTTCAGAATAATTATTTACAATGAGCAGAGCCCATCCTAAATTTTGTTGGTGATGCAGATCTTTAGGAAAGAAAATGTTTCAAAGATCTGACACCCTTGCATATTACATTGTCCTCGAAAGAGTATACACTGTATTTGTTATTATTCAGATATTTTTCTTCATGAATAACAGCAGTACATCTACTCATAAACTTAGATGACAACAACAATGTACATTCACAATGTTCCATATTTTAAAAAAAGTTTAACCACAAATTCACATTCATCTTCCATCCTAGGATATGAACTGGGGGAGTGCTGGAAGAGTCTGCCCTTTAGATTTACGTGGAAGTGGCTGTGTTATCCTGTGAATCCTACTTCTTCTCTTTCTTTCCTGACTTCTTCTTATTTCCCCCTCCAGAGGCTGCTGGTTTTCCATCACGTTTGCCTGCGGAATTGGAGAGGGTAGCTGTGCTCCCAGGGATATACACATTCTGTCTATAATCAGGAACATGCTGAAGGGTGAACTGGGGGCCGTACCTGGTGCTGAGCCCCATGGTACCTGCTGTTGCTCCTCCTCCCAGAGTAGAATTTCCATCTGGGTTAGCCGCAGCAGCGGCAGCAGCTTCTGCAAGAGTATTAGGACAGGAAGAGAGGAAATAAATAGATTTTAAAGCAATACTTGAATAATGTCATATATATGCAGATTTGACTGAAAAGAAAATTTTCTCTTCCCTGCAATTCAAGAGGAATATGTTTGAGAAAAGGTTAGATTATATAAGCATATCTAAATAAATTTCTAATATCTTCTTGAAACATGAAGAACAATTGCCTGAATTCCCTGAAAAAAATCCTGTATTATTAGCTCCTCTGGTGAGAGAAGTAACATATATTGCCTCTCCAATAATGTATTCCAGTCTCTGGAGCTTCCAAAATATATATAGGGTTGGCATAATGTGCACATATAGACTTACTGTTTAAAAAGATTAAAACAAAATCAATCAACAAAATTGAAACAACAATAATAACAATAACACCCAGATCTAATATTATACCATGTTTTAAAACCTTATAATAATTTTGAACATCTTGAAAGACCTTTTCCTTCTCCCTTTATTCAAAACAAAAATTTAATTCAAGCACTGAGATTTTTTCCTTTAGTATTGTATAATTATTATTTTAGCTATCAACATTCACAAAGTATCACAATGCTGTATGTCTTAATAAGTTTGAAATACTATGGAATTCAGCTTGGCACAATTTATAAATCCTTAATCCACAATAATTAATGCTAGACTTTCAACCCCAAGTGCAGTAATAGGACAGACCATATGAAATAATGTTTTAGTTGCTGAAGTATATCTATAATATGTACCTAAATTCTCTCTGAGAAATCTGTTATACTTATGGTTGGTTGCACAGTCAGATAGAAAATATCAGACTGGATTTGGCTATCAAATTCTTCTCAAGGAGCTGGTATTGTTTGATGATGTTAAAGATATCATTGCAGGATGTAAACTGTTCCAAGTAAAGCTGCTTTTTGCAATAGACTGATAGTGATTTTGTCAATGCTGATGGTGTTGAAGTGATGTTCCAGAAATTTTGTAATTGCATCCAATTATCCAGACTTTTATCCAAACTTTTTTCTTTCTTATCTTATTATCATTATTTAAATTTATATGCTGCCTGATTTACTTCATTTTAAGAGCAAAATAAACTAATTTCATATTCTTTAAAATCCCTTCCACTGAAATATGAGAACAGAATATTTGATCACTGTACTTTTTATTATTCATGTTATAAATTCATTCAATATTTTGTTTCAGTTTATGGAATAGTTAACATACATACAGAGAACCAAATCATGAAACAAAGTTTATCAAAAAGCATAAAAACTTTTATATCCACCTTTTGTGCACAAAAGGCGAAAAGAACTAGAAGAGGAAATTAAAAGGAAGGAGCAGTTATTGGTAGGCAATCCAGGAGATAGTAAAACAAAAGAGTCAATAAATATATTAAGAGGTCAATTTAATATGTTAATGGCAGATCAGGTGGCAACTAATTTACAATATGTAAGACATAATTTGTTTAATAATTCTAATAAACCTGGAAGGTGGTTAGCATATTTATTAAGAAAGAAACAGAAACGACGTATAATTGATAAAATAGAATATAGAGGTAAGGAAGTATATCAGCAAAATTTGATTAAAAAAGCTTTTTTAGAATATTATACTAAGTTATATTCTAGAGATGTGATTAGTGATAAAGATATAGATAGATATTTACAGGACCACGGTATTTTAGAAATTACAGTAGATCAAAGGGAAGAGTTGAATCAATTAATTTCTTCAGAGGAAATAGTGTTTGCAATTAAGCAGCTTAAAGCGAATAAAGCACCAGGTACAGATGGCTTGACAACTACTTATTATAAAAATTTACAAAATGAGATGATTGTACCACTTAAGGAGTTATTTAACAGAATACAAAGGGAGAAGCTCCTCCTTCATGGAGGACAGCTTTTATTTCATTAATACCTAAAGAAGATCGAGATGGTGTTAAACCAGAGAATTATAGGCCAATATCGCTTTTAAATACTGATTATAAGATATTTGCTAAGATACTAGCGAATAGATTGATGCCACTGATGAATCAATTAATTCATAATGACCAATCAGGATTTATTAAGGGGAGACAGATGAGATATAATATGAGACAAATTGTAAATTTACTTGAATATTTGGAAGGAAACAGCCAGGTTTCAGCAGCATTCCTCTTTTTGGATGCCGAAAAGCTTTTGATAGATTGGATTGGCAGTTTTGTTTAAAGTAATAGAAAAATGCAATTTGGGGATTATTTTATTCAAGCAATTAAGGCTATATATCAAAAGCAAACAGCTCAAATAATAGTAAATGGTGGATTAACAGAATCTTTCAAGATTGAGAAAGGGACTAGACAAGGATGTCCCTTGTCACCATTATTATTCATTCTAACTTTGGAAATATTATTGAGTAAGATACGTGGTTTAGATCGAATAAAAGGAATTAGAATTAAAAATCAAGATTATAAATTAAGAGCGTTTGCAGATGATTTGGTTGTTTCTTTATCTCAACCAATACATTCAGCTGTATATTTGATGGAGACAATTGATCAGTATAGTAAGGTATCTGGGTTTAAAGTGAATCAACAGAAGACAAAATGATAATTAAAAATATGAATACACATCAGAGGAAGAATTAGAAAGAATAACTGGATATGAAGTAGTTAAAAGGTTAAATACTTAGGAGTATACATTACAGCATCGAATGTAAAATTATATAAAACAATTATGAGGTATTGTGGGGAAAAGTAATTAAAGAAATGGAGAAATGGAAGAAGTTACAATTATCATTGTTGGGAAGAGTGGCAGCTATAAAATGAATGTTTTGCCTAGATTTTTATTTTTGTTTCAAATGATTCCAATTTTGAAGAAAGATGCAAATTTACAAGAATGGCAAAAGGATTAATAAATTTGTATGGAAGGGTAAAAACCGAGGATAAAGTTAAAAATAATGCAAGACGTTAGGGAAAGAGGGGTTTAAAATGCCTAATTTGAAATTGTACTATGATGCAGTTGTTTTAACTTTAATTTCTGATTGGATTAATTTAACAGAGGAAAGGATTTTGAATATAGAAGGTTATGGTTTGTTATATGGATGGCATGCATATGTAATATATGACAAGAAAATTGATAAGACATTTAAGAATAATATGGTCAGAAGTGCGTTGTTGAGGATTTGGAAAAAATATCAATATAAGTTAGATGGAAAGATACCAATATGGACCATCCCCAGACATATGATAGAGAATATAAATATATTACAAAAAATGGGAGTTATCACTTACAAAGAGCTTTTGTCTATGGAAAAGGGGAATTACAGTTGAAATCTAGGAGAAATTGAGGATGAAGGAGGAAATTATACATGGTTCCAGTATGGACAATTGCAATCTAGATGGAAAATAGATCAGAAAATTGGTATAAGGCAAAGTGATGATAATCTGGTAAAACAAATAAAAGATCAAGGTCAACAGCATATAAAGAGATTATATAATGTATTGGTTGAGATTGATTCAGAAATGGAGTTGGTTAAAGATTGTATGGTAAAATGGGCACAAAATTTTCAACAACCTATAATGTTAGAAACATGGGAAAAATTTGGGTGAGGAATGTTAAATTCACGCAAGCACAAAATTTAAGAAAATTTTATAAAATGTTTTATAGATGGCATTTAGATCCTAAAAAACTGTCATGTATGTATCCAAATGTGAAAGCAAAATGTTGGAGATGTGATTGTGAGGATGCTACCTATTATCATATATGGTGGACTTGCAAAAAAGTTAAAGCCTTTTGGATTAAAAATATGGTGGATTATGCAGAACATTTTGAAAAAGAAGATCAAGTTTGTTCCACAGTTCTTTTATTAGGAATAATCTCAGATTGCACTGTTATAGAGACAAAACTGATTCTGAATTTAATAACTGCTGCAAGATTATTGATTGCACAATATTGGAAGAAAGAAGACTTACCTACAATTGGAGAATGGATTAGTAAAGTATCAAATTTAGCAGAAATGGCAAAAATTTCTGCCTACTTGAAAGACTGTACACAAGAAAAATATATATTGGAATGGAGGAAGTGGATTGATTATATTCAAAATAAGTATCAGATTAAAAAATATCAATTAGTTTTTGAGTGAAGTTAGGAATTATTATGTATTAGTTTAAGAAAGAAGGGAATTGATAGTGTGATGGTGTGAAATGGAATATGTTTTATGTTATATTTTAGATTATGTTTGTTAGTTACAATACCCTGTATTCTGTTCTGGGAAGTCTCGGGGGGGGGGGGGGAAGGAGGCGGGGAAGGGGAAGACTATAAATTGATTGGTTGCCATTGTACAGGAATAATGGTAGAATTAAACAAGTTGGAATGGTGTAATGTCGGGACTGCTCGGCAAACACTCCCGAAGGGAAAGGGTAAGGAAAGAGGAGTAAAGAAGGAAGAAAGTAGGTAGGTAGGTGGGTAGGGAGGAAAGAAGGAAGGGAGAAGAAAGGATAGGAGGAGGAGAAGAAGGAGATAGAGGGTTAGAAAGGATGGTAGTGAGAAGTGGGAAAGAGGAGGGGAAGTAGGAAAGCGAGGAGAAGGTGGTGGGGGAAGTTTAAGAAGGATGAGAAGGGAAGAAAGGATTAAAGGGGGGAGTGGCAGTCGAGCAGCTCTGACTGAGTATAATTTGAGTATAGGACTGATTGTTGGATAAGTGATTGTATTGTACACTGGTCAAATTGTGGGAATTATTATGGAAAAATAAAAAAATTTTGCAAAAAACAAAAAAACAAAAAACAAAAAAAAACTTTTATATCCAGAATTGGTAAGTATTCCAAGAATGTAAAATAAGGAAATAGTACACAATACAGGAATTAGCAAGTTCTGGTAGTCAGGTAGTTCTTGACTTACATCATTTAGTGTTACAATGGCATTGAAAAAAGTGACTTATGAATGTTTTTCACACTTACAACTACTGCAGAATCCCCATGGTTATGTGAGCAAAATTTAATGCTTGGCCAACTGAGTCATATTTAGGATAGTTGCTGTGTCCCAGGGTCATGTGATCACTTTTTGTGACCTTCTGACAAGCCAAGTCAATGGGGAAACCATATTCACTTAACAACCATGTTACTAATTTAATAACTGTACTGATTTTGCTTAATAACTGTGGCAAGAAAGGTTGTAAAATGGGGCAAAACTCACTTACCAAATGTCTTACTTTGCAGTAGAAATTTTGGGCTCCATATTGGTCATACGTCAAGGACTACCCGTACCAATTTATAACTTCTAAGCCTTAGATTTCAATATGCATACTAATATCTATTTTACAGTGCAATTAAAACACAAAAAGACTTCTCAGACTTACATATGGTTCCAAACCATCCAATCTCATTCTATGACTATATTTAATATAATATTTTTTATAATATACAGTGACCATTGACTAGTTTTACTTAAGAGACACTTAAGCTTTCTTGTCATCAAACACAAATCTTTTGCAGTACATTTTATACTAATTTTAAAGGGTTGTCAGGAGGGATAAGAATGCAGTACTAAAATAGGCTAGATTATTTGTGGAAACTGACCATTTGCTGATGCTAAAATCATAGCCTGAAGCATTTCAGTATCAAATTGATTGTTTGGCCAAGTTCCATTTTCATCTCCATTCTGAGATCTAAGAAGAAACAAAGCAAATCAAATATATGAAAAGTACAATAGAAGCAAAATGAAAGAAATGTACATTTTTATTGATTGATTTTAGGTATATACTGCCTTGATTTCTTCACATAATTTGTATCAAAGCTTATTCTTAGTATGTATACAAAGACCACCACCCCAATAAGTAAACTAACTTTTCTGATATTAATATTACTTCGATAAACAAATTCACCAATATCCATCTTCTACATTATGAACTTTGTGAAATGAGCAGTGGTATTATGTCTGTTCAGATTCAAAGTTCCAATCTGATTTCCTTTTATGTCGTTTCATCATACTTTAAGTGGCTATATCCTGGCAGCCATGCCAATTTGTTTTTTAAAACCACTGGTGCATGATTGCATAAAGAAATGCAATAGGGTGAGTGGAAGAACAGATTCAGAAAGTGACAGGCCCATCCATAAGTCTAACCTTTCCAATGTGACCCCTTCTTACTGAAGAGATGGTGGCCTATATTACCCTTTTATTCTTGCAATTGTCAAGCTAGTTATTCCCCATCTTGTACTTGTATTTGTGCATTTCATTTCTTTTTCTAACTGAAGAAATTTAAATTTCATTCTATTATTTTCAGCTTATTTTTCTAAACTATCAAGATTCCTATAAAATTTGTTCAGTATTCTGGAGCAGTAGCTATCCCACCCTGCACATTTGTAAGAATTCCCTCATTTCTTTACAGAAGGGTTTAATAAACATAAGGTTCTTAATATTTGTAGAATGAGTATATATTCAGGGGCAACTCTACTAGGAAGGGATATAAGAAATGCAATGGACCAACTGTCAAACAGGAAACAGCCAGGTTCAAATAAAATACACACTGAAGTATTTAAAGTTAAAAGGGAAAGGGCAGTTAAAGTGCTAACAGTTCTGTGTCATCAAATATGAAACAAAACCATATGGCGTAGAGATTGGAAAAGACCGGTACATATACCAATGTTGTAAAGCATTACATACTGAACCATTATAGTTTTTACTATAAATTAAGTTCTATGGTTGGTACCGTAGTATAACAAATAAAATAAAATAAATCCATTTGCTTAAGCTCTTTCAAAGAAGATGTTTCAACTGTCTATATCAGGGTAGAATATGGAACACATTAACTAGCAACTGGTGTCCTGCTGGATTGTTGTTTCAGAGATATTTCCTTACCAAACAGAGGAATAAAATGACCGCAGGTAGGAAAAAAGCAGTGAGAGTGGGAGTAACTTCCAATGATCCATACGCTTCCCCATTGAACTGACAGTGAGTATTAGAAAGCTTCCTTCCTTCCTTCCTTCCTTCCTTCCTTCCTTCCTTCCTTCCTTCCTTCCTCCCTCCCTCCCTCCCTCCCTCCCTCTAATTCCTGCCAGCTTCACCATTTACTTTTCTTGTAAACTTGTAGAGAGAAAATCAATGAGGCAGTCAGCAGGAAATTGCAAGGATAGATCAGCAGACAGATAAGTGGTTACTGCCAGATGGGGGAGGAAACAAGATGTTGGGTTGGAAATGGTATGTGCGGATGCATGAGAAGTGCCACAAAAGGCAAGAGGAGTGGGCACATGTGCACAAGGGTCAGGGACACTGCATAGGGGGAGGGGCAACATGAATTAGGAAGGGTGCAAATGTCTGTGACAGATCAGGAAATTTGTGGAGGAATGGTGTGTAAGGAATAGGGTGCCTGGGTGTGTAAGACTATATGAGAGATGCTGTTCAAATCATGGATGATGCACAGGGGTGGTTGAAAGGGTGTGTTTAAGAGGTGCCATAAGGGATGTGGGTTGGGGGAGCATGTGGGGGAGCATGTGGTATAGATTGGGGAAAGTGCATGGGGATCCCCTTCTCCCTGTTCCTCCCTCCCCTTTCTATTCTTCTCCTTCCCTTCCCTACAGGCAAGAAATTGCAAGTCATTTGAAAATTGTCAAAGAACATTCAAAATGAGCATCATGAGATCACAGCAGCAGCCCAAGAGTACAGAAGCAATCACAATTTCCCCAAATTTCATTTCCTTGTCCAATCCATGGTTCCTGGATCTGGACACACTCTTTAAATTCAGACCATTTAGCAATAGCAATAGCACTTAGACTTACAGTATATACCACTTTACAGTGCTTTACAGCTCTCTCTATGCAGTTTACAGAGCCAGTATATTGCCCCCAATAATTTGGGTCATTTTACATATCTCAGAAGGATTGAAGGCTGAGTCAGCCTTGAGCTTAGTGAGATTTGAACTGCAAAATTGCAGGCAACTGGCAGTCAGCAGAAGGCTCATTTAAGGAACTTTTCTTCAGAAATTATTGCCCTATGATGCACTGCTTTTCCCAATTAAAGGTTATCGGAACAAGAGTTTAGATAGATGGTGAGATAGATAGATAGATAGATAGGTGGGATTCAGCTGGTTCGGAGAAGTTTGGGGGAACCGGATGCTAATTTTACATCTGATTTACCGAACCGGTAGTTGCAAGGACTGGCTGGCCCCACTCATCCCGCCCTGCCCCACTCGGGAGTCTCCATGTGGCCTGTTTTGGATGCCAGGTAAGTGCAGGGCCCACATGGAGGCTCTCGGAGGGTGAAAAACTGCAGCATGGGAAGACAGCCATTAGAGTTGTCATAAGCTGGGGCGGCCACACAAAGAGATTGGAGCAGGAGAGAAGATTGAATGGAGTTTTCTTACCGGAAAAGTGATTTGCCAACTCATAGGTAAGAAGGAAACTTATTAAAGCTTAAAAGAAGTCTTCAATTTGGAATCAGCGGCTAAATTGGCATGTGGAAGTACAAATAGAAGAAAAATAAAAGTAAAACGGAACTTTGTAATTAAAGCCCCAAAAAGGACTTTCCATCTGAATTTAAATTTGGCTTTGGAAGAGATCAAATACTAAAAGGGACAGAAAATTGAAGGAAAACATCAGCTGCTAACAAAAGGATTAAGAAAGGAAATAATAAATTTTGTGGTTTAACTTTAACAAGTGACATTTTGTTGCTGAAGCATTTGTGAATTGGAAAGAGACATCTGCTGGAGGAAAGAAAGTATCACATCATTCAGATCAACGTGGGAAAATCAGGAGGAGGCGTTGTTTTAACAGCTGTTGTGAGATTGTAAAAAAAAAGGGGGTGATTAGAACCAATAAAGACTTAAATTAAAAATGTATTTGAATTGAACTTTTCCAGAAAAAAAGAAGAAGAGATATTATGTGGAACTGAATTTGGATTAAGTTAAAGTAATACATTTGAATTTAGACTATATACAAATTAAGATAAATAAATTTAAAAAGTTTTTCTCCTTGTATTGAAAATATGGAGAATTGGGAGGAATTATGGGAGATGCTTCAGATGGTCCAAGAGTCTATTAAGGGAAACAAACAAGCAGAATTGTGGCTTAAAAATAAAAAAGGGAAGATGAGAAAATTATGAGATATAATGCTGAAAAAGAAAAAGAAAAAAAAAGTGAGGATAATATAGATGATCATATTGGGATTGATAGTGAAAAAATGGAGAGAGGGAAAGAAACTTTTTTTAAGAAGGTGGGGAAGCAAAAATGAAAAGATTGAGAAGGAAAACTAAAAGAGTGAAAAAAAACAGATGATTACACTGGGGTTAGCAGGGATAGAATAAAGAGAAGAGGAGGAAATAGAGAAAAATTGAGGGGGGACATCAAAAGAGTAAAAGTTGGAGAAAAGTGGAAAAGAGGAAGCAAGAAAGGGAGAAAGAAGAAGATGAAAGAAGGGAAGAAAGGGAGAAAAATATTAAGAGATGGGATCTGGGAGAGACTGAAAGAAAATGGTTAGAAGTAGGAGAAAAATGAATAAAAGAAAAGAAATTAAAGTAGAATAGAATAGAATAGAATAGAATAGAATAGAATAGAATAGAATTTATTGGCCAAGTGTGATTGGACACACAAGGAATTTGTTTTGGTGCATATGCTCTCAGTGTACATAAAAGAAAAAGAAAAAAAACTTCATAAAATAAAATAAAGTAGTGATAGACTTGCTTCCTTTTTTTGTGTGTGTTTTTGACAATGCATGGAATGAGTAAGAATTAAAGTTGATGATTAAGAAACAAATTTTAAATATATAAGAGAATGGAAAATCCAGCAGAGGAAATTTGGAATGGCATGGTTTATAAATGAAGATGATTGAAATTAAGATGTAAAAGGGAATAAAATTGAAATGTTAGTAAATGAAGTGCACTGTTGGAAGAAAATAATAAATATTGAATTTTGAATAGAAATGTTAAGAAAATAAGAGGTGGAAAGTTGTACTAATTGACTGTATGATATAAATGGAATAAGATGAAGACAATGTTAAGGTTTAAAAAATAGGAGAGGAGGTTTGAAAAATATGTATAATAAATGAGAGAATTGGGGCTGTCTGGACACTAGAGATATTGAAAATAAATACATCAATGGAGAGAGACAAGGAGAGAGGTGGAAGGGAGAGAGAAAGAAGAAAGGGAAGAGGAGAGGAGGTAAGGTAAGGGAAATAAGAGTAGGAGAGAAGGTTAGATAGGGAGGAAGTAGGGTGGAGGAGGAGAAAGAAAAGGGAAGTAGAGAAGGAGGAGGAGAGGAGAGGAGAAGAAAGGAGGTACGAAGAAAGGAGGTAGTGAAAGGAGTGAAAGGAGAAGAAAAGATTGCTGTGAAAAGGAAATGGAGGAAAGACAACCCGGAAAATATTTGAAGGATAAAAATTGAAATAGTTAAAAAAAAAAAAAGGAATGAAAGGGAATGAATATGAATAAAATGAGAGAATTGGGGCTGTCTGGACACTAGAGATATTGAAAATAAATACATCAATGGAGAGAGACAAGGAGAGAGGTGGAAGGAGAGAGAAAGAAGAAAGGGAAGAGGAGAGGAGGTAAGGTAAGGGAAATAAGAGTAGGAGAGAAGGTTAGATAGGGAGGAAGTAGGGTGGAGGAGGAGAAAGAAAAGGGAAGTAGAGAAGGAGGAGGAGAGGAGAGGAGAAGAAAGGAGGTACGAAGAAAGGAGGTAGTGAAAGGAGTGAAAGGAGAAGAAAAGATTGCTGTGAAAAGGAAATGGAGGAAAGACAACCCGGAAAATATTTGAAGGATAAAAATTGAAATAGTTAAAAAAAAAAAAAGGAATGAAAGGGAATGAATATGAATAAAAATTGAGAAATTAGAAAATGAGGTCGATAAAAGATGTGATTTAATAAAATGAGCAAGGAAATGTTAGGAAATGAATAAAAAAACTATGAAAAAAAATATTGGCAAAAATTGTAACTAAGAAAAATATATTTGAATATTGTGAATTGTATAAGATGATATGGTCAATACTCTGTTCATGAATTGTGTATGCGTGGAGGGGGGAAATTAAAAAATCAATAAAAACTTGTACAAAAAGAAAAAGATAACTGGCAGCTCCGGTAGTCACCAGGGCCCAAACGAGGGGTGAACCAACCAATTAAGGGATGCACTAAAAACAGATGAGTGGTTCGCCTCCCACGGAAATGAATGTACTGTTCATAATGGTCTCGCATAGGTCGGAGCGAAGCTATATGTCCCTGCCAGCCTAAGGGGAGTAGTGTTACAACAATCCCACGATGCAAAAGTTTTGGATTTGTGAAAACTTTACATTTAGTTAAACGACAATTCTGGTGGCCCTCCAAAAAGAAAGACATAGAGGCATATGTTGCCAGTTGTCCTATATGCACTTCGGCAAAAAGACCACTTGGGAAGCCACCTGTAGCCAGATTTGGGGCCCCTTGGAAGGATATATCCATGGATTTTATTGTGGAATTACCAGAAGGTAATGGAAATACAGTCATTTGGGTGATTACGGACTTGTTCTCAAAATAGGTGCACTTTGTACCCTGTCCAAGATTCCCTTAGATGTTGGCTAAACTGTTTATCCAACATGTCTATCATTTACATGATGTCCCAGAATGAATTATATCTGATAGAGGGGTTCAGTTCACCTTCCACTTTTGGAGGGAGTGCCTGAGGTTATTAGGCTCCGCCCAGGGGTTAAGCTCCACCCACCATCCTCAGACAAATGGGGCTTGTGAGAGGACTAATTCGGTATTAGAACAAAACCTCAGATGTTATGTAAATTATCAATAAGATAACTGGGCAGACCTACTGCCGTTTGCAAAGGTGGCATATAATAATTCCATATACAACAGTACTGGGTTTACACCATTCAAAGTGGTATCTGGCCAGGAATTTGTGCTATCCCAGAATTACCACAGGAGAAAACCCCAATACCATCCTTGGCAGAATGGATCGAACAATTTCAGTTTACCTGGCCAGTAGCTCGTAAAGCATTAGATGAGGCCCACAAAGCCCATAAGAAGCAGGCTGATAAGAAACGGGCCATCCCAAAAGAATACCAGATGGGGGATAAGGTTTTCCTCTCTACTAAGTACTTGCAAACTACCCAGAAATTGGAAAAACTGGGACCCAAATATGTAGGCCCTTTTCCCATCATGCGAATAGTAAACCCAGTCATGGTACAATTAGAGTTACCAAAACCCACCAGAGAGTTCACCCAATGTTCCATGTTAGCTTACTGAAAACTGTACAGACTTCCTCAATTCGTCCAAATCGAAAACCCCTCCAGTGCCTCTCCTCATTGAAGGAGAACAACATTTTGAGATCAAAGAAATCCTTGACTCTTGAAGATGTAGAGGTAAAGTGCAGTATCTGGTGGCGTGGAAACACTTTCCCCCTCTTATTCTGAATGGGTGAATGAGTGGGATTTAAAGCCGCAAAACATATACAATTGTTTCATAGGAAATATCCAGAGAAGCCTTAGATGATTATTTATGTACATTATCAACTGCTTGGAGGGTGTCATCATCTAGAGTATATCTACGCTGTCTATATTACTTTCTTTTCTTTTCTAGGACTAACATCTTTTCTCCAGGAGGACCGAATGTCAGCCTCTGCCTATGATGCTGTTGTGGTCCGTCAGCAGCCTATAGAACTGGCAACAGAATCGAACAGCAATGAGGCTGAGGTGAGGCCAGGGCCATCGGGAAGTGAGGTGCGGACTCCAGAGCCTCCAAAGACTGATAGTAATGAGGCAGAGGAACAGGAGGAGCCTGTTCCTAATGCACGCATGAGAAGAGCTGCCAGAAGGCAAGAGCAGCTCAAGCAGAGAGGACAACTCGGGAGTAGGGCCAAGAGATGACTGACCCTCCCATAAGGCTTAAAACAGACCAGCACCTGTGTTTCAGCTTTGCCGGAAAACAACATTGTAGCTGCGTTTTCTGCTTCGTCTTCGCTTTGTATACGTCTTTGTTTTTGTGGCTTCTGGACATTTGCCAGGAAGGGCCTTTGGCAGTTTGTCTAATTGGGCTAAGGTTTGTGAGATAATTGAGGAATTTGTGTTGGCAGGCATTTGTTTTACTTTGAGTTGAATGATGCTGAATATGAAGTAATTCCCAGCTGTTCGAATAGAATAGAATAGAATAGAATAGAATAGAATAGAATAGAATAGAATAGAATAGAATAGAATAGAATTTTTTATTGGCCAAGTGTGATTGGACACACAAGGAATTTGTCTTGGTGCATATGCTCTCAGAATAAAGTTTGTTTTTCCACAGACTAAGTTTATTACTACCTACTTGGGCCTGGGTCACAACAGATGCTTGCTTGCTATCAGCTGCTATTGTAACGGGAGGGGGGAGGTTTTGCTGGTATATGGGTGGGGGGGGGAGGCAAGCTGGTGGAGATGTCTCGAGAAAAGGGAGGAAACTTCTCACAGGCCTCAAGCAGCTGTGAAAGGAACTGATAGCTGTCAAGGTCAACCGTTCCGGCATACCAGAGAGATGGGGCCCGTCTGAAGAAGAGCCCCACATGATACCTTGGGGAGATGTGGATTGGAAATTTAACCTGGTTCCTTGGGAGGAGGGATTTAGGATTGCTTTCAAAATCTAATTTTCGCACCTATTGCCTCAGACCTTGCTTTTCTTTTGTTGCATTCAGTTCATACTCAGTAAAAGTACCTTTCTCTATAAACATGGAGTTGGGATTTTCTTTCTTGGGTTTTGAACACGCCTGACAAATACTGTCAACACATACCTGTTTCACTTATGTATTCAGAAAGTATTCAGACCCCCTTCACTTTTGTCAATTTTGTTATGCTGTAGCCAGATTTGTTGAAATTCTTTTTGTCCTCATTAATCTACACTTGGTACCCCAGAATGACAATGTGAAATCAAAATTTTAGAAATACCTGTAAATTTATTAAAAAGAAAAAAACTCAGAAATATCACATTGGCATAAGTGCTAAGACCCTTCACTCAGTACTTCGTTGAAGGACTTTTGGCAGCAATTACAACCTAGAATCTTTTTGAATATGACATGACAAGCTTTGCATACCTGGATTGGGGGATTTTCTGCCATTTTTACTTGAAAATCCACACAAGCTTAATCAGGTTGGATGTTGACCGTTAGTAGACAGCTATTTTCAGGTCCTTCCAGAGATGTTCAATAGGGTTCAAGTCAGGGCTCTGGCTGAACCACTCTAGGACATTCTCAAAATTGTCCCTAAACCAGTCCTGTGTTTTTATGGCTGTGTGCATTGATCGTTGTCATGTTGGAAAGTGAACCTTCAGCCTAGTCCTAGGTCTTGAGTGCTGTGGAACAGGTTTTCATTGAGGCTATCCCTGTTCTTTGCTCCATTCAGCTTTCCCTCAACCCTGACCACAGGTCTCCAAGTCCTTCCGCTGAATAAAAAATTCCCACAGTGTGATGATGCTGTCACCACCATGCTTCACTGTTGGGATATAGTTTCACATATAGACTGGGTGAAACTAGGCTTAATAGTGGTAACTCTGAGAGGGATCTTGGAGTCTTAGTGGACAATCAGCTAAATATGAGCCAGCAGTGTGCAGCGGCATCCCAAAAAGCCAATGCAATCCTAAATTGCATTAACAGAGGGATACAATCAAGATTAAGTGTGGTACAACTAATACCACTCTATAAAGCCTTAATAAAACCACACCTAGAATACTGCATCCAGTTTTTTTATTTTTTTTATTTGCATTTATATCCCGCCCTTCTCCAAAGACTCAGGGCGGCTTACACTGTGTTAAGCAATAGTCTTCATCCATTTGTATATTATATACAAAGTCAACTTATTGCCCCCAATAATCTGGGTCCTCATTTTACCTACCTTATAAAGGATGGGAGGCTGAGTCAACCTTGGGCCTGGTGGGACTTGAACTTGCAGTAATTGCAAGCAGCTGTGTTAATAACAGACTGTCTTAGTCTGTTGAGCCACCAGAGGCCCTTTTTTGGTTTTGGTCACCACACTATAAAAAAGATGTTGAGACTGTAGAAAAAGTGCAGACAAGAGCAACCAGGATGATTAGGGGACTGGAGACTAAAACATATGAAGAAAGGTTACAGGAACTGGGCATGGCTAGTCTAGTGAAGAGAAGGACTAGGGGAGACATGATACCAGTGTTCCAATATTTGAGGTCTGCCACAGATAGGAACAGGTCAAGCTATTTTCCAAGGCACCCAAAAACCAGACAAGGAATAATGGATGGAAATTGTTCAAGGAGAGATCCAACCTAGAAATAAGGAGAAATGTTCTGAAAGTGAGAATAATCAACCAAAGGAACAGCTTGTCTTTGGGAGCTTCATCACTTGAAACTTTTAAGAAGAGATTGGACTGCCATTTGTCAGAAATGGTGTAGGGTCTCCTGCTTGGGTGGGGGGTTGGACTAGATGACCTACAAGGTCCCTTCCAACTCTGTAATCTGTAATTACAGATTACAAATATGTAATCTGTATGATATTCCACTTCCATTTATGACTGTAACTTTGTTGCTTGTATCCTTATGATTTATACTGATATTGTTTCCTGATTGCTTATTTGTACCCTATGACTATCATTAAGTGTTGTATCATTAAGTGTTAAATTTGTACCCTATGACTATCATTAAGTGCTAGTCATAACACTTAATGTTATGTAAGTGTAGTACCTTGATGAAGTTAGTGTAAGTATTGTACCTTGATGAAGGTATCTTTTCTTTTATGTACACTGAGAGCATATGCACCAAGACAAATTCCTTGTGTGTCTAATCACACTTGGCCAATAAAAAATTCTATTCTGTTCTGTTCTGTTCTGCAGGTGATGAATGGTGCCTAGTTTCCTCCAGACATAACATTTAGAATTGAGGCCAGACAGTTCAATTTTGGTTTTATGAGACCAAAGAATCTTTTTCCTCACAGTCCGAGAGTCCTTCAGGTGCTTTTTTGCAAATAGGCTTTCATTTGTTTTGCGCTGAGGAGAGGCTTCTGTCTAACCACTTTTTCATAAAGCCCAGATTGGTGGAGGGCTGCATTGATGGTTGTCCTTCTGAAACTCTGTCCCATCTCCACATAGGATTTTAGGTCCTTGGTCATCCCTCTTACTAAGATCCTTCTTGCCAAATTGGGCGGCCAGCTCTTGGAAGAGTCTGGGTTGTGCCAAATTTCTTCCATTTGAGAATTATGGAAGCCCCTGTGTGCTTAGGAACCTTCAGTGCAGCAGAAATTTTATTATAGCCTTCCCTGGATCTGTGCCTTACAATAATCCTGTCCCTGAGCTCTGCAGGCTTTTGACCTCATGGCTTTTACTCAGCTACAGTATGCATTGTCAGCTGTGAGGCCTTCTATAGAGTGGTATGTACCTTTCCAAATCATTCCAATCAATTTAATTTGTCAAAGGACACATTGTATTCCAATCAAGATGTAGAAACATATCAACAATGATCACGAGACATGGGAAGCACCTGAACTAAATTTCAAGTTGTTGCGAAGGGTCTGAATATTTATGTCAATGTGATATTTCATTTTTTTCTTTTTCATAAGTTTACAGACATTTCTAAACTTCTCTTTTCACTTTGTCATTATGGGGTACTGAGTGTAGATTAATGAGAAAAAAATGATTTTCAACAACTGTAGAATTAGGCTGCAGCATAACAAAATTGGCAAAAGTGAAGGGGGTCTGAATACTTTATGAATGCACTGTATATGGGTAGTCCTCAACTTATGACCACAATTAAACCCAACATTTATGTTATTAAGTGAAATATTTGTTAAGTGAGTTTTGCCCCATTTTATGACATTTCTTGCCACAGTTGTTAAGTGAATCACTGCAATTGTTAAGTGAGAATAGAATAGAATAGAATAGAATAGAATAGAATAGAATAGAATAGAATAGAATAGAATTTTATTGGCCAAGAGTGATTGGACACACAAGGAATTTGTTTTGGTGCATATGCTCTCAGTGTACATAAAAGAAAAGATACACATTAGTAATATGATTGTTAAGTGAATCTGATTTCTCCATTGACTTTGCTTGTCAGAAGAATACAGAAGATGTTCACATGACTCCAGGACACAGCAACTGTTATAAATATGAACCAGTTGCCAAGCATCCAAATTTTCATCACGTGACCACAGGGGTGCTACAATGGTCATAATTGTGAAAAACAGCCATAAATCACCTTTCTCAATCCCTTTGTAACTTCGAACAGTCTCTAAATGAACTGTTGTAAGTCAAGGACTACCTGTATAGTGATGCTATTATAAACATGACAGGATTTGAAGAGATGAAAGCTGGATTCAAAATAGGCAAGTAAAACCAGCTAACAGTTTCAGATATGCAATATAGCAATACAGTATATTAATCAGAGAAATATGGGCAAGGTGTTGAGAGGTAAAAAAATCACAAATTTAGACAAGATTGTGAAAGATAAGGACATTACAAGACAATAAAAATCAGAATAGATAAGATAATGCTCTTTGTAATGGTAAATATTGCCATGAATGCTGGATGAGTAAGAAAAAGAAAAAAAATCTCTATATAAACTTATATAGACCAAGAAACTTAAAACATCTAGTATAAGGCTGCAGTATAGTACAAAATCTTACAAGAGTAAATGACTTTATAACCGAAAAGAAGTAAAATGTGGTATCATTGCTCTTTTCACATCAACTGACCCAAAATTAGAGACAATAACAAAATTACTCCACAGCTCACCCAATCTTGAGGTACAATTGGCAGCCTATAAAAGTTATAAATAAATAAACCTACTAAAATACAAAAATTGAAATACAATAAACTTCTAAAATGAAGTAATCTTGCTTCACTACACAGTTTCAAATCCGAATAGATTAAAAGGATTCTGAACGGGATCCCCAAACTCAAGACTCAGCCAGGATGCAACAAAATGAAAGTATAATCCACTGTATTGAAGGAGTATCTTATAATATTTTATTTCTGATTTAGTCAACTTGTTCTTTTTGCTGTTTTTTTACTATAGAAGATTTGGGTTTCTGTGAGTTGATCTTGAGTGACGCCTGTGGTTTGTCTGCTAATGAGAATGTTTAGGGAAGGGGATTTTTTGTTTTCTTATTTTCTGAACTTGATTCTATGAAGTGTGCTTTTTATTAGATGTTATGTATATTCTAATTGTTCTTTTCTATTATCATGAATTTATGATCTACATAGTATATCTATATTTTGAATTAACAGAGGGATGGGTTGGTGACAATGTGACTGTGTCAAGGAGCTATTGAAATAACTGAAGATTTGCCTCTTCAAGTCATTGTGATGCTGGAGAAATCAGGAATAAACTGTTGGTAGTAAGCCGAGAACTACCTATAGCCATCCAAACCAAATAGTTGCCTGGTCCATTCTTGAAAACCTCCAGCCATGGAGCACCTACAACTTTGGGAGGCAAACTGTTCCATTGATTAACTGGTCTCACTGTCAGGCAATTTTTCCTTGGTTCTAGGTTGGCACTTTCTTTTACAAGCTTCCACACGTTACAGTATTTCTTGTCCTGCCCATAGGTACTTTGGAAAAAAAAAACCCTCTATAACAGTTCCTCAAGTACTGGAAAACAGCTATCATGTTATCCCTAATTCTTCTCTTTGATAGGTTAAACATATCTAGTTCCCTGCTCACAAATCTACCACTTGATTATTGTTTCAGGATTTTCCCAGGTACTGATGTAAAGCTGATCTGCCTAAAGTTTTCTGATCTATGTTTTTCCCCTTTTTGTAGATTGGAACCACATCAGCTCTTTTTCAGTCTTCTGATAGTTCCTCTGTGCTACAGTATCTCTGAAAGATTTCATTCAGTGGTTCCAAGATCACATCTGCCAGCTCCTTCAGAATCCTTGGATATAAACCATCTGGTCCAGGTGATTTGTACTAATTCAGGGTGAATAATATGCTCTTACTAATTCCTTGCCTATTTTGACTTGCATACCTGTTCTATCTCCTTTGGTGCTGCTTTAAGAGGTTGGGCTATTTCTCCCTTTTTGGGTAAAGATAAAAAGCAAAGAAAGTGCTAAATCATCTTTGAGGGCTCTTAATATTTCTGTTCCCTTCACATCATTGTATTCCACATAAACAATGAAAAATATTACCGTATATACTCGAGTATAAGCCGAGTTTTTCAGCACGTTTTTTGTGCTGAAAAACGTCCCCTCGGCTTATACTCGAGTATATACGGCTTATACTCGAGTTTTGTTTTTTTTTCTTTTTTTCACATTATACCGGCCGGCGCGAACTTGGCGGGCTTTTGCTTTAGCGCGGGGAAGCCCTGCCGGTGCAGTGAGAGGGCGGGGCGGGGGAGCCGCCAGCCTTCTCGGCCGAGGGAGGGAGGGTTTCGCTGACCGGTAGGTGCCTCATTTCCCACCCTCGGCTTATACTCGAGTCCCCAGTTTACCCCAGTTTTTTGGGGTAAAATTGGGGACCTCGGCTTATACTCGGATCGGCTTATATTCGAGTATATACGGTAAGTTACTTTTAAAAGAAGTTTAATTTTTATACATCTATTACAGTGCTATTATCTACAGTGTTCCAAAGTTGCAAAGGAAGAATTTAGAATTTCAAATTGACAAAGGCTCAAATGGGGAAAAGAGAAAGTTCAAATGGCTATGTTCTAACCTAGATAAATGAAAATCTATTCCAAATTCTTCTGCTGTGCCTCAGAGTTTCGTGATTCTTATGAATAGCTTTAACTGATGTAGGACAAAAAGGAATGAGCAGATAAAGCCAATACTTCTCATCATACCTGTGTAATTGAGAAAAGTTTCATCTATTGACCCCTTTTCAAGCACACAAATATGTTTCTCAGTTATCCAGAAGTGGGAGGGAAAAGGTTAAACTATTGAATTTCTGATTGCTAAGTAGTTGTTAAATATATAGTTGTCAAATAAACACTTTGGAGACAAATGTTACACTTCTGATATAGGCAATTTCTACATTAAGTTTAGATTTCTTTTGCATATTCTGTTCTGCATGATTTTGCTTTTAAAGCAGTTGAGCCAAAATATTTTTTTTAATTAAAATCCAGGTGCAGAAACAGTTTAAATAATACTACTAAAATATACTTAGCATTTCTGTAGTATGTTCAAATATTCAAAGCACTGAATATATTTATCAGATTACATTCTTACAGTGGTAATGGAGTAGAAATAAGGAACTTGTAGTCCTTCCAATTTTGCTAAGTAAGCAATAGCCCCATCCAACTTGGCCATTCTCAAAAGAATGCTGGAAATTGTTTAACTAAAATCGCAGAGCTACAAATTCCCCATCTGATACAAAGTAAATCAGTGTTATGTCTATAGAAGTTCTCAAATATCCAGGTCATGGTTGTCCCAAAAGTGCTTTTTCCAAAAAGCAATTGGACTTTCTTGAATTTGTTTTTTTAACAAATATTACACTTCTCATCCAAGAAGTATCTTCATTTCTAACTGATTGGTGGAGAATATTTATATAAATCTTTCCATTCCTCATCAGGTAGAACTGAAGAAGTTTCTCGGATGAAAAGCTTAATGTTTTTAAAGAAAAAAAAAAGAAAGTCCAGTTGCCTATTGGAAAAAGCACCTTTGGGATAAATCAGTTTTACTATCTCAAGATTACAAGTAAGAAGACCAACCCCTAAAAGAATAGCAGAGATGAATTCTGAACCAGGAAGATCAGAGTGCTGTTCAATCTATTAGTTAGTATAACAATAATTCTCTCAAATATATATATGGTTTTCACTGGCCCGAGTAAAAGAACTAGTTATGGACAAGTAGAAAAGCAAAAGAAGTAGCCCTACTGGTAACAAGAAAATCTGAGAACCAAGTGTTCCAGGACTATAAGAAAAAAATCTTCAATCTATTATCAGACAATATTGTGACTGAGACCAAACATACAAATCGGGTTTTCATGTAGAAGATGCAACAGAACTGTTCAGAGTTTTCCAAAAGGCAACAAACGAAATAGTAGTATAAATTATAACAAAGTAGATTGTGGCTGGATATCAAATAAATATTATAGAAGTTAGGGTTGTTTAAGAATGGAAGAGACAACCTATGGAAGCAGTGACATTCTTTCATTAGAAGAAGCTACAGAAGGAAATGTCTGCACTGAACAGGTGATCTTGAAGTTCACTTCCAACCAGGGATGGGTTCTACTTACCTTTACTACTGGTTTGCATCATGCCCACGCATGTGCATGAGCAGAGTTGATGATGTTTGGATCAGTGGGCGGAGCCTCCCGCCAGTTTTACTACCGGTTCTATAGAACCGATCCCAATCGGGGGCAACCCACCACTGCTTCCAACCCAAAGCTGGAAGCAAGAGAGGAAAAATTGGGTTGCGGTCAAGGCAACAAAATTTGCATTTAGAATCTCAGGAGCCTCTTCTAACCTCTAGAGTTTTCATTTCTGAGACTACATTTTTCTATCATATCTCTCTGAAAGGAACAAAATATCTGAAACTTTGCGTGTGAATGTTACTAATACAGTTTGAACTGGCAAATAACAAAATGTAGTTTCCTATATTATTTCTTACTGTTCATTGGTAAAATATGTTGAACAATTTTGCTTCATTTTTGTAACTATAAGTAGAAAAAAAATTGGAATATTTTTGGAATATATATATATATATATATATATATATATATATATATATATATATATATATATATATATATATATATATATATATATATATATATATATATATATATATATATATGCATGCTATTTTGGGGCCACACGCAATTAAAAATGGGTTTACATAAGAACCAGACTTCACACTTTAATCTTGGTACATATTCCAACATGTTCCAATTGATAAAGATCTAGAAAAGTCTACTACTTCCCAAGGTATTTTCATGCACTTTTATAGCACAAAAGTAACATCCATTTATAGAGTACCTTATCTGTGTAAAGCAACTTACCCACTAGTTCCTGGTCTCTGAGCCTGAGAAAAACGCCAGTCTGTGTTAGGTTGTGCTTGCTGGGAAAAAAAAAACATAAAGAGGAACATATTTCTATTTTTCAATTGAAGCACAGCATCCTCATTATTACTAGAGAATATTAAACATAAACTGTAACATATGGTTAGTTTATGCTTTGAAAGTTTGAATTATAAACAATATGCACAAGTATACAATGACATTTTCAAGCTACTTCCAAACAGGAATACATGATTAAATAATCTGCTTAAAATGTTTGCTTGTTTATTCAACAGCACTTCAGTATCACCACAATTTGAAATATTCTGTAATCTATTAGAAAAATCATTCACAAAAATTGTACTCCATAAAAATACATAGATGAAATAAAACATGAAACTAACCTGAAAAAGCATAATTGAATATTACCAATAATGATTAGGGGAGGATTGATCCTGAAAGAGAATTGTTTCACTACATTTTTTCCAATAGCATGTGGATGGATACAGGAAAAAAGAGGGGCGGGGGAAGGGGGGAGATTCAATAGAAACTTAATACGTATAGGTAGTCCTCAATTACCAACTACAGTTGGGACGCTCAGCTCCATCATTAAATGATATGGTTGCAAACTGAAACATCATATGACTGCACTTAACTAATGTTAGTTCATCAGTTCCAGCTGCAGTCATTAAGCAAATTACTGCAGGCTCTTAAGCATGACATCATGTGATCAGGACTTGTGACTTCCTGCCAGCTTCCCCATTGGCTTTGCTTATCTGAAGGAAAGGTCACAATCAATGTTGCAAATAACAATCACCAGACTGTGGGATATGGCAACCATTGTGTGTGTTAGTTACCAGGTCCTCGTATTGTGATCACATGACCATAGGGATTCTGTGACAGCCACAACTTCAAGGACTGGTCATAAGTCTCTTTTTTCAGCACCATTTTAACATCAAATGGTTGCTGAAGGAGTAGTTGCTAAGTTGGGACTACTTGTAATAATGCTTAACATACCCACCACATTATTAAAAGATATCCAATAAGTTAATCACAGAGTGAAACTACTGAACGTTTTGCCAAGATAACTTCAGGGATTTGCTTCAGCAGTCCCCAGGAGGCAACACAAAGACACAAAACAAAACTTAAATTGTTTTCTGAAAGTAGCAGAAGCATCTTTTTTCTGTCTCACTGAAAAAAGTAAGGTTTTTTTCATGAAAGCCAGACACCAGTGCTTCTACAAGTTCCAAAACACCATTTCTAACCAATTTTAAGTAGGCACAGCCCTCATGGATATAGTTTTCTGTGTCAGTTTCTGAAGAATTCCCCCTGATGCTGTAACAATTAAGGTCATGTATATATTACTTCATATATGTAAAACTTATTTTAAAGTTCTTTTTTAAAAGAAATGCCTATATAGCACTATACAGCCAATAAATAAAACAATTAAACAAGTTAAAGGCTACCTGGATACTGTTCAGGAAAATAAAGTTCATAGAATTTGCAATTCTTTCTTTAAAGCAATAGCATGTAATTTGTAGACCTAAACCAAACTTTGTAGATTTCAGTTCTATAGCACTGAAATTTGGCAGTAAATAATGTGACGTGGAGGTTTGTATGGACTCATGGATGGTCATTTTAACAGTGAAAATGGCTACTCTCTGAAAAAGCAATGAAATAAGGAACCATCTTCCCCCAAGGATAAAACTGCTATCTCTGAATATGGGGTAAAATCTCATAAAGTAGACTTAGAAGGCAATTTTAAAGAAGTAGACTCAAAAGCAAAAGGAAGATATTTGCCCTGTCTTGAGCATTTGAGCCCAGGTTCCTGAATTTCTTTGGATAAATAATATTGTATGTTTGTATAAAGAATAGTAAGCATTAAAATTTTGTAACAATGATTATTCTGAATACTGCTTAACAATCATATAGAGTTCTAGTTATGTGAGAAAGATGAGAGAGCATTTTATGAAATCAGCAAAACTTTAGAAATCACAACCCCTTGCTAAAAATGAAGCATCAGGCACATTTGCAAATCTCCAATTGGAAGCAAGGAAATAAATACCTATCCCACAGTATCCTTTCAGGGAACCAACCATAGACTGGGAAAGGATCATTTAGGTCACTCCATTCCATTCAGTCCAGGAATCCAAATTAAAGCCTCCTTGAAAGCCTAGCCTCTAATATTGAACTGGACTTCTGGTTAGGAAGTTTTTCTAATACTCAGCAGGAAACTGTTCCTGAAACTTTTGTTCTGCACTCCTGAATAGGTTTTATAAAATGTTTTGCTTGTTTTAGTCTGAAATGAAGTTAAGGTAGTTAAATTTTGTTAACAGTTAAATCTGTCCAGAACTTTTCTCCCAACCATTTGCTGTACAAATAACTGATAACTGAAGGAACTTCATCTGAATGTCATCTGCTAATTTTTATTCATCAATAAATTTACTGTTCCTTATCTAAATTGACACTGAAGCCTTCTTGACACAGTAACAACACCAAGAACTTTCTACTAAAGGGCAAATAATTCATTGGATTGTTTTAATACTTTTTATTGTTAATTTTAATCAGCTTACTGAATTTTCTAGATTTGATTTCTGTTTTTAAACTTATTTGCTGCACTGAATGCAGGTAGTCCTTGACTTATGATATTTGTTTAGTGACCATTCAAAGTTAAAATAGTGCTGAAAAAATTGATTTATGACTTGTCCTCATCCCTTGGTCACCAGATCACAATTTGGGCACTTGGCTATTGGAATGTACTTAAAATGGTTGCAGCATCCCAGGATCATGTGATTGCTACTTCCAACCTTCCCAGCCATCTTCCAACAAGTAAAGTCAATGGAACAAGTTGGGTTCGCCTAATGATTCTGTGATTTGCTTTACAAACACTGCAAAAAGGTAGTAAAGTTGGGTGTGATTCACTTAACTATCCTTAGCAATAGAAATTCCTGCCCCAAATGTGGTCACAAATCAAGGACTATCTGTAAAAGAATCAAAATAACAGTTACCAAGACCAAGATCACTGACAAAACAAACTTCATTCTCTTTTAATACAGATGTCTCATTGAGGAGCAAAGACAATTGTCAATGTGGAGACAAATGGCAAAACAGGTTATTTATAAAAAGCATTCAAAATCACTTGCAAAAAAACAGTACAGAACTATTCCCTATCCATGAAGATGATATCTTCAGGTGAAACAAAAATTCATGGCAGAGTTTCTGTTAAGTATAGATTGCAAATATTTGTATATCCCTATAGATATATATTTATATAATGTTTCAGCATTGTCTTGGTGTATCTTACCGCATCAGAGGGGTTCTGCAAAGCACTGCCTGTTTGTTCAAAGGCAATAATGCTTTCTGCTGTAGTGGAATGACTGAAAGGTTTAACAAAAAAGAAATCTCCCTGCTCAGACATAGGGGAGAAACAAGACTTGTAGTTCTGAGCTCCAGCTCCACTCACTTCAAGGTATCTTATAAAGCCTTCTGGATTTGGATACCCACTGATATTTATGGTAGATTTCCGGTCTGTCCTCCTATTACACCAGTGTGATATGATCCAGTTTGGGATGCAGAAGCCAGACTTGAAGCACCTGGCTCCAACAATAATCATCATTACACAAGACACTAGAGAGATAGCCACAAGAGAGATGATAAGATAAAGAGTTAAATTCTGAGCCCTGGCAGGAGACTTGGGGAGAAGGTCCAAGGACTTCGTAAAGTCCTGTGCAGCATTATCCTCTGAGGAGATTATTAGAATCAATGATGCTGAAAGAGATGGCACCCCATTGTCCTTCACTTCTACCACCAACCGGTGAGAAACTCCAGGTTCCCTCAGTGTCCGAGTGACACGGATCTCTCCTGAGTGGTCTTCTACTTTGAAAGCATTCACCTCATTTGTCTCATGGAGCAAATGGTATGAAACCCATGCATTATGGCCACTGTCAGCATCCACAGCTACTACTTTAGTCACTAGATATCCAGGTTCCACTGGGATTAGAAGTGACTGATGAAAGGCAGAACCTTTGGGAACTTCTGGGTGTACAATTACAGGTGCATTATCATTTTGATCCACTATGAACAGATGAAGAGTGCTTGTGCTGCTTAGTGGTGGGAAACCTGAATCCTTCACCTCTACTGAAACTTGAAAGACTTTTTCTTGCTCATAATCTAGAACCCTGGAGGTGTAAATACTGCCATTCTCTTGATTGATGTGGAAATAGGTTGAGATGGGCAAGCCATGATTTCCGGTATCCACAATGGAATAAGATAGTTTGGAATTGACACCTACATCTGGATCACAGGCTGACACCGAAAAGACTAGAGTTCCAGGAGATGTATTTTCCTCCACATGGGCTGTGTAGGAAGGGATGGAGAAAGTGGGCGCATTGTCATTGATATCTGAAACTTGAATTAATATATTTTTTTCAGTTGACTTTTGAGGTATTCCAGAATCTGTTGCTTTAATTGTGATACTGTATCCAGCGGTCTTCTCTCGATCAAGTGGGCTATTAGTCACTAGTGAATAATGTCCTTTAAATGAAGACACCAATTTAAATGGTACATGTCTTGGAATCTCTAAGCGGACTTGCCCATTTTCTTCAGAATCATTGTCCTTTGCTTGGATAAGTGCAATGACTGTTCCTAAGGGTGCATCTTCTTGTACTGAGCTAGAAAGAGTGGTCATCGTAATCTCTGGACTGTTGTCATTAACATCAACAAGTTCTACTCTAATATTGCAATGACCTTCCATAGCAGGGGATCCCTTGTCTTTAATGTAGATGGCTATTTCATATGCATTGGCTTCTTCATAATCCAATAAAACTTTTGTCTTGATTTCCCCTGTTTGAGAGTCCAGACTAAACACATCAAGGAGTTTTAGCTGTACACTGCTGCTGGATTTAAAGAAATATTCAACTTCTCCATTAGGTCCTTCATCTAAGTCAGTAACATTGAGTTTTGTTACAATAGTCCCAACCTGGATATTTTCCTCCAAATAAACCTTTGATACAGGTGGTTCACACACTGGAGGATTATCATTTGCATCAAGAACATGGACTGTTACCTGAACAGTGCCTGACTGAACAGGATTTCCACTATCTAGGGCAGTCAGGATTAAATTATGGGTAGCTGCTTTTTCCCTGTCCAGGAGCTTTTCCAATACAATTTCAGGTATTTTGACCCCATCTCCTCTGATATTGATACTCAAAGCAAAATGTTCATTTGGACTGAGCTCATAGGTTGCAATGGAATTGGAACCAGTGTCTTGATCTTCTGCAACTTCCAGCCGTAACCGGGTGCCTAGGTTGGCAACCTCAGTGATTTCTAAAGAAACAGTGTCCTTTGGGAATCGGGGGGCATTGTCATTCACATCCAGTATCTCCACCTCCACCCGGTTAAGTTGCAATGGATTCTCCAGCACCAACTGAAAAGGAAAAGAACACCTGGGGCTGGAGCTACACAGCATTTCCCGATCTAACCTCTCATTGACGAGTAACATGCCGTCTGCCAGGTTCACTTGGAAGTATTGGCGCATTCCCTCACTGACCAGCTGCAAGCGGCGAGCACGCAGAGTCCGCACATCCACTCCCAGATCCTTGGCAATATTCCCCACGTAAGAGCCTGGATCCTGGTCCTCTGGGATGGAGTAGTGAATCTGCATGGAGATGAGATCTGGCAGGGAAAACACTGAAGCTAAAAATAACAGCAGCTGCCATTGCAAATTCTGTCTGCTATCCATGCCTGGCTTGCTTCAGTCAAAAGGATTGCAGCTTCTGGCTGCTGCTGCTGCTGCTGCTTCTTCTTGCCGGGGGTTGGGGGAGGTGGGTGGGTGCGTTGTTTTTTTTTTTTTTGCTGCTTCTAGATACACTCTGTCCCTCCCACCTGGTGACTCTGGGATGACCCGAAAGGGGCAGTGCAGCCCCCCAAAAAGGATGCTGAAGCTTGAGAGAGAAGGGAGAGGTGGGGGAATAGATTTTCAAGCAGCAGCAGCAGCAGCAGCAGCAGCAGCAGCTCCTCCTTGGCAAAATGGAAAACAGGAAAAAGAGCTCTGAAATGGATATTAGCAATCCCCTCCTCCGTGACAGCACTGAAGTCTCTTTCTCAAAATACACCCCCCCACAAATACTTTGCCCATCTCCAGAGCCACCATGCTCCCCCTCCCCCTCCTTTTCCATCACAGCAGAGAGAGCTGTCCCAAGGGTGCTGTTGGCCAAAAGAGCTTGCACAGACTGCCTGGCTGAAAAAGCTGAATCAAAAGTGTACAAGAAAGGCAGAGAGAGTTGCTTAGAATATACATAATCTCAGAAAAAAGAAAGACAACCTCCCAGCCTTAATTCTCAATCTTCCCCAAAGCAATTGGAACAACACAGATGTCTAAGGAAGTGACTGAATGAGTGAGTAAAAAGCCTATATGCAGTCTGCTAGAGAGACAATTCAGAAGGCTTCAGGGTGGGCTTGTGTAGGTTAATAGTATCTATGCAATAGATTATTCATTGATTTCCCCACCCTTATCTCTTGTGTACAAGAGACCATAAGATGTGTACAAACCCAGGGCTTAAGCAGAAAATTCTCACCTTATGAAAGAAGCTGGCTTCAGTTAGATTGCTGCAAGAGGCTGCCCTAAGAGTCAAATTAGGTTTCATAAACACAAATTCGCTGATATCTGATACAGGAGAAAAGCAAGATCTGTATCCTCTGACTGGAGGTCCTGAAGTGGCTACCTGTACTCCAATCATGGCATCTCCAGGGCTCAGCTGATAATGATAATGTCCCGTCATGTGATCTGGGACATTTTCAAGTCCACTAGCTTTTCCTCCACAGCATCCAAAGATAGTAGATGTTGCAAGAGCATTACAGTGAAGACATCTTGCTCCCAGGGCCACCAAAGCAATCAACATGATAGTAGAAATTGCTGCCAAACAGATAATAAGGTATAAAGTCAATGTGGGCGGTCTCTCACTTTTCACAGAGTGTGCACTTAACCCTAGAAACACTTCAGAAGTGCTCTCTTCCAGGAATATGATCACAGTAACTGAGGTAGACATGGAAAGTTCTCCTGAATCTTTGACAACTATAATTAGTTCCTGGGTAGGATTGTCTAGGTCCTGTATTATTCGCAGAGTCCTCATTTCCCCATTGTGAAGACTTATGCTAAACAGACTAAGATCTGTGGCTTGTTTTAGATGATAAGATAGCCAAGCATTTTGCCCAGAATCCAAGTCCACAGCAATAATTTTTGTGATTAAAGCTTTGGCCATAGTAGATCGAGGAATCCTGAATTGTACAACTGAATCTTTCCCAGTAAAAGGAAACTGAACCTTTGGTGCATTGTCGTTCTGATCCAGTAGATAAATGTGCACCATAACCCTGTTGCAGAGAGAAGGAGAACCACCATCACAAGCTTCCACCTGAAACTGAAAATGATTGGTACATTCATAATCAAAAGAACTCTCTGCAAAAACTTCCCCATTTATTGGGTTAATGGAGATGAAAGAAGTGAGATCTTCAATCAGTTCTTGTCCTGGACTGGACAAAACAATGTAAGATAGCTGGGAATTCTGGTCTTTATCTGCATCTGTTGCAGAAACCTTAAGGAGAATCACTCCTGCTGGATTGTTCTCTTCTATGATGACTTCATAAAATGACCTGTCAAACTGAGGTGGATTATCATTAACATCTGCCAGAGTAATGGAGAAAGATGTCTGTTGCAAGAGAGATGGATTTCCTAAGTCAAAGGCACAGATAGTGATATTGTATTGAGAAGAGTTCTCACGATCCAGTTGCTCACCAATGAGCAAGGAATACTGGTGCTCAAAATCCTTCCGAAGTTTAAAAGGAAGATTTTTTGACAAATCACACTGGACCTTCCCTTGATCCCCAGAGTCTTTATCTTTGACATGTATCACAGCAACTACTGTGCCAGGAGGTGCATCTTCACTCATGGAACTGGAGAAAGATGTGAGTATGACTTCAGGGACATTATCATTGACATCTGTCACTTCTACAATAACACTGCAATGCTGTTCCATGGTAGGGGAACCCATGTCCTTAGCTTCCACTTCAATTTCATATATGCTGGCCTCTTCAAAATCAAGAGTCCCTTGAACACAAATTTCTCCTGTGATATTATCAATAGCAAATATTCTGCACAAAGCTTCAGAGTTATGACTGCTGAGGGAATACCGTACCTGTCCATTAGACCCTTCATCAAAGTCGGTTGCATTCAGCTTAATCACCAGTGTCCCAGGAGGAGAGTTTTCTACCAAGCGGACATTGTAAGTGGGTTTGTCAAAAACTGGATGATTATCATTAGCATCCAGAACATGGACAGCAATCTGTACAGTGCTAGATCTGGGGAATGTGCCCCCATCTTCAGCTGTTAGGATCAAATTGTGGATAGCCACACGCTCTCTGTCCAATGTTTTCTCCAGAACTAGTTCTGGGAATTTGGTGCCATCGGTGCGTGCCTTCACATTAAGGCTGAAGTTCTCATTGATGCTGAGGTGATAAGTTTGCAAAGTATTTGTTCCTATATCTGGATCCTGTGCATGTGGAATAGGGAAACGGGCACCCAGGGCAGCCAATTCATAGATCTGCAGAACAATTGTGCTACTTGAGAATTCAGGAGCATTGTCGTTGATATCCAGAATCTCCACTTCGATGCGATAGAACTCCACCGGGTTTTCAATAGCAAGTTTAAGATGCAAGAAACATCGCAGGTTCTGGCCACAAAGCTGCTCTCTGTCTATTCTGTCATTGATTATTATGATTCCAGTGTTCACATTCACAGAGAAATACTGGAAGTCGGAATCAGAAAGCACCTGCAGATTGGCAGCTGCAAGCTTTGTTACATCCATTCCTAAATCCTTAGCAAGATTTCCTACAAAGGCTCCCCGAGTAAGTTCCTCAGGGACAGAATAACGGATCTGTGCAAAACAGTCACTCAGAAACAGACAGAAAGCAAAGGTATGTAAGAATCCCAAACGCCAGGCAGTTTTTTCTGGTCTGAGCATCTTTCAGAAATCCACAGCAGGAAGGTCTAAAAATTGCAAAACAGGAGCTATTTATAGCACACAGTACAGCTTTAAAACCCTGAGAAACTCACCACTTATCCCAACAAAATATGCATTATATGAAAGAAAGAGGGTCTATAGTCAGTATTTACCTCCCTCATTCATTGTTTTGGTTTGAGAGAGATTGTCACTGCTATGGAGGGAGTGGTACGCACGGCAGGTCTTCAGCGTTAACCGCCTGTTCATTCGCTGAGACTACTTTTCTATTTATCCAATCAGCAGAGCCTTTCCCAGGACAGCAACACAAGCACCAATCCATGTCTGAAAGCAGCTACTGTGTGAAAAAGGACCGCGGTAACCTGAGTTTTTTTTTAAAACCTAGAGACATCAAGCAAAAAGACAGGCTGTGGAAAACATAGCCCAACATCTTGCCCCATTTTGGCTTTGTTCTAGCTTATCTGACCACCAGAAGTATTAACAGCATGCAAAATTTATTCTAACAACACAGCTGGTTCCTCCTATATTATATGCGCAGCAAAACAGCAAATTTCTCATTTTCTATCAGAAATGACAATTAATTAAGGCTAGCAATGGCTCCCTCCTTCCCCCATCCTAACTCACCCAGCTAATTATTTGTAGAATGCTGAATTAATGATACTTTTAGGATAAGATGTATTTTTTTTCAGAAAATACATATTCTATTTTTCTAATAACAAACCACTTGGCAGGTGGTGGAGCTTTGCAATTGTAAATATGTTAAAAATGAAATAAAATCTGATTTTGACAGCATTTGGAAAATGATATATACAATTATTAACATTTGAATTTTCTTCTCATTCTTGCTCAAATCAAGCCACTGCTCCCCAGTTCCTTGTTCCTATCATAGGTACTTCCAGCACATATAATGTCATTGGGATCAATCCACAAAATTTGCCTCATCTCCAAAGTATCTATTTTAGAAAACACGATCAGAGTTCCTGTCCCATTTTGATAATAAGGTGTGAATTAGCCCATGCTCAATCTATCCATTTATGAAGCTACAGACCCATAAGAATTTAGCTTTTGGTCTAAATGTCTATAGAGACTCTCAGTCATCCAGGTCATGGTTGTCCCAAAGGTGCTTTTTCAAAAGGCAACTGGCCTTTTTCCCCCCTATAAGATGTTTTGCTTTTCATCCAAGAAGCTTCTTCAGTTCTTCAGTTCTGACTGTTCGGTCAGAACTGAAGAAGCTTCTTGGATGAGAAGCAAAACATCTTAAAGGAAAAACAAAGTCCAGTAGCCTTTTGAAAAAGTACCTTTGGGTTAGCTCTTGGTCAAATTTCAGTTACTGGAAATACCAGTTATGTTTGGGATGGGATCAGGACAAAACACAAAAGGTCACCTCACCTGCTTTGGATGGTTCAGCGTATTAATATGGGACAAAAAAGAATCAACTTTCCTTGTTAGGGTACTTGGCTGAGAATACACAGGCCTCATGAAGGTGAAATCACTTCTGTCTGATCCTGAAGAATGCTTGGATTTATGGGGCTGGCTATGGGAGTCTGCAGGCCTCAGTGTCACCTCCATGTATTCCAGGGTACCATTGGAGTTGAGTTGCAGTTTAGGACTGGAGTATTTGAAAAGATCCCTGATAGGAGCATTGTTTATGGTGTAAGGAGAATCTTTGCCTTTTCTTTTCCAAAAGCATTTTGCAGACAAGACAATTAAAGTAATGAGAGAGACAATGCTAACCACCACCAGAGCTATAATCAGATACAGAGTCAGAACAGATTTTTCTTTGGGATGATTTATGAACTCACGAGACTGTGAACTTTCCTCGGATGCTTTTTCCTCTAGTGAGACCAAGATTGTAACAGTAGTGGACAAAGGTGGTTTTCCATGATCCTTAACAAGGACAAGGATTTTCTGTGGAAGAAGATCTGTTTCTTGGAAGCTTCGAACAGTCCATATTTCCCCAGTGTATGGCGCCACTCGAAACAGGGAGGCATTTGTAGATTGGGGGAGTAAGGAGTAGGACAGCCAGGCATTAAGACCAGAATCTACATCCACTGCTGTGACTTTTGTGATGACATAACCTACTGGTGCCAACAGAGGGATTCTCTGGAGTGCTGACAATTGCTGGCCAGTCACTGGATACAAAACAACAGGAGCATTATCATTCTGATCCAATATGAAGAGATGAACAGTAACACTGGAGTTTAATATCGGTGTCCCAGCATCCTGCACAGTAACAAGGATTTGCAACACTTGAAACATTTCATAATCAAAAGAATGCTGAGCAAATATATCCCCATTATCTGGGTTGATATAAATAAAGGAAGAAATGAGGGCATCTTGGACCTGATTTCCAGCCACTGAGTAAGTGAGCTGGGAATTATCACCCTCATCAGGATCGGAGGCAGATACAGTGCACAACAGAGAGCCAGGTGGATTGTTTTCTTTCAAGAAGGAGTTGTAGAGATGCTGAGAGAAGAATGGTGTATTATCATTGACATCTGAAATGTTCAACAAGACAGTCAAATCTCTAGTTAAAGGTGGAATTCCTGAGTCTTGGGCAGTGAGCTTTATAGTATATTGAGAGACTGTTTCTCTATCCAGCTTTTCATGTGTAATTAAGGAAAAATGATTTTCAAAGGATTTAATTTTAAAGGGTAGGTTCGTTGGTATTTGCAAGCTTACTTTTCCATTGACACCCGAATCTTGATCTCGCACACTGAAAAGCCCCACCACTGTTTCTAAAGGTATATTTTCTGGCAGTGGATTTACCAAGGAGGTAAGCAGAATATCTGGGAAATGATCATTTTCATCTTCAACTTCTATTTGGATAACACAGTGGCCTTCCATCTGTGGTATGCCCTTATCTCTGGCTCTTATGTGAAGTTCATAAAATTGGGATTCTTCAAAATCCACAACACCTTGAATACAGATCTCACCTGTATGGGGATCTAAACCAAACAATGTCTGGATGGAATCTGATGTATGGATTCCAAACGAATACTGTATTTCCCCATTAGAACCTGCATCAGGATCAGTTGCATTGAGTTTAAAAATTAAAGAGCCTACGGGAATGTTTTCCAAGAAATGTATCTTGTACACAGGTAGATCAAATGTCGGCTCATTATCATTATTGTCAAGGACCACAATGGTGAGCCGACTTGTTCCTGACAGGACAGGGTCCCCTCCATCATAGGCAGTCAACATCAGCTGATGTTCTGATTGCTTTTCTCTATCCAAAGGCTGGTCTAGCACCAGTTCAGGTAAAAGTTTGCCATCCTTCACATTCTTTATATCAAGTATGAAATGAAGATTGGGACTGAGCTGATAGGCACTGACTGCATTGGTCCCAACATCTGCATCATGTGCACTCTCAAGTGGGAACCGTGATCCTGTAGCAGCAGATTCTGCTACCCTCAATACAAGCCAGGGAGTGATGAAATTGGGTGAATTGTCATTCAAATCCAGAATCTCTACCTCCAGGTGAAAGAGTTCCAAAGGATTTTCAATTACTACTTGCACAGGCAGGATGCACAGTGAGCTTGCTCCACAGAGAGTCTCTCGATCTATCTTTTCATTCACTATCAGAGCACTACTGTCCAAGTTAATTGCAAAGTACCTCTTACTTTCCTCAGAGCCTAGCCAAAGTCTACGACTTGAAAGATCTGCCAGTGTTAAGCCCAGGTCATGTGCCACCTCTCCCACCATGGTCCCCAGCTTCGATTCCTCCACAATAGAATAGCGGATCTGTCCTGTAATCAACACCCAGTTGAATAATAAAAATAAGCCCAGTACTTGCCATTTGCAAGAGAGTTGCCAGGACAATTGTGGCTTCATCTCAGAAAGTCTTCTTGTAGTTTTCCATTTATCAAGAAATTGTTCAAGACCTGGATGAGTTCTGTTGATAAAATCCCTCTGTATTCCTTTCCAAATGAATATAAGTAGATTTTGATCTTGCTTAGCTGCAACGACGTTAGTCAGAAAGGTGAGGGGGTGGATTAGGGGAGGGAAATTGAATTACAGCCATGACGGAGGAAGAAAGTCAAGGCGGAAAGACTAGATCCCTTCCATCAGAAATCTAATTAGCAGCTGAATAGAGGATAATTCTATATAGTCTTTACCACTGACAGTTCCACCTACACCCTTACAGTAGCAGCAACAAGCAGAGTTGAGATAGCATCCAATGAAGCAGGCTGGTTCGTCACTTGTTTTGGCAGCTATGTTTAGCAGCTCAGATTCTTGTTCTCAAGGAAACAGCACATTCGGCAAGCATGAACAGTACAAATTTTCATTGTTCACATTCTCTAGATTGTTCCATTGCATCTGAACAAATAACAAAAGTCTCTTTATCCAGAATGACAATATTCCAAGGTAATCTGTTTTTCCATTTGTATGAAAAGGTAGTACAAGGAAGAAAAGAAAAGAACTTTCCTTCCATCCATCCATCCATCCATCCATCCATCCATCCATCCATCCATCCAGAATATGGTCTGCTTGTTTTTGAGTCAGCATGATATGTGAACCTGTCCACTGCAACATACCATTATGTCCAGGGGTGGTATTCATTTACCTTTGCTATCAGTTTGCAAATGTGAGCACACGTGACACCTCTGTGCATGCACGTCCCAAAAATGGGATGTGATGACATCTGGGTGGCTGGGCGGAGTCTCCCACAGCTGCCACTACCGGTTCTCCCGAACCGGATAGAACTGGCTGAATACCACCACTGATTAAGTCTAAGTTGCAACAACACAAATTCCATTTATGGACTACAAATAAAAGAACCCTTTTCCAACAGCGACCACTGCATGATTGACTTTCGTCTCAATATATGCCCTTACATAAATCGTGACACCTCTGTGCACATGACACCTCTGTGCATGCACATCCCAAAAATGGGATGTGATGACATCTGGGTGGGTGGGCGGAGCCTCCCACAGCTGCCACTACTGGTTCTCCCGAACCGGATAGAACTGGCTGAATACCACCACTGATTAAGTCTAAGCTGCAACAACACAAATTCCATTTATGGACTACAAATAAAAGAACCCTTTTCCAACAGCGACCACTGCATGATTGACTTTCGTCTCAATATATGCCCTTACATAAATTATCATATCAATAGTATTCCTAACTACAACTTCAAAAAAGCCAACTATGACCTTATAAACAACGATCTTTCATCTCTGGACTGGCGAAATCTGTTCCCAACCTGTATAACTGCTGAAGACCATTATAGAGTTTTCCTACTTGAAATCAATAGAGTCATTAAACTATATGTACCACAAACTGCCACCAAGATCAGGAAAAGCAAACTACCCATATCAATAAAACAGCTTCAATCTAAAAAAAAAATCCCTCTGGAGGAGAAACAAAAAGGGCTATGTAGCAAATTTCAAAAACCACTACAGAAATATATGCAACCAAATAAAAACTGAATGCACAAATTACCACACCAAGCAAGAAGAGGACCTTCTGCGCACAAATTCCAATCGTGCCTTTTATACTTTTGTGAACAATAAACTTAAAGACTCAAGATCCATCCCACCACTGAAAGATTCTAACGGCAAAGAATGCAATGACGAAACAACTAAAGCAAACCTCTTTAACACATTCTTTGGCTCAGTTTTTGTTAACAGTGATGACACATATCCAACATTCCCAAATTGTACAAGCAATGAGTATGATGACTTAACACATATAGATTTCACAGAAGATAATGTTGGAAAAGCTCTTCGCAACTTGAAACCATCTCTATCCATAGGACCTGATGGACTATGTGCTTACTTCTTAAAAAAACTTTCTACTAATTTATCAGAACCCCTGAGTATAATCTTTGATAAAGCTTTCACAACCAGTTCCCTTCCCAATCTTTGGTCACTAGCCACGGTCATCCCTGTCTTCAAAAAAGGAGACCCCAACTTAGTTGAAAATTACAGACCAATCTCCCTATGCTGCGTCGCCTGCAAAGTAATGGAATCTATCATCAACCAATCCATTACCTTCCACTTAGAAATACACAACCTACTCTCTAATAAAAGGGCCGGGATAGCTCAGGCAATAGAGAAGCCTGTTATTAGAACACAAAGCCTGCAATTACTGCAGGTTCGAGCCCGGCCCAAGGTTGACTCAGCCTTCCATCCTTTATAAGGTAGGTAAAATGAGGACCCAGATTGTTGGGGGCAATAAGTTGACTTTGTAAAAAATATACAAATAGAATGAGACTATTGCCTTATACATTGTAAGCCGCCCTGAGTCTTCGGAGAAGGGCGGGGTATAAATGTAAACAAAAATAAATAAATAAACAATTTGGTTTCAGAAAAAAATTATCATGCAACTTACAACTTCTCCACTGTAAAAACCTATGGACTACAAATCTTGATCTAGGCAAAATAATTGATGCAATCTACATAGACTTCTGCAAAGCTTTTTTTTTTAATTTACATTTATATCCCGCCCTTCTCCGAAGACTCAGGGCAGCTTACATTGTATAAGGCAATAGTCTCATCCTATTTGTATATTTATATATAAAGTCAACTTATTGCCTCCCCCCCAACAATCTGGGTCCTCATTTTACCTATCTTATAAAGGATGGAAGGCTGAGTCAACCTTGGGCCTGGTGGGACTCGAGCCTGCAGTAATTGCAAGCAGCTGTGTTTAATAACAGGCTATCTGTATTTTGACTCAGTAGTATATGATAAACTACTCCTAAAATTAAAATCCTATGGCATTTCAGGACCCCTACACAATTGGATATCTGCTTTTCTGTCTAACAGACAACAAGTGGTTAAAATTGGTAATGCTCTATCAAATCCTGTTCCTGTCAAGAGTGGCGTTCCTCAAGGTAGTGTTCTTGGACCAACTCTCTTTATACTATACATAAATGATCTCTGTGACCATATCTCAAGTAACTGTGTTCTCTTTGCTGACGATGTCAAACTGTTTAACACCACTGACAATACATCTACCATTCAAAAAGACCTTGATCATCTAACCGCTTGGTCTAAAATTTGGCAACTACAAATCTCAACCAGCAAATGCTCAATCTTACATATTGGAAAAAAGAACCCAATCACTAAGTACATGCTTGATGAACATTATCTTACAGATGACCCCCACCCTGTCAAATACCTTGGAGTTTTCATATCTAATGATCTAAGTGCCAAAGCCCACTGCAACTACATAGCAAAAAGAGTTGTTAACCTAATCTTACGTAGCTTCTTTTCCAAAAACACCACACTACTGACCAGAGCATATAAAACTTTTGCTAGGCCAATTCTTGATTACAGCTCGCCTGTCTGGAACCCATACCACATTTCTGACATCAATACAGTTGAGCGTGTCCAGAGGTATTTTACGTGAAGAGTTCTCCACTCCTCCATAACCAACAAAATACCTTATCCCACCAGACTTGAAAACCTGGGTTTAGAAAATTTGGAACTCCATCGCCTCCGACAGGACCTGGGTTTACCTCATAGAATCATCTATTGTAATGTCCTTCCTGTTAAAGACTACTTCAGTTTCAACTGCAATAATACAAGAGCTACCAATAGATTTAAACTTAATGTCAACCGCTCCAGTTTGGATAGCAGAAAATATGATTTCTGTAACAGAATTATCTGTGCTTGGAATGTATTACCTGACTCTGTGGTCTCTTCTCATAACCCCAAAAGCTTTAATCAAAATCTATCCACTGTTGACCTGACCCCATTCCTAAGAGGACTTTAAGGGGCGTGCATAAGAGCCAAACGTGCCTACCGTTCCTGTCCTATTGTTCTTTTCCTATATATATGTATATGCTTATACTTCCTTGTTTCTCCCCATATATATGTTTATATATTATATAATCTTTTTGTGTGATGCTTGTGTATATTGTTACAACAAAATTAAATAAATAAATAAATAAATAAATAAATAAATAAATAAATAAATAAAGCCTGGGTTAGTATTATGAATGGATACATTCTATGTCAACATAAGACATCCAATTATAGAAATAATTTCTTCTTCTGTGTTTTTTTTTTCTTACTTATTTACTTCTGGAAAATTACCCAACAAAGTTTTTTTTGTAACAGAAACCGGTTGTTGAAATTTAACCTAATATAGGGAGTCCTTGACTTACAACAGTTTGTTTAGTGACTGTTCAAAGTTACAACAGAACTGAAAAAAGAAGTTATGATCATTTTTCACACTTTTTTCCCCATGGTCACGTAATCATAATTTGGATGCTTGGCAACTGGTTTGTATTTCTAATAGTTGCAGGGTCCCAGGGTCATATGATCGTGTTTTGTGATCTTCTGACAAGCAAAGTCAGTGAGGAAGCCAGATTCACTTAATAAACATATTACTAATTTAATAACTGCAATGATTCACTTAACAACTGTGGCAATAAAGCTTGTAAAATGGAGCAAAAGTCACTTAACAAATGTTTCACTTAGCAACATAAATTTTGGGCTCAGTTGTAGTTGTAAGTTGAGGACTATCTGTATCTATGTTCCCATTAGTTAAAAGCATTACTTCTTATCAAATGTTTGAGTCTCACATATATTTTTAGAATTATTTTAAAATATTTTAAAGAGCTATTTAAAAAAACTCCCCCAAAGTATTTTTAATTTGTAAGATGTCCACTTTAATATGAAACCTGTTTCACATGGTCATCATTTTCAACATTAAGACATCCAAATCAAAACCACTACTACCCAAAGAAAAACATTTTACATCATATTTCATTTGTCTCTTGGGAAAGAGTCCTTCGGGAGTCCTTCGGGAGAAGGGCGGTATAAAAATCAAATTAAATAAATAAATAAATAAAGGCAGCTAGCAGGAATAGTACCTATTGCTAATATCCCTTTAGTGACTGACTTCACACACTTGACATTTCTCCCTTCTGAAGAGTGAGTCAGACCTTAGGAGACCTTAGGAGATTATACGGAAAAATACTTCTACTTTTTTCATAGTTTTATTAATGTATAATATAACATACAAAAAGAATACAAAATATTAGATAAATTAGGAAAGGAAAAAGGGAAGTAGATAGGGGGAAAGCAAGGGAAAAAGAAAAAAAGAAGGCATTGATTTCCGACTCCTTTGGTGCAGTAAAATAAGGCATTAAGATCTACCTTTTTAATTTTTTCATAATAATAGAAACTAGCCATTTCTATAACTACATGGAAAAATACTTCTAATGAAAACTGAAGGAAATTAATCTTTTATTCTATGGAGTTAAGCATGTTGAGAGAGCATCAATGTTTTCTCACTTTAAGAATTTTTTTTCTTTCAGGTATTGGCCCAAGCCATATCAGATGTCTTATTTTTAATCTCTAAATCACTTCAAGATTAAATATATATAAAGAAAAACATAGAAGGTGCTGAGATTGCTGGCAGAATGGAATAGCAATAGCACTTAGACTTATATACCACTTTGTAGTGCTTTACAGCCCTCTCTAAGCAGTTTACAGAATCAGCATATTGCCCCTAACAATCTGGGACCTCATTTTATCCACCTCAGAAGGTTGGAAGGCTGTCAATCTTGAGCCAGTCAGAATCGAACTGATAGAGTGAGCAGTGAATTAGCCTGCAGTACTGCATTCTAACTACTGTGCCACCATGGCTCCTAGCCCATCCTATTCATTGTGGACATAATTGCCATGCTGATATTTGGCTGACTTAAGTGAGATTTAGGATTCTACTGTAAACGGCCATCTTATTCCAAAATAGTCTGTCTGATCTGACTTTCTCTTGAGAAGGTTGAAATCCCTGTGAAAGGGGGGAGCATGTCAGGCTACCTCCCCATTGCTTGTGCTGCAGTCTACCACAATCCTGAGAGGGAGGGAGATGTGGGGGGGGGGGTTAAGAGTACTTGTTGTAAAAGGGGCAGGGAGTGGGGAGCCTAGCACAAACAGGAAGAAGAGGTGTGAACCAGTTTCATCCGGTCTACTTCAAGGACTTTGGGGCATACAGATCTGGGAATGGAATGTTAGCTGCTTCTCAAAGTGCCCTGTTCTCAAAACCATCCAGCTACTATCCTATGGGCACTGACGAACTGGTCAAAGGGGGGAAGGCTAAGGATTTGGAACAATGTAGCAGTTTACATGAGTTTTCTTCAGATCTGGCCTTGCTTTTGCTGCATCCAGTTGTCTCTAGTAAAAGAGCCTTGTAACTTTCTGATGGAATCAAGCATCTTTCTTTCCTAGAGAGTCAGCTAGGGCAGGGTTGACAGATACTGATTTTGATATTGGTTTTACAGTTGCAGCAGTATTTAAAAAATTGATAATCCGTTAGATAGTCTAACAAGATGCAGTTGTTATACATGAGTGTTTTTCCAAACTTTTCATGACAATGAAACACCTTATAAATGTTTCTTATGAAAAAGGAGGAAGGGAAGGAATATGAAAATAGCATAGTGTCAAATGGTGGACAAAATATATGGTTGTCATTTTGGAAAATGAGTCAACAATCCTAAACTGCATCAACAGCAGCATAGCATCAGGGTCAGAAGTAGTAAATATTCTGTTCTAGCTCAGAGTGCCCTTTATTTGCCCTTAATTCTATGGTACCTTATTTAGAAAGAATTTTGCTATACCAAGGATTAGGAGCCAGCAAATAAAAAATTATGAGAAAAGACTTCTGGCAGTGATGTCACACTGTAGCGGGGCAAATGAGCAGGGCTCTGCTTGTTTGTACCCAATTTTCTGTGGTTTTGAGGTTTTTCAGCAGGTTGGATCTTGGAGAGATCGGTGAGGTGGAGGGATTTCTTCGGAGTTCGAATGGGGAGCAGTGCAAGCTTCCATTTGGCAAGAGGAGCCCTCTGGATATACACGGAAGAAATCTGCTTGAGAATGGTATATCCAGAGGTGTGACGGCCCGAAGATTTGTACAGGGAGAGAACAATGGAAAATAGCTTGAAGAACCAGAGAGAGAAGAATATGTGACAGAAAGGAAAAACTCTCAGGGATTATAAAATGACTCGAGACAGAAGTGGCAAAGTGAGACTCCAAGAGGGAACTTGAGTGGCAAGGTGGCAGAGATTGAGAGCTGTCAAAAAGGAAAAAAAGTTACCATGTGAGCGGAGCAAACGAGTGGATTGGGGCTTGATCGCTATATTACTGGTATTAGAAAGAAACCTTTAACTTTTGAGATTGTTTCTTGGGGAAAAAAAGAAAAAATGTTGGTTATGTTGGACATATTGGAGGTAACAGATTAGAATCTGTACTACAGACAACGGAGGTGACTCTGCAATTTTGAACAGAGAAGACATCTTGGAGGAAGGGGTGAAAAAAAAATCCCTGACGCAGGACTTAGAGAGGAAAAAAAGGAGTACAACAGAAGATATTATGAAGTCAGACATGGACATATAATACTTGTCTATAAGAAACAGTTAAGAATCTTTGGTGTCAGTAAAAAAAATAATTGAAGAAAAGATTAAAAAGTAATAAGCAAAAGTAATAAGACTTATATATTAATATATCTATATACCCACTGAAGAATTTATAATTATATATTTATACATATTTACTGAAATACTTATAACCTACAGTAATGTATATTAACTTATGTTTACTTTTATACTTTTATATTGATATATATATATTTAGCTCTGCATACTAACATATTTTTATTTAATTGTAAGACAGATAATATTGGAGAGTATTGGGACGTTAAGTCAAAAATATAACAATTGAACATAAATATGAGTTCTCTTTTCATAATATTTATATAATATGGTAATATACATACAGAAATATATTTAAGGTTGATAATTGTAATTGGATTGTAGGAAAGAAGGAGTATATTTAAGAATTATTTATTATTATCTATTTATTTATTTATTAATAACGATTAATTAAATAATAATTATTTATCAATTACTTAACTGTTAGAAATTGGCATTGAATCAATTAAGGATTATATCAAGAGATTATTGGGAGATATCATAACAATTGTATGGAAAGAAGTTAAAGGAATTAAGGAAGGATAGAGTTTGAAAGAGAGGAATAGAAGAATATGGTTAATTATATGGTATTGTGGAAAAACTTTTTTAAAAATATCAAAATGACAAGCACAACTACCACAGTCACTAAAATAGGGGGGAAAATAACTTCAATAACAGCTTCTCCCTCAGGATCAAAATCTGCAGAAGCTGTCTTGGGAGGTGAAAAATCTGGCTCTACCATTAATCTACAAAGTATGCAGTCAACCCTACTAGCAATACAGGAAACTGTTAAAAATGCAGGAGCTTATGACAAACAACTATGAAGATATTAAGAATATCTTCTTCTCCAATATGGGAGAAGTAAAGTGTGAGATCTGAAAGCTAGATGATAAAATTCGTACAATGCAGGAGATGATAACCAAAAATGAACAAAAGATGTTAACAAAAGTCCATAGAGGTTAAAACGGAACATATGGGAAAACTAGACACAGCAACAAATAAAATGGTGGCAGAGCATAGGGAATTAGAAGAAGCTATAATAAATTTGGAAATGGAAAAATTGATGTTTTACCTCCATTTTCAAAACATCTTGGAAAGCAGAGAAGATCTCCCTAAACTAATGGTTGAACTCCTAGTGGACCCACTGCAAAAAAGCAAACAAGAGCTAGAAAATGAAATTGACGAAGCACACAGGATTCACACAAACTATGTACGGAGGAATGAACTTCTGAGAGAAGTCCATGTTAAATTTGTGAGAAAAAAAACGAGAGATGAAATATACAGTAAAACAAGAGAAGACCCCCTGACGTATAATGGAAAAGAGATCATAGTGCTGAAACAGATTCTGAAAAGAATAAGGTAGCAAAGATGAAGCTATCACTTCCTCTCCACACAGTTGTTAAAATATAGAGTGATGTTCCAATGGCTCATCACGGAGGGGATGTTAATAACATGGCAAGAGAAGAAATTCTGGATTGACACCTTGGAAAAGGCTCAGCAATTTTACAACCACTACATAAGCAGGGAAGATACATATTGCTTGACATAGTGTAAGCCGCCCTGAGTCTTCGGAGAAGGCGGGATATAAATGCAAATTAAAAAAAAAGATGAACAAGATAGTAGGGAGGAAGGAGAAAGGAAGGAGAAAGTAAAAGCCAGGAAGATCAGGTATTGGAGAAAAAAATCACGGAACAAGATACAAGAGAAGGAAGGAAGCAGGGCGTCAGGTGAGAGAAGGAACCAGAACTAGAGCATAGACCGAGAACAGAGCAAGAAGGGGACCAAGACTAACCGACAAATAACAAGATGAAGAATGAAAAAAAGATGCTATCATGGCATCAATTCATCTATTAAACATAAACAGATACTATCAAGATTACAAAAAGAAAAGATAGATATTATTTGCCTCCAGGAGGTACACATTAGAGAAAAGCACAGTGATCTCATAAAATGTCCTAAATTAGGGGAACTACATTCGGCGCTGGCACAAAATAAAAAAAGAGGGATTGCTATGTATATAAAAGATTGGCTAAACTCTAGGAAAATATTTAGTGATAAAGATAGAAGAATCTTAATAATGGAAATAAACACAAAGTACAAGAAAATTCTTCTAGTAATAATCTACGCACCAAACACAAAACAAAAAAACAAATGACATAGGAAAATAACAGAATTAGATGGTGAAAATATTTGCATAATAGGGGACTTTAATGGAGTGATAGACAATAAATTGGATTATAGGACTATGAAGCAAAATAAACATAAAAGATGGAAATTACCAAATACGTTTTTCGAGATGGTAAAAGAATTAAATTTAAGAGATGCGTAGAGACAATTGCACCCAGAGAAAAAACAATACACCTTCTTCTTCCTCCCACACAATTCATGGTCACGCATAGATATGGCTTGGATGAACCCAGAATTGATTAACAACTTAGAATGCCAAACACCTGGGTGGACCATAGTCCCTTAATATTAAAATGGAAAGATAGGGAGAAAAAAAAGAGATGGACTTTAGATCATAGACTTATAAAAGAAAAACTTTACATACAAACAATGGAAAGTGAATTTAAATAATTCTTTAAAGAGAATAGGAATACAACACCACAGAATTTATGGGACACTGCCAAAGCATACATGAGGAGGATAACTATAGCGTATGTGGCGAGGAGAAATAAAGAGAAAAGGGAACAACAAGCATCAATATTGGAGAAACTTAAAAAATTAGAAATAGCTCTACAGAAAGAACCCCAGAATATGAAAATTATAGAGGAAAGAGAGCTAAAGAAACGTAAAATTAACATATTACAAAAGGAGGCAATGATATGGAATATAAAATTGGCAAAACAAAATTATTTTGAAACAGCAAATAAACCAGGAAGACGGTTAGCCCACAAATTGAAAAAAGAAAAAGCTAAAAAATTGATACATTTAAAGATGAACAAGGAAATTTGCATTGCAAGATTGATGTGAAAAAACATTATTCAAAATTACTTTCAAATACTATATTCTCAAGAAAATATTGCAAAAGAAAACATAAAATATCTACGGGAGAGAAATCTGCCAAAAATATCAGAGGAAGATAGGGAAATGTTGAATGATAAAATTACTTTAACAGAATTGAAAGAGCCAATCAAAAAACCAAAAAATAATAAAACACGAGAGCCAGATGGAATCCCGGCGGAACTATATAAAAAATTCCAGGAATCTTTAGAAGAAATTATGTTGGAAATATATAACAAGGTATTAGAGAGAGCCAAAATGCCAAATTTGTGGATGGAGGCATATATAACATTAATCCCAAAAGAAAGTACAGACAATCAACATATCCAAAATTATAGCCCAATCTCACTGTTAAATGCCGACTATAAAACCCTGGCAACAACAATAGCAGAAAGACTAAAAAAAATATTAAACAAAATTATTCATTCGGACCAAAATGGATTTTTACCCAAACGACAAGTAAAAATCAACACAAAAATTATAATGAATATATTAGAGTATTATGAGGCTCACCCTGAAAAATAATTGGCATTATTATTGGTGGATACACGGAAGGCATTCGACAACCTGAATTGGCAGTTTCTAATTACTCAATTAATTGGGATGAAATTTGGCAAAAAATTCATAGAAATGATTAAGGCAATTTACTCAAATCAGATAGCAAGAATTATGGTAAATTATGGAGACCTAACAGAAAAAGTAAATATAAATAAAAGGGTTAGACAAGGATGTGTTATTTATTCTTTCATTAGAAATCTTATTGATTCAGGTAAGGGGAAATAAAGAAATAAAAGGGTTAAAAATTAAAAAAAGAGGAGTAGCTATCTTCAAGTATCCAAAAGCTATCCTGTAGCTTTTGAATGGGAGGCTCATTCAATTTCATTGTACAATTTGTGCATTTACAATAAAGGCTTGATTTGATAGAAGATGGAGCAGAATTATTGAAAACTGTTCCAGACAAGATGAGAAGCAATAGGCTTAAATATCAAAGAAGTAGATTTTATTTTTGTTATTTGACTCAAGGTGGTGAACATATCTAATACCCATTCTTCTTCATATTTTCCCCAAACAACTACTCTATGTGGTATGGTAGATTGGGCTGTATGAGAGAGTGACTGGCCCAAAGTCACTCAGTGACTTTCATGGCTAAGGTGGGACTTGAATTCATGGTCTCTTGATTTCTAGCCTGATGCCTTAACCATTAGATTAAACTGCTCTTTAATTAAACAACGGTTAGTTACAGTAGACATAAAAAAAATACTCTAGCAATGAGAGTCATTCAACAGACTGTCTCAAGGAGTGGTGAACTCTCCTTTCCTGAAAGTGTTTAAGCACAGGATGAAAGGGTGCTTTAGGAAAATAAACATGCACTGTATAGAGGACTGGACTACATGATCGTCAAGTTTCCTTCCAGCCCTTCTCTGCACATGCAGACATTCATATCTCTCAGTAAACAACAGAATGGGCAGGGCTCCCAAATAGAAAACTCCTGCTTAAAAACCACTTGGTTGATGCCTATTTAGTTTCCCTAAAACTAACATGAGAAAAAAACACACACCCAGGAATCTCTCAAAATAATGGGGTAAGAAATGGAACTCTAATATAACCATGAGATCAATAAAATAATTAAACAAAATAAAATAATTTAAAATGTTAGGAAAACATATAACTTTTGAGAATTGGAATAAACTAACAAAAAGTAAATGGGCACATTCCAGCATTACCCATGTTTTAATTTGCCTAATTTGTTTATGCAAAACTTTCCTCTCCTATTTTGAGGTCAATTTCCAATCCATATAATCTTACTAACATTGCATAAACAAAACTGCAAAATTAAAATGGAGGAAAACAAAGCAAAATGAAGGACAAAAGGGCGGAGGAGGAGGAAGAGAAGGAGGTTTTAAAAAGATGAAAAAGGCCAAACTTTGGTGATAACCCAAAGCCCTCTATTTTCCTGTACCACTCCTTCCCCAGCCGCTCAAATTACCCTGAAATATAAACCAAAAATTGCTGCCTGCTTCTGTTGCTACGATCTAAAACAATGTGTGTGTTTTTCTTCTTCACCAATGATTTGCTGGCCTGCAACTTGGCTGCTGGGAGAGAGGAAGCTAAACTGACTGGAAGCTGTTCCTTTCTACCAACCTATTTCATTCTGAATCTGTGTGCAATTATTGACAAAAGCCTAAAAAGATTGCAGTATTCCAGTTCAGTAATACAACTGCCTGAAGAAAACGCTGAATATTCACATAAAACTTTGGAGAACTCACAATTTTGGGTCACAATGATCGTTTGCGGCAGTGGTGAAATCTAAACTGGTTTGCTACCAGTTCGCTGGCTGTGCTTGTGCACTGTGCACCAAGCGTGCGCGCATGCGCAGTTCGCACCAAATGTGTGCTGCACATGCATGCACAGTACACACCAAAAGGAGGCTTGGGAAGGTAAGTAAAACAGGGGGGGGATCAGCTATGGTGTGTGATCTTAGGAACCTTTTAAAAAACTTTTAAAAGCATTTTTTACTACCAGTTCAGGCAAATAGGTAGTAAAAAATGCTTTAAAAAAGTTAAAAAAAGGGTTCTGACGATCACAACTGTGTTGCGTGATTGTCATAAGTTTTTTTTACTTTTTAAAGCATATTTTTACTACTTATTCGCCCAAACCAGTAGTAAAAAAATGCTTTATAAAAGTAAAAAAAAAAAAACACAGCGTGGCACAGCTGTGATCTTGGGAACCTTTTTTTAACCTTTTTAAAGCATTTTTTTACTACCGGTTTGGACGAATAGGTAGTAAAAAAATGCTTTTAAAAAATTAAAAAAGGCTCGGACGATCACAGCTATGCCGTGCAATCGTCTGAGACTCTTTTTTACTTCTTTAAAGCATTTTTTACTACCTATTCGCCTGAACCAGTAGTAAAAAAATGCTTAAAAAGTAAAAAAAAAAGTTGTGACAATCAGCTGAGCGATGTGCGATCATTGGAACTTCTTTTTTACTTTTTAAAGCTTTTTTAACTACCAGTTCTGGAGAACCAGTAGTAAAAAAATGCTTAAAAAGTAAAAAAAAAAAGTTCCAACAATCGTGCATCGCTCAGCTGATTGTCAGAACTTTTTTTTTACATTTTTTTACTACCAGTTCGGTAAACCAGTAGCATTTTTTACTGCCAGTTCAGTTGAACTGGCCCGAACCAGTAGCATTTCATCCTTGTTTGGGGCCTAATGGTACAAAATGCTTATAAGATTCTTTCAACATAGATGTGGTAGAGCATACTGGGTGGTTATCTGCAACTCTGTGCAAGGTAGCATTTTCTGGCTAAGAGGGACAGATGACATTATGTCCACTATGGATAGTTCTCCACTTACAACCATTCATTTAGTGATCGTTTGAAGTTACCACAGCACTGAAAAAGTGACTTATTAACATTTTTCTCAATTGTTGCAGCATACTCATGATCATGTGATCAAAATTTAGATGGCAAGAAATTTTGGCAAGAAATTTTCTTGCTTAGCAACTGAAGTTTGTGGTTCTAAGCAGAGGACTAGGTGTATTTCAAGGGAATACAAGTGCTATATTATCTCCACTAGCAGGAATGATAATTTTCAGATGTAGTAGTTTTTAAATCCAAAAACAGTTTTTTATTATCAGAGGGTTTTTTTGCCATTACACCACCCTTTAGTATAATATTAATGTACATGCCTCCCCTAAAAAGAGGACACAAAGAATAATGAAAACTTTATAAAATGAAACTTTAGGAAGGGTTGATTTATTGGAATGATGTCACATGGTTTGGAAAGCCCTGGTCTAGTTTGTACTCTAATTCCCACTTTGGTGAACATCTGTATCAGGACTATACCACTTTAACTATGGGTGGATATAGTTCTTCTAGATACTTATATTAGTTTGCCTGCAGAATCTCACGCTTATTAGCAGTTTTCACAAAAGGAGGTTTTCTACTCTATGTAATATTTTTTTCTTATCTTTAAACCTAAACATTTACCAGCTTTCATTCAGCCATCCTTCTGCAGACAAGGGGGAAGAGATGAGCTGTAAAGTATTAAAGGGAATTCACAATGGCCCCTCCCCCACCACTTCAATTAACTATTTCATTTCCAATCAGGGCTTATATAAAAGCTGCAATCACCTTTTTGTCCCCTGGTAATAGTGCAGGCAATTAAGAATTGATCTTCCTTGGTTAAATGTTAGTAAATGGGGAGGGGGGAACAAAGTACGGTATCTTGTATCTTTTCTATTTAAGCCTATGAGAATCTTTTTGATTGCAGTGGCAAAAAAATCCTCCCACGATAAATAAACATGCCACTGAAGTTATAACTAAAAAGATTTTACAATGGCCTGAAGTATTTTATAAGCTGTAAAGGATCCTTTCCAAGGCCATCATAACTCCAAATGGTTGTTAAATGATCTTATAAGTTGGGGCCTACCTGTATAGCATAATGATTAAGCCAACCCTAATCCTTCATGTGATGTGTACCTGTCTCGCTCCATTTCTATTAGACAGCCTATTTGAGGCCACAGTTTGATCTGTGATTCTTATGTCTATGTCTGTATATCTACCTGACAGACATTCTATGTAAGTTTCTATTTCTTATGCCTGTAAGCCAGCAGCTATAAAGCAGTAAATGAGAGCTTGTTTTTTGCTGACAAGGATTCAGGAAGAAAGCTGTGACAAAATTACATGAACTGTCCAGATCATCATTAGAATTTGATCTCTGCTCACAGATGTCCTTTTACCACAAAATAACTATCATTTTGTTTCATGAAAAGCACCAAAGAAAGTTCCACTAAAAAGACAGCTTTAATTATGCATAAATTTTGCTTGGTTATACCTAAAATAGCTTTCTTTGTGTGCCTTACATTTGTATACTCAAGAACTTCATTTAGGAGTAAAATAAGCCCAGTATTCCATTGTGTGAGTTCATCTGCAGCCTGGACTGGACATAGGCTGACAATCTGAGTGAGAAAATTGCCTTTATGCTAAAAGGGCCTCCAGGCCCACTTCTTTGCATTAGCCAGACATAGGGAGGCATTCTTGGTGGCAGTTCCCCATCTATAAAATGCCCTTTCCCCTCTCTAATCTATATAACCATGTTTTGTACACTCATCTTGGAGCAACAAAGAAGAATAGGTCCCTTTAAATACAGAGTTATTACCTGCTATTCTAACTTCACATTTTCTCAACCCTCTAATCATTCCATCAAGCATCCTGTGAAAAATAAAAATAGCCAGGGATTTGGAGCTATTGTTTTATTCAAGATTACCTCTTACCTTCCTTCCCTAATATGATGTATTTTCCTGGCAGTTTGGATTCCTAGAAAGCTCAATAGTTGAGCACCATAGTGATATTTTAAAGGAGGCTAAAAGACAATTTGTCAAGCTACTTTAAATGTAATTGCAGTGAAGCCTAATGGCTGGGTGACTTTGGGCCAGTCCCCTTTTTCATAAGGTTGTTGTAAGGAAAATAGGAGGAGGAAGGAGAACTATATGTATGTTCCCTACTTTGAGTTATTTCTAAAAATAATAAAGCTAGGATAAAAATAAATATTTTGCTGTTTGTTCTATTATATTTCTTGGTGGTTGATAGGTTTTTTTTACATTTCTACTTATATGATTACTCATATTTTTCATATGCTATTTATGTGATTCTTCCATAATCTCCCAAGATAAAAGAAAGTAGCATATGTCATTCAATAACATCCTGTCTTAGGAAAAAGTAAAATGTTGCAGAAAGGTTCCCTTTCATTTTTTTGGAAAACACCCCAAGCAACACAGCCTTCAGAATTCTTCCAATTAGTATTTAGTCCGTTTGCTTGTACAGTATACACATAATATCTCTACATAGAGCTGCTGTTTCATGCTTTCTGAAACTGCTTATCTTTTTTAAATTAAATGTGAGGTTAATTAATCCAGGTTTGTATATATAGAGTCCTAAAAGATTAAAATGGATCTGAGTTAGCACAGGGCAACTCACAGGGCAACTGCATGAATTCCCCACCATCATGCAATATTAAAAACAAAAAAAAAAGGATATAGGAAGTCAACAGGAATTCAAATTCTAAATTATTCTGTTACAATATGCAGCATAGAAAGAGAATGGAAGAAAAAGAACAAGCTTCACAGACACTGACATATTTCAGGAAATAAAAAAAAAGTTATCACTAAGCTAATTTAGGCTCAGAACTGAGTTTTCCAGACATAGACGGAAAAGGACAAACATACATTACCTCAGAGGGCACTAGCAGTCTGTTACTAGTACTTATTATCTGGTTGTACATTGCAGGATCACATCTTGTGACAGTACTTTGATGGCTCCCTATAGTACTGGGAGCAAAAGGCATTTTGTATAGAAGATCGCTCTGGCAAGAGTCAGTGGTAAGGACCTGCTGATAGAAATCTGGAGGAAAAAATCCACTCCGCACAGTGTCCACATGGTTGAAAGGTTCTGGGGTTCTATAAAGGTTGCTCCTAGAGGCCTTAAAGATATCCTTGGATTGCCTCCATTTATAAAATTTATAAGAGCCCATTCCAACCACGGTGACAAAGAAGGCCACAGATATTAGAATAATAGCAAGGATCAAGTAGAACGTCAAGTGTTTCTTTGATTGTGGTGTAGTAGACACTACTGTAAAGTCTGTCAGTGTCTCCCTGGATGTCTCTGCTATTGTTACAATAAGGGTGGCAGTGGAGGACAATGCTGGTTCTCCGTGGTCTTTTATTAAAATTATCAAAGTTTGCTTGCTAGAATCTTCTTCCTGTAGAGAGCGGGTTGTTGTTATCTCCCCAGAATACAAGCCCACAGCAAAGAGTCCTGGGTCAGTGGCTTCATGAAGTACATAGGAAAGCCAAGCATTATAACCAGCATCTGCATCCCAGGCCACAATTTTGGTAACCAAATATCCAGGACTGACTGTGGACATTACTTCTGAAAACAAAGAACTGTTACCTGAAGTTGGATATAAGACTCTGGGTACATTGTCATTTTGATCTGTGACAAAAATATTGATTGTGACGTTGGTGGCAAGGGGTGGAAATCCTCCATCACGAACTTGTACCACTAGCCTGAACTCCATTATGTTTTCATAATCCAAAAGTGCTAGGATATAAATGGTACCATTCTCCCGGTTAATAGAGAAAAATCTGCTAACCAGATCTCTGTCATGTTTCTCATTTTCCAAGATAGAGTAAGAAAGACGAGAATTCCGGTCCAGATCTGGATCAGAGGCACTAATATTAAAAATAATAGCCCCTGGAAGGTTATTTTCCTCCACATACACATCATAGAAAGATTGTGGGAATGTAGGGGGATTGTCATTTATATCAGACACTTTAACAAATATTTGTTTTTTTTCCATGAGAGAGGGTGAGCCAGCATCCTGAGCAGTAATTGTGATATTGTACTCAGAAATAATTTCCCTGTCCAATGGTTCTTTCATTTGCAATGTGTAGTAGTTTTTAAGTGAAGAGCTAAGGGCAAAAGGAGTGCCAAAAGGTATAAAGCAGTTTACAAGGCCATTATCACCAGAGTCCTGATCTGTGACACTTAGCAAAGCAATTACTGTTCCTGGAGCTGCATCTTCTGGTACTGGGCTGTACACTGATGTCACTGTGATTTCTGGGATGTTGTCATTGACATCAATAATTTCTACCAATATTTTACAATGAGCCTCTGCAGGATTGGTGCCTTTATCTTTTGCCTGGACATAAATCTCATAAAATTTGATTTCTTCAAAATCCAGCAATCCATTGAGCCTCAGTTCTCCAGTATCAGAGTCTAAAACAAAAAGCTGCCGAACTCTAGCAGGAGTGTGACTGCTGAAGGAGTAAATTATTTCTCCATTAGGGCCCTCATCCAGATCAAAAGCTCTTATTCTGGCCACCAAAGTGTTTAAGGGTGTGTCCTCTCTCACACTGGCTTTGTAAATAGATTGATTGAAGATAGGGACGTTGTCATTTGCATCTAGGACATCAATGAGTACTTGCAAGGTAGCAGATCTGGGTGGATTTCCTCCATCCAGAGCTGTGAGAATCAGTAGGATTTCTTTTTGGCGCTCCCTATCCAATGTCTTCTCCAGCACTAACTCTGCATATTTTGTATTATCTCCTCCAGTCTGTATGTTCAATGCGTAGTGCTGATTGGAGCTGAGCTGGTAAGTCTGTAAAGAGTTAATTCCCACATCGGGGTCCTGTGCGCTCTCCAAAGGAAAACGTGCTCCAGGTGACACTGACTCGCTGATTTCTAGTCTCATTTGTTTGCTCAGGAAAACTGGGTCATTGTCGTTGATGTCTTGGACTTCCACAGCCACGCCGTAGAGCTCCAGGGGGTTTTCCGCGATGATCTGCAGGCTTAGGACACAAGGAGAGAGACTCGCACAAAGTTCCTCCCTGTCGATTCTCTCATTTACTAGCAACTTTCCAGTGTTGAGATCTGCTTCGAAGTATTTTCTACTGCCTCCCGACACAACCCGGAGATTTCGAGCTTGTAACTGCTGGAGATCTAAGCCCAGGTCAAGCACTACGTTTCCTACCAACGAGCTCTTCGGCATTTCCTCGGGAATTGTATAGCGAATGAATGCAAAAGCCCAATCCGAAACACCCAGCCAAACCCCCAGTAATTGCAGCCATTGCGTTACCCATCGGTTCCTTCCAGCAGCGCCGTTCATCTCACGAGGGAGGGACAGCTCGTTGCTTTGTAAAGTTTCTTTTGAGTTTTCCTTTAAAAGTTTTCAGCCGGCAGTTTCATGTTGCTGCAACTCTGCATGTTCCGGACATTGGTTTTGAGGAGTTTTAGAGCCGGGCATTGTTTTCCTGGTACAGAACAGTGCGATTCTTTTCTTCTCCACTCCGTCTGCCGCGCTCTCTCTTGCTCTCAAACTCGGGCGACGTCCCAGTTCTCACAGTATTCCCATCGAACATCGTTGGGTCAACAGCGGCGCGCAGAGTCCTGGCCAATAACTGCAGCAGCATCGCTCCCCGGCTTGGTGCCGCTGCTGTTGGTCCTGCGTGAGACACCGGCATCTTGATTTCTTGCTTCTGAGCCTGGGGGACTAAATCCAAGCAGGACCTGTTGCAGATTAGTGATTGTAGTTGTTCGTGTGTGTGGATCTCAGGGGAAGAGGAGAATATATGCTTATAACTCCTAATATTTACTCAAATATGTGTTTATATACTATATAATCTTTTTGTATGATACCTACATATATTGTTGTGACGAAATAAATAAATAAATAAATAAATAAATAAATAAATATGTCTTCTTCTCTGCTTGCCAGTAAATAGAAGCTTCCCCATGGTCCTCTGGAGAGGCAGATCGGGAGAAAGAGCAGGGAGAAGTTGGCTGAGAGTTTATGGTTCCCTTTCCTTTGCGCTAACAGCACCAAAACACAAAGTAACTAATGGGGTGATCACACCAGCTATAATTGTAGGGCCATTAGATCCTTTTAAACTGCAGGGCCAGAGTGACTAGGTGGCAGCCAGATTGATAGACATAGGCTGGGGTGCCCAGATATATCTCCTCCAGTACAAAGGCCTCAGACAGACATGTGGAAGCCAGGTTATTTCCTCACTATGCCTGCACGTGCCTAGTTTCTTTCTTCTTGCTCTTAGCAAATATTTAAGGAATGATTGAGGGGAGGTTGATAAGGAGACTAATACAACAAGGAGGGAAAAAGCTCAGGAATCTCACAAGTAATGGGACAAGAAGTGGAACATTAAAATAAATACAAGGTCCATCAAATAATTTGACAAATTGCTGATCAATATCCAAAATGCACAGAAAACACCCAGATGTTGAGGAAATAACAAGCAGGAATCAAGACTAGATAAAAGCCTATAATTTATAAAGATCATTTTCACTTTTTTTCTCATATTATTTGAAAAAAGAAAACTTGTAAGTAAGCTATGTATATTTTGGGAACTACTTGAAAAATAGTTTTACTTGACTTTTGCTTAAAATCAAAACAAAAAATTAAATTATATTTGTTGATTTGAATGTCTCGCCATACTTTAGGTAAATTCCACATCCAAATCATCTTACTGATTTTGTGTGAACACAATACAAAACCAAGAAGGGTGGGGGCATCAAAGCAAGAAAAGAGAGGGAAGAAAACAAAGCACTTGCTTTGCATATTGGTGTTTTACAAATAAGAAAAGGGTAAAATGCCAGTAATATCCCTCAGCCCCTACAAGTCACAAATGAGGGGCAGCAGTCAGTCAATGACCTAAGGGGCTTGCATGTACTTGTTGCCTATCTATGCCTCACAGCCACTAATTCAGTAGCCTCTACTTTTGGTATACTCCCCTCTCAAATTACCCAGAAACAAAATAAAAATTGCTGCCCGCTGCTGCCAATATCTGAAAACAACTTCTCTCAACTTTAACATTGTTTAACAGGTATAGGATATGTGGGTCTTCAAGAGATTTGTGTGTGAATCTCTTCAGTGGTGGCTGGAGAACTTCCTAATGCCTGGCATTCCAGGGCTGGGAAAGCCACTGAAAGTTGTGGGCAGGGATGGGATGGGGTAGGGGTGGGGTGAAGTGGGACACAACTGAAGGAAGGGATTAGAAGGTGACTAGCCACTATTCAAGAAAAGGCCAAATGCATTGGCAGGAAAAGTTCCCAATTCCTGTAATACAAATTGCATAATTTGGGACAGAGATTATGTTTTCACTATTATAATGCTAACCTCCATATTTTAACTTGAGTTTTATCATACAATCTCCCAACTCCAATGAATAATTTGGAAAAAGGATGCCCACAACATACCTTCTAAGAACGAGGCAAACGAGAAGACTAATTCAGAGCCTGTCAAATTAACCTTCTCTTTGATGCAGATTGCAACAAATAAATTCAGTGAAAGGAGAGAGGTGTAAAAGAATTTGCCAAAATGTCTTCCTCCCTCCCTTCCTCCCCCTCCCCCTCCCCCTCCCCAAAACAGGGAGGCTGTTACTGAGTGGGCTAAAAGCCTCCCCTCCCCTCCCAAAACAGGGAGGCTGTTACTGAGTGGGCTAAAAGCCTCCCTCCTCCTCCTTCCTCCCCTCCCCTCCCCTCCCCTCCCCTCCCCTCCCCAATAGCTTGGTCTCCAGTTCAAAGAGGAACCAACTGCTCTCTGGAGTGTGGTCGAGTGAAATGACCTTTATCTCTGCACCCTGCCTTCTTTTCCTTTTCACACACACACATACCGAGGAGAGTTAAGGTGTCTTATCCCCACAGTATTTTTTTCCAGAGTTAATCAACAGTGTACCAAGTTTGGTTGAAATTGCTGGAGGCGTATTATATAATATAAGAGAAATAGATAGATAGCTATAGATTTTCTTCATCTGAGAAGCTGCATGATATGATGGGGGCTGTTTGAAGACCCAAATGGAAAATCCTTTGTAGCTCTTTTTCTTTTGGCCTGGGGCATGTAGATATATGTCTACACACACACATACCGAGGAGAGTTAAGGGTGTCTTATCCCCACAGTATTTTTTTCCAGAGTTAATCAACAGTGTACCAAGTTTGGTTGAAATTGCTGGAGGCGTATTATATAATATAAGAGAAATAGATAGATAGCTATAGATTTTCTTCATCTGAGAAGCTGCATGATATGATGGGGGCTGTTTGAAGACCCAAATGGAAAATCCTTTGTAGCTCTTTTTCTTTTGGCCTGGGGCATGTAGATATATGTCTACACACACACATAAACGCACATGTATAAACGTTTATGTAGATCTACATGTAGGCTGCAATCCTAGCATTGAATTTAGTGAGACTTACTTCCGAGTAAACCAACTGTTCCTCAAAACAACATCCATTTTCCTTTATTTTATTTTAATTCCCCCCCCCCCGCCCAATAGCCTGGTCTCCAGTTCAGAAGAGGAACCAACTGCTCTCTAGAGTGTGATCGAGTGAAATGGCCTTTTATCTCTGCACCCTGCCTTCCTTTCCTTTTTCATAGACACACACACACACATAAACGCACATGTATAAACGTTTATGTAGATCTACATGTAGGCTGCAATCCTAGCATTGAATTTAGTGAGACTTACTTCCGAGTAAACCAACTGTTCCTCAAAACAATGTCCATCTTCCCTTATTTTATTTTATCCCCGCCCCCAATAGCATAGTCTCCAGTTCAGAAGGGGAACCAACTTCTCTCTGAAGCGTGATCGAGTGAAATGGCCTTTTATCTCGGTACCCTGCCTTCTTTTCCTTTTTCACAGACACACATACCGAGGAGAGTTAAGGGTGTCTTATCCCCACAGTATTTTTTTCCAGAGTTAATCAACAGTGTACCAAGTTTGGTTGAAATTGCTGGAGGCGTATTATATAATATAAGAGAAATAGATAGATAGCTATAGATTTTCTTCATCTGAGAAGCTGCATGATATGATGGGGGCTGTTTGAAGACCCAAATGGAAAATCCTTTGTAGCTCTTTTTCTTTTGGCCTGGGGCATGTAGATATATGTCTACACACACACACACACACATAAACGCACATGTATAAACGTTTATGTAGATCTACATGTAGGCTGCAATCCTAGCATTGAATTAATGAGACTTACTTCCGAGTAAACCAACTGTTCCTCAAAACAACGTCCATCTTCCTTTATTTTATTTTATCCCCCCCCCTCTCCCCAATAGCTTGGTCTCCAGTTCAAAAGAGGAACCAACTGCTCTCTGGAGTGTGGTCGAGTGAAATGACCTTTTATCTCTGCACCCTGCCTTCTTTTCCTTTTTCACACACACACACACACACACACACACACAACCTTCGCTAAGCTCCACCCTCTAGAGGAGCCTCAAACATGGCTAGTTTCCATGTTATGCTGTTATGATGGGTGGATGGATGGATGGAAGGGAGGAAGGAAAAATTATCTTCTATTGGACCCTTCCAGACTTGGTTAACTAATTGGTTGAAGAGAGGGAGGGAGGAAGGCTTTTAGCCTGCTCAGTAATAGCGTCCCTGTATTGGTGGTGGTGGGGGGGGTCGGGAGAGAGAGAGAGAGAGGGAGGAAGGAAGGAAGGCATTTTGGCAACTTCTTTTACATCTCTCTCCTTTCCCTGGATTTCTATTGCACCCACTCTAGCCAATTGGTTTGAGTGCGGTATACCCAGGACAATGGGCCGTGTCCAAGGGTGTGGGACGCAGGGGCCAGTGGCCCATTGCCCAGGGCAAATGACTGGAGGTGTTCCAGCTGAGGAGATAAGTCAGGGGAGAATCACCTGTTACTAGCCCCGTAACAAAGCTATCTCAACCTACTTAATTTTGAATCTCTAATTTGATTCAAATTAGAGCCAATTCACATAGAATAGCAATATGGTGGTTATTGAATATCAATCAAATTCTACAAAGGAAAGTATAAACTTTAAAGTTCTCCAGAAACTTCCATCAAGCATACCATAGAAGGTAGAAAGAGAAGTAAGAAAGTTAAAAAATTAGGCCCTTTACTTTAGTTAAGTAAGTATTTCTCAGTCTTTGCAACTTTAAGATGAGTGGGTATCAATCTCAGAATTCCCCAGGCAGAGGAACACTGAACTAAGGGGTCTCCAAGTTAACAACTAGGGAAACACAAACTGAAGCCCATTTGTAGCTATAAAAGCTAACTAAGAAATAATGAGCTAATACAGGTAGTCTTCGACTTTTAACTTGACTGTTTGAAATTACAATGGCAGTGAAAAAAGTGACTTATGAATGTTTTTCACACTTACAACTATTGCAGAATCCCCATGGTCATGTGATTAAAATTAAGACACTTAATAAAAATTAGACACTAATGAAAATTTTGTGATTCCTTAAAGGAATCAAGATAAAACTATCAACCAGGATAGGGGCCGGGATAGCTCAGGCAGTAGAGAAGCCTGTTATGAGAACACAGAGCCTGCAATTACTGCAGGTTTGAGCCCGGCCCAAGGTTGACTCAGCCTTCCACCCTTTATAAGGTAGGTAAAATGAGGACCCAGATTGTTGGGGGGGGCAATAAGTTGACTTTGTAAAAAATATACAAATAGAATGAGACTATTGCCTTATACATTGTGAGCCGCCCTGAGTCTTCGGAGAAGGGCGGGGTATAAATGTAAACAAAAAAATAAAATAAAAAAATCCATTCTTTTATCCTATTTTAGTAGCTATGCCAATGAAACAGAAAGAGACATATTTGTCAGAAATGCAAGCCCCATGGAGTTTTTTTTTAGATGTAAACAAGATTTAGATAAGCTGCAATATTTACCAACCATGTCCTGGAAACATCCTTTACAGTAGATGTGGGAAAAGATGAAAATGTTAAAAATGAGTTAGCAGTGGGGTTTAAGTCCTTTAAAAGAATGGAGGATAATTTGAGGAAATAAGATGGCCAATTATAGCATGCAAATTGATAATTAGACTTAAAAAAGTCAATAAAGATAAATTTTTGAATAAATAAATTGATTTTATGTGTGTGTGTCCCAGAGGCTAGAATACCTGTGCAAAACAAATTAATTTCCTTTGCATCAAATAGCATTACTTCAAAAAAGTTAGTCTTTGCTGCTTTGTTTAAAAAACCAAAGATATAATGAAAAATAACTTGATATGCTTCCTGAATGCAGAAAGTGAAAATATGAGTATTTAGAGAGTTTTTTCTGTTACTTAACCACACCCTCTTTTTAATATTTTTGATATTATAATCATTTGAAAAACTATGCTACTTAAAAAGCAACAGCAGCATTCTAAATTCACTGACAATTTTGTTGTTTAATACAGTTTTGTTCCCAGAATTCTACTGAACTAGACATACATATAGATAAATTGAAGAAATGTTCATTTATAAACCACAATTGTGTACATCAAATTTATTAAAATGAATTACTTCATGTTAAATTCTTCGTCAGCTATATAAGTCCCAATATCCAATATAATAAGAGTTAAGCCAAAACCCGCATTTTCCCCCAAACAGTCTGGAGATATAATTGTTTGGTAGCCCAGAGGTTTTCTTTCTTATTCTGCTCAAATCATTAGGTTTATCAGATAGAGCAGCCAAAATATAAGTTTTGGGGTTAATTCTAATACGTTTAATTTCTATTAACATTTTCCTAAAACTTCGAGGTTTTCAAAAAAGAATAATCTGTTTAGAATTTTTTTCTGTAAGCACCAAAACCCCAGGTAGCAAGATCAAGCAACAAATCTGACATGTCTTTTTTTAAATATAGCCTATCCAGATACAAGCCCAAGCAAAAGAATTTCCTAGTCTTTGTGATGTTTTTTGCTTAAGGGGTAACTGCCAGCTATCAAAATGAAACAAATTTAAAAAAAACCAACATTGCTTTGGTGCTTCTTAACTGCATGAATATATATAACAATACTGCAGTAAGTTAAAATACTGCAGTAAGTTAAAAGACCATGCACAGAATGTATGTGCAATCTACCTAACTCAGCAAACCAAAATCAATGTAGATCCTGTTTTCATATGCAGAAATATCCCCAGAGTGCACATGCACACCCCTACACCCCCCCCCAAATCTTAATAGAATAGAATAGAATAGAATAGAATAGAATTTATTGGCCAAGTGTGATTGGACACACAAGGAATTTGTCTTGGTGCATATGCTCTCAATAAAGCAAGCAGACATTTATAGCACCAACGTTAGCAATATATGTAAGTAGTACGAAGTACTATAGTAGCAGAAATATTGACAGTTTTGACTGCAGAAGAAAAGAATAAATAAACCCTGCACATAAGCAACCCATTTTTTCATCCATATTAACTCAATATTTGCTATTTTAAAAAGCAACATTAGTTTGGCTGGATGATTAGCAGACAAGCAAGCAACTAGGTCAAGCTTTTTGTCCGGCTATGCGCTCAACTATTCCTTTCCTTTCAATACAGTATTACATTCTCACATTATTTCATCCAGTCTAAATGAAAGTAGAAGAAATATGACTGTTTCTGGTACTATGGTGGTTAGATTGGGGGGAAAAATAGAAAAAAGCAATCCATCTACAAGTCATAAGACAGTTCATCATTGGAACATTGATTTTGTTTCTGTTTAGGAACCAGACAATCAGATTCCATTCCATTTTCCCCAAAACAAAGCTCTCAAAACAGATGTTTTGTGCTTGGACAGTGAAACTATCCATTTTAAGACAGGACACTTTAAGGTTGATACATTTTGCACATCTCAAATTAGAACAGAACAGAACAGAACAGAACAGAATAGAACAGAATAACAGAGTTGGAAGGGACCTTGGAAGTCTTTTAGTCCAACCCCCTGCTAAGGCAGGAAATCCTACACCACTTCAGACAAATGATTATCTAGTCTCTTCTTAGAAACTTCCAGTGTTGGAGCATTGACAACTTCTGGAGGCAAGTTGTTCCACTGATTAATTGTTCTGTCAGGAAATTTCTCCTTAGTTCCAGGTTGCTTCTCTCCTTGATTAGTTTCCATCCATTGCTTCTTGTCCTGCCTTCAGATGCTTTGGAGAACAGCTTGACTCCCTCTTCTTTGTGGCAGCCCCTGAGATATTGGAACACTGCTATCATATCACCCCTAGTCCTTCTTTTCATTAAACTAGACATACCCAGTTCCTGCAGCCATTCTTCATGTTTTTGCCTCCAGTCCCCTAATCATCTTTGTTGCTCTTCTCTGCACTCTTTCTAGAGTCTCAGCATCTTTTTTACATCGCGGTGACCAAAACTGGATGCAGTATTCCAAGTGTGGCCTTACCAAGGCATTATAAAGTGGTATGAACACTTCAAATGATCTTGATTCCATCCCTCTGTTTATGCAGCCTAGAACTGTGTTGGCTTTTTGGCAGCAGCAGCACATTGCTGGCTCATATTTAAGTGATTGTCCACTAGGACTCCAAGATCCCTCTCATTGTCACCACCACTATTGAGCAAGATATCACATATACTGTACTGTACCTGTGCATTTTGTTTTTCTTGCCTAAATATAGAACCTTACTTTTTTCACCGCTGAATTTCATTTTGTTAGATAGCACCAATGTTCAAGTCTGTCAAGATCCTTCTGTAGCTTAAGCCAATCTTCCAGAGTGTTGGTGTCGTCTGCAAATTTGATGAGTTCCCCATCTATCCCTTCATCCAAATCATTGATGAATATGTTGAAGAGTACTGGGCCTAAAACAGAGCCCTGGGATACCTCACTGCATACGTCCCTCCATGCAGATGCAGTTCCATTGAGGACTACAGGTTGAGTGTGGTTGGTCAGACAGTTACGAATCCATGCTGTCTAACCCACATTTTTCTATTTTATCAAGTAGTAGGTTATGGTCTACTTTGTCAAATGCCTTACTCAAGTCCAAGTAAATTATATCGACAGCGACAGTTGGCACTATTTTAGAATTATTGGCATAATATTCCTATTGATAAACAATCTACAAAGCTAGCCATAGGTATACTCTTAGGTAGGGGGAGGAAAAACTATTAAGTTGGAATGCAAGCACTTCTAGAAAATTGATTTCTACTATTCAAAATGACTCGGCAAGAAAAGATAAAGGTTACAGTATAAGAAGGAGAATTTGCCTAGTTGAAAAAACAAAATAATTGTATTTCATTATTTTGCTTTGCAGAAAGATGGTCTTTTAACATCCTAAAGTAGATAAACAAATACTGTAGAGATTTGGCCATATTTGTATATTTGGGATCTATGATCAATGAATGTTGATCTTCTTACTTGAGGGTCTAGGCCAGGGGTGAAATGTAAAATTTATTACTACCGGTTCTGTGGATGTGGCTTGGTGGGGGAGTAATGTGACTGGGTGGGCGTGGCCAACTTTTTTTTAACTTTTAAAAGCATTTTTTCTACAACCTCTTTGGCTGAAGAGGTTGTAAAAATGTTTTTAAAAGCCTGTGATGATCAGGCAACTCAGTTGGGATTGCTGGAGGAGCTTTTTAAAAGCTTTTAAAGGGTTCTGACGATCCCAGCTGAGCTGCACGATCATCAGAGGCTTTTTTTTACTTTTAAAAGCATTTTTTCGGCCAAAGAAAAAATGCTTTTGAAAGTTAAAAAAAAAACTTCTGATGATTGCACAGCTCAGCTGGGGGGGGGGGGGAGGGAGGGATTTTTGCTACTGGGTCTCCGAACCACCCGCCACCATCGCTACCGGATCAGACTATCCGTCCAAACCAGGAGCATTACACCCCTGGTCTAGGCTATTAACCTGTTAACAAACTATTAAGAATTTTTATAAGTCATGAATTTGTTTAGTTAGAACTAATTTATTTTAATCACTTTCTGTGCATTTGTTTGATGTAGCCATTGTTAAAACCAGCAGTTAGCTAACACATACTAAAAGAAGTTAAAGTGACTGACCATAAACACTTCAATTATAGAAAGTGTTAATTTAGCTGGCTGCATGTGGATTTGAAATTGTGCTAAAGAATTTTGCAAGTGGATCCATTACTGGAACAAGGAAAGGTAATGTAGCATTTCATAACTAGCATAGTTGGAAGGAACAAGGGAGCTCTTCTAGTCCAAATCCTTGCTCAAGCAGGAGACCCTATACCATTCAAGACAAATTTCGGTCTAATATCTTCTTAAAAACCTCCACTGATGGAGAATCTACAACTTCAAAAAAATAATAATAATAATAATTGCTACCAACCTGCCTTCCATTGAGGACCTGTATACTGCACGAATCAAGAAGAGGGGTGTGAAAATATTTACAGATCCCTCACATCCAGGACATAAACTGTTTCAACTCCTACCCTCAAAACGACACTATAGAGCACTGCACACCAGAACAACTAGACACAAAAACAGTTTTTTCCTGAAGGCCATCACTCTGCTAAACAAATAATTCCCTCAAGACTGTCAAACTATTTACTAAATCTGCACTACTATTAATCTTCTCATCGTTCCCATCACCAATCTCTTTCCACTTATGACTGTATGACTGTAACTTTGTTGCTGGCAATCCTTATGATTTATACTGATATATTGACCATCATTTGTGTTGTAAATGTTGTACCTTGATGAATGTATCTTTTCTTTTATGTACACTGAGAGCATATGCACCAAGACAAATTCCTTGTGTGTCCAATCACACTTGGCCATAAAAAATTCTATTCTATTCTATTCTATTCTATTCTATATGAGCAACTACGTGCTAGATGGAAGGAAGATCAGAAAATTGGTATAGAGCAGAACGAGGGAAATTTGGTAAAGCAAATTAGAAATCAGTCTCAGGAGCATATAAAGATATTGTATAATGTGTTACTTGAAATAGATTCTGAAAGGGACTTGGTAAAGGACTGTATGATAAAGTGGGCACAAAATTTTTAGGAGCCAATATTATTGGAAACTTGGGAAAAAATTTGGGTTAGAAATGTTAAATTCACGCAGGCATAGAATTTGAGGGAAAATTTTTATAAAATGTTTTATAGATGGCATTTAGACCCTAAGAAATTATCGTGTATGTATCCAGATATGCAAGCAAAATGTTGGAGATGTAATTGTGATGACGCTACATATTTTCATATTTGGTGGACTTGTAAAGATATAAAGGCCTTTTGGATAAAAATTTGGTGGATTTTATAAAATGTTTTGAAAAATAAGATAAAGTTCCTGCCGCAATTTTTCCTGTTGGGAATTATTATGGACTGTACAGTAATTGAGACTAAATTGATTTTAAATCTAATAACAGCAGCAAGATTACTAATAGGACAGTATTGGAAGAAAAAAGAAGTACCTACAATAGAAGAATGGATACTGAAAGTTGCCAGTTTGGCTGAGATGGCGAAGATATCAGCCTTTTTGAAAGACAATACGCAAGAAAGATACTTAAAGGAATGGAAAAAATGGATTGACTATATTCAAAGTAGATATCAGACTAAGAGTTATCAGACTGTTTTTGAATGATTATGATGTATTATTTTTGATTGTTTTCGGGGGAAGTTAGGAATTGATGATTGTAGGAGTATAATTAAGTTGGGATGAAATTTTTTTTGCATATGTTTGTTTTATTTTTAACTATACCTTGTGCTCATTCTGGGAAGTCGGGGAGGGGTTGTGAAGGGAGGGGAGGGAGGGGGAAAGGGAAAAATTTTCTGTAAAACTTTTGAATGATTATGATGTATTATTTTGATTGTTTTCGGGAAGTTAGGAATTGATGATTGTAGGAGTATAATTAAGTTGGGATGAACATTTTTTAGCATATGTTTGTTTTATTTTTAATTATACCTTGTGCTCATTCTGGGAAGTCGGGGGGGAGGGGGGTTGTGAAGGGAGGGGGGAGGGGAGGGGGGGGAAAGGGGAAAAAATTTTCTGTAAAACTTTTTGAATAAAAACAATAAAATAAAATAAATGATCTGTGACCTTATCTGAAGTTATTGTGTTCTCTTCGCTGACGACGTCAAAATATTCAATACCACTAACAATACTTCTACTCTTCAAAATGACCTTGACTTTGTTTCTGATTGGTCTAAAACTTGGCAACTTCAAATATCAACCAGTAAATGCTCAGTCTTACATATTGGTAAAAAGAACTCTAATATCAAGTACAAGCTTGATGGACATTACCTTACTGACGACCCCCTCCCTGTCAAAGACCTTGGAGTTTTCATATCAAATGACCTAAATGCCAAAGCCCACTGCAACTACATAGCAAAAAAAGCTCTAAGAGTTGTAAACTTAATTTTACGTAGCTTCTTTTCCAAAAACTCTACACTACTAACCAAAGCATACAAAACATTTGCCAGACCTATTCTTGAATACAGCTCATCCGTCTGGAACCCATACCACATCTCTGACATTAATACTATCGAACGCGTCCAGAAATATTTTACTAAAAGAGTTCTTCACTTCTCCGAAAACAACAAAATACCTTATACCACCAGGCTTGAAATCCTGGGTTTAGAAAACTTAGAACTCCGCCGACTCCGACATGATCTATATTTAACACACAGAATCATCTATTGTAATATCCTTCCTGTAAAAGACTATTTCAGCTTCAATCGCAACAATACAAGAGCAAACAATAGATTTAAAACTTAATGTCAACTGCTTCAAACTTGATTGCAGAAAATATGACTTTTGTAACAGAGTTGTTAATGCTTGGAACTCACTACCTGACTCTATAGTCTCTACTCAAAACCCCAAAATCTTCAACCAAAAACTGTCTACAATTGACCTCACCCCATTCCTAAGAGGACTATAAGGGGCATGCATAAGAGCACAAAAGTACCTAGCGTTCCTGTCCTATTGTTCTCTTCATTATAGTATTATATGCATACTTTTACTTATACTTTTACTTATATATACTTTTTCTCTCATGATGGGTTATTGTTTATGTTGATGATTGTATATACTGTTGTGACAAAATAAAAAAAAAACCTGGCAAATACCATCTCTGGCTGGCCCCAGAGTGGTGTGGGAATGGAGATTTTGCAATATCCTTCCCCCTGGAGTGGAGTGGGAATGGAGATTTTGCAGTATTCTTCCCCTGCCATATCCACAAAGCCACACCCACAGAACCAATAGTAAAAAAATTTGGATTTCACCGCTGAAGGAAGCCTACTTGCTGTCAAAATAGAAGTAGTAGAGAACAAATGTCTTTGAAAGCAATTTGCACTCCTAATTGATACTCTGCTCTACAGTATTTCTTCTTTCAGAAATGGAATTATTCTTAACAAGATAATATGACAAATACTGGGGTTGTGTCACAATATGTACACATGTATGTGGAAATAGTGAGAAATAGCTTCTAAAGCAGCAACACAAAAAACTTAAATGCTTTAACAATTTGCAGAAAGCTAAACAAGGTGCTGTCTGCTTGAAGAGCTGGTTGTTAAAGTAGCAGAGAACATAAATGGCTGCAAAAGTTCCCTCAAAAGCACACAGTGCTTGTAAGAAAGCAGGTGTGAAGCGAGGCAATAAACTTTGCTTTGCTTTTCAAGGCCTTTCTAATTAATCTCATGGAAATTAGATTTTGTGGAGCCCTTCACATACGAGCTGAAGACGTATTTATTCTTCCGAGCAGGACTGGCATAAAATGGATTTTTTAAATTGGATTTTAAATGGGGTTTTATATATATTATGTATTTTATATTTTAATTTATAGGCCATATCGAATAAGTTTTTTAAATAGTGATTTTATTGTAGTGTATTGTACTGTATTTTATCTGGCTGTTCACCGCCCTGAGTCCTTTGGGAGAAGGGCGGTATAAAAATTAAAATATGATGATGATGATGATGATGATGATGATGATGATGATGATGATGATGCAACATCAAAAGCATATCATACAGGAAATGTAAAATCACTATCCACAAAATTGGAGAAAAGATTGATTTTAATCATATGATTTATTTCTATGGAGAAGAAATTGTTAGGAGCTGCAATTAATATTACAACCAAGAAAATGTGTCTGGTAACTAAATTATACACTTGCATTGCATTATTGTAAATTTAATAACATCACCTGAAAATACTGCTCTGTGTATCTCTTAAAAAATGGTTAGATTTATGTTAGCAATATTATTGACAATAGATACAGCAATATAATGTGTATTACAAAATGCCAATGTCCACAATGCTACAGGCACTGTTAGAAAACAATTATTTTTAGATATTACAGTTGAGAAATATGACATTAGATCCTGTTCACCAGAACAAAAAGTTGATAACTAATTACAAAATATTCAATTTAAATGAACATAACTTTTACATTTAGAAATATACAATTGAAAATACAAGAAATATGAGAATTTCAAGACTGAACAGTTCATATTGTTGCTTAGAAACAGTCACTCTCAGCCAAACCTACCTTTCAGGCTAAAATAGGAAAAAATAGTATTATGTATGTTTGCCACCTTGAATTATCTATAAAGTAATAAAGGTAGTATAAAAAAGCTAATAAAAATAAAAAAATACTGTTTTAACATCATTTACTTATCTCTTTGATACAGAATATGAGTGAAGTAGTACCTAGTAATAGCTATCATAGTACCTCAGCCAATGGGGAACGAGGAGGGATGGGTGGCTGGTATAAGGAATGTATAAATATGTTGATTTGAGATGATGAACTTTGAAGAGAACCAAGTTTTAAGAGCTTCTCTTCCACTTATTGCAATAAACAAAACAAAAGGCCTCCACTGAGTCTTTGCTGGTTGTTGGTCAGGCTGGTTAGTGGTCATTGCCTCTGGTCACAATGGAATGGAATAGAATAGAATAGAATAGAATAGAATAGAATAGAATAGAATAGAATAGAATAGAAGGCAGCTTGGAGGTCTTCTAGTCCAGCCCCCTGCTCAAGCAGGAGAACCTATACTATTTCGGATAAATGACTGTCTAGTCTCTTCTTAAAAACATCCAGTGATGGAGCACCCACATTTTCTGAAGGCAAACTGTTCCACAGCTCATAACATCTTTCATTCTGCATATTTCAGAATATTTTAAACTACTGTATCATTATCATCCTCAATATCTAGTCTGAAATCCAATTTATCAGAGCAGGAATTTTAAAATATCTATAAGCCTATCAGAACAGAGATGGGTTTACATTTACTAAGATATTTTTAGTTATTTATTTACCTGGACATTTTGATGTCAGAATGTATTACATTACAACAGGTAGCAAGAATGGGCACTATTGTATTTGTGATCCACAGAGATTTCCTTTGATATTTTGATATTTAGGTCTTCTGCTCAATCTGAATGTTTTTTTTTTTTTAAATTGCTTTAATGAGCAAATAAACATGAGAACCTGACATGTTACAGAACATCAATCTCATTTTGTTTTTATGAATAAATGCTTTAATCCCAATAGGCTCCGGAGGCATCCTGGACAGCTGTGCTTCAGTGCTTTGTTTGAAAATGTGTCCACCTGCAGGAAGAGTCTGTGCAGCTGGCAAAAACAGTTGGAAAGGAACAATATTCTTTTGGTAAATAATTGTTTTGTGACTCACTATGCCCACCATGGCAGCCATTTTACAAAAACATCCACAACATATTCTCAAAATCTTAACTGATACATTATCTTTAATCTAGAGCAGGAAGATACAACCTGTGGCCCTTGAGATAATATTAGGTTTTGTCCCTCACTGCTGTCCATGATAGTAAAGTTCAGAGAAGTGGCATTCAACAATATCTGGAGCATCACATGTTACTCATTCCTGCTATGCAGGCTATTTATATAGACATAATCCTGTAAATGTTATGTTCTATCAAGTTTCATCTGGGGAATTAAGTAGGATTGTACAGATTTAAAATCTAGGTGCAGTATCTTCAATTTAAATCTATGTGATGGAAAATATTGAACTAATTTTGCTCAGTTGTATAATAATCTTATATCTGTATCAGTTTATATATGCGTACATCTTTTATTAATGAATATATTTAAAATCTATATACTGCAAAATAAAGCCATTTTTAATTTCTATTAAATATGATCCTATTGGCAATTATGGTAAAAATGAAATAGTCTAATATGTTTTTCATGTCATTACATTCTATTTCCTGGAGTAAATTCAGTACTGTAATACATCACTTAACCAGTAGAGGAAAGGCATAATCTACTGCATTTCTCATTTTGATAAATTCCAGATATATGGACTTAAAGTTTCAGAATTTCCCAAGCAGCATGGCCGTTCTAGATATTGCTGGATCTTGGATCTTGGATCTGGATCTTCAAAGTTCTGTAAATCTGTACTATTCAAAAAATAAAAGGTTTGGATAGATACAATTTTGGGCTACTGAAATTGTCTGATCAATACACTCTCTACTTGATAGAGAAAAATTATTTCCCCAGATAACTGCCTATAAATGCAGTAAGCAACCTCCACATCACATCCAAAATCCAGATAACTACTAGATCATCTATTGATCTCTGAGATTCTCCTAGCCTGATCTGAAACTCAGAGGCTGGGGGATGGGGGAATAGCACAATCATCTTATCTTCATTGAAAATTGATTAATTTGCTGAAAAAGAACAGGTTCAGATATTGCTAGTATGGTTACCTTGAGAAAGAGAGACCTGAAAACCATCTTTCTATTGGGAAAGAATAGTGAAGCACCCCAGTGATATGGCTGTCTAGCTTCTACCTGAGTGTATTCAATGAAGGGGAGCCTATCACTTCTTTAATAATTAGTTTCACTGAGCAGTGGGTGGGGCTGACGTCATGGTGATTCAGTGTACTTTCCATAGGGCTCTATGGAAGTTCGCCGAATTCCTCCTACCAGAGGGTCCCGAGGGATCTAAGCCACCCTGGTGGGGTGGTGAAGAAGAGAGGACATTCTGTAGATCACAAGGAGATCACAAACTCCTTGTTTGATCTGGAGGAAAGCTCCCAAACCACCAGGAAGAAAAAGACAATCATTGCATGCCTGACCGAGGTTGTGATAGCCTGACCAGAGAAGAATGAGTCAAGATTGAGGAAAAACAGTGTGGCAACTGGGTGAGAATTTTCCAACTTCTGCTGAGGAATTTGCCTTTTTAAAACTGGCTTGAGTGACAGTGGGACTGTAAAAGAAGGGGGTGGATTTGTCTATCTTTCACCCCCTGAAAATAGTGGCAAATAAGCACAAAGCTGAAATAGATCTGGATAAGAAATTTGAATTCCATAGTTCAATAGAAATTTGAACTCCATAGTGGTGGAGACAGCAGCCAGGCATGGGACATACCAAAGCCTAGTGTCCCTAAGTACGGGAGGGCACAGCTGGAAACCGGGTATAAAATTGAGGAAGCTGCTCATTTATTTTTTATTTATTTATTATTTAGACTTTTATACCACCCTTCTCCCGAAGGACTCAGGGCGGTGTACAGCCAAATTAAAAATATACAGTATACAATATTAAAACAACAAATTAAAATAACATATTATATAATGGCCGAAAAATTTAAAAGTTTAAATGTAAAACCGTCAGATTGACCCCAATAAAACACAATACCCCAATTTAAAATTATTAAAATTCAAACTTCAGAATTTAAAAATTAAAAATTAAAAATTAAGAATTAAGCCAGTCCCGCTTGGATGAACAAGTACGTTTTCAATTCACGGCGAAAGGCCCGAAGGTCAGGTAGTTGACGCAAACCAGGGGGAAGTTCGTTCCAGAGGGTAGGTGCTCCTACAGAGAAGGCCTTTCCCCTGAGGGCCACCAGCCGACATTGCTTGGCGGGCGGCAATCTGAGAAGACCCTCTCTGTGTGAGTGTACGGGTCGGTGGGAGGCATAGGGTAACAGCAGCCGGTCTCGTAAGTACCCGGGCCCTAAGCCATGGAGCGCTTTAAAGTTGGTAACCAACACCTTGAAGCGCACCCGAAAGACCACAGGTAGCCAGTGCAAACTGTGCAGGAGCGGTGTTACCTGGGAGCAGCGTATGGCTCCCTCAATCACCCGCGCAGCTGCATTCTGGACTAACTGAAGCCTCCGAGTGCACTTCAGGGGTAGCCCCATGTAGAGAGCATTACAATAATCCAGACGGGAAGTGACTAGAGCATGAGTGACCGTGCATAAGGCATCCCGGTCTAGAAAGGGGCGCAACTGGTGAACCAGGCGAACCTGGTAAAAAGCTCTTCTGGAGACGGCCACCAAATGATCTTCAAATGACAGCCGTCCATCCAGGAGAACGCCCAAGTTGCGCACCCTTTCTGATGGGGCCAGTGACTCGCCCCCAACAGTCAGCTGCGGTTGCAGCTGACTGTACCGGGGTGCCGGCATCCACAGCCACTCCGTCTTGGATGGATTGAGCCTGAGTCTGTTTCTTCCCATCCAGACCCGTACGGCTTCCAGGCACCGGGACAGCACTTCAACAGCTTCGTTGGGGTGGCCCGGGGTGGAAAAGTACAGCTGAGTGTCATCAGCGTACAGCTGGTAACTCACCCCAAAGCCACTGATGACCTCGCCCAACGGCTTCATATAGATGTTGAACAGGAGAGGCGAGAGAATCGACCTCTGAGGCACCCCACAAGTGAGGGGCCTCGCAGTCGATCTCTGCCCTCCTGTCAACACCGTCTGTGACCGGTCAGAGAGATAGGAGGAGAACCACCAATAAACGGTGCTTCCCACTCCCAAACTCTCCAACCGGTGCAGCAGGATACCATGGTCGATGGTATCGAAAGCCACTGAGAGATCTAACAGGACCAGGGCAGAGGAACAGCCCCTCCAGAGGTCATCCACCAACGCGACCAAAGCTGTCTCAGTGCTATATCCGGACCGGAAGCCGGACTGGAACGGGTCCAGATAGACAGCTTCATCCAGGTACCGGGGAAGCTGCCATGCCACCACACTCTCTACAACCTTTGCCAGAAAGCGAAGGTTGGAGACTGGACGATAATTACCCAAAACAGCTGGGTCCAGGGAAGGCTTCTTGAGGAGGGGTCTCACCACCGCCTCTTTCAAGGCGGCGGGAAAAACCCCTTCCAACAATGAAGCATTTATAATTTCCTGGAGCCAGCCTCGTGTCACCTCCTGAGTGGCCAGCACCAGCCAGGAGGGACTGGGGTAGCAAACAAATCGACCTCCGGCAGGCCAAAGTATTCCATCAGGTCCCAGAAGAGGGATGGGTGCAGGTCGACCACTGACCAGCTCAGCCAGTCTGCCTTCAGGTTGGAGTCCCCAGAGATGTGCTCTGTTGTCAAGGAAAGTAGATGCCACTCCGCCCAGAGGCCTAGCCTCTTGGCCTCCAACATCAGATCGCTCAATCTTGTGTCGCCTTGGTGGTTGATGTGCGCTTTCATGGCCATATTGTCTGCCAGTACCAACACATGTGTTGTGCCTCGTCCTCCTCAGCCGGGCCCCTCCCGTCTCCTCCCGGGCCTGTTATCAGACTCCAAGTCTGATAATGAAGATGAATGGCCTGTCATGCCTCCAGGCTCTAGCCCTGGCCCCATGCCTGGAGAGGAGTCAAGGAGTGAAAACAGAAACCCAATACAGCTCACTCATACAGTGTGTGTTCCTTCGACGCAGCCGTCAGAGCAGGAAGTCAGCCAAGTGGTGCAATTACCTGGACCTGCTCCCTCTGACCCCTCCCTTTCACAGATGCCGACAGTAGAGACAGCTGAAAACAATTCAGAGTGGGAGGATCCTCGCTTCCGGAGATCTGAGAGGTGACGCCAGCAGAAGGAAGGGTGGGGCAGGCCTGGATAAATGCTGAGTCATGGAGCCACACCCCACAGCCTATGTAAAGGACCTGCTTTTGGCATTCCAACCTTGAGTCAAGCAAAGTCTCATCTAGTTTGCTGAAGTCACAACTTGGACTCCTTCCTGCCCTGAGAAACCTCGAAGGAATTTGGCAAAGCTGCAGAGGCTTGGTTGCCACGTTTGATATGGACTTCCTTGACCCAGTCGTCGGAGGGGGAGGGGGACACGACAACATGGTTGTTGGAGACAACACGTTGAAAACACCGCAGAGCCAAGTAAACTGCCCGGAGCTCCAGCCAGTTGATGTTCTTTTGCCAGTCGTGGCTAGACCAAGTGCCTTAAGCAATGTGGGACTGGATGTGCGCTCCCCAACCGCTGAGGCTGGCGTCTGTCGTTAACACCAGGCGAGGAGATTCGAGAAACATCTGCCCCTTGGATATGGCAGTCAACCTCTACCAGGTGAGGGACAAGCTGACAGTGGGGGGAACCTGGACCGTGGTTGGAGAGGTGCCTTTGCCCGCCTTCTGAAAAGGCAAAAGAAACCACTGAAGGTCTCGAGCATGTAGACAGGCCCATGGGGTGACATGAATGGCTGAAACCATTTTGCCTAGGAGTGTTGATAGCAGTGCCAAAGGAACCTTGCGCTCATGTTGAACCCTAACAACTGGTTCTCGAATACTGGCCTGCCACTCCGGAGACAAACACACTTCCCCTCCAGGGAATCTATTACTGCCCCGAGATGGAGCAATCGGGTTGAAGGAGTCAAGTGGCTTTTGTCCATGTTAATGGAAAAATCGTGCTCACGACAAGAAATGGTTACTTGGAGATCATCGATGGAAAGTTGCCTTGAAGAGGACTGAATTAAAATGTCATCCAAGTAACATTGGACCTGAATAGGGACGGTCCTAAGCTTGGCTGCCAATGCAGCAAGCACCTTAGTAAAGGTGCAGGGAGCAGAAGAAAAGACCAAAGGGTAACGCATGGTACTGGTGGTGAATACCAGCATAACAAAATCTAAGAAAGCTACGATGATGGGGAAATATAGAGATGTGCAAATACGCTTCAGTTAGGTCAATAGAAGCAAGGAGATCGTCCTTCCTGATGCCTGCCAGAATAGACTGCATAGATTGTATCTTGAACTGTTTGTAGATAATGTATTGGTTCAGTCTTTTAAGGTCCAGTATAGGTCTCCACCCGCCCGAGGATTTAGGAACAAGAAATAAGAGGGAATAAAATCCCTGTCTTGCCTGATCCTCTGATCAATTGCTCTGATTGCCAGAAGGTGCTGCACTGCCAAGTCCATGAGGACCCACTTGTTTTGATCTTTTGATACAGGACAAGTAATAAAAAATCTCGGAGGGGTGGAGAAAAATTCCAGGGATAAACCAGATCTAACAGTATCCCTGACCCAAGTATCCGATGTCAGAGAATCCCACTGGTTGGAAAGAGAGTTAATCTACCGCTGATGGGAAGGTCGGATCTGCAATTAATGTTGGCGACGGAAAGAACAACCTCTTCCCCATCGAAAGGGCCGTTCGACAGAAATGGTTCTACCTTGAGGGGGCCTGTCCAGATGTGCCCACTGCCTAGGACCAAAGGACCCCTGGGAATGTGATGGTCTCACACCCCAGTCAGATCCCCGCACAGGAGGCCTGCGAGAGAAAGGAGAAAAACGACCTTCAGATCTGTGTTGAGACAAAGGAAGAATCTTCCTCTTGTCCTTTGTTTCCACTAACAAAGGCTCTAATGCTGGTCCAAATAACTTCCCACCAGAAAAGGGGGCAGAAGCTAGCCGCCATTTGTGCCTGGCATCCGCCTGCCAATGCCGGAGCCAGATCGTGCATCGTGCAGCCACAGCCGAAGCTATAGATTTAGATGCGAACCGGGCAGAATTAAGTGTGGCATCCACTGAGAATTGGACTGCAGCGACAATTTTATTAAGGTCCTGCTGCAGCCGAGTATCGCCAGGGGGTGACTTCTCCTGCAGCTGGCTCAACCGAAACAATGTCGCCCGGTTAAAAAATGACGCCGTGGTGGCCGAACATATGGCCCATGCCACTCCTTGGTGAACCTGTTGAAGGGTCTGGTCCGAGCTACGCTCCTCTGGGTGCAGCCCCTCATCTGGATCTCCTGGGATAGTGGTGTTGGGCAGTAAAGCAGCAATCGGGGCATTGACCGTCGGAACCTGCAGTAAGGTTGCCATATCGGCCACTTCATTGAAGAAGCGTTTGTCAGAGCAGGATGGCAGCGGAGCCATCCCAGGTGACACCCACTGCCGTTGGATTACATCCAAGAACAGGTGAGGTGCAGGGACAGTGTCAACCTGCTTGACTGGAAAACAGCAGGTTCAACAAGTCACTGGAGGCTGAAGGACCTTCCACCAAAGGCGAAGAGCCAAGTTGAGCAGCCTTGGATGCCTTATAAAGCAAGGACTTAAAAATAACCAGTGGAAAAAGGCCGGTGAAGGCAGGTTGGTCTGAAGAGAGACCTTTGTCATTGGACAGCTCTGATTTCTGCTGCTCAACCCCATCCAGAAGAGACTACTGTGTGAGGGAGCTAGGGATTCCACATATAACACATTGTCCTGGTAATCATGTACTGAAGAAGCTGAAGAAACAGACATTAAGGAAGGCTCCTTGTTGGCTTGGTGATATGTGGCCGTAAGCGACTGCTGAATGGCCAGTGAAACAAGATGCTGAAAATTGGCTGGGAGGGCAACTTCCAGAAGAGGCTGGTGGGCCACAGTTGGTAGCACCTGGGTGGAAGAACGTTTCAGGTCCCAATCAGCAGAAGGCATAATGCCGGTCGCTGGTGGAGAAGCAGGAGGCAAGACTGGACCCCACAAGTTAGCTGTGGGAATCAACACTAAGCGACACTAAGCGAGACCTGATCAGGAGTCACTGTGGAGGGACAAGGTTGAGAAACCTGCTGGAGGTTTGAGGCTAACAAACCCTCCGGAACTGCCCCTAGGGGCACCTGCTTACTGTGCTTATTGCAGATCTTCTGCAAGGCCTTGTGTCTACGCCTCTCATCCCTACTGGAGGACTTCATATGGCCATGAGGCATATGATGGGGAGCTGAGGCCTTAGGAGCTGTGCACTTATCCCCAATGCCGCCTGCCTCAGAGGCATCTGCACCAGAGCCCACTGGAGCAGAAACTTCCTGACCATCTGAGCTGGTCTTGCAGCCATGCTTGGATTTGGCCAAGGCCTTTGGCATGATTGAGCAGAGAAAAAGAACCACTGCCACAGAAACAAGGAGAAATGAGTTGAAACTCAGGCAAATAGTTTTGACAGCCTGAAATTATGACTCTCTGACAATTATTATTTGTCTTCTCCTTGTAAATATTATTATTAATAATAATTTGTACAGGTAACTAAAGTTCCGGAAAAAATTGACTGCTGAGGTGATCAACAAAGCCGAAGGCCAGAAGGGAAGATGCAGATCCTGCAATCCAAGCCTGAAGTTGTATTGACACTTTAGGAACAATTTTTACTTCGGCCACAGGGTGGAGCTGTTGCAGAAGAAATAGACCACAAATCCAAACGAAGGAATAAAATTTCAGGGAAAAAACAGAAGGCTCCTCCGAGTTGAATTTGTAAGACCTTTGGGTCAAAGTAAGCAGCAGTGGTAGGTACAGTGGCAAGTGGTCAGCCAGAAGATAATTAGCCCAACTGACAGCTTGTCAATCTTCAAAAAGTGTGCAAAACTCAAGATGCGCAAAATCCAACATGGCCACCGGCTGTCAAAGTGGGCAAAGTGGCCATTATGTAGAGCGCTAGACTCCTGAACCTTGCCACCAGTGGTGGCTTTCAGTCAAAAAATGAAGCACGGAGCTCCTGAAATCACAGCTTGATGTCCTGGCCAAGGACCCTGTTGCAGCCATGACCTGGGAGAACGCTAGGCTGTCGCTATTAATTTCAGCCAATTTAAAGAGAGCGCGAAGCTCTTGGAGATTCAAAGTCCTGTCAGGCAGTTTGAAGCCTGACAATAAAATGGCTGCCCTACAAGCCTGTCAATGGAGTGCAGAACTCCTGCAGCGCTCAGATTAGAAGCAATCATGGATCCCCATGATTCTGTCAACCCAGGGTGCACAAGGCTCCTTGCAGCCCCAATCCAGATAACTAAAGGGGTGCTTTTGGAAAATCAACAGGGAGCTGGGAAGCCCTGAGCCCAGGGCAGATCAGAAACGGTCTATCAGAAGAAGCTGCAAATTCACCAAGGTGATTGCAACTTGTCACTCACAATAAGTAGATATAAATCACTCAGAAATACAAAGTCCAGACAGCAAAAAACAGGTAAAGGTGAGAGGTTGCTTTCCACACATCTCTTCACTCTGAAGGACTGAGTCAAAAGCTGGCAGCCCCTAGCAACAAGGGCGGGACTTAACAACTATGACAGACTCAGTCCTCCAATCTGAACGGATGAGTACAACCCATGCCTGGTTGCTGTCTCCACCACGATGGAGAAAAGAAATAGAGTACCAACAGTGACACCTGCTGGCCAGAAAAAACTGCTATAGAAAGAAAGTGAAGAAAAGAAAGTGAGATAACAATTGATCTTGGGCAGTTTATTGAAAGAACATTGTTACAAGACTCAGATAAACTGCCTTTACATGGGAACTGTTTACAGAGAGAACTGCAGAGAAAGAAAGTGGAAAGAGTGTAAGTTTTAAACATTATAGCTCTCTGACTGGATATGGATTTTATAAACTGAGCAACTGAAACTGGAAAATAATAGAAGTTGTTTATAAAGTAAGTGAAGACTTTGATCTTTTACCTCTCCTTTTTGGTGATTTATAATTCATTTGATACAATTTTGGGATTTAGTGGGCCTTTGTGGATTACAATTTATCAATTTATCAAAAAAGAAAGCAATCTTTTTGAAGAGAACTTTGAACTATGATTTTGGCTTTGTGAAATACAACAGCTAAAAAAGTGGTGACTTGAGATCTGAAAACAAGAACTGGGAATAAGAAAGGAAATTGTTGGACTGCTTCAGGTGCACTCTTTAAGTTGGGTATTGTGGAGTATTGTATTGTCGGATTTATTATTGATTGGTTGATTATTGATTGGTTGTCTCTGCTAAATAATTATTACTTAAAATATTTTACTACCTAAAATTATCAAAATGACAAGCAATACAAATTTAAGCAAAATAGGGAGAAAAAAATACATCATCTGCACCATCAGTATCAGCATCAAGCCCAATGAGTCAACACTCTATAGACACCATGTTGCAGAATGAAATATTAAATACTTTTCAGTCAAAAATGAAAACTATGTTCCAACTACTGCAAGAAGCCATGGGTAAGAATCATGATGATTTGGCAGATAGGATGCAAAAGATGGAACAAAAGATGGAGGATAAAATAGATTACATCCAGCAAATAATCACTAAAAATGAACAACGGATTCAAAAATGGAAGAGAAGACAGAGCAAACAGATAAGAAAGTAGAAGAAATGGATTACAGATTGACTAAGGTAGATAATGAACTTGAGCGATCCATAATTATTCTGGAGATGGATAGAGCAGAATACTTCCTGAGATTTCAGAATATTGAGAAGGAAAAAGGGGAAGATCTTGCTGAAAATAATGGCAGAATTGTTGGCAGATGCATTGGAAGAGAGTAAACAGGAAGTCCTCCCTGGGATTGATGAAATAATTAGAATATACACAAGCTATGCAAGAAGGAACAAACTTCCCAGAGAGGTACATGTGAGATTTTCAAAGAAGGCAGTAAGAGCGGAAATACTTCAAAGAGCAAGAGACGCACCATTGAAATACAAATGGAGAGAAATAGCAGTCTTGAAACAAATACCCAGAAGAGTAAGAGAAACAAGGAAACAGTACCAATTTCTGACAAGACAACTAATAAAACATGATGTAAACTTTAGGTGGCTAATACTTGAGGGAATATTGGTGACCGGAATGGAAAAAAGACATAGACTAGATACAATAGACAAAGCAGAACAATTCTATTATCAGCACTTTGCAGCATACAAGGAAGACGAGAGATGGGAGGAAATAGATGGCAAAAACAAAGAGGAAGTGATAGCAGAGGGAAGCATACAACATGAAGAAACCGAAACAGAGCAAAAAAAGAGAAGAGAACAAGAAGGAACAAGACAGAAAGAACAGAGAGAAATAAGTTCAACTAGAACAACAAAACCTATTTATAAGTAAACAATGGAAGAAGAAACAAAACTGTTATCCATCAACATAAATGGATTGAATTTATCTATGAAAAGAAAAAGGATTTTTAGTAAATTAGAATAATTAAAACTAGATTTAATCTGTCTCCAAGAGGTTCACATTAAAAAACAATACAGTAAACTATTAGAGTACCCCAAAATTGGGAAACTGTATTTTTCACTAGCACAGAAAAGAAAAGGGGTGGTGGTTCTATATATTAAAAAAACAATAAAGGGTAGACAAATTTTTGCAGATGAAGATGGGAGAATATTGATGGTGGAGGTAACAATGAATCAAAAACAGATGTTGTTGATAGCGATATATGCATCTAATAATAAACAAGATGAGTTTTATGGAAAACTTCAAAGAAAATTATAGAATTGGAATATGAAAATATATGTGTGGTAGGAGACTTTAATGCAATTGTAGATACAAAACTTGACTATAAGAGCAGTAAAACAGGTAAAAAGGTTAGGAAAATACTCCCTAAAACCTTTTTTAAGATGATGGAAGAAATAGGAACTCAAGATGTATGGAGAGAAACACACCCAAGAAAAATCAGTACTCATTCTATTCAAATAGACATAAATCCTGGTCTAGAATAGATATGGTATGTATGTCATCAGAACTGAAAACATGTATACAAGAGATAGAAATAGAACCCAATGTTTGGGCAGATCACAATCTGATAAAAGTTGTATGGAAAGGACAAAAAAGAAAAACTGAGATGGACATTGAAACAAGTGATATTGCAAGATAAAGAATTTATACAAAATATGGAAAAAGAAATGGTCTTTTTCCCCAAAGAGAACAGGAAAGAAGAGACTTCCTTGCAAACTGTATGAGATACTGCTGAAGTGTATATCTGGGGACTAGTTATAATTCACATGGGGAAGAAAAATAATAATAAGAAGCAAAATAAGAAAATGCTAGAAGAACACAAAAGATTAAAATCATAATTACAGAAAGAATCACACACAAAAAAAGAAATTAAAAAATCAAATAGACTTACTAAAACACAAAATGAATGTATTGGAAAAAGATGAACTGGTACAAAAAAATCAAAAGTGCAAATCAAAACTTTTTTGAAAATATGAATAAACCAGGAAGATGACTGGCATATAAACTGAAAAAAGAGAGAGAAAGAGAAATAATACATCAATTAATAGATGAGAAAGGGACCCTTTATTATCAGAATGAGGATCAAAAAATAATAAAATAGTATTATGGGAAACTGTATGAACAGGAGAAAATTCTAGAAAATAAAATACAACAATATTTGGAACAATCTGAACTCCCTAAAGTATCTGAATCAGTTAAAGCTATGATGAATGAATGAATAACCATGATAGAATTGACAGAGGCGATTAAGAGTCAAAACAATAATAAAACACCAGGGCCTGATGGGTTACCGCAGAAATTTATAAATAATTACAAGATATATTAGGCCCAGTGATATTGGAAGTTTATAATAAAGTTTTGCTAGAAGCAAAAATACCAAATTCATGGATGGAAGCAAATATTATCTTATACTGAAAGATGACTGAGACTTAATGCAGATAAAGAACTACAGTCCAATATCTCTATTGAATGTGGACGACAAAATATATGCTTCAATAATAGCACAGAGATTAAAAAAGTACTTGAATGAATTTATACATCCAGATCAGAATGGATTCTTGCCAAAGAGACAGATTAAAAATAAAATGAGAATGATTTTAAATACATTGGAATATTATGAAACACACACTGGAAAACTAATGGCATTGATTTTCCTAAATGCATAGAAAGCATGACAACGTTAATTGGCAGTTTATGCTATTACAATTAAAATATATGGATTTTGGGAAGAGATTTATTAATATGATGAAAGCAATATACCACAAACAATCTGCTAGGATGATTGTAAATGGGGACATGACGGAGAACTTTGATATTAAAGAAGGCACCAGCCAGGGATGTCCACTGTCCCCATTGCTATTTATTCTGAGTCTAGAAGTCTTAGCTAGAAATATTTGACAAGATGAAAAAATAAAAGGAATGGAAACAGAAAAAAGAGAAATATAAGCTACAGGCATTTGCAGATGACTTGGTCTTTTTATTAGAAGACCCATTAGAAACTGTACTGAAGTTAAGCAGAAAGATAGAAGAATAGGGGGAAGTTGCAGGATTGAAAATAATAGACAAGACAAAGATTTTAGTTAAAAATCTCACAGATATACAAAAAAGAGTGTTGATGGAAAGAATTGATATACAGATAGTTTAAAAAGTGAAGTACCTAGGAATACAATTAACAGCAAAATGTGTAACTATTAAAGTGGACAATTATATGAAACTGATGTGACGAATTAAACTAGATTTGGAGAAATGGAAAGATCTGCAACTGTCATTAACAGGAAGAATAGCTACTATAAAAATGAATATTTTATCAAGACTTTATGTTTATTCCAAACAATTCCAATAAAATTGGGGAAAAAATATTTTGAAGAACTAAATAAAATAATATTAAGATATATTGGCTAGAGAAAAAAGCAAGAATAGGTTTGAAAATGTTGCAAGACTCCAAAAAAAGAGGGGGCTTTGGGCTGCCAGATTGGGAATTGTACTACCAGGCCTCCGTACTTACAAGGGTGAAAGAATGGATCAATTTGAGACATAAAAGACTATTAACTTTAGAAGGACATAACCTACAACTAGGTTGGCATGCTTTTTTATAGTATGGGAAGAATAAGATACATAGTTACTTTCAAAGACATTATGTTACAAAAGCAGTTATCAGTATGGCTTAAAATTAAAGAACACCACTACTTGAAAATACCAGTCTGACTTTTCACAATGGAAGCATTGATACATCATTATTTATTTATTTATTTATTTATTTATTTATTTATTTATTTATTTATTTATTTATTTATTTATTTGCATTTATATCCCGCCCTTCTCTGAAGACTCAGGGCGGCTTACACTATGTTAGCAATAGTCTTCATCCTATTTGTGTATTTGTATACAAAGTCAACTTATTGCCCCCAACAATCTGGGTCCTCATTTTACCTACCTTATAAAGGATGGAAGGCTGAGTCAACCCTGGGCCTTGTGGGACTAGAACCTGCAGTAATTGCAGGCAGCTGTGTTAATAACAGACTGTCTTACCAGTCTGAGCCACAGAGGCCCATAATGTTATTAACAAGGAAAAAATTGTAAGATATAAAGATATTTTGAATGAAAAAGGGGAATTAAAAACCAAGCAGAAACTTAGTAGTCAAGGGATGGACATCACATGGTGGTCACAAATACAGGTACAACCTTGATATGGGAAAGATGGTAAAATATATGGTTTCAATAAAGTGTTAACAGAATTGGACCAGATATTAAGTGGAACGGATGAAAAACTTATAAAGAAAATATATTAGGTATCATTAGGTATTAGGTTACTTATTAGATATCAAACTTGAAAGTGAGCAGGTAAATGATTGCTTGAGCTAAAATTTTGGATATGCAATAGAACTAGACAAATGGCAGAAATTGTGGGACAGAAATGTTAAATTGACTATGTCAACTGCATATAAAGCAAATTTGTATATAATGTTCTATAGATGGCATTTTGCACCAACAAGACTGGTAAAAATGTATAAGGATAGATCTACTAAATGTTGGAAATGCAACCAACATACCCTGGTTCGTATTACTATATGTAGTGGACATGTCCAAAAGCCAAAAAATACTGGACAAAAATACATACTTGATTGAAAAAAATGATAAAACAGCATATAGACATGAAACCAGAAATATTTTTATTGGGCATTCTGCCAGAAAGATACGACAAAGGGACTTGATTTTATATGTATTAACTGCAGCTAGAATTGTTTATGCTCAAAAATGGAAGTGTGATGAGATCCCAATAGATGAGAGTGTAATTAAGAAAATATTAGAATGTGCAGAAATGGATAGACAAACGATTACTATTAAGGACAAAGAAAAACTTCATTCTTCTTTGAAGAAGAAATGTTATTCAAATAAAGTAAATAAAACAATAAAAATAATAATTAGTTTCACTGAGCATTGGTGGCTTGCCTTGTCCTTTTGTTTTATGAATTAAAAAATAAATAGAAATGTATATTTTCTGTTGATGGTGCCTTAAGACACAGAAGTCCAGATTAATCCAATTGTTCTGCAGTTGTTGTCTGTAAAGCATGTGCCAATTTTGTATTCCTATCTGAAAGTTACCTCGTATATGTTTGCCAAAAAGTGCAAGCCTGCACACACACACACACACACACACACACACACACACACACACGCACACGCACACACACATTTATACACAATACATAAGGAATAAGAAGAAAGTCAATGAAGCAATGTCCACTAATGGGAGAAGATGGCAAGGACGAGACAGGTAGCAGGTAGAAAGCTGAACTACTTAATTCATTCTTTGCATCTGTCTTCATGCAAAAGAAAAAATAGTCCAACCTATCAAAAATAGGAGAGAGAATAGTTCTGGAAAGAACAATATCCAGGATCAGAAATAACAGAACAAAGACTTGCAGACCAACATAGATTTATAATACCGTGTCTCCCCAAAAATAAGACCCTGTCATATATTTTTTTGAACCCCAAAATAAGGGCTTGGCCTTATTAGTGGGGGGAGGTATCTTATTATTTTGGGGGTGAAGGAGGCGGCGAGCATGGCCACCTCCGGCTGCTGCTGTGTTGCGCTGCTGTGGCAGCGCAACAGAGCCGCTTGTCAGCTGTTCGCTGGGGCAACCAAAGGTGGGAATCTCCTTTGGTACTTGCCCGCCATCCCTCAATCCCTCCATCCATCCATACCCCTTGCCTGCAAACTCCCACCCCGCTCCCGCCTCTCTGCCGGGTGACCCCCGGCAGTCCCAGATGTCCAAAGCCTGTGCCCGCCTGGCTCCTTTTCTACAGCACCTGGCTCTTTATCAAGGGTGGTGGCATGTGGGGCAGGGGAGAAGCAAGACGTGTGTCTTACCTGCCTTGCAGCTCTGTCGCATGTCTAGCCTTTGTCTGCAGGCAAACACATTGTAGGGTAAAAAAAAGTCTGATTGAACTTATGAGGTTTTTTTTTTACCCTACAACGTGTTTGCCTGCAGACATCACGAGACATGTGACAGAGCTGCAAGGCTCCCTAGTCCCACCTCTCCCCACCTGCCACCCCCAAATTGCATCCAATTTGGGCAGGGGCAGGAAGCCCTGCCATGCCATGACCGGCTAGAGGAGGAGAAGAGATGGCAAGAGGAGCCCTGTCATGCTCCACGCATCTTGCTTCTCCCCCACCCTACCTGCCACCCCCCTCGACAAAGAGATGGCGGGGAAGGGCAGCAGCCAGGCTGCTTTTACAGTACCATTGGGGTTCGTGGAGACATTTTACCTGCCTTGCAGCTCTATTGCATGTCTCACTGTTGTCTGCAGGCAAATACATTGTAGGGTAAAAAAACCCTTGCAAGTTCAATCAAACTTTTTGAACTCACGAGAAGTTTGGTTTTACCCTACAACATGTTTGCCTGCAGACAACAGTGAGACATGCGACAGAGCTCCAAGTCAGGTAAGACGCATGTCTCGTGTCTTCCCGGCCCCACCCCTCCACACCTGCCACCCCCAAATTGAATGTCCAGCAAGAGGGGGAGAAGAGACAGCAAGAGGAGAGAGCCCTGTCTCACTCCATGTGTCTCACTTCTCCTTCACCTTGATAAAGAGCCGGGCACTGTCGAAAAGGGAGCCAGGCAGGCACGGGCTTTGGGCATCTGGGGCTGCTGGGAGTTGCCCAGCGGAGAGACAGGAACGGGGCAGGAGTTTGCAAGTGATCACCTCCCCTTTGCCTTCTCTCCCAAAAGCGCTCCTCGGGTGCACCCACTTCTGTAGCAGGAGACTCATGGCTCATGCCGGCCTTCCAAAGAGTAGCAGAAGCTATCCACCTTATTTTGTCCTGACCCATGTGGTCTAGTACGGTTGGGATGAAATAAGAGTAAAAAAATTGTAGATAGCTGCTGCTACAGTACCTTTTGGAAGGCCGGTGCTAGGCACATGGGGCGCATCGCTTAGACTCCTGTTACAGAAGTGGCCCCAATCGATAGCAAAAACGGCCACGCTTGCTGGAAGCACCAGCCGGAGCGGCACCTGCGAATCAGCTGTAATGGTCACTTGAGTGGCTCAGCTGATCCAATTAAGGAGCCGAAAAGCCCTGAGGTGACCAGGGAAGGGAAGGGCTGCCTCCTGTGCTGGCCATGCTCACCCCAAAAATCAGGATTGGCCTTATTTTGGGGACATGTCCTATTTTTGGGGGAAAATGGTATGAAATAAAATATACACAGAGGCAGACTTGGAAGAACTGCAAAAGTCTAACCAGGGCAAAGAAACCAAAACTTTGCCAGAAGTAGCTCAGACTGTAAAGGCAAACTTTACAGGGGGGCGGGGGTGGGGGAGGAATCCAACAAGGATACATAATTGTTTTTATTTGGAAACCAGTCACCTTCTCCTCTGCCTCAAAAAAGAACGAAGTCCTTTAACTAAAGAAATAAAAGCAGAAGAAGTGAAACAATATACAATAACAACAATAACTGAGCATCTAGAACAGCAAAAAAAAATCATGTTCCCTGCATTGAAACTTGTTCTAAAGAAATAACTGGTACAAGCATTAAAAGATGCCAATACTGCAGTATCAAATATAAGCACCAGCTCACTGCAAGAAACAAACCAACGAATGTACAGCACAGCAGTAGTTACAACTGAATACCTGAGATGCAAAATCAACAGAGAAGAGAAAAAAGCAAACAGTACACCACCAGAATGAAAAATCAGACTGGAAAATAAAATCAGCAAGTTGACATCAGACGCAAGCAAGCTAAAATAGATGAAAGAAAAGAACCTGAAGAACAAGATCAAAGACTACCTAACCAAAAAATACCATTTGGAAACAAGGAAGATCAAGGAAGCACTGGAAATAATAAAACAACAAATAACAGCCGTAGCCAAGAAAATCAGCAGATACAATATTCAAATTGCAAATTACAGATTGAATCTCCAATTTCATTCTAATTAGAAATGTTTCTACCAATCCATCAATGGAGAGACTTCAGTCAATACCTGACAAGGAAGAAAAAGTACACTTTTGCGCACAGATATGGGATACCCCAAAGAAATATAACAAGAATGTGAAACCTTAGCTTAGAATTTCATTTTGTTAGGGTCCAGTGTTCAAGTCTGTCAACATCGTTCTCAATCTTGAGCCTATCTTTTGAGTTATTGAGTATTCCTGCCAGCTTGGTGTTGTCTGCAAATTTGATAAGTTCCTGTTCTATCACCTCGTCTAAGTCATTGATGAAGATATTGAAGTGCCCTGGGCCCAAGACAGGGTCTTGGGGTACCCCACTCCATGAAGATGTAGTACCATTAAGGACTACTTGTTGAATACAGTTAGCCAGTTACAAATTCAACTAGTGGTGATGCTGTCTAACCCACATTTTTCTATCTTATCAAGTAGTAGGTTGTGGTCAACTTTATCAAATACCTTATTGAAATCCAAGTAAATTATATCCACAGCATTTCTATGGTCCACTAATTTTGTAACTTTATCAAAAAATGCAATAAGATATGTCTGGTGTGCTAGCTGATGCAATCCAACAGCATCTAATGGAAAACAAGCTCTTTCCACACAAGCAGAAACAGCAGAGGTACAAAAGATCAACATTTAATTGACAAGATAATTCTGGAAAACTGCAAGAGAAGGAAGATCAAGTTGAACATAGCATGAATTGATTACAGGAAGGCATTTGACTCCTTGTCACATGATTGAATAATCAGGTGCCTAGAAATAACAGGAGTCAGTAGAAACATCAGAAGCTTTTGCAGAGATCCATGGCACAATGGAAGACATGGTTTCTGGTCAATGGTGATAGAATGGCCAATTTGAAAAGGCCAATTTGAGAGTGGCAATCCCTTCCACACTGAGGGCAGATACGTCTTTAGCCTCCAGGCTGAATGATTGGATGTCAAGGTTTCCCAGTTGTTAATGTCCATTTCCAGGGCTTTTGCAGATATCCTTATATCACAGCTGTGGTCTCCCTCTGAGGTGCTTTCCCTGCACTAATTCTCCATACAGGAGATCTTTCGGAATCCGACCATCAGCCATTCTCACGACATGCCCAAGCCAGTGTAGACATCGCTGTTTCAGTAGTGTATACATGCTAGAAATTCCAGCACGTTCCAAGACTGCGCTATTTGGAACAGTGTCCTGCCAGGTGATGCCAAAAATACGTCGGAGACAGTGCATATGAAAGGTGTTCAACTTTCTCTCCTGCCATGCAAAAAGGGTCCAAGACTCACTGCAGTACAAGAGTGTGTTCATGATGCAGACTTTATAGACCTGGATCTTTGTATATTCCATCAGCTTCTTATTAAGCCATACTCTCTTTGTAAGTCTGGAAAATGAGGTGGCCACTTTACCAATACGTTTATTCAGCTCAGTATCTAAAGAGAGAGTGTCAGAGATGGTTGAGCCGAGGTACACAAAGTCATGGACGACCTCCAGTTCTTGTGCAGAAATTGTAATACAGGGAGGTGAATCCACGTCCTGACCCATGACTTGTGTTTTTTTCAGGCTGATTGTTAGTCCAAAGTCTTGGCAGGCCTTGCTAAAACTATCCATAAGTTGTTGAAGGTCTTCAGCAGAGTGAGCAGTGATGGCAGCTTTGTCAGCGAAGAGAAAATCCCGTAAGCATTTCAGCTGGACTTTAGACTTTGCTCTCAATCTACAGAGATTAAAGAGTTTTCCGTCTGATCTGGTCCGGAGGTAAATACCCTCTATTGCAGTTCTAAAAGCATGTTTCAGCATGAAGCAAAAAAGATCCCGACTAAAGTTGGTGCTAGGACACAACCCTGCTTCACTCCACTTTGAATATCAAAGGAATCTGTTGTTACGCCATCAAAAATTACAGTACCCTTCATTTCCTCATGAAAGGACTTGATGATGTTGAGGAGCTGAGGTGGACATCCAATCTTGGGGAGAATTTTATAAAGGCCGTCCCTGCTAACCAAGTCAAAAGCCTTCGTAAGATCTATGAAGGCTATGAAAAGTGGGTGTCTTTGTTCCCTGCATTTCTCCCGCAACTGTCTAAGGCCATGTCAGTAGTGGACCTGTTGGCTCGAAATCCACACTGATTCTGGATAGACTCTCTCTGCAAGCACCTGGAGCCTCTTCAGTACGACATGGGCAAGCAGCTTCCCTACAATGCTAAGAAGAGAGATGCCGTGGTAGTTATTACAGTCACCCCTATTACCTTTGTTCTTGTACCGCATATAGACGATATATATACCGCATATAGACGAGAGGTCGAACGACTAGCCTTGTGGTGCAACCAAAACAATCTGGAACTGAACATACTCAAAACCGTAGAAATGGTGGTAGACTTTAGGAGAAACCCTTCCACACTTCCACTTCTCACAATACTAGACAACACAGTATCAACAGTAGAAACCTTTAAATTTCTAGGTTCTATCATATCGCAAGACCTAAAATGGACAGCCAACATCAAAAACATCATTAAAAAAGAACAACAAAGAATGTTCTTTCTGCGCCAATTCAGTAAGCTCAAACTGCCCAAGGAGCTGCTGATTCAGTTCTACAGAAGAATTATTGAGTCTGTCATTTGCACCTCCATAACTGTCTGGTTCGGTTCTGCAACCCAACAAGAAAAAAACAGACTTCAGAGCATAATTAGAACTGCAGAAAAAATAATTGCTACCAACCTGCCTTCCATTGAGGACCTGTATACTGCACGAATCAAGAAGAGGGCCGTGAAAATATTTACAGACCCCTCGCATCCTGGACATAAACTGTTTCAACTCCTACCCTCAAAACGAAGCTATAGAGCACTGCACACCAGAACAACTAGACACAAGAACAGTTTTTCCCCGAAGGCCATCACTCTGCTAAGCAAATAATTCCATCAACACTGTCAAATTATGTACTGAATCTACACTACTATTAATCGTCTCATAGTTCCCATCACCAATCTCTTTCCACTTATGACTGTATGACTATAAATTGTTGCTGGCAATCCTTATGATCTATATTGATATATTGACCATCAATTGTGTTGTAAATGTTGTACCTTGATGAACGTATCTTTTCTTTTATGTACATTGAGAGCAAATGCACCAAGACAAATTCTTTGTGTGTCCAATCACACTTGGCCAATAAAATTCTATTCTATTCTATTCTATTCTATTCTATTCTATTCTATTCTATTCTATTCTATTCTATTCTATTCTATTCTATTCTATTCTACAGTGTGACAATATTTGCATCCTTCATGTCCTGTGGTACTCCACCTTCCCTCCAACAAAAACAGAAGATTTCATGCAGTTCAGTGGGGATGTTCTCTTTGCAGCACTTCAGAATTTTGGCAGGGATGTTATCTTTCCCGGGTGCCTTGCCAGAGGCAAGAGAATCCAGGGCCGCATTTAATTCTTCTAAAGTTGTTTCACTGTCAAGCTCCTCCAAAACAGGCAGGCATTCAATGTTATTTAATGCTTCTTCAGTTACCACATTTTCTCTGGAATATAACTCAGAGTAGTGCTGCATCCAACGTGCCATCTGCTGTGCTCGGTCCTGGATAACCTCACCTGTAGCAGACTTCAGAGGGACAGATTTCTTCTGTGTTGGACCTATGGCCTGCTTGATGCCATCATACATCTCCCTGTTCTATATGCTTTGTTAGTTATCTTATTATTTCCTTCTCTCTACTCCTCTCTCCCTGCCCTTTCCCTTCTGGAGTGGTTGCTGAGCAGCCCTGACTTTGCACCATTCCAACTTAATTAATTCTTCAATTATTCCTGTACATTGGCAATCAATCAGTTTGTAATCTTCCCCCTTCCACCCCTTTCCCCTCCCCCCCAGAGACTTCCCAGAACAGAATACAGGGAATAATGTCCAACAAACATAATCTAAAATAAAACATAAAACATAATCCTCAATCACTTCACACCTTCACACTATCAATTCCCCTCTTTCTTAAACATACTAATATAAAACAAATCCTAACTTCACTCAAAAACTAGTTGATATTTTTTAATCTGATATTTATTTTGAATATAATCAATCCACATTCTCCATTCCAAAATATATTTTTCTTGTGTATAGTCTTTCAAATACGCAGAAATTTTTGCCATTTCTGCTAGATTTGATACTTTACTTGTCCATTCTCCAATTGTAAGTAAATCTTCTTTCTTCCAATATTGTGCAATCAATAGTCTCTCAGCAGTTATTAAGTTCAAAATCAATTTAGTCTCTATAACTGTGCAGTCTGAAATTATTCCTAATAAGAACTGTGGAGTAAACTTAATCTTCTTTTTCAAGATGTTCTGCATAATCCACCATATTTTAATCCAAAAACTTTTTTACAGGTCCACCATATATGATAATAAGTATCATCCTCACAATCACATCTCCAACATTTTGCTTTCACATTTGGATACATACACGACAATTTTTTTGGACCTAAATGCCACCTATAAAACATTTTATAAAAATTTTCTCTTAGATTTTGTGCTTGTGTAAATTTAACATTCCTCACCCAAATTTTTCCCCATGTTTCTAACATTATAGGTTGTTGAAAATTTTGTGCCCATCTTAATCTTTAACCAATTCTGTTTCTGAACCAATTTCTACCAATACATTATATAATCTCTTAATATGCTGTTGACCTTGGTCTTTTATTTGTTTTACCAAGTTATCATCACTTTGCCTAATTTATTTATTTATTTATTTAGATTTTTATATCTAAACAAATATATTTTCTAATATCAATTTTCTGATCTATTTTCCGTCTAGTTTGTAATTGTCCATACTGAAACCACATATAATTCCTCCCTTCGTCTCTCAATTTATCCCTAGATTTTAGTTGTAATTCTCCCTTTTCTATAATCAAAAGTTTTTTATAAGTAACTACCTCCACTTTTTGAAGTATATTTATATTCTCTATCATATGTCTGGGGATTGCCCATATTGGTATCTTACCATCTAACTTATATTGATATTTTTTCCAAACCCTCAACAAGGCACTTTTAACTATATTATTCTTAAATGTCTTATCAATTTTCTTATCATATAATACATATGCATGCCAACCATATAACAAACCGTAACATTCTATACTCAAAACCCTTTCCTCTGTTAAATTAATCAATCAGAAATACAATTTCAAATTAGGCATTTTTAAACCCCCTCTTTCCCTAATATCTTGCATTATTTTTAGTTTTATTCTTGGTTTTTTACCCTTCCATACAAAATTACTAGTCCCAGAGAAAGCTTTCTCTGGGTAAAAGAGAATAGCGAAGAGTGGCTGGAGAGCAGAAGGTTGCCCCAGGGGCTCTGCTTTGTTATGCGGAGCCTTGGAGGGGAGCCTGCCTAACCCAGCCCTGCTCCGGACTCAGCTCGATCCTGCTAATTAGGCAGGACAAGAGGAAGACTTGCTCTTGTCCTCTGCTCAATTGATTCCCTTTTGAATACTGGATGCAGACGGACAAATACAAGTGATCGATCACTGGGGAAGCAAGAAGAGAACTGACTTCTACTTCTTTTAAAAAAAGGGAAAAACTTTTTCTCACTTTAAATTAGTGAAGGAAAAAATGGTGTCTGAGAGGAAGTGGATTGGAGGCTGCTTGTGAGAGAAAGCGAAGTTCGTCTTTGTGGATTTTAGCTGAATTGAAGCTCTCCATAGGAAGCAAGGTGAAAGTTTTTATTTTACAACTTTAATTTGAGACTTCATTTAAATTAGAATGGCTTCTAAGCCTAAAGTCCCCATATCGAGGAGGGGGTCTGAATCTAACCTGGAAGATATGTTAAAGGAACAGAACAGAGTTTCTGAAGAAAGATTTAAGGAACTTATGAATAATATTTATGAGGTGAAGGACCAGCTCAGAGAGGAAATTAAAGAGAATAATAAACAAATTAGAGAAGATTTATTGATGGCATTTCAAGGTTTGGCAAAAAATTTGGAAGTAATGGAAGATAAAGTGGAAGTAATTAGCCAAACGAATCAGTATCTGGAAAATAAAGTGGGAGAACTGCAAAATAAAGTGGATAAAAATGAAGATCATGTGGTGGTGTTACAATATAGGGTGATGGAGAAGGCTTTGAGAATTAGGGGCCTTCAAGAACAGAAGGAAGAAGAAAGTTATTTCAGAAGCTTTAGCTGAAAAGTTAGGATTGGACTCTCGAGATGTTGCTTTTCAAATTGATAAGGCATATAGAGTTAATTCATGGGTAGCGAGGCAGAAAAAGCTCCCAAGAGACATTGTAATTTACTTTTTGACCACCACAATGAGAAATCAGATTTTGCAAGCTACAAACCAAAAGAAATTACAAATAGGAGAACAGGAGGTGTTGGTCCTGAAAGAGATTCCTGCTAAAATATTAAAGGATAGGAGGGATTTTAGATTTTTTACACAAGAGCTCAAGAAACATCAGATTCAATACAGATGGGAGGTGCCAATTGGTTTAACAGTGTTTTTTCAGGGCAGGAGATACCGAATTGATACAGAGCTTAAAGCAAAATATATATTTTTAATGTGTTGAAAGTGGATGTAGAAGCAGTGGATAAAAATCTTCAAGAGGGACAAATGAGAGAGGAGGTTGAAATGGCACCTGTGATGTCATTATCTCAAGAACAACCTCAAGAACAAAGAATGACAAGGGGAGCTATTAGGCGTAAGGATAAAAAGGAACAACTACAAAGAAAGGAACGGGATATTACTTCTGAAGCCGTGGGAGGAGCTAGGCCGAAGAGTGAGAGTTTTCAGCTGATTGCTCAAAGGCTTCGAGAAGCCAGTGATGGCAAATAAATTCTTGAAATGGAATGTTAATGGTTTGAACTCAGCACAGAAAAGAAGAAAAATATTTCATTATTTGAAACAATTTAAAAATGATGTGATTTGTTTGCAAGAGACACATATTTTCATCTTCCAAAAAGTTTTTATTGGTCAAAAAAGGTTTATACAAATACATATCAGGTATGGTAAATTTTCATTTTTCTTATACAAGATAAGAATTTTACTCAAAATTTTAAACACATACAACAGCCATATGGCAAGCAGGTGATACGAAGTAGCTAAGTTTATCAATCTTACATACGCAATAAAGAAGGGTCAAGAATAATCAAAATATCATACAAAGGAGAATAAGGAAAACCAACACAATACCAAATATCATTGTCACTTCCTAGTTTTGGATCTCAGAACTCTGGGTTCAGCCTGACCCAACTCCAGGGCCGCAACAGCGGCAGCCGCCTCCTCCCCATGGTCTATAACCTCCCCTTCTTCAACTCCTGGATCATCTAATTCCAGGAGGGCTTTGTGTTCCTCCACGTAGGCCGCAGCCTCCGCAATTGTACTAATTTTTTTCGTAATGCCCTCCCGGAAAATCATCAATCCCTCTGGCATCAGCCATCTGAAGCCCACTCCCTTCTGGTACAATTTGCTTGACAAAAAGTAATATTTCTTTCTCATTTCACGTACCTGTCTGGGAATCTGCCTCAGAATGGCTATCTCCCTGCCCCTATAAGTCAGTGCCCCACTCCTATGTTTTCTAAGGATTTCATCTCTCGTCTCTCTTTTCACAAATTTGACATGAACCTCTCTAGGAACTGCATGCGTGCGTGCATATTGTGAATTAACTCTATAAACTCGATCCACATCCCAATTCATAAAGTCAACACCTCTCCCAAGAAATTCTCCCAACAGTTTAGTCACAACATCTCTCAAGTCTTCTTGGTCCACTTCTTCCAGATTTTGAAACCTAAGGAAATAAGACATTTTATCCATCTGTAGTCCAAGCACAGCATTGCCTGTCGTCTCCTCTCTTTCTGCACTGCCCGCATCTCTCCTCCAGACCTTCCACTTTCTGCTTGTTTTCTGCTGAGACTTGTTGAGTGTCCTTTAAATCCTTTTGGATAGTCACAATTTCTGCTCTTATTTCATCCAGTTTCTTGTCCATATTAGATAACTTTTCCAAAATTCTCTCCATTTCTCCAGCAGTTGGTCTCTGACCTTTTGCCATTTAAAAAAATTTTTTAAAATCCTCAGGCAAGCACAGTATCCTTGTAATTTCCTCCGGATCCACCAGGGGGCACTCACAGGAGCAACGAGTCCAGAGTACAGTTAGTCAACCAGGAAGTCAAGGGAAGTGATGTCATCAAGATTCTCATAGTGAAGGCGGAAGCTGGGCGCCACCATTGTTCCCCAGAGGAGGGGGCCTCAAACCCTCCCTCCTAAATTTCTCCATCACCTCTTCTCTCCAGAGCTCCACAAAACCGGTAATCTTGTTATTTTAAGTTCTCCTCTCTCCAAAGTGATTCGTGCTCCTTCCAGTCGCAGGGGAGAGAAACCCCCCACTCGGAGCACTCCACTCACATTTGCCGATATCTCCTTCCCTTCTCCCTTCCTCAATTCTTCTCCGTTCCCTGTTCGCCACCAGGCTGCTGCAATTATAAATCCAAAGCCCCGGTGTCACCGGGCACAGCGGCCCAGGCGACGACCAAAGTAATGGCCGCGGCCTGAGGCCTCCGAACCCCTCCGAGCCTAGGACGCGCCAGCATCGGTCCCCCCAGTCCTGTATGTCGGCTGGGAGACCCCTGGCGAGCCGTCCGTGCGGCAGGTGTCCTTTTCGGAACACCTGGCCCCTGAGGGCCTCGGAGGCGGCCGGATTCGGACACTGGAGGCAGGAGAGGCACCTCCAGATGTCCGTTGCCGCCGGATACCGGAAGTCGTCTTCCACACATATTAAATTATCAGATCAGAAATATTTGATTAACTCAAAATTAGGTAAACATTTTGTTTCTTCATCTCCGAATAAGAAAAATGATATAGTGATATATTTGAAATTAAATATACCAGCTAAATTAATCGAAGTGGATACTCAAGGAAGATATATAGCTATTGAATTGGTATTAGAAGGAAAAAAGACACTTTTGATTGGTATTTACGCACCTAATCAACAAGAAGAAAATTTTTATAAATTGTTACATGAAAAATTGACTTCTTGGGATTATAAAATGTTTATTATATTAGGAGATTTGAATGGTGTAATGGATATTTAAAAAAAACAAAAAACTCTTTCTAAGAAAATTCCTACGCATGCAAGATTGCCCAAATCTTGTTTTGAGATGATGGAAGATCTTGAGTTGAGAGATATTTGGAGAATACAGAATTTTGAAGATAGAGATTACACTTATTAGAGATTACACGGATAGACATCAATCTTTTTCACGTATTGATTTTATATTAATTACTAACGACTTGCTTTCTAGGGTTAAAAAAATGAAGATATTTCCAAGGTGTTTAACTGATCATAGTCCAGTATGGATGGAACTGCAACAAGAAGGAGGCAGAAGATCATGGAGAATTAATGAGAATTTGTTTAAATATGAGTATAATGTAAATCAATGTAAAAAACAAATGAAAGAATGTTTTGATTATAATTTGAATAGGGGAACATCAATAGAAATGGTTTGGGATGCAAGTAAGGCCATTATGAGAGGAATCCTAATATATATGAACAATAGACAGAGGAGAAAACTACGAAAACAGCGTAGGTATTTAGAAGAGGATATTCAGAGGAAACAACAATTATTGGCACATAACCCATATGAGTCAAAAACTAGGGATGTGATAAAGATATTACAGAGTCAATTTAATATGTTAATGGCAGATCAGGTGGCAATAAACATACAATATGCTAAACATAATACTTTTTGTAATGCTAATAAATCAGGGAGGTGGCTGTCTTATATGTTAAGGAAAAAACAGAAAGCACGTATTATTGAAAGAATTGAATATAAGGGTAAAGTGAGATTTCAACAGGATAAAATTAAAAAAGCTTTAATTATACAATATTATACAAATTTATACAATAATATTATACAAATTTATATGCTAGAGATACAATATTGAATATGGATATTGATAAATATTTGAAAGAATATAAGGTCAAAGGTTTAACTAATGAACAAAGGGAAGAGTTGAATCGGCCTATAACTTCTGAGGAAATTATTTTGGTAATAAAGCAATTAAAAATAGGGAAATCCCTGGGCACAGATGGACTTACAGCAATATATTATAAAAATTTACAGGATGAGATAGTTGGTCCACTTATGGAGTTATTTAATCAGATACAGATGGGAGGAGGAGTGCCACCATCATGGAGGACTACTTTTATTTCATTGATACCAAAAGAGGATCAGGATTGTACTAAGCCTGGGAATCATAGACCAATTTCACTCTTGAATAATGATTATAAGATTTTTGTGAAAATAATGGCAAATAGGTTAATGGAAATTGTATGACAAAGGATTCATACTGACCAGTCTGGTTTTATAAAAGGGAGACAAATGAGGAACAATGTTAGGCAGATAGTGAATTTATTGGAATATTTGGAAAAGAAAAATCAGATTCTGGCAGCGTTTATATTTTTGGATGCAGAGAAAGCTTTTGATTGTTTGCATTGGGAATTTTTATTTAAATTAACAGACAAAATGCAATTTGGAAATGGTTTTATACGAATACTTAGGGCAATTTATGGAGCGCAAACAACTCAGATAATAATTAATGGTAGTTTGACAGATAGTTTTAAAATTGCGAAAGGAACAAGGCAGGGGTGTCCTTTATCACCTTTATTGTCTATTTTGTCTTTGGAACCTTTATTGAATAAGATAAGAGAGTTAAGGGAGATAGAGGGTATTAGAATTAGAAGACATGAATACAAAGTCAGAGCATTTGCAGACGATTTGGTTGTTATGTTGACTCAGCCTATAAATTCAAGTGTATATTTGTTGGAAGTAATTAATCAATATGGAAAGGTCTCAGGGTTTAAAGTGAATCAAAATAAAACAAAAGTGTTAACCAAAAATATGATTAAGAACCAGAAAGAAAAACTAGGGGAAATAACAGGATTTGAAATTGTAAAAAAGGTTAAATATTTAGGAGTCTTTCTTACTTCATCAAATGTAAAATTGTATAAGAATAATTATGATGTGTTATGGAAAAAAATTCAGAAGGAAATGAATACTTGGAAAAAATTACAATTATCTTTGTTGGGGAGAATAGCAGCTATAAAAATGAATGTTTTGCCTAAATTCTTGTTCTTGTTTCAGATGATACCAATAATTAAGAAAGATAAAAATTTGGAAGAATGGCAGATTGGAATTAATAAATTTATATGGGAAGGGAAAAAAGCGAGAGTTAAAATGAAAATAATGCAAGATACACGGGAAAGAGGAAGATTAAAAATGCCTAATTTAAAATTGTATTATGAAGCAGTTGTTCTTTCGTTAATAAGTGATTGGTTTAATTTGACGGAGGAAAGGATTTTGAATATAGAAGGTTATGATTTATTATATGGTTGGCATGCATATTTATTGTATGATAAGAAAGTAGATAAAGCTTTTAAGAATCATGTGTTGAGAATTTCTCTTCTGCGTGTCTGGAAAAAATATTATTATAAGTTAAATTATAAAATTCCTATTTGGGCAAGTCCTTGGCACGCAGTAGAGAATATAAATATAGAACAGGAACAAGAAATGATTACTTATAAAAATCTTTTATATAATGAGAGGGGAAATCTACAACTAAAATCTTTGGATACATTAAAAGAAGAAGGGAGGAATTATACTTGGTTTCAATATGGACAGTTAAAGGCTAGATGGAAAGAAGATCAGAAAATTGGTATTATTCAAAATGAAGAAAATTTGGTTAAACAAATTAGAAATCAAACCCAGGGGCATATAAAGAGATTGTATAATGTTGTCAGACTGCCTCTGATTATAACTAGGAAAGAATTCACCTTGACTTCATTTGCAATAAAGAAAAGTACTTTTACTAGTTACAGTCTTGATAGCAGCTTAGTAAAGTTGGATCTGAGACAAAATATGGCTAACATATCATATCCCCCCAATTGTCCCTCCTCCTTCAGGAGGTCAGGCTGGTCTGGTCCAATGCCAGCTCCTTCTCGGCCCCTCGTGGTAATCTTCTTCCACAGGTCTCTAGTTGTCAATCATCTTAGGAATGCAGTTTCTGTTGGAAAAGCCCGCGCTCTTAACACTCAGCCGTTAATAACCCCTCCCACACTGTTATGTCAGCCGACACTCTTAATAGGCTCCTTTCCCTTACCCTGTATGGTGGTATGATACATCTCATTTCCTTAACTGTTTTATAATACAGAAATAAACATTTCACATTCTATCTACTGATATAAATTGTACAAAAGTATACGAAGATTGGAGTGGAGGCTGACATTCAGCCCTCCTGCAACAAGGACGTCAGTCCTAGAAAGAAAAAAGAGAAGTTAGGGTTTGTCAGGATATTTTTTATAGAATTGTGCTATCTTTTCCGAAGCACGAACATCTTCTTTGTTCACCCATTCAGCTTGGGATAAAGGGAAGTGTTTCCAAGCAATGAGATATTGAATTTTATTTCTATGTTTTCTTGAATCTAATATTTCTTTTATTTCAAAATGTTGTTCGCCCTCTATGAGAATTGGTATAGGAGGGGGTGTATGGTTAGTACGGAAAGTAGACATGTGTTCCGGTTTTAGCAAGCTCACATGGAAAATGGGGTGAATTCTCCTAAGTGTTTTTGGTAATTCTAGTTGTACTGTCACGGGGTTGATGATTTTTACTATGGGGAAAGGTCCCACATATTTGGCTCCAAGTTTCTTAGATTTCTGAGTGGTTTGAAGATATTTGGTAGAAAGATAAACTTTATCGCCCACTTGGTATTTGTTCTCAGGGGACCTTTTTTTATCCGCTTGTTTTTTATGTGCACGGTGAGCGTCGTCGATCGCCTTGCGAGTCATCTTCCATGTGCTTTGTATTTGATCTATCCATTCTGACAAAGAGGAAGTTTGGAAGTTCAGAGATAGGAACAAAATCTTGACCTGAAGCTATTTTAAAGGGAGTAAATCCCGTGCTACTATGAATTGAGTTGTTGTAGGCAACTTCAGCAAAAGGTAAGAGGTCTGCCCAATTGTCTTGCTGGTAGTTAACATAACATCGTAGATATTGTTCTAGTACAGAGTTCGAACGTTCACAACTTCCATTAGTCTGGGGATGATGGGAGGAGCTTAATCCTTGGGCGGAGCCAATGAGTCGTAAAAATTCTTTCCAAAATTGAGAAGTGAATTGAACTCCTCGATCTGAAATGATGCGCTCAGGAACTCCGTGGAGTCTATAAATGTGTTGTACAAACAACTTTGCTAGAGTCTTTGAGGAGGGTATTTTTGAACATGGAATAAAATGGACTTGTTTGGAGAAAAGGTCAGTCACAACCCATATAACAGTATTGCCTGAACTTTCAGGTAGTTCCACTATGAAATCCATGGATATTTCTTTCCATGGGGTTCCTGGCCTGGCTACCGTTTGAAGTAGCCCAGGAGGTTTTCCTGGAGGCCTTTTGGATGATGCACAAACAGGGCAACTTGCTACATATGCTTGGATGTCTTTCTTAAGACTTGGCCACCAAAATTGTCTTTTAAGAAGATGCAAGGTTTTTACAAATCCAAAATGTCCTGCCATTTTGGCATCATGGCATCGTTGTAGAATGGTTTCTCTGAGTGATAGAGGAACATATAGTTTCGTTCCAATCCAAGCTAGTCCATCACGGAGCGTGCATTCATGGGAATGCGCTAAGTACCAGTCATCGGAGTTTAAAGCTTCTTTAAACGATTTGGTCAGTTCATCTGGGAGTGATGGTTCGGCTTTGGAGTGGCTTCGAGTTATAGCCGGGGCTGCTAACTGTTGAACGGGAAGTATTGGCCGAACCACGTCGGAGCGAGTGCAATTGTATTGGGGCAAACGTGAGAGAGCATCCGCTAAAAATTTTTTCCCCCCAGGAATGTAATGTAGAGTGAAATTAAAGTGGTTAAAATATTGAGCCCAGCGGGCTTGTTTAGGTGAAAGTTTTCTAGGAGTTTTCAGGGCTTCTAGATTTTTGTGATCAGTCCAAACTTCAAAAGGATGATTTGAACCCTCTAAGAATTGTCTCCATGTGCGTAGGGCCCAATGAACTGCAAATGCTTCTTTTTCCCAAATAGCCCACCGTCTTTCAATTTCAGTCAATTTTCGAGAAGTGAAAGCACAAGGTTGTAGTTTACCATCAACATTGTTTTGGAGTAAAACGGCTCCGACTGCTACATCACTGGCATCCGCTTGTATCACAAAAGGAACATCCATGTCGGGGTGTTTTAAAATAGTTTCAGTGGCAAACAGTCGTTTCAACTTTTCAAACGCTGCTTGACATTCCATTGTCCATTCGAGAGGTAATGATGGTTTGGGTTTTGTGTCTCCTTTAGTTTTCAAGAGGTTGGTTATTGGTAAAGCAATTTGAGCAAAGGAGGGGATGAATTGACGATAAAAATTTGCGAATCCTAAAAAACTTTGCAGCTGCTTGCGTGTGCGTGGGGGGGCCCATTCCAAGACAGCTTTCACTTTTCCCGGATCCATTTCTAATCCATTAGCTGAAATGCGATACCCTAAGTAGTCTATTTTAGTTTGATGGAAATCACATTTGGATAGCTTGCAATACAGTTCTGCAGATAATAACTTTTTGAGAACAGCTCTTACTAGTTTAATATGTTCTTCCATTGTTTCTGTATAGATAAGTATGTCGTCAAGGTAGACAAGAACCCCTTTAAACAAATGCTGATGGAGTATTTCGTTTATCAGCTGCATAAAAACTGCGGGAGCCCCCTGCAGTCCAAATGGCAGTACTCGAAACTGGAAACATCCTAGTGGACAGTTGAAAGCGGTTTTCCATTCATCCCCCTCCTTTATACGAACTCTGTAGTAAGCTTCTCGCAGGTCCAATTTGGTGAAGAACTTTCCTTTCGCTAAATGTGCTAACATATCTTTCATGAGCGGCATGGGGTATATGTTTTCGGCGCACACTGCGTTTAGGTTCCTATAGTCAACTATCAGACGAAAGGAGCCATCTTTTTTTCCCCGGAACATCACTGGCGCAGCCACGCAAAGCCTAGCCGGTTGAATAAAGCCCCGCTCTAAGTTTTGTCTATGAATTTATGTAGCTCCTCCAATTCCTTTTGGGTCATGGGGTAAGCTTTTGGTTTTGGAAGCTTTACCCCCGCAAGGATGTCTATGGCACAGTCAATAGGCCTATGGGGAGGAAGAACGTCTGATGCTTTCTCACTAAAGACTTCTCGCAAGTCCCAGTATTCCTTAGGTATCCTCTCCTCCCCGTCTATCCGCTCAACCATTGCCCCCAACGTATCTTGGAACATGGCCACGGTCGATCTCTCCTTGGGTTCCCCTTTTCCCCTTTTTAATGTTCTTGAGCGGAAACGTAAGACTCCCGTTCTCCAGTTAATATGGGGGTTCCATTTCCGCAACCATGACAGCCCTAGCAGCAAGGGTTGGTCCATCCCTGGGGCTACTATGAAGTTTAGAATCTCGCGATGTTCTCCTATTATCATTTCTATGGGTTCTGTTATGAAATGGGCGGGTCCTCCCCCTGCCACAGAGCCATCCAACTGGGCAAACGCTATGGGCCTACTTAGGGTTCTCAATTTTAGTTCCATTTTTTCTACTAGTTCGGGACTGATCATGCATCGAGTACATCCAGAATCTAGTAGTGCAAGCATTTCCCCCTTATTACCCGAAGAGGGTACATGCAGGTTGACTGGAATGTCCAAGGGGCCCCGTGTCCAACTCACCAGAAGGTCTTCATCGGACTCTGACGTGGTTTTACTGTCATCAGTATCGGTCGATGCTTCGCAATCCTCCTTGATGGGCGTGCCCTTCTTGGCAATGCCCTCCCCCACTTTTGCCGGCTTTCGCGCCTTAGCAGCTGGTTTCACTGGTTCCTTTTCACCACCAGAGGTCGTGCTTGGCACCAACTTCACCCGACAGTCGGCTGCTCGGTGGCCTTCTTTCCCATATCTGTAGCACGCAGTCGAACGTTGTCTCCCACCCTCCAATCTAGGGATGTCCCTATAAGCGCCTCCAGGAGAATGGGCAGGATACGGTCCTCCAGTGCGCTGTCTTCTGCCACGGTCCTTCACTAGTTCGATTTCCATCTCTGCTGCCAGGGTGTACCAGCCGTACAACGTGGTTGGAGAGGCTCGTGCCCGACACAGTTCATAGAGATCTCCATTCAGACCATCTTTGTAAATGTCCACAAGGGTCACCTCCGACTACCCTCTCATCAAGGGAACTAAATCACTGAACTCCTGGCTGTAATCAGCCACCGGTCTCCTCCCTTGCCTGATGGTTTTCATTCGACCTTTGGCCTTCTGCTCTGCCAGGGGGTCCTCAAACCTCCTCCTCAGTGCAGTAATAAAATGCTCATAGTTTTGCAGTAAGGGGGAGTGGTTGGTATATAGCGACACAAACCATGCAGCTGCTCTTCCTGTCAAGTTGTGGGTCACAGCTCTAACTTGTGCCGCCTGTGACCAATAATCTTCCCCCCAGTCTATCATGTGGTCATTCACTATCGCCAGGAACAGTTCCAGCTCCTTGGCATTTCCATCAAATTTCTGATATGGGGGGAATTTTTGGCTTTTTCCTTCCCCTGCGCAGCCTCGCTTGGTCAGCAGGTGGCATGCATTCTCTACCCAATTCAGCTGCCTCTGGGAAAGGGTTTTCTAGCTCTGGGCCTTCTGAAATCTCTCCGCCCTGGGAAACTCCTCCATCGGGTCCCTTGGTAATTTCTTCCTCCTCTTCTCCCTCCCACCTGGAGGACCGAATAGGGGATTCATACCTTTGGCGAGCTGCTTGTCTTTCTTTCACTTCGCGGAAAAGGCGCAAGGCCTCCTCCAACTGGAGCTTGTCCCTTATCTCTTGTTCTGCTTCCGAAAGTCTTTCCTTCCCTTTTTTTTTCCTTTTTGTCACTCCAGAGGGAAGCTCTTCTGTGTCTGGTTTCCAACCTTTCTCTTCCAGTTTTAATTGCTCTATCCACCGAGCTCTGCAATCTTCCAGCTCAGGGTTAAAAGTGTCAGCAGAAATTCCTCCGGACACCTCCCCCGGCTCAGCCGGCAGCTGGCCTTCCATCACATTTTTTCTATCTCCCACCTCGGTATTGCGGTTGCAATCCTGGTTGGTCGACATGCTGAGGAGATCCAACTTAATGTCAGACTGCCTCTGATTATAACTAGGAAAGAATTCACCTTGACTTCATTTGCAATAAAGAAAAGTACTTTTACTAGTTACAGTCTTGATAGCAGCTTAGTAAAGTTGGATCTGAGACAAAATATGGCTAACATATCATATCCCCCCAATTGTCCCTCCTCCTTCAGGAGGTCAGGCTGGTCTGGTCCAATGCAAGCTCCTTCTCGGCCCCTCGTGGTAATCTTCTTCCACAGGTCTCTAGTTGTCAATCATCTTAGGAATGCAGTTTCTGTTGGAAAAGCCCGCGCTCTTAACACTCAGCCGTTAATCACCCCTCCCACACTGTTATGTCAGCCGACACTCTTAATAACCACATCTTATTTGCATGCTTCCAGCACCTTCAGTTACATCGTCAGGTAAACGGTATTAATTCCCAGAAGTGACATTAAGAATGTAAATTCAATAATAAATAATTATGAAGGCTGAAGCCAAATACCCCAATTCACTGGCCATTATTTTGGGAGATCTAAACAAGGCAAACTTAAGGAAAGAGCTAACAAAATATTTGCAGCATGTCAATTGTACCACCAGAGGCCAGAATATTTTAGACCATTGCTACACAACACTAAAAGATGCTTATCTGTCTTTACGATGAGCAGCTGTAGGACACTGATCATTGCATGATTCACCTTGTACCTGCTTACAGGCAAAGACTTAAAACCACAAAACCAACAATTAAATCAATGAAGACTTGGACCGAGGAGGCAAAATTAAAGCTACAGGCTTGCTTTGACTGCACTGATTGGAATATTTTTGAAGCTACCTCTGCAGACCTGGATGAACTCACAGATATTGTAACATCATATGTCAACTTGTGTGAAGACCTATGTGTACCGACAAGGAACTTGCAAATATACAGTAAAAACAAACCTTGGTTCACAGCTAAACTTAAGCAACTACGTCATTCCAAAGAGGAACTCTACAGAAGGGTGATAAAATGCTGTACAATCAGACCAGAAATGTATTAACAAGGGAGATCAGAGCAGCAAAAAGAAGGTATTCTGAAAAGCTAAAGAATCAGTTCTCAACAAATGAACCAACAAACATGTGGAAAATTCTTAAAAATATCACCGGCTATGGTAAACCTCCTTCCCAGACTGAAGGAAATCAACAACTGGCAGATCACCTGAACATGTTTTACTGCAGGTTTGAAAGGAAACTACAGCCACCTATCTCCACAACCCCCATCTCAGACACCAACAACAGCCAAACCTCCTACAACTGTACCCATCCCATTGGGTTCATAACCTCTAGTGATCACAGAAAAGGAAATACAAGACCTATTTCACAGACAAAAGCCAGGAAAAGCTCCAGGCCCAGACAAGATAACTCCTTCTTGCTTAAAAGTCTGTGCTGACCAATTGGCCCCCCTCATCACCCATATTTTCAATAAATCACTAGAGATGTGCTATGTTCCTTCTTGTTTCAAATGCTCTACTATCATCCCAGTGCCAAAGAAGCCCACCCTCAAGGAACTGAATGACTACAGACCAGTTGCTCTAACATCTGTAGTCATGAAAACCTTTGAAAGGCTAGTGCTGTCCCACTTGAAAACCATCACAGATCCGCTGTTAGACCCCTTGCAATTTGCATACCGAGCAAATAGATCAACAGATGATGCTGTTAATATGGCTCTGCACTACATCCTACAACAAAGACCTATGCAAGGGTCCTCTTTGTAGACTTTAGTTCAGCATTCAACGCCATCATTCCAGACACTCTTCTAACTAAGCTAAACCAGCTACAGGTATCTGAACAGACTTGTAAGTAGAGCTTACAAGCTTTTTTAAATTTTTTTTATTTTGTCACAACAGTATACACAAACAATTGTCATAGATAAAACAACATGTATTGAAGAAAATATATAAGTAAAAATATTCATCAATAATATTAATTTGATATAATGAAGGGAACAATAGGACAGGAACTGTAGGCACTATTGTGCTCTTATGCACACCCCTTATAGTCCTTTTAGGAATGGGGTGAGGTCAATAGTAGACAGTTTTTGGTTGAAGATTTTGGGATTTTGAGTAGAGACTATGGAGTCAGGTAATGAGTTCCAAGCATTAACAACTCTGTTACAGAAGTCATATTTTCTGCAATCAAGTTTGAAGCAGTTGACATTTAGCTTGAATCTATTTTTTGCTCTTGTAATATTGCAATTGAAGCTGAAGTAGTCTTTTATAGGAAGGCTATTGCTATAGATGATTTTGTGTGTTAAACACAGGTCATGTCGGAGTCGATGGAGTTGTAAGTTTTCTAATCCCAGGATTTCAAGTCTGTTGGTATAAGGTATTTTGTTGTTTTCAGAGGAGTGAAGAACTCTTCTAGCGAAATATTTCTGGACTCCTTCTATTGTATTTATGTCAGAGATGAGGTATGGGTTCCAGACGGATGAGCTGTATTCAAGAATAGGTCTGGCAAATGTTTTGTATGCTCTGGTTAGTAGTGTAGAGTTTTTAGAAAAGAAGCTGCGTAGAATTAGGTTTACAACTCTTAGGGCCTTTTTTGCTATGTAGTTGCAGTGGGCTTTGGCATTAAGGTCATTTGATATGAGAACTCCAAGATCTTTGACAGGGTGGGGGTCGTCAGTTAGGTAATGTCCATTAAGTTTGTACTTGATGTTAGGGTTCTTTTTTCCAATATGTAAGACTGAGCATTTGCTGGTTGAGATTTGGAGTTGCCAAGTTTTAGACCAATCGGAAATTAAGTCGAGATCTTCTTGAAGGGTAGAAGTATTATTAGTGGTATTAAATAGTTTGATATCATCAGCAAAGAGAACACAATAACTTGAGATGAGGTCACAGAGATCATTTATGTATAGTATGAAGAGTGTTGGTCCAAGAACACTACCTTGGGGAATGCCACTTTTGACAGGAACAGGATTTGATATAGCGTTGCCAATTTTGACCACTTGTTGTCTATTTGACAGGAAGGCATTTATCCAATTGTGAAGAGGTCCCAAAACGCCATAGGATTTTAGTTTGAGTAGTTTATCATGTACTTTATCATGTTTATCATGATATGATAAACATACTTTATCAGTATGTTTATACTTTATACATATATAATACATATACATACTGATACTTTATCAGCTTCCTAACAAACAGGAAGCAGCAGGTGAAGCTAAGCAGAATCACATCAGATACCTGTACAATTAGCACAGGGACCCCTCAAGGCTGTGTACTCTCCCCAGTTCTCTTCTCTCTGTATACCAATAACTGCATCTCTAACGATCCATCTGTTAAACTACTGAAGTTCGCAGATGACACAACAGTGATGGGTCTCATACGAGGCAATGATGAATCCGCATACAGATAGGAGGTTGAACGACTAGCCTCATGGTGCGACCGGAACAATCTAGAACTGAACACACTCAAAACCGTAGAAATGGTTGTAGACTTTAGGAGAAACCCTTCCATGCTTCCACCTCTCACAATACTAGACAACACAGTAGCAACAGTAGAAACCTTCAAATTTCTAGGTTCTACCATATCAGAAGATCTAAAATGGACAGCTAACATTAAAAATGTCATCAAAAAAAGATGGACTTCCAGTGGCTCCGCTCTCTCCGAAGGATGCCCTAAGGGCACCCGCGCTGGGATTCTGTAAAAAAGCTGGCGAAAACAGCGAATATCAGCTGTTTGCCAGCTGAAAGTACTTTCCCTGGTAAAGGGGAAGGGAAAGAGCAGAAGAGGGAAAGGTAGAACTCTATAGAGGCCCCGCTTGGGGAACTCGAAGGGGAAAGTTCCCTGGAAATCCCTCTGCAGCAGCTCCAGCCCCAGCGTGTCTCTGCTTCAGGCAGAAAGAGAAGAGAGCGACCACTTCTGCTTCAAGTGATTGTTATGGATATTTATAAGCAGACGGAATAAACACAGGAGATCAGTCATTTAAATTGCAAGTATTAAATCTGACTTCTATTTTTTAAAAAACCTTTTTTTTCTTCTTTCATCTACAATCAACATAATGAAATAAAATGGCGTTTACTTGCTGAGAAAGTGAAAGTGAATGGAGACTTTATCTTATTGTGCTGGACTGTGGACTGTTGGATTATTTTAGTTTGTTTAAGTATTTTATAAGGGGATTCTCAGCAAGAACTTTGCCATGAAGGTTCTTTCAGAAGAATGGATTCGTGACTTTATACAGGATTATACAGAAAGAATGTATTTAATTATTCAAAAATATGAACTGATAAAAAATGGAGATGTTTTGGATGAGAGTTTGGAGGAAATTAACCAGTGTAATCAGGACTTGGAAAATGGAATGGAGGAGATACAAACAAAAGTGGATAAATATGAAGATATGATCGTGAATAAACAAGTTGATGTAAAGAAGCTTTTTAAAAAAAGTTTGGATGAAATGCCTGAATTTGTGCTACAGGAGGCTGTCTCCCGAAATGGAAAAATTCACAGGGTTAATGCTTTCCAAGAGTTCTCTTTTCGGACTGATGGAATATACGGCAGTAACTTGTGGATTCTTGGACATAAGGAACTACTAGGAAATATTGTGACTGACTTTTCAAAAGGAGTAATGAAGGAAAGACAGAGACTAATGCATCAAAAAAAAATGGCAAGAGGCAAAAGTATTATCCTTGAAAGAATTTTTTTTTGAAATATTAACAGATAAAAATATTAGCGTCCCTGAAAGACAATATGTGAGGAAGATCTGGAAGAAATGGGTTGATTATATGTTTTATATCTATCATAAAAGACTAGATATTTGGATTTATACTGGATTTTGACGAGGAAGGACTGAAGTTGAATAGATATTGTAATTTCCTGTATTGAAATTTTATAATGTGTTCTACTGAATTTTAAATAGAATATTCTCAAAAAATCTTATGTAAGAAAGACTTGGGGGGGGGGGAAATTATATGGTTATAGAAGCTATAAGGGAGATATTCTCTGAATTGGATTGGATTTTTATGCTTTAGCTGGTTTTAAATACTTTAGGATTAATTTGTTCTATTGACTTATATATTTTATTACTGTTTATTGTTAATTTTTTTGAAGGATTTTGGTTATGTAAGGAGGAAGTCAGAGCTAGAGAGGGAAAATTGGTATAATAGTTTTGGGGAAAAATTTTTTTAGCATATGTTTGTTTTATTTTTACCTTGTGCTTGTTCCAGGAAGTCGGGGGGGGAGCGGGGAGGGGGTTTGTGAAGGGAGGGGGATTGGGGGGAAAGGGGGGGGAATTTTTTTGTAAAACTTTTTGAATAAAAAAAAATGTCATCAAAAAAGGACAACAAAGAATACTCTTTCTGTGCCAACTCAGAAAGCTCAAACTGTCCAAGAAGCTGCTGATCCAGTTCTACAGAGGAATTATTGAGTCTGTCATCTGCACCTCTATAACTGTCTGGTTTAGTTCTGCAACCCAACAAGACAGACACAGACTTCAGAGGATAATTAGAACTGCAGAAAAAACAATTCCTATCAACCTGCCTTCCATTGAGGACTGTATAATACATGAGTCAAAAAGAGAGCTGTGAAAATATTTACAGACCCCCTCACATCCTGGACATAAACTGTTTCAACTCCTACCTTCAAAATGACACTATAGAGCACTGCACACCAGAAAAACAAGACACAAGAACAATTTCTTCCCGAACATCATCACTCTGTTAAACAAATAATTTCCTCAATACTGTCAAACTATTTACTAAATCTGCACTACTATTAATCTTCTTATCATTCCCATCACCCATCTCCTTCCACTTATGCAGGGGTGAAATGCTCCTGGTTCGGACCAGATCACTTGATCTGTTAGCGATGGCGGCAGGTGGTTCGGAGAACTAGTAGCAAAAATCCCTGCCTCCCCCATGCCCAGCTGAGCCGCATGATCATCAGAGAGTGTTTTTTTTACTTTTAAAAGCATTTTTTCTTTGGCCAAAAAAATGCTTTTAAAAGTAAAAAAAAAGCCTCTGATGATCGTGCGGCTCAGCTGGGATCGTCAGAGGCTTTTAAAAGCATTTTTCTACAACCTCTTCAGCCGAAGAGATTGTAAAAATGCTTTTAAAAGGCTTTGGCGATCCCAGCTGAGTTGCCTGATTGTCAAAGGCATTTTTTTCTTTTAAAGGCAAAACAAAATGCTTTTAAAAGAAAAGAAAAGAAAAGTCTCTGACGATCAAACAACTCAGCTGGGATCGTCAGAGGAGCCTTTTAAAAGCATTTTTTAAAAAAAATTTAAAAATAAAAAAGTTGGCCATTCCCATCCAGTCACAATACCCCCCCCCAGCAAGCCACGCCCACAGAACCGGTACTAATAAATTTTACATCTCACCACTGCACTTATGACTGTATGACTGTAACTTTGTTGTTTGTATCCTTACGATTTATATTCATATTGTTTCCTGATTGCTTATTTGTACCCTATGACTATCATTAAGTGTTGACCTCTTTTCTTTTATGTACACTGAGAGCATATGCACCAAGACAAATTCCTTGTCTGTCCAATTACACTTGGGCAATAAAAAATTCTATTCTATTCCATTCCATTCCATTCCATTCCATTCCATTCCATTCCATTCCATTCCATTCCATTCCATTCCATTCTATTCTATTCTATTCTATGCGATCATTGGAATTTGGCAATTCATACGAACAGTATGAACTTTGGCTTGCGAACCATATAAGATACCCACTTTAGGCTTGGGAACCTAGGATAAGCTGCCCAATGATCAGCTTGGGAACTGGAGAGATACTCACACAAGGCTTTGGAACCTCGAGGAAGAAATAAAACTACAGGCTTGGGATCCTGAACCAAGAAACCCACACATGGCTGGTATTGCATGGCTATTAGGCATGCTCCCTATGGTGATGGGGTTGCTGGTTCAAGTGCCTGAACTGGTAGTGACAATGTCACCATGGACCAATGCAATATAATAGTAGTAATGATGTATATATATAACAAACAAGACAAAACAATAATAGAATGCATGTGACGTTGCCATACAACGTCCTCAACTTTGTCTCTATTTTTAGAGCTTTATACGTCAGAGATGAAAAACCAATCCTACTTTTTAGGGGGTCTGAAACATGCTCTTTTTAATGAGAATGATTTAACAGAGTTTCCAGAGTTTCTTTTTTTGTAACAGCGGGCTGAAAATACCCTATTTTTGGCATTTTTACAAAAACCATCAACTTTACACTCAATTTGTGAACTACTGGAAAGCAGTAAGAGAATGAAATTTTATATTTGACAACCTTGTGTTGCTAAGTTATTATGCACAAAGTTTCACGTTTCTCATACCTTTCCTTCCAGAAATGTAGGAAGCCAAACTTTAACCTTTTTTCAAGCCGCAGTCATTTTCGGCCAACTTTGCTTTCAATTATCTAGATGGAGATCACTCATGAGAATGTTTTTGTTATTTTGTTTAATAGAGCACAACAAGTTGTTTAAGATGGCCAAGTTTTGTTTCTCTCAACAAAATATTGCCGGAGATATTATGTCTCAAAGTTGTTGAAATCTCAGAATCATACTGTAGAAGGCTGTGGTATGGGGTCAAACAAATGACTATATCTCCGCAAGTATTTTATTGGCAAATGTAACACTTTACCGATGTTCATTAGGGATGTGTGTGCATGTTCATGCCAAATTTCATTGAAATCCGTGATGGTCAAGTTGGGCACTTTTCTGAAATCAGACCACTTGACATGGAATGACCCCAAAACCAGTTAGATAACACCTCTGATCCAAAGGGGGGAAAATGGACAATGTGTGTAGATTTCAAACACTTGGGGAACCAAAGTTCATGAAGTATGTATCGTGTTTTAGATGTCCCCATTATACAGAAGTGGGGAGTCAATTGGAATAGACATGATAACAGTAAACAAAAACATCAGTGCTAATGTTATGAAATCAAACTTTCTGGACAACTTAAATACTAACCCACATTCAAGTTCTTCATGGTCTATACTTCACATATATTAAATATATAAAAGTTAAATATTGCATTATTCTAATATTTATAAATTAGATCAGTAAGTTAAAATTAGCAAAGATTTGATGAAAACATATGCATATTTCAACCAAATGCACTATATGAAGCTTCCTGGAATAATTAGCAATGAATTATCAATCTAGGATTTAATTTGTGCACAGACAGAAAAAATAATTAAGGCCTGTTGAGCAAGATTTCAAAATAACATAATAATTATTACTTTTCACATGAGATCCAAATAATCCAGGTAGGTAGCAACCTACACTTTTCACCTGCCACGAAAGACCATTTCAGGTTGTGAGAAGTTTTATTTCCAAATATATATTATTCTTTATTTTGTTTCCATCTTCCCTTAATATTGACAGAATCCACAATGGTTTGAGAATCAGTGTCTCCAAATTAATCAAATTAGCAAACTTTCTCAAACCCCAAAATAAGTTACAGAAACCTAATCCACATATGAAAGGATAAAGTCTGCAAATACAAACAGTTAATTAAATTAGATCTCCCAGAGGAACTGCATGTTCACAAAAATAAACAAACCTACACACACCCACACATCTTAAGTGTGACCCTAGAATCAGCACGTAGACACTTCCACACCTCAGACAGGCTCCTCCTTCAAAAATCTGCTGCTTCACCCCATTTCTCTGCAGCTGTCCCTAAAGGCAAACTGTTTTGCTTTTAGGAATACATCAGTTAACTACAAGACAGCTACCTCTCACAATTAATATGAGTATCCAACGAAGAAACTTAGGTTCAGTACTTAAAAGATACAACTCTATTTGATCTAGTATTTAAATCAATGAATTGTGGAGCAAAAATATTACTTCCATATACTATATTTTCTAAATTCATTTTACCACTCAAGAAAAAGCAGTGCAAAAAAGGGAATTATTTTGATAGTTAATATTTCAATTATAGTTATGAAAACAGATTGTAAATAATTCTTGAAGAAGCCATACCTTATCTATTATTTTCGAAATTAAATTCTTTTCTACAGTTCCTGTGAAAAGTGCATTGGATTTCTCACCACTAAGAATATTGCCTGCAGCTTGAACATTAGGTGTCAAAAAAGTAAATTCGTTCTTTTTGGATTCTGAGGAGTGGCCAAGCTGGTAGGAATAAGGCTGAGTCCCATCTTCAAAATTGGGTGGAAATATGAGTCCAGTTGTGGAATGGGGAACAGGACCCAAACACTTTAGGAATCTGGAACTCCCTGAATCCTGGAGTTTGATTGCAATGGTCAGAATCACTGACAAGAAGAATAAAAATGACATTACAGCTAAGGTGACCACTAAATAGAACTGCAAGTCCGACTGATCCTCTGAACTCTTCATCTGGTTTTTCATCTCTGGAAGGGCCTCCTAGAAGTTCTCAGCAAACACCAGGTTCAGAGTGACAGAGGCCGAGAGAGTCGGTTGTCCATTATCCTTCACCAGAAGGACCAGTCTCTGTTTCACAGCATCTCTCTCCAGAAAGGTTCTTGCTGTTCTGATCTCACCTGTATGGGAGCCAACAGTGAAGAGGGCTGTTCTGTGGCTTGAATCAGCTGGTAGGAGAGCCAGGCATTGTGTCCAGAATCAGCATCCACAGCCACCACCTTTGTTACCAGATAATCTGCCTCGGCTGAACGAGGGACCATCTCAAAGAGGGCAGAGTCCTTGGAATCTGTTGAAGGGGACAGGATTTGGGGGCTGTTGTCATTCCGATCCAGGATAAACACCCTGACTGTGATGTTGCTGCAAAGAGGGGGACTCCCTTCATCTTGGGCCTTCACCTGCAGCTGGAATTCCCTAAACTGCTCATAGTCAAAGGATCGCTGGGCATACATGATGCTGGTCTAAGAATGGATGGAGATATAGGAGGAGATGGGAAATTCTTCAATGTTGCTGATGAGGATCGAATATGTAATCTGTGAGTTTTGATCTATATCCAGATCAAAGGCTTGAATCTGGAAGATGGAGGCACCAGAAGGATTGTTCTCTGGCACATAGATACTGTAGGAAGTTTTTTCAAAAGCAGGAGCATTGTCATTGATATCAGAGATCTGCAGCAAGATGGTTTTATTTGCTCTCAGTGAAGGAATTCCCTTGTCAGTGGCTGTGATTGTAATATTATACTGTCCAGAGGTCTGTCTGTCATGAGTTTGTAGTAATTTTTAGATGATGGAAGAATCTTGAATGGCAAATCACTTTGCAAGTAGTAAGTAACCTTTCCATTATCATCAATATCTCTGTCTTTAACATTTATAATAGCAATTAAGTTTCCAGAATCAGAGTTTTCAGGAATTGGATTAAACATAGAAGCTAATTGTATTTCTGGAATATTGTCATTGTCATCTGAAATTTTTATTTCAGCATTGCAATGTGTCACCAATCCACCTCCATCCTTTGCTGCAAATTATATTATATCTCTTCTGTTTCTTCAAACTCCAGCAACTCTGTCACATAAATTGTCCCTTTAATTGAATCCAATCTGAATTTTTGTTCAGCAGTTGGTGGTAAGTTGCTGAAATTATATGTGATTTGGGCATTTGTCCCTTCATCTTTTTCAGAGGCTTCCACCCGAAGCACAAGGGATCCAACTGGAACACTTTCTTTCAAATTAACTGTATATGTATCTTGAGTGAAAATGGGTGGGTTGTCATTGATATCAGTGACATTAATCCATATATGGGCAGTTCCAGTTTGTTCACTCCCATCCAGGGCTGTAAGGATCAAGTGAAGGCTCTGTTCACTTTCCTGATCGAGGGGTTTCTACAGCACCAGTTCTGCATATTTAAGCATAATACTGGTCTTATGTCACCCAGTCCCATTTCCAACTAGACTGCTATAATAACATCATTCGTCTGTCTGGGATGAGCTTACCTTCCAATCTGCTTACTCATGAGATACTCTCCAGCGGAACTCCTTGCTCTGCGAGATTCCCCCTTCTCGCAGAAGTGGCCCTCCACACTATCAAGGGCCTACCTCAATGACGGATTTTGGAATCCCGAGAGATGGCATGTGGCCAAGAAGAACCTTCGGGGTTTTTTAAAGAAAGGGCTTTTAAGGGGAGGGAGGGTAAGGATGGGTGTTGGGGGAAACCCATCGGGGAGGGGGCCAGCTCTTGCGAAGGCTCGTGGCAAAGCTGCAGCAGGTTCGGAGGTGAAGGGGGAGGCTCGATTTAATGTCTATGTGGGTTGTTCCATTGGCACGGTAAGTGGAAGGGGCAGATATGGCGGAAGCAGGGGGCTGCATCATGTTCGGGGTGCGCGCGCTCGCTGTTTAAGAGCGATCACGCACTCCGGTCCCTCAGACTTCTCTCATTCCCCGAGTGGCTGGAATCCTCAGAGCTTGGACCTTCGGCTGATGTTATGCAATGCAAGGTCTGTGGTGAATAAAGCCCCCCTGATTTTTGACCTTATACAGGGGGGGCCGTGGACCTAATGGGCATTTCGGAGACCTGGTTGGGCACTGAAAGGGGGTGCCCCTTGTGGAAATGTGCCCACCGGGTTTCCGAGCATTTCATCAGCCGAGGGCCCAAGGTAGGGGTGGGGGGGGGGTGGCGGTTATTATTAAGGAGAGTCTAGAGCCGAAGGAGGCCATTGTACCACAGATAGCCGGTTGTGAATCCCTTTATGTGAAGTGGGGTCAGAGGATGCAGGTGGGCTTGCTGATTACGTACCTGGCTCCTTGCTGCGTGACAGCAGCCCTGCCCGAGCTGTTAGATGGATAGCCAGGATGGCGGCTGATACCCCCAGACTTATGGTCATGGGGGATTTCAACCTGCTGTCGGCCGGTGAAGCATCAGCGGCAGCTCGGGAGTTCATGGCCTCCATGACAGCCATAGACCTGACCCAGTTAGTCAATGACCCCACTCACATTGGGGGAAACACACTGGATCTGATTTTTCTCTCTGGACAGTGGCTGAATGATCTGGAATTAGGAGATTTAATTATTGAAACCCTGTCATGGTCAGATCATTCGCTTCTTCGTCTGGACTTTTGGACCACCATCCAACACCGCAGGGAGATGGGGCCAATGCGTTGGTTCCGTCCCAGGTGCCTGATGGACCTGGAGAGGTTCCTGACGGAGCTTGGGCCATTCGAGGATCTAGCCCACGGTTCGGCTGAAGAACTAGTCGCGGCCTGGGAAAGGGCCATGGCTGGGGCTTTGGACTGTGTCGTGCCTTTGCGGCCTCTGACCCGGCTTCGATCTCAACCGGCTCCTTGGTTTTCCAAGGAGCTGAGGGAGATGAAGCACCGGAAAAGATGCCTAGAGAGTGAATGGAGGGCCAGCCGTTCGGAAGCCGACCGGACACTAGTTAGGTCATATATTCAGACCTACCTAGTGGCAATAAGGGTGGCTAAGCGTGATTACGTTTCCACCCTTATTGCATCGGCAGATAACCACCCAGCCGTCCTGTTCAGGGTGACCCGCTCCCTCCTGCATCAGGAGGCGCGGGATGATTCCCTGCAAGGGTGTGCTGAGGATTTTGGAAAATATCTGCACGATAAAATCGCTCAGATTCGGGACAGATTGGACCAAAATTGGGTAGATTCAGGCGAGATGGCGGAGGTAAGTCTGGGTGATAACATCTGGGATGAGTTTGATACTGTGACTCCCGAGGACATCGACAGGATGCTGGGAAGGCTGAATGCGACCACATGTTTATTGGACCCATGTCCCTCCTGGTTGGTGCTGGCCACACAGGAGGTTACACGAGGCTGGCTCCAGGGAATTGTCAATGCCTCTTTGATGGAGGGTGTTGTTCCTACCACCCTGAAAGAGGCAGTGGTGAGGCCCCTCCTCAAGAAGCCCTCCTTGGACCCAGCTGTTTTGGCGAACTACCGTCCAGTCTCCAACCTTCGCTTTGTGGTGAAGGTTGTTGAGAGTGTGGTGGCACGACAGCTACCCCAGTACCTGGATGAAACTGTCTATCTAGACCCATTCCAGTCCGGTTTCAGGCCTGGGTACAGCACGGAGACGGCTTTGGTCGCGTTGGTAGATGATCTCTGGAGGCTCGGGACAGGGGTTATTCCTCTGCCCTGGTCCTTTTGGATCTCTCAGCGGCTTTTGATACCATCGACCATGGTATCCTGCTGCGACGGTTGGGGAGTTTAGGAGTGGGGGGCACCGTTTTTTGGTGGTTCTCCTCCTATCTCTCTGGCCGATTGCAGATAGTGTTGGCAGGGGGGCAGAGATCAACCGCAAGGCACCTCATGTGTGGAGTGCCACAGGGGTCGGTTCTCTCGCCTCTCCTGTTCAACATCTATATGAAGCCGCTGGGCGAGATCATCCGTGGTTTTGGGGTGAGGTACCAGCTGTACGCTGATGATACTCAGCTGTACATTTCCACCCCTAACCATGCCAACGAAGCTGTCAAAGTGTTGTCCCGGTGTCTGGAGGCCGTGCGGATCTGGATGGGGAAGAACAGGCTTAAACTCAACCCCTCCAAGACTGAGTGGCTGTGGATGCCGGCATCCCGGTACAGTCAGCTGCAGCCATTGGTGACTGTTGGGGGCGGCCCCAATGGAGAGGGTCCACAACTTAGGCGTTCTCCTGGATGGACAGTTGTCCTTTGAAGAACATCTGACGACCGTCTCCAGGAGAGCTTTTTATCAGGTACGCTTGATCCGCCAGTTGCGCCCCTTTCTAGACCTGGATTCCTTATGCACGACCACTCATGCCCTCGTCACTTCCCACCTGGACTACTGCAATGCTCTCTACATGGGGCTCCCCTTGAAGAGCACCCAGAGGCTCCATCTGGTCCAGAATGCAGTTGTGCAGGTGATAGAGGGAGCTACCCATGGCTCCCATATAACACCTCTCCTGCGCAAGCTGCACTGGTTGCCTGTGGTCTTCCGGGTGCAATTCAAGGTGTTGGTTACCACCTTTAAAGTGCTCCATGGCTCAGAACCGGGTTATTTACGGGACCGCCTGCTGCCACTGTTTGCCTCCCATCGACCTGTGCGTTCCCATAGGGAGGGCCTCCTCAGGGTGCTGTCAGCCAAACAATGTCAGCTGGCGACCCCCAGGGGGAGAGCCTTCTCTGTGGGGGCACCTACCCTCTGGAATGAGCTTCCCCAGGACTTCAGCAGCTTCCTGACCTCCGGACCTTTTGCTGCGAGCTGAAGATGTACTTATTCTTCTGCGCAGGGCTGGCATAAAACTATTAGTAATTTTAATTAGGTTTTTTATGGTTTTAGTGTGTATGGGCCAAACTGAATAGGTTTTTTAATGGGTTTTTAACTGTATATTGTATGTTTTATTGTGTTTTTACCTGGCTGAAAACCGCCGTGAGTCCTTCGGGAGTAGGGCGGTATAGAAATTAAATTATTCTTATTCTTCTTATTATTCTAATAGTATAGATTCTCCTGCTTGAGCAGGGGGCTGGACTAGAAGACCTCCAAGGTCCCTTCCAGATTCTATTTTATTCTATGTGAGTTAGATCAATATTCACAGAAGAAGAAAGCAAATGGCAATATTAAAATAAATTATTATATTATACATTGATGGAAGTCTTAGCCATCTCCTGCATCTGGTTGTCTGTTGTAAGAAATAAATGCTGGACTATGATCATGAATCTGATACAGCAGATCATAGTGGAAACTGTCTATAAGCAACCTAATAATGCAGCAATTTTTTTAGATATCAGAATAGATTTATCCAAATAACTCGTTTTTGACAAATCTCATGTCCAGAGATGATTGTGGGAATGCTGTGGACACAATCATTTCAACAACATATTAGACAAAACATCCCATGATATTCTCATCAACAAGCTAACTGGAATAATTATTAAGTACATCTACAGATGAGAATTGGTTTGATGAATGTAATGATTAAGGTACTAGGTTAGAAACCAGGAGACTGTGAATTCTAATCCTGCCTTCGGCAAAATGCCCAGCTGGGTAACCTGGCCAGTCATTCTGTCTCAGCTCTAAAAAGAAGGCAGTGGCAAACCACTTCTAATATTTTACAAAGAAAACTACATATGCAAGTCCAGGTAGTTACTAAGAGTCAAGACAACTTGAAGGCACAAGTAATACAAAATTTGCAGTTTAAAAAGCATACTCAAAGAGCACTTATAAAAATAGAGAAACTCTCATAAATAATTTGGATAACTAAATGAGAAAAATGCTTCTCTAAAATGGGAGAAATAATTGATACCATATAAACACAATCTTGAATAGTTAGAACAAAGTTGGATGTAGCAGACATGTTCAATATCTTTATAAGGAAAATATTCTTTAGTACCAAAGGGACTTTTCTTCTTAATTCAAATGTTTCTTTCTAGAAATACAATTCTTTTTCTAGAATCAAATCTCATTATAGCACTTGAAGAAAAAAACACCTTATTCCATCTATCAATATAAAGTATGAAGTTGGAACAGTGCTAAAATTTATTGTCATATATTAGAGATAATATACAGTATTAGGGATTTTATCTATGTATGCATCCCAAGCTGCAAAAACAAAACCACAAGATAGAAATGAAGTAAAAGTCACTACAACCACCAAGAAGATTAGACAGAGACTTTAAAAAGCTAAGTTATTCCTGAATTATAAAGGGACTTCGAGAGTCGGTTGGCCATTGTACAATGACAGAAACAGAGCCAGGCAGGTAACTATTATACTTTGTGAAACTCTCCAATGTCTTTATTCAATAAAAAAGATAATTGCCCCAACCATTGGCAATTGTGTGGCATCCCAGTGAAGAGCCTCGACTCTGTGTCTTGGATAAACTGGCCAGAATTTATATTTATTTTTCAGAACAATTTTCTGGCCAGAATCCTTGTTTACTTTCATCATCTTATTGATCTGGTAATCTGATTTAGAGGAGTGAGGGGCAGCTACATTGCAATTAAGCCAATAGTGGGGTGAGATCAGGGGTGAAATCCAGCAGGTCTTGGCAGGTTATGGAGAACTGGTAGCAGAAATTTTGAGTAGTTCAGAGAACTGGCAAATACCACCTCTGGCTGGCCCCAGAGTGGGGTGGGAATGGAGATTTTGCAATATCCTTCCCCTGGAGTGGGGTGGGAATAGAGATTTTGCAGTATCCTTCCCTTGCCATGCCCACCAAGCCACACCACACCCAACAAGCCACGCCCACAGACACGATAGTAAAAATATTTGGATTTCACCACTGGGTGAGATACATACAATATTTCTAGAGCAATATTGCTCTTTTTTCCCTCCTACCAACATTCCTACTATATTGGAATATCCTCAAGAAATACATTTCCCTGCAAGCAAGAATTGTAGGACCCAGTGGTGGGATTAAAATTTTCTATGGGCATGGCTTGGTGGATGTGACTTGGTGGGTGTGACAGGGGAAGGATACTGCCAATTCTCCATTCCCACCCCACTCCAGGGGAAGGATACTGTAAAATCTCCATTTCCTCCTGATCAGCTGGGACTTGGGAGGCAGACAATAGATGGGGGCGGGGCCAGTAAACCAGTATTTACTGGTTTTTTGAACTACTCAAAATTTCCATTACCAGTTCTCCAGAACTGGTCAGAACCTGCTAAATACATTATCTGGTAGGACCACAAAATAGATGAAGTAATAGAAAATGAAGAAGCTAAAGTGTGCCAGGACTTTAGAATTCAACCAGAGAAGTATTTGCCATGTTACATCCCAGAATTACAACTGTCAATAAGAAAGACAAAAAAGTCTGAATAGTGGACATTGCAGCAGAATAAAGGAGAAAGAACTGGAGAAAAATGACAAAATATAAGGATCTGCAAATAGAAGTAGAAAGAAAAGGTAATAGAAAGCAAAGATAGTATCAGTAGTAATAGGTGTCTTGAGTACAATCCCAAAATATCAGGAGCAGCCCTTGAATGCCATTGGCATTGACAAAATCACCTTCAGTCAATTGCAAAAGGTATGTTTACTTGGAATATTTTACATCCTAGGATTATCTTTAACACGATCTATCAACATCTGCCTCTCCCAAATCCTTGGTAAGGATTTGATAGTAGATAAAAATGCCAAATCATTTGGAATTTTTGCCCTTTGCCAATTTACTTTGACTTTTGATAGGGCAGAAGATTATTGAATCAGGTATCAGATTTTGGTACAGAGAAGAGCAACTAACAAGATAAGAGTCTGTAAGATAAATGTACAAGGAATGGATAAGGGAAGGTATGACTAGCCTAATAAGGAGAAGAATTAGAAGCCATGGTGGTGCAGTGGTTTGAATGCGGTATTGTAAGCTAATTCAGTTCAGAGGAATTTGATCTTCACTGGCTCAAGGTTGAGTCAACCTTCCTTCCTTCCTAGGTTAATAAAATAAGGACCTAGATTGTTGGGGACAATATGCTGACTCTGTAAAATGCTTAGAAAGTACTGTAAAACACTATGAAGCAGTATATAACTCTGAGTGCTATTGCTAATTAGGAATGACATGATAACTGTCTTCCAGAACATGATGGGCTGCCCAGAGAAGTGGGGGGTCAGCTTATTCTTCAAAGCTCCCAAGGTTAAGACAAGAAGCAATGGATAGAAGTTCATTAGAGAGATGCAACCTGGAACTACATAGAAACTTCCTGACAGTGAGAACAAGTAACAATGGAATAGCTTGCCTCCTGGAGTTGTGAGTGCTCCATTGCTGGGACTTCTCAAGAAAAAATTGGACAACCATTTGTGCAGGATAAGATAAGATTTCACGGCATAGGCAGTTGGTTGAACTAGAAGACCTCCAAGCCCTGATTCTATGATTCTAACTTGCCCCTCATATACTTGAAGAGCTCTACAATTCTATCTTTTTATTTATTTATTTATTTTTATTTTTTATTTATTTTGTCACAACAGTATATACAATCATCAACATAAACAATAATTCATCATGAGAGAAAAAGTATATATAAGTAAAAGTATAAGTAAAAGTATGCATATAATACTATAATGAAGAGAACAATAGGACAGGAACGGTAGGCACTTTTGTGCTCTTATGTACGCCCCTTATATCTCTCACCACCAAGGCTTAATATATATCATTCCATCAAGCTCTCCTCTATTATGTGGTTTTCTGTAAGGATTGCCTCTCCTTCCAACTTAAGAAAGTAAAAACTCTTGAAACTTAGTATTTCAAAAGGAACCTTTTATTAAGCAGAAGCGACAGCAATAGATCCAATGCAACGTCTGAATACCCTTAGGTAAAACAAGTAGGATTAAAGCATTAGAAACCCCTCCCTTAAGCCAGAATGCAGATTTTAGCCAATACAAAAGTGTGAAGATGTTTTCCTTACCAGCTGCCCTGAGAACCAGATAAGCATGTATTCTCATCATTACACTCCATTATCCTTTAAAGTGAAACAGCCCACATGGCTGTCATAAACATTCCTCAACGTTAAGGAGATCTCAGGGTGCTTTGGTGCCAGGATATAGGTTGCAAAATATCTTTTGACACAGGCAATGCTAGTAAATCGAATCTAAGGCCCGCCCTTCTCCCAATTGAATGGCAGTATCACTTTTAGGGATCTGACATGCTGCCTTCCTTAGAAAATGAAAGGGTCCCCCTTTGAAAAAATATAAACAAAAAATTCATGGTAGTATATTAACAAGGTTTGTTAGAGTATTGGGAGTGAAATTTTCTCAGTAAGGTTGGAGCCCTAACATGGTATTTAGTGACCCATTCGTTTTGGGCTGAGGGTAAATGTTTCCAAGCAACTAAGTATTGGATTTTCCCTCTGTGGATCCTAGACAGAGGTGAAATCCAGAAGGTTCTGACAGGTTCTGGAGAATTGGTAGCAGAAATTTTGAGAAGTTTGGAGAACTGGTAGCAGAAATTTTGAGTAGTTTGGAGAACTGGCAAATACCACCTCTGGCTGACTCCAGAGTGGGGTGGGAATGGAAATTTTGCAATATCCTTCCCCCAGGAGTGGGGAGGGAATGGGGATTTTGCAAGTATCTTTCTCCTGGAGTGGAGTGGGAATGGAGATTTTGCAGTATCCTTCTCCTGCCATGCCCACTAAGCCACACCAAACCCACCAAGCCATGCCCACGGAACCGAGTGTAAAAAAAATTGGATTTCACCACTGATCCTAGAGTCAAGGATTTCCTTGACTTCAAAGTGTTGTTCACCTTCAATCATGATGGAACAGGAGGTGTAGATGCAGATGGTCTGAGGGATGAGATTACCTCTTGTTTGAGTAAACTAATGTGGAATACTGGGTGGACTTGCCTGACTGTCTTTGGAAGGAGTAATTCAACTGCTTCTGGATTGATGACCCTAGTAATAGGGAAAGGTCCAATGAAATTTGGCCCTAGTTTCTTTGATGGCTGTAATGATTTCAGCCATTTTGTAGATGAGTATAATCTATCTCCAACATGGAAAAGTTTGGGTTCCATTCTTTTCTTGTCAGCTTGAATTTTAAAAGCCTCTCTAGCTTCCTTTAAGGCTAATCTAACTACTGGTCATGTGTTTTGCAAATTACCCATCCACTCCTTAAGTGGGTTCTTCTGTGGGTAGTTCAGGCATGGGGCTGAAATCCTGGCCTGTTGCTACTCTAAAAGGGGTAAAACCAGTGCTTGAATGTACAGAGTTATTAAATGCAACTTCAGCAAAAGGTAAAAGTCCAATTATCCTGTTGAGAATTAATAAAACATCTTAAATATTGTTCTAGCATTGAGTTCAGTCTCTCAGAATTTCCATTAGTACATGCATGATGTGAAGACCTCAACCCCTGGGCAGTACCAAGTAAGTCCAAAAATGCCCTCCAAAATTTGGAAGTGAATTGAACCCCTCTGTCAGAGATGATCCTTTGTGGAGCTCCATGAAGCTGATAAATGTGTATTAGGAATAATTTGGCTAAACATTTAGCAGTTGGGATCTTTTGGCAAGATATAAAATGTGCCTGTTTTGAAAACAGGTCTGTCATGACCCAAATAACAGTATTTCCTGCACTGTCTGGCAATTCTACAATAAAATCCATAGCAATCTCTCTCCATGACACTGAAGGCTCGGCTACTTTCTGCAAGAGACCTGGGGTTTTCCCCTGAAGTCTTTTTGCTGCTGCACAAATGGGCAGCTAGCCACATAGCTTTCTATGTCCTTTTTTTAGTGATGGCCACCAAAATTGTCTTTTAATTAGATGTAAAGTTTTCACAAAACCAAAATGTACAGCTAATTTGGAGACATGGCACCTTGCCATTAAGCATAGTCTTTGGCTGGCTGGAACATACAACTTCACTCCCACCCAAGCCAAGCCCTCTGTCATCAGACAGCTGGATTTGTGGTTCAAAAACCAATCATCAGTGGCCAATGCTTGTTTAAAAGTTTGTGTGGTGTCATTGCCCGTCAATGTTTCTTATTTTGCCTGGGATCTGGTGATTACTTTAGTGGCTAGTTGATTGTTTTGTGCTATTGGTTTGATTATGTCTGACTTTGTACTATTGTATTGCGGTTTTCTGTATAGTGCATCTGCCAGAAAGTTCCCCCCCCCGGGGAGGTATTTTAGAGTAAAATCAAACCGTTTAAAGTACTGAGCCCATTGTACTTGTTTTGGGGAGAGTTTCCTTGTGGTCTTTAGGGCTTCTAAATTTTTATGATCAGTCCAGGGTCTTACTCTCCTCTGGGAAATGCCTCCAGGTTAAAAGTGCCCAACAAACTGCATAAGCCTCTTTCTCCCAAATGGCCAACCTTTGCTCAGTCTCATTCAACTTTTTGGATGTGTAAGTGCATGGTTGTAGCTGGTCTTGCTCATTTTTCTGAAGCAGGACCACTCCTATTGCCACATCATTGGCATCTGCTTGTATGACAAATGATTTCTCCGTGTCCGGGTGTTTTAGAATTGGTTTTGCTGAGAACAGCTGTTTAAGTTTTTCAAATGCTGCTTGGCATTCCATTGTCCAGTTCAAAGGCTGCTTTGGTTTAGGGTTACCCTCCCCCTTCGTTTTTAAGAGCTTGTTAATGGGGAGGGCAATCTGAGCAAAAGGGGGGATAAACTGGTGGTAAAAGTTGGCGAAACCCAGGAAGCTTTATAACTGTTTACGCATGCATGGCGGTTCCCCATCAAGTACAGCCTGCACTTTTTGAGGGTCCATTTCTAAGCTCTGGTGTGAAATGCAGTATCCCAAATAATCAATTTTCTCTTGGTGGAATTCACATTTAGAAAGTTTAGCATAAAGTTTGGCAGAGCGGAGTTTGTTTAAAATAGCCCTGACTCTGCTTTGGTCTCAATATATATTAAAAAGTCGTTCAAGTAGACCAGGACCCCCTTATACAAATGCTGATGTAGCACTTCATTCATGTGGTGTTCCCATTTGATTACCACAGCTGTGTTACACTTGGACTAGCCCTCCTTCCATCTGCTTGTTTCTTGGGCCTTTTCATATATTCTGCTGCAAGAACTGTAGTGGAAGGCAGTTGCAACTGCAGTGCTTTCATATATCCAACATTTTCTCTCTTTTCCAAACTATCATGACTCAGTGGTTCTTCCTTCTATCCATTCTAAGTTTTTCTATTCTATATTTATCAATCTATTCAAGCAAATTATTTTTATGGCAAATACATGTTTAACAAGAATACTTTTTAAAACTCTGATGATAAGGAAACTCAACAAAATCTAGTGAGACAGTCTGATCAGTATCAAATATGAAATATGAAAACCATTGTTTAGGATAGCTATAGCAATCATCTATAATTCTGGACAAATCTACCAATTTTCAGCAGGAATTGTCACATGGGCCTCCAAGGTCTAAGTGCCACATGCATCCCAATATTTCAACTTGTCCATGCTGTACCAATTTTAATATTTAATGTTAAATATTGATTTGAAATTATTATAACAATATGTAACATAAGTGTTATTGTAATTCTTTAAATAATGTTCCACAAAAGTATATCTCTCCAATTATACATAAAGAAGTTTAATATGACAATGATAGCTAGAAAATTATGTCCAAGATTTATTCTAGAAAGCAGTCACATTTTTAAATGTAATGAAGCAGCCAAACTTTTTTAGCCAAATAATAGGAGAAAAAAAAATCTGTTATTACCCCCACCTCCCTAAAATATAGCACATGGATTTAACTCAGTTAACTGCTTTATGAAGGTTTAAGTAAAACATTGCCAATCTTTTCAAAATCCTGCTCCTCATCTACAAGAAGAGTTAGGAGTTCTAGTCCTCCCTTAGGAATGGAACCCCTCCAGCTTAGACTGAGAAGTAAAAAAACATGTATCTATCAAACAGTGCTGCACTATGGTAGTAGATTATGGTCTGTAACCTTCATTGATTCAGACTGATAATAAAAGGATTTGACCATCAATTGTGTTGTAAATGTTGTACCTTGATGAATGTATCTTTTCTTTTATGTACACTGAGAGCGTATGCACCAAGACAAATTCCTTGTGTGTCCAATCACACTTGGCCAATAAAAATTCTATTCTATTCTATTCTATTCTATTCTATTCTATTCTATTCTATTCTATTCTATTCTATTCTATTCTATTCTATTCTATTTGCTTCATGTCATGAAATTAGTGGCAAACTAGTCTTATCATTATCATTTAAAATTGATTCCCATGTAATTTTGACTCTAAGCCTCATAATATACATCAGTCCAGTTGAATAGAGAGATACTCTGGTTTGGAACAGTACATACCCATAATATATACACCAGGGAAAATGTAAGTATTTCATAATGTGAGGTAACTGATTACAACAGCAAATTTTGGAACAAAAAGTTGTAATCCAATTCATTTTATTTAATCTAATTAATTGTTTCACATTCCACGTATGTATTTTGTCTTTGTTCAGTGCCTCTCTTCCTCATGCAGAAAGACTTTAATGCTAATTAGTACAGGAAAAGAAAGGATTTATGAAAACCAAATGAGAACAAGGAAATCCATTTATTTGTGAGATAAATTAAACATTTTTTAAAGATTAAAAAACAGATATGCTAGCTGCTTAATCTGGCTACTATAATATTTGTCATAATGAAGAACTACTGTGTAGAACAGCCATCTCCAAACTTTTGGCAACAGGGGCTGGTTTTGTGGAAGACAATTTTTCCATGGGGTATACGTGTGATGGTTTCGGTTTCACTCACTTGCCTGCTGCCCACCTCCAGCTGTGTGGTCTGGTTCCTAACAGACCCTGAACTAGAACTGGTCTGTGGCCTGCAGGTTGAGGACCCTTTGTGTAGAATGTATATATAACTTTTACCTCATAATGTTCATATTTAAAATTAATTTTATTTTAATTTCCCATGGAAGGTTTTCTTATAGACAAGATTTAGACCTACGTTTCCAGTTAAACTTTCTGTCACCCACTGGAAAGCTCACCAGCAGGAAATTAGAGTGTTAAGTGTTAGCAGAAAGATTAATAATATACTAATAGGGACAAATGGTTGAGGAGTAGAAGTTATAGGAACTTTGTAGGAGAGTGACCATGTTATATTTGAATCCACCATAATGCAACCACAGTAATTGGACCAAGTCATATTAATGTTGTAGAATTTAAGAAAACTGACTTAAATTCTAACATACTAACAGACAAATTAGGAAGGATTCTATGAATGGAAATTCTAAAAGTAAAAATATCTCAAGGTGTTTGGGAAATGTGGAAAAATGAGATATTGAAGGCCCAAACAAAAACAATATCACAGAGAAAGAAAAACAAAAGACACTAGACGAGACTAGCATGGTTACACACAGAATTCTCTGACAAATTGAGAGACGTAAAGGACAAAAATAAAAATTGGAAAGAGGGACACATAACTAAAACAGAATACCAGCAAATAGCCCAAATCTGCAAGGAGGGAGTCAGGAAAGCTAAGGCCCAGAATAAGATAAAACTGGCAACTAATGCAAAAAATAATTTAAGAAGTTCCTTTCAATATGTAAAAAAACAAGAAGAAAGTGAAGGATATTATTGGTCTACTAATAGAAGTAGATAGCAGGAAGATAACGGAGAGTAGAAAGAAAGCAGGAAGAAAGCAGAAAAGAGCTGCTTAATTCCTTCTTTACATCAGTTTTTACACACATGGAAGAATAAAACCCCAAACTATAAAAACAGCCACAAGGGAGATAGAACAGGTATACAAGTCAAAATAGACAAGGAATTAATAAGAGAATACACATCTATCTCGTCTACAAATTGAGGGGTCCTCTGAGCTTGCTTGTTTTCTGGCAGACGTTTCATTACCCTAACTAGGTAATATCATCAATGCTAACAGAGCACCAAGGACCCTTCATTTCAACCCTGGGCTACAAATATTCTCCTTTATTACAACAACATACCTGGACCAGATTATTTCAGTGCCAGGGATCTACAGGACCTAATCTCAGAGTGATTGAATGTAACATTTCAAAGCTCATGTAGACAGGGAAATTACAAGAGGTCTAGAAAAGAGCTGATGTGATTCCAATCTACAAGAAGGGGTGGTGGTGGAATTGGATCTAGGACACTTTAGGCCAATCAGCTTGACATCAATATCTGGGGAGATCATGGAAAACATAATCAAGTGCAGGATTTGTAAGCATGTAGAAACAAACAAGATGACTACTAGAAGCCAGCATGGGTTAATAACAAGTCATGCCAAACAAACCTTATTGCCTTCTTTGATAAAGTGACTAAATTAGGACTTCCAGTGGCACCGTAGGTGTTGAAGACGGTCTTTTAGACCACCAGCCCCATGATCACGTTAACAGCCATTCAGACAGCATAAATCAGCTGTCTGATGCTTGGAAACCTTTCCCTTGGGAGAAGAGGGAAAGGTGAGCAGTCGGGTGAAGGTAGAGCTCCCCAAAAGCCCCAGGAATAATTCTAGAGGCTTGAAGGATGACAGCTCCCTGGAAAGCCCAATAGATCTCCAGATCCGGGACGTTTCTGCTTTAAAATAAGCAGAACAAAACACCGCAACCACCTCTGCAATCAACATTAAATCTTAATTGGACTTTAAAGCAGACGGAGCAAAGACAGGAGTGCTGGCAATTGCAAGTAATAAACCTTAACATTGCTACATTGTTTCCTTCTCAGACAACTTAAGAAGATCAAAGGAAATGGCACTTGTGATTTAAGAGGGCATGAAAACGAAAGTGAAGAGAGTTCTTGTTAATGTTGTTAGTGCCCTTAGCACTGTTCAAGGCTCCTGGATTTTAAACTTAAGTTAAGAGTTTTAAAAGTGAAAAGGAAAAGGACTATAGAACTGTGTTTATGAAAAGGTTTAAGGAGTATTGGATTTATTGATTTTATTGTTGCAAACCACAAATTTAAAGTAAGGTGGCATCTAAGCAAATAAAGCCTGGTGTTTCCAAGAGTGCTGGAGGTTCACCAGCTCATTCAGCTGACCCAAAAGCATTAAATTTGGATGCTTTACAAGAATCCTTGAAAGAATTTCTAAAGGAATCTCTAAAAGAAGCCTTAGAGCTGCAAACTTCTGTTGTCGAGGAAAAATTTAAGGAAATTGCAGAAGAGATATCTGAAGTTAAAGATGTTGTTGAGGCTCGGAATAAGGAAATAAGAGAAGACATTGTGGTAGCATTTCAAGGTTTGGCAAAAAATATGATCCAGCTGGACGAAAGGGTGGAGGAAATTAATCAATCTACTTTGAAGTTGGAAAATAAAATGGAGGAGGTTCAGATTAAGGTGGAGAGGGCAGACAATGAACTGGTTTTGTTACAATACAGATTGATGGAATTTGCCCTGAGAGTGAGAGGATTGAAAGAAAACAACTGAGAGAACTTAAAAGAGATTTTTGCAGAGGCTTTGCACAGATGATTGGAGAGCAACCAGCAGATTTTGTAATCCAAATTGATAAAATTTATCGTGTTAACTCCTGGGTTGCTAGACAGAGACAGTTGCCAAGAGATTGGACATTGGTCCCCCAGTCCAGGGGGCGGAGGGCATAGACGGATTAGGACCAGTTATAGGAGTGTTCCATTGCCTATCGACTACTTCCACAAAGAGTTTGGGGGCAGGCACCTCTTCTGACTCGACCACCGGAACTGAAAACAAGTCCATGGGTGGATCAGAGGTCTCCGAGGTGGGAATTGGGGCCGGTCGGGCCACTCCCAGCTGGGTAGTGACCTTGGCCTTGTGTAACAAAGACCGAAATAGTTGTGGGTTGAAGAGACCCACAAAGGAGGGTTGGTCTGGGACCAAATCCTCATCCTCAGAGAGGTTCTCATCCTTAAGGTCCCCTTCATCCCCCAGTGAGGCCCGAGATGGAGAATGAGCCTGGAAATCTTCAGCTTGAGGTGTGGAGTAGTCCTGCACCAAATCGTGACTAGTTTGGGATGCTACATATTCTGAAACCCATGAATGGGTTCTTGCCTGCCTGGAAGCAATAATACCTCTCTGAACAGCAGCTGCAATCATTTCTGCCATAACTGCAGGGTCATTAGCCGCTGGGGCAGCTGCCTGGTGACTCACAGGCCCCATCGGAATAGTGGCTCTAGAACAGGGGTGTCCAAACCCGGTCCCCCCAAGAACCGCGGACCCCAACTCCCAGAGTCCCCCAGCCAGCAAAGCTGGCTGAGGGACTCTGGGAGCCGAAGTCCACAATTCCCAAAGGGACCAAGCTTGGACACCCCTGCTCTAGAAGGAACCTCTGCTGACTCAAGTACTGGCGGGGCTGCAGGTAAAACCTCCATTTCAGATACAGAAATAGGACAGAATAAATCAGAAGTGGGCAGAGGTTGGGATGAGTCTACAGATATATCAGGAGATAAAGTTAATGGAGCCCCAGGAGACTGCACAGGAGGCTGAACTGGTAAGGAGGTGGATTGCTGTTCCTGTATAGTATCAGCAGATTCCCTCACTGCCCTAGCAATGGCCCGATCCATAGCCTTCTGGCGTTGTAGGGCCTTCTTTTCAGAAGTCTTAGAAATAGCCTTTTGGGGCTTGGAAATGGAGGATTGAAGTGTCTCTGACCTTGTGGGTGCATGAGAGCTCGAAGCACTAGGCCCTGGGATTGGACTGGTCTGATGTTGCTTCCTTTTACTAGGCCGGACTGGAGGAACGGCGGCCATCTTGAAAGGCCTAACCGATAGTTAGGCCTCAAACCCCACGTGGACAAGGCCTGGATGCGAAGCCTATGAGCCTCTAGAGGCCCAAGCCAAGGCCTATTACAAAAATGACCTAGGACAAATTATAAATTAAATTACCATTTAATAAAAATACAGTGGGGAAATTTTTCCATTCTCTAGGGCCTACTAGGTATTTTGCCACGTGGCTAGTAAAAACCGGAGGTGGCTAAGAAGGTAATCATACTCACAGACTGAAGGCCTCAGTGGGTAGCCGGAGAGCCAGTTGAAGATTGATGCAGAGGCTCTGCTGAGTCACCGAGCGATCGGGAATGAAGCCCGGGAGCGCCCACGAAGATCCGGTGACTGGAAATAGGCCCATCAATGGCCTGATTAAAGACGCCCCAGAGCTCAGGCAGGGGCAGGCTGGCCGGCCTAGACCCTTTTATGGGTAGGCCAGGGCGATTGGGAAGCACCCAGGAGCGCCCAAACTTAACTTTGATTAAAGCCGCCACGCGGCTGAGTTTTAAATTCAGCAGCCGCCGAATTTGCCAGCCACGGGGAGGCGTAATTGAGTCCTATCAGCCTCCCCGTTCTTCCAGCAGCTTCTTATGCTGTCCCCAGCGGTATCGGGCTGAATCGCCCTTTCTCGCTGGGGAGGGGGAGAGCTCACCTACAATGGGAGCCTCAACCCCGATACCAGCAGCTGGGAAGGAATAAATAGGGCTGAATCGCCCTCCTAATTTCTAAAGAAATGCTTACTTTTCGATGAACTCAAAGGGAAGCAGCTCCGAAGTGCGTCTGTTCCCAATCAGATCGAGTCTGAAAGCTGGAAGGCATCAGGAGGAGGAGGTGCTTTTCAACTAGCAGACTCAATCCCATTGGATACAGACCGAGTCACTCCCCATGCCTGGCTGCTGGTCCCGCCCTGCTGGAGAAGTTGTGATTTATTTTACAACCAGGAGGATTAGAAATGAAATTTTACAAGCATCTTACAAGAATAAAATCCAAATAACAGATCAAGAGGTATTAGTGCTGAAAGAAATTCCTCCAAAAATTTTAAGAAATAGGAAGGAGTTTGCTTTTTTGGTGGACGAACATAGAAATCAACAGATGCAGTTTAGATGGGATGTTCCAGCTGGACTAATAGTGAATTATGCAGGAGAAAGATATTGTCTCAACACAGTTTGGAAAGCAAGCGATTTTTATGCTAATGTATTAAAGGCTGGAAGTCCACCATCGTCAGAGGCCAGGAGGAGAAGAGAAGTGGAGAATGCAAGAGAGCAGGAGAAGGAAGGAGAGCAGGCACAAGTTCAAGCTGGGGCTGTAGGTTCATTGCAACTTCCGGATACTCCTCAAGCTCCAGAACCACAGGAAAAAACAAAAGGTGCAAAGGAACAAAGATTGAGCAGCCATTAAGCGCAAAGAACAAGAAGAAAAGATGCAACTATCTTAAGCGATAATTCAAGACATTACTCAAACAGAAGCTGTGGGAGGGGCCAGGCCAAAGAGGAAGATCCAGGAAGATACTCAGCTGATGCTCTAAAAGCTTTGAGGTGCCAAGAATGGCAAATAGATTCTTAACTTGGAATGTTCATGGCTTAAATTCACCACAAAAGAGAAAGAAGATATTTCATTATTTGAAACAATTCAAAAATGACGTAATTTGCTTGCAGGAAAGACATATTAGAATATTAGATCAAAAATATTTGATAAATTCAAGATTAGATAAACACTTTGTTGCATCGGCTCCAGAGAAGAAGAATGGTGTAGTTATATATTTAAAGAAAGAACTAACAGCTAAGTTAATTGAGGCGATTGTTCAAGGAAGATATATTGTAATTGAGCTTCTAATGGAAGGGAAGAAAATACTTTTACTTGGACCTATTGCACCTAACCAATAGCAAGAATTTTTTAAAAACTTTTGCATAATAAAATAATACAGTGGAATTATAAATCATCTATATTAATCATCATCTATATTAATGGGTGATTGGAATGGAGTATTGGATACTCGAAAATATAAAAAAAGCTTATCTCAAAATATTTCAAGCCGTGCGAAATTGCCCAAAGCTTTTTTTGATATGATGGAAGATTTGGAGCTGAGAGATATTTGACGAGAACGGAATGCTGAAGAAAAAGATTTCACTTTTTTTCCTGATGGACATCAATTCTTTTCTAGGATTGATTTTATACTAACTACTAACAATTTTCTTTCTAAGGTGAAGAAGACGAAGATATGTTCAAGAACTTTGACCGATCATAGCCCGGTATGGGTGGAATTTGATTAGGATAAGAGAGCTAGGAGATCTTGGAGGTTAAATGAAAATTTGTTTAGATATGAAGAAAATGTAAAAGAATGTAAAAGACAAATGAAAGAATTTTTTGTTATGAATATGCATAAGGGTACATCTATGGAAATAGTTTGGGATGTAAGTAAGGCATACATGAGGGGAATTTTAATACATATGAAGAACAAACAGAATTAGACAGCAGAAGAAGCGGATGGAACTAGAGGAGGAAATAAAAAAAGAAAGAGCAATTACTTATACTTAGCCCAGGAGATAAGAAAGTAAAAGAAACAATAAATATACTACGAGGGCAGTTTAATATGTTGATGGCAGACCAGGTGGCAACTAACCTACAATATGTTAAGCATAATACATTTTGTAACACTAATAAACCAGGTAGGTGGTTAGCATATGTAATAAGGAAAAAACAGAAATTACGTACTATTGGAAAGATAGAGTATAAAGGTAAAGAGGTATATCAACAGAATATGATTAAAAAAGTTTTTTTAGAATTTTATGCAAAGTTATACGCTAGTGATCTAATCCAAGGTATAGATATAGATAGATACTTACAGGAAGAAAATATTTGTGAACTTACACCAGAACAAAGGGAAGGATTGAATCAAACTATAACTTCTGAGGAAATTATTTTAGCAATTAAACAGTTAAAAACGGGTAAAGCCCCAGGAACAGATGGACTAATAGCTGTCTATTATAAAAATTTACAGTTTGAAATGGTAGAACCGCTTAAAGATTTATTTAACAAAATTCAATCTGGAGGAGATGTGCCTCCTTCATGGAGAACGGCATTTATTTCATTGATACCAAAGGAAGACCAAGATTGCAGTAAACCAGAAAACTATAGGCCAATATCGCTTTTGAACACTGATTACAAGATTTTTGCTAAAATATTAGCAAATAGATTAATGTTAGTCATGAGTCAAATGATTCACAGTGACCAATCAGGATTTATAAGAGGGAGACAAATGAGATATAACGTAAGACAAATTGTAAATCTATTGGAATATTTGGAAAGAAACAACCAAGTCCCGGCAGCGCTCTTTTTCCTGGATGCTGAGAAGGCATTTGATCGATTTAACTGGCAATTTTTACTTAAAATAATAGAAAGGATGCAATTTGGGGAATATTTTACACAAGCAATTAGAGCACTATATCAGAGACAAGCAGCACAAATAATAGTTAATGGTAGTTTAACAGAAGCTTTTAGAATTGAAAAAGGGACAAGGCAGGGATGTCCTTTGTCCCCATTACTGTTTATTTTAACTCTAGAACTTTTACAGAATAAAATATGTGGCTCAGACTAAATAAAGGAAATTAAAATTAGATATCAAGATTATAGATTAAGAACATTTGCAGATGACTTTATCTCAACCAACACAATCAGTTATATACCTGATGGATATAATTAGTCAATATGGGACTAATTCTGGATTTAAAGTAAATCAACAAAAGACAAAGATAATAACTAATAATAACTAAAAATATGACTATACATCAAAAAGAAGAATTAGAAAGAGTAACGGGATTTGAAATAGTAAAAAAGGTTAAATATTTAGGAATATATATTTCAGCTTCAAATGTGAAACTATATAAAAATAATTATGAAGTGTTATGGCAAAAAGTGCAGAAGGAAATGGAGGACTGGAAAAAACTACAATTATCTTTATTGGGAAGAATAGCAGTAATAAAAATGAATGTTTTGCCTAGGTTTTTATTTCTGTTCCAAATGATACCAATACTTAAAAAAGATGCAAATTTGCATGAATGGCAGAAAGGTATTAACAACTTTATCTGGATGGGTAAAAGACCGAGAATAAAGTTAAAAATAATACAGGATACACGTGAAAGGGGGGGGGTCTTAAAATGCCTAGTCTAAGATTATATTATGAAGCAGCTGCCCTGTCACTAATCAGTGATTGATTTAACCTAACAGAAGAAAGAACACTAAACATAGAAGGTTATGATTTGTTATATGGATGGCATGCTTATTTATTATATGATAAGAAAGTGGATAAGGTTTTTAAAAGCCATATACTTAGAAGTGCTTTGTTGCGGGTTTGGAAAAAGGATCAATATAAGTTACATTATAAAATACCTATATGGGCAATCCCCAGACATGCGATAGAGAGCATAAATATAGAACAAAAACAAGAGGTGATTACCTACAAAGAGATCTTTTTATGGAAAAGGGTAAATTACAATTGAAACCTTTAAATATAATGAAAGAAGAAAGGATAATTAATACTTGGTTTCAGTAAGGGCAGCTGCAAGCTAGATGGAGAGAAGACCAGAAAATTGGTATCATGCAAAATGAGGAAAATTTGGTAAAACAAATTAGAGATCAAAGTCAATCACATCTTAAAAGATTATATAATATGTTGATAGAAATAGACTCAGAAACGGAATTAGTTAAGGATTGTATGGTAAAATGGGCACAAAATATTCAGCAATCTATAATGATGGAAATGTGGGAAAAAAATTGGGTTAGGAATGTTAAATTTACACAAGCACAAAATTTAAGAGAAAATTTTTACAAAATGTTTTATAGATGGCATCTAGATCCTAAAAAACTGGCCTGTATGTATCCAAATTTGCAAGCTAAATGTTGGAGATGTGATTGTGATGATGCTACTTATTATCATATATGGTGGACTTGTAAAAAAATCAAAGCATTTTGGATAAAAATTTGGTGGGTTATGCAAAATATTTTGAAAAAGAAGATAAAGTTTACTCCACAGTTGTTTTTATTGGGTATAATTACGGACTGTACAGCAATAGAGACTAAATTGATTTTAAATTTAATATCAGCAGCTAGACTATTGGTAGCGCAATATTGGAAGAAGGAATATCTTCCTACCATGGAAGAGTGGATATTAAAAGTAGGGAATTTAGCGGAGATGGCAAAAATCTCAGCGTATCTGAAAGACTATTCACAAGAAAGATATATACTGGAATGGAGAAGATGGATTGATTATATTCAAAACAAATATCAGACCAAGAAGTACCAAATAGCTTATGAATGAATAGAAAGTAAAAATTGTATTTTTATATTTTTCTTTATGTAAAAGGGGAGTTAAGGCTCTAGGGAGGGATGGGAGTTTATGGATAGTTAGTGTATTCTAGCTTATGATTGTTAGATGTTATACCCTGTATTTTGCTCTGGGAAGTCTGGGGGGGGAGTGGGGGGAGTGGGGGAGAGAGGGAGAGGGGAAGCATTTGTGGAAATTTTCTGTAAAACTTTTTAATAAAAAAAAAAGTGACTAAATTAGTGGACTAGTGAAATGCTAAAGATAGAATCAAGGTTCAAAAGGATCTTGACAGACTATAGCATTAGGCCTCATCTAACAAGATGCAGTTCAGAAAAGTTGAGAAAAGTAAAGTTCTGCACTCAGGCAGGAAAAAAAATGCATAGGCACAGAACAGGTGGTATGTGGCTCAACAGTAAAAACTCTGAAAGGGATTTAGGTATCCTAGTGGACTTTCACTTAAGTATGAGCCAGCAATGTGCTGCAGCTATCAAAAAAGCCAATGCAGTCCTAGGCTGCATCAACAGAGGGACAGCATAAAGATTATGGAAACTCTATATCACATACTGAAGCCATAATTGGAATACTGCATACAGTTCTGGTAAGATACAGAAAAGATGCTGAGACAGGGGTGCTATACAGCATGTTCTGACAGGTTCTGGAGAACCGGTAGCAGAAATTTTGAGAAGTTCGGAGAACCGGCAAATACTACCTCTGGCTGGTCCCAGAGTGAGGTGGGAATGGAGATTTTGCAATATTCTTCCCCCAGGAGTGGGGAGGGAATGGGGATTTTGCAGTATCCTTCCTCTGGAGTGGGGTGGGAATGGAGATTTTGCAGTATCCTTCTCCTGTCACACCCACTAAGCCACACCCACCAAGCCACACTATGCCCACCAAGTCACGCTCACAGAACAGTAGTAAAAAAATTTGAACTCAGCACTCCACTGTGCTGAGACCTTAGAACGTGTTCAGAGAAGAGCAACAAAGATAATAAAGCATTTTGAGACTAAATTGTATAATGAATGGTTGAGGGAGCTAGACATATTTAGCCAATCAAAGAGGAGGATTAGAGGGGATATGATAATTATCTTCCAGTAATTGAGGGGCGGTCACAGAGAAGAGGGGATCAATTTATTCTCCAAAACACCAAAGGGCAGAAAAAATAGTAATGGGTGGAAGCATGTTAAAGAGAAGTCCAAGCTAGAAGTATGTAGTGTGAACAATCAATCAGTACAATAGCTTGCCTCCCAGAGTTATAGATGCTCCATCGCTGAAGGTTTTCAAAAATAGGCAAACAACTATTTGACTGGGATGGTATAAGGTCTCCCCCTGGAGTAGATTTGGAGTAGAAGACCTCCAAGATCCCTTCCAGCCCTATGATTCTTAATTGTTCTAAGGACAATTAATAGCCATGCAGTTGAACAACTTTAAAGTATAAATATCTAGCAATTGTTTTGCAAAATAATAGGAAATCAAAGGTTCGAATAATCTATGCCAGTTTGAAGGTGCAAAAAAATTCTGCAGCCATTCCAAGATTTTACAGATATTAAGAAGGGAAATTAACTTCAGGAGAAAATATACTGTTTCCTGCTAAATCATTAGTATGAATGATGTATGGAATCCACTTTCACATTTTATAATCAACAGATTCAATGAGCTTTCCTGATGGCTATAATAGTATTCCGAGATATATTTCTAAACTGGAACTAAAACTGTAAACAGGCTGGCCAAATATTGAAAGCCCGACCTGATTCAGGATACTAACAACAAGATCAGAGTTACTTTAAACTTCAGTGGAGTGCTCCTGTTGTTGTTAATGAGTAACTATAAAGATAACAATTAGTTTGTGATCAGACATTTATTACCAATGAGTGAATATACAAGGTAACTGGATATTTGATGATATGAGACTGCGTAATGAAAGGATAGCTGACATGGATCACTGGAAAAAGCTGGGTCAAGCCTTAGACTTCTGTCACTCATTGGTTGAAACTACTATTGGTGCCCTGGCCAATCTATATATTACTAAAATTCTTGTTTCTGTTTCTTTATAGCCTTCAATTGGGCAAACAGGTGCATCATAGGGCAACAATTTTTGAATCAGTGTACTTTCAATGGGCTAATTTACATAATTTGGCCAAAACCCTGTACCCCTGATTCCTATGGGATTGAAATTTGGCAAAGTTGTGGCTATATAAGTGCTGCTGTGCTGCCATGGTCAGCCAGTCATGTGATTGTTATTTCCTGTGCTCTCCACCAACTTCTTATAAGGAAATGAGGAAGTCAGCAGGAAGTCAGAAATTGCTCCTGTTCCACTTGTTTTTTTGCCCATCCATGGTCATTCTGTTTATTTGTTTAGATAAGGAAATACCTCTAAAATGGATCATGACTTGTCTAGTTATTTACAAAATCTTCTGAACTACCCTTTTTATGATGAAGCCAGATATAGATAATTCCACTTACTAAAAGGTTTAAAGAGGAGTCCAGAGAATTTTAACTTCATTTATTGTTGAAGGATATAGCTGCTAATATATTGATACAAGTTGCAAGATTTTGCTTTGAACATGTACAAAAGCATAGGTACCTTATAGTTACAAAAATCAGCAGAACTAGCAAAGCAAAATTCTACGCTGTATTCCACTTTACTTTCTCTGTTTTATTTTTTAATTTATATTTTATGTAAACATAATAAAGGATTGTAAAGTAGCAAAAAAAGATAAGGTTTTATAGTTAACAGATTTAATAGGTTTAGTTAACTAAATTAGCTTAAAAGGTTCCGGTTTATAATTTTCATGCTGTTTTAGCAATACCTACTTATATATCTGTATATCAATATTTTCCCATTTTTCCTTTTTTACAATGATAATTGATCATAATGTTTGTTCCATAATATCACCTATTATTTTCTAATAGCAACAATCTAACATGATTTTGAGTTTCAGGTTATACATTAATTTTAAAATTAATGTCATATTACATAGAGTTCAATTAAATCTTATAAAATAGTTTGTATAGGATTGCGTTTGTTTTCTAAGGAGCATAATTATGGGGAGAGCAATAAAAAAGAATATTACCTTTTCATTATTTTCTACCTTAGGATGCAAACTGCTTTCTCCGTTGCTTGAAAGAGGCACCTCAGTTTTTTCACCACAAAGCACATTCTCTGCAATTTGAATGTTTGGTGCCAGGAAGGTAAATTCATTCTTTCTGGATTCTGAGGACAGGCAAAGCTGGTAGGAATAAGGCAGAGTCCCATCTTGAAAACTGGGTGGAAATATGACCCCAGCTGTGGAATGGGAAACGGGAGCAAAACATGGTAAGAAGCTGGAATTTCCTGACTGCCTGAGTTTGATGGCAACGGCCAGAATGACTGACAAGAGGAATAAAAATGACATCACAGCTAAAGCCACCACCAAATAGAACTGCAAGTCCGACTGATCCTCTGAACTCTTCATCTGGTTTTTCATCTCTGGAAGGGCTTCCTGGAAGTTCTCAGCAAACACCAGGTTCAGAGTGACAGAGGCCGAGAGAGTCGGTTGTCCATTATCCTTCACCAGAAGGACCAGTCTCTGTTTCACAGCATCTCTTTCCAAAAAGGTTCTTGCTGTCCTGATCTCACCCGTATGGGAGCCAATAGTGAAAAGGGCTAGCTCCGTGGCTTGAATCAGCTGGTAGGAGAGCCAGGCGTTGTGTCCAGAATCAGCATCCACAGCCACCACCTTTGTTACCAGATAATCTGCCTCGGCTGAACGAGGGACCATCTCAAAGAGGGCAGAGTCCTTGGAATCTGTTGAAGGGGACAGGATTTGGGGGCTGTTGTCATTCCGATCCAGGATAAACACCCTGACTGTGACGTTGCTGCTAAGAGGGGGACTCCCACCATCTTGGGCCTTCACCTGCAGCTGGAATTCCCTGAACTGTTCATAGTCAAAGGATCGCTGGGCATAGATGATGCCGGTCTCAGAGTGAATGGAGATATAGGAGGAGATGGGAAATTCTTCAATGTTGCTGGTGAGGATTGAATATGTGATCTGTGAGTTTTGATCCACATCCGGATCAAAGGCTTGAATCTGGAAGATGGAGGCACCAGAAGGATTGTTCTCTGGCACATAGATGCTGTAGGAAGTTTTTTCAAAAGCAGGAGCATTGTCATTGATATCAGAGATCTGCAGCAAGATGGTTTTATTTGTGCTCAGTGAAGGAGTTCCCTTGTCAATGGCTGTGATTGTAATATTATACTGAGATGCTTTTTCTCTGTCCAGAGGTCTGTCTGTCATGAGCTTGTAGTAATTTTTAGATGATGGAAGTAACTTAAATGGCAAATTATTTTGCAAATAGCAAGTAGTCTCTCCATTATCACCAGCATCCTTGTCATTTACACTGAGAAGAGCAATCAGCGTTCCAGGAACTGAATCTTCAGGAACTGGACTGAACACGGAGGTTAGAGTTGTCTCTGGGGGATTATCATTCTCATCTAGAACACTTATTTCAATATTGGAGTGTGCTATTAATTTGCCCCCATCTTTTGCTGCAACTGTCATTGTATATTGTTTTATTCCCTCAAAATCCAGTAGGGCACTAAGAATGACAGTTCCTTTACCAGAATCCAGCCTGAATTTGTCCTTTGCAGTTGCTGGTAAGTTGCTGAAGTGATATGTGATTTGGGCATTTGTCCCTTCATCTTTATCAGAGGCTTCCACCTGAAGCACAAGGGATCCAACTGGAACACTTTCTTTCAAATTAACTGTATATGTATCTTGAGTGAAAATGGGTGGGTTGTCATTGGCATCAGTGACATTAATCCATATATGGGCAGTTCCAGTTTTCCTTGGTTCTCCCCCATCCAGGGCTGTAAGGATCAAGTGAAGGCTCTGTTCACTTTCCCGATCGAGGGGTTTCTGCAGCACCAGTTCTGCATATTTAAGTCCATCTTTTCTCTCTCTAATGTCTAGTGCAAAATGGTTATTTGGACTCAGTATGTAATTTTGGACAGAATTGAGGCCAACATCTGGATCTTCTGCTGTTCCTACCTGAAATCTTGTACCTGGCAAAGTTAGTTCACTTGTTTCCAAGCTGATATTGTTATTGTGGAATTTGGGTGCGTTATCATTAATATCCTGGATTGTCACTGATATATGGAAAACATTCAGAGGGTTTTCAAGTACTACATCCATATTAACAAGACAAAGAAGAAATGCGTCACATAGTTCTTCCCTATCAATCCTGTCATTCACATAGAGGTTTCCATTTTTGGCATCGATACTGAAATAATGCATTTGACCAACAGAGACAGCATTCAAATTTCTCCTAGACAGCTCTTGGATATTTAGTCCCAAATCCTTGAGAAGATTCCCTACTACAGATCCCTTAGTCATCTCTTCCGGTATTGAAAAGCCAATTTCTTCTGAAGCAGTACAGCAGGAACATGATAATAATAAGAGAAGCAATACTTGCCTTCTGGCTGCCCTTCCATTGTCTTTGTTCTTTCTATCCATCCAGCTGTCTGCAGAGTTTCTGGCTTCGTCCAGCAACTAGTAGTGATCAGATGAAATTTCCTTACAGTGCAAGAAATCTATTTATATAAAAATTAGCTTCTTCTTGCTTTTGTTGTTTAGACTGCAAATATTAGATTTGAATTTTTCTGTGGTCTGCTGTATGCCCATTATGTGCAACACTATAGGAGAAAAGTATCAATGAAACATCATTGGCTCACCAGCTTTTCTTCCCTTGCCACATTGTCCAACAGTGACACTCTGAGGATCAGTCAGAAAATTGCATTGAATAGTTTCCTATCCAATTTAAAATAGAAATGCTATTTCACTGTGATTGTTTGTCTCATAAAAATAAATGTATTTTGAAAATATGTTTGAATCTTATTTTTAAGGTATTATTTTATTTCTCCATTTGTTTCTTCATGTAAGCCACTGAATATGACTTTAACTTCCATTTTATTGCTTTGTAATTATGAATTCATAATTACATGGAATTATGAAATTCTGACAATGACAATTATTTGGATTATGTGAATTTGTGCTTTTTTAAAAGGACCTATCGAAATGTAATAAAATGAGGCTCCTGAAAACATTATGTCAGCACTGTCACCTTAAAAGTTAAGGTTCTAGCTTCTCTCACTGAGAAGGCTGAAACGTATTATTTTAAAGGTGTAAAGGAGGTAGCTGTATTAATCTGCTGCAGATGATAAGAAGGAAGATTTGAATGGGCAGTGACCCTGATCCACAATCACTTATGCAAAAATGAATTACCATATTTTTTGCTCCATAAGACACACTCCCCCCCCAAAGTGGGTGCAAATGTCTGTGCAAATGGAGCAAACAATATGGGCTGCAGCGGCAGAGTCCTTTTACAGTGCTGAACCCCACCTCTTCTGTCTTTGTCATTGCCCATTTTCCTCCTCTAAACCTAGGTGTGTGTTATAGTGCATCTTATAGTATGAAAAATATGGTAATCTGTACACAATGTACAAAACTTTACATTTGTCTTTTAAAATTCTAGAATCTCATACTCTATTAAACAAATTATATCTAGCTACTGATCTTTGTAAATATGTGTACATGCGCACGCATGTGCATGTATGTATGTAATGCAAAAATATTCTTTTTTAGATTAAAACTCAGTATCCCCATTGAAAGATGTATTGCTGATTCCAAAAGCATCAGCACTGAAAATACCTCTCTAAAAATACTGTAACTCTGATTAAACATAATGTGTGCCTTTGCAATCTTTTCCATCTTTGATAATATCATAATAATGTGGCCTCATGGCCATTTTGATAAACTTTCTTCTTTTTATGTTCTGTTTTATGGACAAGAAAGACCAATACATTTTACATATTTTGAGGTTACTCTTGAACAATATCATAATAAGAATGCAATTGGACATATCATGGGAACATGTTAGAACATGCCAGTTTATTAGAAATACAAAACAGACATTAAAATGGAAGTGGTAAAAGTGAGTTCTGCATTCAGATTCTGCTTATGGATTTCTCATAGGCAGCTTGTAACCACAGTGGAAATGTTCTGAGGTTTAAAACTACCAAAATAGCAGAAAAACACATATAGATGCCTTTTTGAACAACATTAAATAACACAACTACTCCAAAGGCTGGACATTCTGAGTGACTGACATCATGTGATAAAAGTGTGAAATAGAGTTTCATAGGTTTATAAAATTATAAAGTTGGAAATGTTAGATTCATTTTAGATTATTAAATTAAACCACCTGCTCCAGAATCCAAATGAAAGTATCCTCCACAAATAATAGCTCAGGTTTTGTTTAAAAATATTCAGTATAGGAGAGTCAATCAGTCCTATTGTCAAAGGGGCCTCTGGTGGCTCAACAGACTAATGCAGTCTGTTATTAACACAGCTGCTTGCAATTATTGCAAGTTCAAGTCTCACCAGGCCCAAGGTTGACTCAGCCTTCCATCCTTTATAAAGTAAGTAAAATGAGGACCCAGATTGTTGGGGGCAATAAAAGTTTGTATATAATATATACAATAAACTTGACTTTGTATATAATATACAAATGGATGAGACTATTGCTTAACACAATGTAAGCCGCCCTGAGTCTTCGGAGAAGGGTGGGATATAAATTCAAATAAAAAAAAAATAAAAAAAATTGCTCTTACTATTAGAAAAGTTTTCATAACATTCAATCAAAGCCATTTTTTCGTAATTTAAATTCATTATTATGGAAATGTTAAGTGTTCTGCCATATTGCTGCGTGACTACAGCCCTACCTGAACTACTAGAGGTGCTTGCTGGCGTGGCGGTTGAGGTTCCCAGACTTTTGGTCTTGGGAGATTTCAACTTGCCATCGGCCGGCTTGTCATCAACGGTGGTTCAGGAGTTCCAGGCCTCCATGACGGCCTTGGACCTGATTCAAGTAACTGATGGCCCTACACACATTGGGGGAGGCGCACTAGACTTGATTTTTATCTCTGGTCAGTGGGTAAATGATCTGGATTTAGGAGATATAGTGAAAGAACCGGTGTCATGGTCAGATCATTTTCTCCTTCGCCTAGACTTTTGGACCGCTGCTCCCCGCCGCAGGGAGACGGACCCGATGCGTTGGTTCTGTCCCAGGCGCCTGATGGACCCGGAGAGGTTCCTGATGGAGCTTGGGCCGTTTCCTGAGGATCTTACCCATGGCACGACTGAAGAACTGGTTGCGGCTTGGGAACGGGCCGCAGCTGGGGCTTTGGACCGTGTCGTGCCTTTGCGGCCTCTGACCCGGCGTAGATCTCAATTGGCTCCCTGGTTCTCCGAGGAGCTGAGAGAGATGAAATGCCGGAGAAGACGCCTAGAGAGTATTTGGAGGTCCAGCCGTTCCGAGGCTGATCGGACACTAGTGAGGTCTTTTACTAAGACCTACCTAGTGGCAATGAGGGAGGCGAAACATTCCTACGTTTCCACCCTCATTGCATCAGCAGATAACCGCCCGGCCGCCCTGTTTTGGGTGACCCGTTCCCTCCTTCAACAGGAGGGTCGGGATGACCTCGTACAGGGACGAGCTGAGGAGTTTAACGGTTATCTATACGATAAAATCGTTCAGCTTCGTGATGGCTTGGACCATGATTGCGATGATTCAGCCGAGATGGCAGAGACACGTCTTGTGGAGGTTATTTGGGATGAGTTTGATTCTGTGGCTCTCCAGGACGTGGACAGGTTACTGGGGAGGTTGCATGCAACTACATCTTTACTGGACCCGTGTCCTTCCTGGTTAGTACTGGCTGCTCAGGAAGTGACATGAGGCTGGCTCCAGGGGATTATAAATGCTTCTTTGGTTGAAGGGGTTTTCCCCGCCGCCTTGAAAGAGGCGGTGGTGAGACCTCTCCTGAAGAAGCCTTCCCTGGACCCAGCTATTTTGGGAAACTACCGTCCAGTCTCCAACCTTCGCTTTTTAGTGAAGGTTGTAGAGAGTGTGGTTGCATGGCAGCTTCCCCGGCACCTGGAGGAAACTGTCTATCTAGACCCGTTCCAGTCCGGCTTCCGACCCGGTTACAGCACGGAGACGGCTTTGGTCGCGTTGGTGGATGACCTCTGGAGGGCCAGGGACAGGGGTTGTTCCTCTGCCCTGGTCCTATTAGATCTCTCAGCGGCTTTTGATACCATCGACCATGGTATCCTGCTGCGCCGGTTGGAGGGATTGGGAGTGGGAGGCACTGTTTATCGGTGGTTCTCCTCCTATCTCTCCGACCGGTTGCAGACGGTGTTGACAGGGGGGCAGAGGTTGTCCTCGAGGTGCCTCACTTGTGGGGTACCTCAGGGGTCGATTCTCTCGCCTACCCTGTTCAACATCTATATGAAGCCGCTGGGTGAGGTCATCAGTGGTTTCGGGGTGAGTTATCATCTGTACGCTGATGATACTCAGCTGTACTTTTCCACCCCGGACCACCCCAACGAAGCGGTCAAAGTGCTGTCCCGGTGCCTGGAAGCTGTACGGGTCTGGATGGGGAGAAACAGACTCAAGCTCAATCCCTCCAAGACGGAGTGGCTGTGGATGCCGGCACCCTGGTACAGTCAGCTGCAGCCGCAGCTGACTGTTGGGGGCGACTTAGTGGCCCCAAAGGAGGTGGTTCGCAACTTGGGCGTCCTCCTGGATGGAGGGCTGTCCTTTGATGAACATCTGGCGGCCGTCTCCAGGAGGGCCTTTTACCAAGTTCGCTTGGTTCGCCAGTTGCGTCCCTTCCTTGACCGGGATGCCTTATGCACAGTCACTCACGCTCTGGTTACGTCTCGGCTGGATTACTGCAATGCTCTCTACATGGGGCTGCCCTTGAGGTGCACCCGGAGGCTGCAGTTAGTCCAGAATGCAGCTGCGCGAGTAGTAATGGGAGCCGCTTGTGGCTCCCACGTAACACCACTGCTCCGTAGTCTGCACTGGCTTCCTGTAGTCTTTCGGGTGCGCTTCAAGATTTTGGTTACCACCTTTAAAGCGCTCCATGGCTTAGGACCCGGGTACTTACGAGACCGCCTGCTGTTACCCTATGCCTCCCACTGACCCGTACGCTCTCACAGAGAGGGTCTCCTCAGGGTGCCATCCGCCAAACAATGTCGGCTGGCGGCCCCTAGGAGTAGGGCCTTCTCTGTGGGAGCATCAACGCTCTGGAATGAACTCCCCCCTGGCCTATGTCAAGTGCCTGATCTTCGGACCTTCCGTCGTGAGCTAAAAACATATTTATTTATTCAAGCGGGACTGGCATAAATAGATTGATTTTAAATTGGGTTTTATTAATATTTTAAATTTTAAATTCATTTTAATTCTCAGTCGTTTAGTAATTGTTATATTTTAATTCGTTTTAATTGTATATATCCTCTATTTTATTTTGGCTATACACCGCCCTGAGTCCTTCGGGAGAAGGGCGGTATAAAAATTTAATAAAATAAAATAAAATAAAATAAAATAAAATAAATATGGGACAATACGGTACTGGCCTTGGTGGTCTTCTATATGACAACCATTTATGAACTTGAAGAGTGTTCTCATATCCTCTATCAATCTTCTGTTCTCCAAACTAAAGATTTTTAGTTCCTTCAGACTCACTTAATACTATTACATTTCTAGTTCCTGATCTTCCTCAGTCCCCTTCTTTAAAGCAGTTCCAGTTTTAATACTTCTTAAACAATGGTGTTTAAGTACAAAGTATTTGAGATGAACTGTGATTAATGCAGGATAAAGCTGAACACTTTCGGTGATGCAGATAAAATAGCATTTGTCTTTCTTGCAGCCACATGACATCACAGTTGGTTTAGTAGTAAAAACACCAGACTAGAAACTGGGAGACCATGGGTTCTAATCTTGCCTTAGGCATGAAAGCCAACTGGGTGACTTTAGACCAATTCTTTCTTAGCCCAGCCCAACCCACCTCATAGGCTGGTTGTGAGGAAAATAAGAGGAGGAAGGAGTATTATGTATGTTTTATTTTTATTTTATTTATTTATTTGTCACAACATCATACAAAAAGATTATGTAGTATATACACATATAAACATATATAGGAAGAAGAAAAGAAAAACAATAGGACAGGAACGGTAGGCACGTTTGTGCGCTTATGCACGCCCCTTATGGTCCTCTTAGGAATGGGGTGAGGTCAATAGTAGAAAGTTTTTGGTTAAAGCTTTTGGGATTATGGGAAGAGACCACAGAGTCAGGTAAAGTATTCCAAGCACTGATGATTCTGTTGCAGAAGTCATATTTTCTGCAATCTAGATTAAAGCGGTTTACATTAAGTTTAAATCTATTGGTTGCCCTTGTATTATTGCAATTAAAGCTGAAGTAGTCTTTGACAGGAAGGACATTACAATAGATGATTCTGTGAGTTAAACTTAGGTCTTGTCGAAGGCGACGGAGTTCCAAGTTTTCTAAGCCTAGGATTTCAAGTCTGGTGGGATAAGGTATTTTGTTGTTTTCAGAGGAATGGAGAACTCTTCTTGTAAAATATTTCTGGACACGCTCAATTGTATTGATGTCAGAGATGTGGTGAGGGTTCCAAACAGGTGAGCTGTATTCTAGAATTGGTCTAGCAAATGTTTTATATGCTCTGGTTAGTAGTGTGGTGTTTTTGGAAAAGAAGCTACGCAAAATTAGGTTTACAACTCTTAGAGCTTTTTTTGCTATGTAGTTGCAGTGGGCTTTGGCACTTAGATCATTTGACATGAAAACTCCAAGGTCTTTAACGTTTAATGTTTTATTAATATTTATTAATCTTTAATGTTTGGGGCCTTGACTTGTTTATAACAATAATGAAAACAGATTAAAAAATTTAATAAATAATCAGTTTATAATTTTTATTCTAGGCTCTTTTCCATAACTTCTACAGACAGAATAAAACTAGACTGCTCACCAGAAATACTAATAAGAAAGGTAAGGTTTAAATAATTTGGACACATAATGTGATGGCAAAAGTTATAGGAGAAGGCCCAGATGCTTAGGAAAAGTGAAGGTGTTTGAAAAAGAGAAGCCAAAAGCGGCATAGAGGAGCATGAAGAATGTCAGGCAGTCATGTGAAATCATCAGCTCACATAGAATTAGAAGTGATTACAAGAAGAAGTATCAAATCAGGCAATATGGTTATTCTTCTCTAATTCCTAATTGTATAACTTTGCACTTGGTCTATTGTTAACTTACAAATAAAAGTAGCCAATGTACTATTTTCAATCACACAAAACTCCATACTCCCAAATCATCAAACTCCACATTGTTTTAGGCTTTACAAAATATAGCTACTAGTTATCTCATTAAATATAATATTTAGAGATATCTCACTAAATATAATATTATTTGCAGTATTTTTTAAAGATAACCAATGTTTCAGCAATGGGGGACTTAGCACTTTCCCCTTTTTTTCTTGTGCTAATTGATCTTCCATGGTCCTATTTTTAGAAGAACATCATGACTGATTTTGATCAAACTTTGTTGATTTCATTCTTTGTAGCCAAATCAATGAATGCTCATTAATGGATTCTTGTGAAAAGACAGTACACTGTAGTTATATTATATTCTTTTTGTTCCCTCCTTCTCCCAATTTCTATTAATGGCAATATCTGTTATTCTTTTTAATAGAGAAGAATATCTGTTCACAAAGTTTATTTCCACATTCAGTGGCTGTACAGGTTATGTTCTCTTTGCTTATTTTATTTTTCTTGTTGAAAGAGAAGTCAGGGCTCTCTACTGAACCTTATATTAGAACCTTATATAGCATCTGCAAATCTCATACCACCTTTACAGGTACTTTACAACATCAGCAAGGTAAATATATAAATATAAGCCCTGATCAAGTACTTAAAGAAAGCTGATCTTTGCATTTTCAGCTAAAGTCAGAGGGGACAGGGAAAGAAAGGGGTGAAAGAGAAGGATCCACAGTGGCGCAGAGGTTAGAGTGCAGTATCTTCCATCCTTCCGAGGTGGGTAAAATGAGGACCCAGATTGTTGGGGGTGATATGCTGACTCTGTAAACTGCTTAGAGAGGGCTATAAAGCACTGTGAAGCGGTATATAAATATAAGTGCTATTGCTATCCTAGTACAAAACTTTTATTTCATATTTATTTCACATTAATTTGTTACACACAGAAATATTTACTCATCTGAGTTCTTTTCTCCAGTCTGAAGTTGACCAGCAGGCATAAACATACTGCAGATAATCCTCAATTTACAATTTGTTTAGCGACCATTCAAAGTTACAACAGCAGTGAAAAAAGTTATCTATAGCCAGTCCTTGCACTTATGACCATCACAGAATCCATAGGGTCACATGATCAAAATTCAAGCGTTAGGCAATTGGCATGTAGTTATGACCGTTGCAGCATCCCAGGATCATGTGATCACCATTCGCAACCTTCTCAGCCACTTCCGACAACCAAAGTCAGTGAAGGAAGATGGATTCACTTAACAACTACCTTGCTTAGCAGTGGAAATTCTCAATGGCTAGTAGATGAAGAAATACACCACATTTGTTTTTGGGTGATTTGGTAGATGGTTACATTAATAATTTTCCTCCATATTTTCCTCCATATCAGAATAGGTGAAAATAGTAAGTGAAAATCCCTGCATTCTTTCTTTAGGAATACCATTTTAGCCACTGAGATACTAAGCTTGTATCTGCAGTGATCAGGCTGAAAGTTAAGGATCACTCAAAACAAATATAAAGCTTTATTTAAGATGAGAAACATCTTCATAATGTCTTTCCTTCATAAGGAGAATAAACAAATAACTGATATTTTCTTGCTCTTTCATTCTGACAAGCATATTTATGCACAAGAGAAATGGTTTTTGATGAGAACAAATAGTTTGTATGTGTGATAAAGGTATCTTCATATACAAAAAAAATATTGAAATTTTGGTGCAAAATACCAAATGAATTGTATTCCTTCTCCATCATTGATAGCCATAGATAAAAACAAATATTGCACAATGTTAAGGAACCCAAATTTAATTAAGATAGCTCATCTGCACTTTTGGGAAATCCTTACTACCTCAAAAATATCTTCAGCAAAGGATTACCGTATGTATCTTTCTGCAGAAACAAAAGAGCTGTCCTGATCTCACTAGTGTGGAATTCAGTAGAATTCCAATTCAGGTTCATTGCTATCACCAACTGGTAAGAGAGCCAACCATTCTGATCGGAATCCACATCTATTGCCACTACTTCAGTGATCAGGTAATGTGTATCAGAAGATTGAGGACCCAGCTCTACCCCAGTTCAGCCTCCAGTGGGAGGGGTGGTCTCAAGAGTCTCATCCATGATGAAGAGAAGTACTGACATATTGGAGCTGTGCTTTAATCAGGAATTGAATTTCTTTCATTCTCTCATAACTGAAAGATAGCATGCCATAGTTCCAATCTCAGAATTAACAGAAAGTAGGTACAGAAAAGCACTGAACCACTGTGATGAACAGATGAAGTATGTTATTCTGCAATTGTCTCACTCATTTGCCTTCGCACAGGAAATAAGGAGTCCCCTCTAGCCTTTCCCCCAGTTGTTTAAATAAGCAGTGTAAACTGATTGCAGATCTCCAACTAATAACAGTGATATTGTAAACTGCTCTTCCTGTATGAAAACTGTAACAATTACCATAGGATCTTGCTATTTGAAAGGGAAGTTCTTGGGAATGGAACATCTGATGTTTTGACAAGTCTTCAATCTTGCAAATTTAGAAAGATTATCACAGTTATGGATGGATAATATTTAGGGATGGAAGTGATCCATAAAACACATAGTAGGGGTTGATCTGTCCAATAAATCTTCATCATCCAGAACTTGAACATCAATGTTATAATGTACAGAATTGTCATAATCTTAATTTCCTACAATTTTCATTTCCCCCACATTTGCATTCATGTAATCTATTTCAGAAGCTTTGGGTGGGATTTTTCTAAATATTTAATTTTTTGTTGGTTTCTTTCTCTATTATCAAGAAATGTTAATATGATTATTGTGGCTCCAAATATTTACTTTATAGAAGTATTGGCTAAAAACAGATGCATTATCATCAACATCCATCACAGTAAACTGAACTTAACAGGCTCTCCAATATCATGTGCCACGAGAACAATATTGTGAATAAAGATTTTTTCATGATCCAAGTGCTTTACCAGCATTATTTCAATATATTGTTTATCACAAGAATTATATATTTCAATATATTGTTTATCACAAAACAATATATTTATCACAAAAACTGTTTGTATACTCAGAATATTTACTGCATTTGATTTTGTGCACCTGCATAGAATTGTCTCCTAAAGCAAAGTCTTGAGCTTCTAACAATGGAAATTTGCAATCCGGTATTGTATTCTCAATAATATTTATTGCTAGCTTCTCTGGAAAGCAGCCAAAGTTGTGGCGAAGTGGTGTGGATGACCAGTAGCTTCGAAAAGTCCTGTCAAATTCTTTTAGTCAGGAGGCTTTGCAGGGCCAAAAGTCACCCTGTAGGGGTGTAGAAGACAGAGAGGATGCTTCGGTGGTTGCGAGGAGAGTGCAGTCTCCTTGTTTGACCCAAATAAAGCCCCTTTAACCAGTGGAAGAGAAAACAGCCATTATGGCTGAACCGAAGCCATGACAGTTGAAATGAAAGAGAAGAAAGGAAAGATCCTGTAACAGTGTGCTCAGTCTGGGTAAGAACTTTCTAACTTTTGCCATGGAATTTCCCCTAAAAAACACCCCCTTTGAAAAGTGGGACTCAATTGAGTTGAATAGCGGCAACTAAGACCTGGAGCTACTGTCAGATTTGGAAAAGAAAGAAAAGAAATTGCAGGTAGAAGCAACCTTAAAGATAAAGGATAGACTGGATTGGCTAGTTTTTAGCAATTTAAATTGTTTCAAAATATTGGATTATACTTTTATTGCCATCTTGATTTGAAGGCCTTTGGAAAATTATTGGAAAATATTTTTGGAGATATTTTATTTGCAGCAAAAGTGGAGAAAAAGAGTAACAGTGACATCTACTGGAGTGAAAGTTGTTTAGTCTACAGATTAATTGGCATACACTAAACAATACCTGTAAATTGATTATACTTGGTGTTTGGAGACAGATTGTGAAAACATTCAAATTTTAGAACTTGAGGATTACAAATATGCTGGACAGTGTGAGACTGGGAAACAGCTTGGATTTGTTTTGAAATTACGTGAAGGTTGCTAACAGACTAGTTAAGGGAGTGATTTTGTGAAGTGCTCTAATATTGGCTTTCTTGGTGAGATGAATAACTGGGACATTGGGATCTGAATAGATCACTGAGTAACTTTTTAATTCATTAAAATAAGGCAAAATGGTATAATGGGGGAAATAAATGTATTATTAAAAGAAATATTATTGTTTCTCCAAGGTATGCAGGAAATGATGACAAGGAATCATAAGGAGATAAAGGAATTAGTACAGGACGTAGTTTAAGATCAGAAAATTATGAGCATAAGACACTGAATAATGAATATGAAATCCAGGAAGTAGAGAAGCAAATAGAAAGAACAGAGGAAATGACAGGGGAGGAAAAATGACAAAGGATACCAAAAAAAAAGAAGAGAGAGTAAAAGCTGATGAAATAGAAAAAGTAAATTACACTTTAAGAGATCAAAAAACAGAAGAGAACACATGGAAGGACACCCCTGAAGTGAGGAAAGGATCATTGAAAGGTCTACTGAAGGCTCAACAGAGTGAAGAAGTGATAGAGAGAGATGAAATACTTAGATTAAACATGAATGATATAAGAAGATATAAGACCCCAAGGGAGGAATATGGGAGATGTGCCAAGAAGTCAATAAGAGATGAGATATGAAAATGGGCAAGAGATGAGGGACAGATGTAGAGTACAGTCTAATATAGGAGTTGTTCTATTAAAAATTAGTATAGAGGTAGAAACTAGAAATGGGGAAAATATTACTCTTTAACTTGGGAGCTATTTTATTAATGGTTAGAAAATAGAAGCAAAGTTGGAAATTTAGAATCAAGGAGGATATGTAAACAAAGGTGAAGTAATTGTAATTAAATAATGAATATTGAATAATTAGTATAAGACATTATGTTTGTAATGTCAGATAGTATAAATTGATTATAGAGAAAAATGAACAGGATGTTTAATTAAACAATGGAAAATGTTTAATAAGGATTAGCAAAGACCATGGCAAATAGATTTTGAGAAAAACAGTCATAATTATTGCACGTACAAGATTTATTATGTGTATGTAAAAGAGATTGTACCCAGACAGTACACTGCTATTGTGAATATCGAAATTTTATATATAACAAAGAAAATTGCATAATAATAAAAAAAGAAATGGAAATAACCTTTCTCCCATAATTATCTTATGCATTATATCACTAATATTTTGTTAAAGATGTTATCAACAATTTACAAACTGTTCTATACAATAACAGAATTTTTCCCAAATATTATTGAGCTTGAGGAATTATACTCACATGACATTAAATAAACAAACAAAAAAATGGTGTATAATAATAATAATAACAACAACAACAATAGGCAAGCACTTAAAAGCAATTGGCACTGACAAGATCACCATTGGTCAGCTGCAGAAAGCCACCTTACTGGGATCTGCTCGCATAATTCGCTGATACATTACACAGTCCTAAACGCTTGGGAAGTGTGCGACTAGTGATCTGTGATACAAAATCCAGCATAGTTATCTTGTTTGCTGTGTATACGGTCATTTTGTGTAAATAAAATAATAATAATAATAATAATAATAATAATAATAATAATAATAATAATAATAATGATGATGATGATGATGATGATGATGATGATGATGATGATGATGATGTTCAGTAGCGACATCAGAATGAACTTTGGACTTGTAAAATGTGCTATACTATCTACAGGTATGCACCAAGGAAAACTGGAAAAAATAGAAGGAATAGAACTGGGAAATGGAAGCATCATGAAAGCATTAGCAAAGGATGACAGTTACAAATACCTAGGCATATTAGAAGCAGATAACATCTTGAATGGAAAAGTCAAAGAGTCAATGCAAAACATTAAAATCAAAGCTGAATGCTGGAAACATAATTAAAGCCATTAATATATGGGCAGTTCCAGTGATACCCAGCTGGAATCATCAACTGGACTGTGGCTGAACTGGAAAACATGGACCGGAAAACGCATAAACTTTTGAATATGTACTATGCTTTATATCCATGAAGTGATACCGACAGGTTGTACCTGCCAAGAAGAATAGGGGGCACAGGGCTATTGCAAATCCATCAAACTGCAGAAGAAGAAAAATGAAGTTTGAATGATTATGTGAACCAAAGCACAGAAAGATTGTTGCAGGCTGTGAAAATGGAAAACATTATAAAAACAACAGAAACAAAGGCAGAATATAAGGAAAAACAGTTGGATGACAGATTAAGTGGATGGAAAACCAAAGCTCTACATGGACAGCAGTTGAAAAACATTGAAGGAAAATGTGGTAACAACTTGACATGGGCCTGGCTTAAGAGAGAAACCATCAAGAAAGAAACGGAAGGTTTAATACTTGCTGCTCAAGAACAAGCACTACAAACTAATGCCATGAAAGTGAAGATACAAAAATCCACTGACAATCCAAACTGCTGACTCTGCAATGACAAAGTTGAAACTGTTTCACACTTAATATGTGAGTGCAGCGCAAACTGCTTACAAAGGTAGACATGATCGAGTTGCTAAATTAGTCTACTGGTCATTATGTAAAAAATACAACATACCTGTATCCGAAAAGTCATGGGAGCACAAAGTGGAAAAAGTTACTGAAAATGAGATGGTGAAGATCTTGTGGGACTTTTGAATATAGATGGATCATCATTTGGAACACAACACGCCAGATATCATGATTGTCGAGGGCCGAAGCATACAGTTTATTGATATTGCTGTACCAGGAGATGCCAGAGTCAAAGAAAAAGAACTGGAAAAAATTACGAAATATTGCAACCTGGCCATCGAAATTACTCGGCTATGGATGAAACATGTAACGGTTGTCATCGGGGCATTTGGTACTGTGTTCAAGAACTTCACAAAACACTTCAAGAAATTGCAGCTTCCTGCAATAACACCAGCTGAACTGCAAAAAACTGAGCTACTTGGAACATTATATATTTTTAAGAAGGTACTTGGTTGATACCTAGGATGCTGGCAGCAACCCGTATCAACCATTAGCACCAGTCAATGGTATTTGTGATGCATTTTTGAATGTTCAGTTGACTGAGTTTCATGTTTAATGAATAAAAGAGATAATAATAATGTTTATTGCTAGCTTCTCTGACTGGAAGGTAGGAGCATGATAATTAATATCAGTGAATTCTACTTCAGTTTTTTAATTTTTAATCAAATTTCTAGCTGTAATCTCACAATTGAAGCTACACTCCCTTCTTTGAGCCCATTTCTCTTCCTTAGCCTTGTGATGCGTAGATGGGCATTCTAATAATCCAAAGCAAAATGTATAGTCTTGCTTGAAGAAACAAAGTGGATGATATAATCAGTTACCTTCTTTATTCCCAGTCCCAAATCCTTTGCAGTTTCCTATCAAAGACTTTTTCTCTGTTTCTTGAGGAATGAGGGAATGTATCAACTTGGTAGATGTTAATAAACAGAAATAGCAATAGCACTTAGACTTATATACTGCTTCATAATCCTTTACAGCCCTCTCTAAACAGTTTACAGAGTCAGCATATTGTCCCCAACAATCTGGGTCCTCATAAATAAAAATAAAAGAATAACTCCTCTTTTGTGATTTTAGGAACATTTTGCTATTATTATTTCTATTTTGTTAAGAAATACCAAGGAGATTTGTGATTGACGAGTGACAGGAAGCTGCCAGAAAGTGAAAATATGTGTTGTTCAACTGATTACAGCTGAAATGTTTGGTCTGTTTTTAGTTTCTCCACATTTTGTCTTCTGAAGCTGTTAAATTTTGAGGATTAATTTTTCACTCCATTTCTTAGTCCTGAAGTCACAGCTAATAACTTCACACAATTGTTTTCCTATATTTCATTGAGCTTCATTCTAATCTTTATTTTATGTGTCAAGAATTTGACTTAAAGAACCCCATGATTAAGAAATAAATTGGAATAAGTCCCAATAATGCATATGAAAATATTATAATTAAAAACTTGGTCCCGTTGAAATTATATTTGCAAAACTAAAGTCTTAAATTTAGAATATATCTGCATCCACAACACTATAGTAAAAATAAAAGACTTAATTTTGAATTTCAATTTATAGTTTCTTGATTTAACAGTGATTGAATTCCCATGTTCAGTCTTGATATATAGAATAGTTTTGCCTAAAGAATGAGATTGTTTAAAAGTAGCTTATTAGAATTAAGCTGTATAACATATAACATATGTTATATAACATATGAAGAAACCCAGAACATTTTTGCCAACAATTTCATTTTCTTTAGGAGAAACATTATAATGGAGAAAGTGACAAGAAAATCCACGGTGTATGCTAGACCTGGAAATCAAGTACAGAAAATCTAATTACATGCACATATAACCAAAAAACAGTGGGCAATTTGATACATAATTTTCTCGTCTATAGTATAGTAAATAGTGACTATCCATGAAACAATATATTTATTGTCAAAAAAAAAACAAAGGAAATGAGGTTGGTATTAAAAATGGGTATCATTATACATTAGGATGATCTTTTCGTACATTTCGTACATTTGAATTTATCTATCTCCCCTACTGAAATAAAGGTCCTTCTGCACTATAACTTTTGAAATCTTAAAAAGCAGTTCATTGCCAAGTCTTTCAGACTCTGTACTGAAAAACCTCAAAGGGTCTTGGGGTGACAAAAAAGATTTGTAAAAAAACCTGATTTTCTTGACTTATGGATATAAATTTAGGAATAATTGCAATAATTTATATAGAAATGCTGAAAAAAATATAACAATTTGAATGCATAAATATAAATATAAATATGATAATTTATGGAGAAAAATATGGAGAAAACTAGGAACAGAGTCTGATGCTCAAAAATCAACAATCAGCAGAACTTTCCAGGCTTCTGTGGCTTTTCTTTCTGTTGCAAGCAATGAGGGTGATTCTAGATTATTTCTAGAACTGCTCTAAATATTCTCCATGGAAAAATATCTCCTACTTAGCTCCTTGCATCTCTTTTTTGAAACTTTCCAACACTATGGTTTCAGCATGTTAGAAAATGGTTGGTTGGGAAGCAAGATAGAGAGAAAGTAATGTTAATTTTTAAATTATTACTTATTACTTATTTATTAAATTTATATGCTATCCATATCACTATCCAAAGAGACTCTTTATCCCTATATTGAAAACTTCTCTGATTTAAAACAAAACAAAACAAAACTTGAGAAAGCCCCTGGCCTCTGGGATTCTATCCCAAGCCTAAAGTTCCTTAGTTTCTGAGATAGACATATTTTGCTGAAATATGCAACATAAAATGAAAGGTAATATGGTACTATGAATTTGATATCCTTCACTGATGCAATTGGACCTGCTGTGGTAGTTTTGCTCTCTAGCACCTAAAGGGGGATTGATTTCTCTTTCACGGGCTTACAATCTCTGTAAAATCTTTCCATAATGTCCATTAGGTTTAATGGAAGGAACAAAGGAGCTATGTAAAGAATCTGATGTTCAAAGTTTAAGAAACAGAGAGAAAGATTGCTGGCAACATTGATATTACATTAACTAAATTAAACCTTGCAATGTAGCTGATCTTTAGACATAACATTCAAGGTTATCCAATGTTCTGTCCCTTTTAGAGATCTGCATGTTTCCATTGTACACAACTTATGTAATTATAAACAACAATAACTTAACAGAGGCATTGCCCCAACAGTTGTACTAGGGATTTTTAAATTATTAAATCTTGTAGTACAGATGCTAGATTTCATAACGCTTGTGAAAGGCAATCTGTAGGCAAATTGAAAGTTATTTAGTTAACTGAGTAAATGAAAAACAAACACTATAGTACATCTTGCATCCCCAATTTACAGAATCAATAGCACAAAAAAGATCATGGAATATTAAATAAAAGAAATGATTGTAAATAAAATTTACCTTACTGTCATGATCCATTTCTGAATTTAATTGATTTTCACTCTTGCCTACAAAAGGAACACTATTATCACCATTAAGGGTACTTTTAATAGCATGACCATTTGGTGTCAAGAACATAAATTCATTCTTTCTGGATTCTGAAGAGAGGCAAAACTGGTAGGAATATGGAAGAGTCCCATCTTGAAAACTGGGTGGAAATATGACCCCAGCTGTGGAATGGGAAGTTGGACTGTAGCACTGTAAGAATCTGGGACTATCTGAATGCCGAAGTTTCATTGCAATTGCCAGAATCACTGTGAAGAGAAATAGGAATGACATCACAGCTAAGGCCACCACTAAATAGAACTGCAAGTTTGACTGATCCTCTGAACTCTTCAACTGGTTTTTCATCTCTGGAAGGGCCTCCTGGAAGTTCTCAGCAAACACCAGGTTCAGAGTGACAGAGGCCGAGAGAGTCGGTTGTCCATTATCCTTCACCAGAAGGACCAGTCTCTGTTTCACAGCATCTCTCTCCAGAAAAGTTCTTGCTGTTCTGATCTCACCTGTATGGGAGCCAACAGTGAAGAGGGCTGGTTCTGTGGCTTGAATCAGCTGGTAGGAGAGCCAGGCGTTGTGTCCAGAATCAGCATCCACAGCCACCACCTTTGTTACCAGATAATCTGCCTCGGCTGAATGAGGGACCATCTCAAAGAGGGCAGAGTCCTTGGAATCTGTTGAAGGGGACAGGATTTGGGGGCTGTTGTCATTCCGATCCAGGATAAACACCCTGACTGTGATGTTGCTGCTGAGAGGGGGACTCCCACCATCTTGGGCCTTCACCTGCACCTGGAATTCCCTGAACTGCTCATAGTCAAAGGATCGCTGAGCATACATGATGCCAGTCTCAGAGTGAATGGAGATATAGGAAGAGATGGGAAGTTCTTCAATGTTGCTGGTGAGGATTGAATATGTGATCTGTGAGTTTTGATCTACATCCGGATCAAAGGCTTGAATCTGGAAGATGGAGGCACCAGAAGGATTGTTCTCTGGCACATAGATGCTATAGGAAGTTTTTTCAAAAGCAGGAGCATTGTCATTGATATCAGAGATCTGCAGCAAGATGGTTTTGTGTGTGTTCAATGGAGGGCTTCCTTTATCAGTTGCTGTAATTGTAATATTATATTTAGAAATTTTTTCTCTATCTAGAGGTCTATCTATTAGGAGCTTGTAATAATTATTAGAAAAAGGCAGGATCTTGAAAGGAATATCATTTTCTAAACGACATGTAACTTTTCCATTATCATCAGCATCCTTGTCATTTGCACTGATTAAAGCAATTAATGTTTCAGGTGGAGTATCTTCAGAGAGTGAGCTAAATAAGGAGACCAGATTTATCTCTGGTGCATTATCATTCTCATCACATATTTTTATTTCAATATTGCTGTTTGCTTCTAAGCCACCACCATCTTTTGCTACTACCGTTATTGTATATTCTGCAGTTTCCTCAAAGTCCAAGGGGGCCATAAGTGTGATTTCTCCATTGCTTGGATTCAAATGAAATATGGGATGGTTATTTCCAGGCATATTACCAAAATGATATCTGATTTGGGCATTTGTACCATCATCTTTATCAGAAGCAATAACCTGGAGCACAGGAGACCCTACTGGAAGATTCTCCTCCAATCTGACCTTATAGAGTTCTTGAGTGAAAATGGGTGGGTTGTCATTGGCATCAGTGACATTAATCCATATATTGGCAGTCCCAGTTTTTCTTGGTTCACCCCCATCCATGGCTGTAAGGATCAAATGTACATATGGTTCATTTTCACGATCCAATGGATTATTAATCACTAGTTCTGTGTATTTATTTCCATCTTTTCTCTCTCCAGTCTCCAAATTACAACAAAGATTGGAGCTAAGTTCATAGTTTTGGAGGGCATTCTTTCCAATGTCAGGATCTTCAGCTTTTGCAAGGAGAAATCGAGTTCCAGGTAAAGTGGTTTCACTTATTTCTAAGTTGAAGTTGTTGTCCAAGAAATATGGTGCATTATCATTAATGTCCTCAACTGATACAGTTATATGAAAAACATTCAAAGGATCTTCAACTACAACTTCAAAACTAAGAAGACAGAGTGGAGCCTTCCCACATATTACTTCTCGATCTATCTTTTCATTTACATAGAGGTTTCCATTCTCTGCATTGATGCTGAAGTAGTGCATTGTAGCAATAGAGACTAGATGTACATTTTGTTTTCCCACTTCCTTTATGTTCAATCCCACATCCTTTGCAAGATTCCCCACAACAAAGCCTTTTGCCATCTCTTCTGGTACTGAATAATCAATGTGTTTTGAGACAGCCCAATGAGAGAAACAGAATAGTGAGATAAACAGTACTTGCCTTGTAAATGCTTTGCCATTCTTTCTGTCCTTTGTGTCCATCTGTCTTCTTCAATAATAGGCTATAACCCTTTCCTCTTCTTCGTTTAAACTTATTGTCATTAGGTGAAATGGTCTTGAGAACAGATGAAATCTGAACAAGGAAAATTTCCCTTTTTCTTGTACCATCTGAACCCGTTTTCCTTCAATCTGCAAGTCAGCTCTGACTCTGTATTTCTCAATTTTCCTAGACAGCATTGATAGAACTGCATATTGAGCATGAACTCTTTTTAGCAGTCTGTGCTGGCCAACAGCGGCACTTTGAGGTTTAAACAGAGTATTGCAAGAACATTTATCTTTTCCAATTTAAAGCTAAGGATTTAAAATGTGTTGCAGTATGACTGAATGCTTCTATATCCACAGCATATGTTTCTTTTTTTTCCTGTAGTTTTCTTTCATACTTCACTCACCTCTGCTTTTTTAAAAATATACATTTTGCTTGATTTTCCAACTTTAAATGGAAATTGTATTTGTAGATGGTATTTATAATGAACTATCATAATTTCTCAGTAACAATTTACCACTTATTTATTGATGTTGCATCTGTTAATATAGTACTGTGGTCAGCATGACTTCTGATTGATGGATTTTAAAATAAAGATTCTAAATTCAGTAAATGAAGGGATATAATCAGATATACAGTACATATCTTCAAAAAACCTCGCAAGCAGACCATGAATAAAATAATGGATATTATGAATAGTTATGAATTTTGTG